>NC_090923.1:1191933064-1192558064 GCF_040938575.1 Ambystoma mexicanum | reverse complement strand
CTCTGCGGGTTTCAGTCTCGGGGCAAAATAGGCTTGTGTTCTTTTTCCATAGGGTTTCCCAAAGTGAATAAATACCCTTTCTTCTTTGGTTCTATCGGAGGGTTTTGTTTGGACTTTTGTTTTCTCCTGGCCCCTTTGGATGTGGAACAGCAGGAGTCGCTGTCCAAAGCTGATTGTTCTATTAGGCTTTCACGTATCTTCTGGGCCTTCGCTGGTGCCTCGAACTGGAGGAGCGACAAGTGTGCCATTCGAGCATTGACTTTTTGGGCACCCAACTCTCTTTCCTTCGGTTTCTGTGACGTCGGTGTGGGGGTTCATATGTTGTTGGCGTCCCCATGGGGAGTGTGGCTGATCTGTCTTTCGGTCTGGACGTCCCCCCTTGAGCGCCTTTTGCTCTTGCTTGACTGCGGGATATGCGGCACACCACTTTGAAGTGGTTCTCACCTCCCCATGCTGTGCATTGTTGACCCAGGGCAGGGCACACCCCCTCTTGTGGAAACTCATGACCACATCAGTAGCAGAACGGGTCACTGTTCTGTTGATGTGCCTAGAAGGTGGTCACCTTGTGAATTGTATCAGATGTCGGAGCCGATACCTTGACGTTTCCCATGGCTATCACCCGTAGTTTAAGAGCTGCATCAGACCTGGCCAGCTTCAAGATCTCGTTGTGCGAATGCTGCTTCTGCAGAAGGCGTTTCAGGAACACGGGGATTCACATCCTGCAATGATTTGCGACCTCAGGGCCTCTTTATTTGAATAGTGGTTTAAGTTGCAGTGTTTCTTCTGCACTGGTAGACGCATCACAAAAGCGTCCATGGATTCCCTATGGCCTGTTTCATTGTATGAAACATGTGGCGCTCGTAGCCAACGTTAGAGTGCATCTCTGAGGCCGGTGTAGGAGTCTGTGGCATCAGCTGAGAGTTTGTCTACAATATCCCGCACCTTCGGCCCTATCGTCAGATGCAACTGGCTGTGTTTCTTCTCATCGTCTACCAGGCCTATGGCTCTTATGTCTACATCAAAATCTATGACCCACCTTTTCCACCTGGGCCCCAGGGTGCTGGTGTCGAAATTTCCAGGTAACTGCGTTACCAAAGTGTCCTGCAGTCTAGACAGTAGGCTCCCTTGTGGAGTGGGTGGTGGTGTTGCTGTTACTGCAATTCTATCCTGGTCAGACATGTGTTCACTGTCTGTCCCCAAATACCCACCACAATGGCCAAATTTGCTTTATTGAAGCAAGGCACTGGTGGTCTAGTGTGGTCCCCTTGCCAGTCGCAGCCTCATATGGGACCCAGCCTCTTTCTGTCCTCATCCCTGCGCAGTGTTTTGCAGTTTGTCTTTTAATTGTGCTGGTGGAGGCCAGATTGTGCCTGGTGGAGGCCAGATAATGCTCCCCCGCCTTCTCGACATTTCTCGGGCACTTCGCACTTTTCTTTGCTGGTCCATTTTGGGATTGGATCCTATGTGGCTCTGCCCCCATGACTGCCCGTTTCTGCGCTTCACCTCTCGCTCATTATGTAGCGTGCTCCACTCCGGGCTGCCGTATCTGAAGGAAACTGGCAGCTCCCCACCAATCGATCTTCTTGCAGGCGAACGTTGCACTCCTGATCGATACACCCACGGCTGCTGCTCGCTCCGTCTTTACTCTCTTGCTTAACATGAACTGAACTTCCCTTCCCTTTCCACCCGCCCTGCTCCCGTGCCTTCCGGCGCCCTCCCAGTATCACCTGACCACACACGTGATCACGCAGGACACTACAGCAAAAGGTCCTTCATTTTGGATAATTTCTAAGTCTGACTAGTTGCCAGCACCTGACGTTGCTTGAGATTTATGGAAAATAAGCTTTTTTTGTGGACAGTATTTCCATTTCAGTTCACGATTGAGCATAACCAACCCCCCAGTGCAAAACTAGCTTTTCCCACAATGCCTGTCCACCTATTTGCACAATCCTGAAATGTCAATGGAATTGGTGATACTTGACTGTTTTTGTACTAATTTAGTCTGGTGCACTATTGCCTACTGTTTATGCCTCTGGTCTTGAATGTTGAGACATGTAGATGGCTGGCATCAGAGAGGCCATTGCCTCTGGACAGCACCTGCGTGCCAGGTGCCACCGTGAATTTCCATAGTGGCTATATGTAGCTAGTTGTATCATGCCCTGGCAAAACATGCAAAGCAACGTTTCCCGAAAGGCAGCACGATGCAGGCACATGTGGGAGCACCTGGCTCTTATTACAGCACTGCTAGGCCAGTGATAAGCACGAATATCCTGTACAATGTGAAAACTCTACGAAAACACATTAACAAATGTAACTCTTGAGGGTTAGTACACCATATCATTAAAACATGGGCATTTGTGTTATGTTACATGGGATTTGCAAAGGGCTCCTATCCATGTACACAGCTCCGTGAAGCTGGATGTTTTGTGGGATTTTTAGTGACAATGAATATGCACCTCATCCACTCTAGACTCCAGGGAAATTTGGTAGAGTGGTCATCTGTAGTTTTCCGAATGACATACCAAGGCTGGTTTTAACACCCAACCTCCACATCTCAGATTTTGAACATGAACTGTAGGGATACCAGGCCTGCCACCTAATCCTTCTATTTTACTTTAATCTGCTGTTAAGAGCCTTAAGCATGCTTCTATCTCTGTGCTTTGCTTTGGCCCATATACAGGGCACCATTTAGCCATAAGGGGGTACTGTGTTATTTTTCAGGGGCATCTTGCAAATAGCTCTATTTTTGCATGATATGAACTGTGCAAAGAATCTGGATAGCATGATGGCAGTGGGTGATTTCAGTATGCAGCTGGTATCACTACCTGTTATAGGTAACTTAATAGAAGCTGAAGATAAGATCTGGGGGCTTCCCCACATTTCGGCTTGTCCTCCATGTGCAGCCTATCGAACTACAGAGCGGGTAGCCTCACTCCTCTTCCCGCTGGGTCTAAGAGGATGCAATTGAAGGCTGGGAGGAGACTGTGTTGTGCAACCGACGTAGAATTCAATATAAATCGTCCCACATAGATTATGCACTGATGGCAAATACATAACAGGCTTTAGAGTGGAGGAGCGGCCTGAGAGCGATCACAATCCCATTCTTTTTACTCTATACCTTTAAAGGTCCACGCAGAACCCAGGGGAAAAAAGGGAAAGCAATTATCCTAAAAAAGGCTACAATGGTCTAAACCTAATAAAAAACATGATATTCCAAATGTATACAACGCATGATTAACTACATTGGTTAAATACTGCCACCAGAATGTGCCTACCAAGCCCCTGGCTTTTATAGTAGAAGTCATGGTTTAATCAAACCGTTTGTCACCCACCACTTTTATAAGATACAGGGGGAAAAGAAATATACAAAGTTAAGTCTGGTTTGACAAGTTGATAACATGAAAAAAGAAGACTTTAGTCAAAAAGCATGGTCAGGCCTAACAAAGGCTTAAAAGTCAAAAAGCTCGAAAGAATTCTGGCAACCAGTAAATAAGGGCAAGGACGAGGGGAAATTTATTACAGCATAGCATAAATTCAGTGGCTGGAATATTAGCAAACTCCTTATATCACTGAGTCAGCAAGAGAGCTAGCTCCTTATACCATTCCATTAAAATATAATCTATCAGAGGAGAGACTAGACCCTTTCACTATATCAGGGGTTTCGCTAGCACTGTCTGCACGGAAATCTGGCAAAGCACCGGAATTTATCCAGGCTGATCATTTTGAAGAACAGCCAGAGATTTGGATTACTTTTTTAACAAAAGGTTTTAATTATTTATTTTAATGGATAGAGGTTTCTCTTAGTTGGCAACGGGGTGGTGGGGCAATTATCATCCCAATTCTTAAGAAAGGCAATCGTAACCTTCCTCAAGATTATCACACCGTCTCTTTGCTAGATTCATTGGGGAAGATATATAGTTAGGATATTCTGAGCCAAATCGAAGAATGGTGTGATACACATACATTAGTATCTTCTTTTTGGGCAGGCTTTAGGAAATATATCTGAACTATTGATCCGTTATTTAGGTCTGTATTCATTTTACATGAAGTTGTTTTACTCAAGAGGCAGTCAATTTATGTAGTGTTCACAGGTATACAAAACTTCAATTTTATCCCACGTATCAAGCTTTGGGCCGTGTTAGAACAGCTCAATTCTCAGGTAATCGTACGACTCCAATGAGACTATTACACACAGTCAATTATATGACAGTGATAGGAGGTCAGGACAAGGGATACACCCTTACATTTAATATGTGTTGGTGTTAGGCAGGGATGTCTACTGCCCTCCTTGCTGTTCTATTGGTATAGGAATGGTTTGATTGTCACTATTGTCCAATTGGATGCTGATTCCCTAAGCATTGGTGGGGGGCATAGGCTGGCAACCCTTGTCTTTACTGACAATGGCATTTTAATCTCAAAAACTCTGATTGGTATACAACAGCAACTTTCATTACTTAATATCAACAGCAAAAGATAGAGGACTTCAACTGAATATTGCCACAACAAAAGTTAGGGTCTCCCAACCCCTGAAAAGGAAAGGGGTGCCACAGCCTGAGTTTAAAATAGACGGTAATAATATAGCGATAGTTGAAACGAATTTCAATTAGATAAAAACTAGTTCCATCGTACCCTCAAGAGGTGAAAGAGTGTTGAAATGTTCAAAGCGGTATGGACATAAGGCTATATTGAGGACCCTAGAGGTTTCCAACTGTCAAGTGATTTCCGCTACTGGGTATGGATCTGAACTATGGGGGCATAATACAATTACAAATGTGGAAACAAAGAAAATACAATTTTAAAGAGATTATTTGGGCTCTCATTTAGTTCTCCATCAGTACCAACTAAAATTGAACTAGGCCTACATTGAATCGCCTCTATCATGAGATTTAAACTCCTTCTATATTGGGTAAAGATTTGGAACAGTGAGAACCAAAACGTCTATAGTGAATGTTTGCAAGTTCTCTTGTCGACAATCGGTGGCAAAGATGTCATATGATTCCAATACGTCAAATCTATGCTAGGCATACTCCACCTGCCCGAGCGATGGGATGATCCTTGCTGGTATGGAATGCACACTAATGGTTTATTGAAAGAGGCCTATTGGGCAAGGTAGGAGATTGTGGTGATGGGAAATAGTGCTTGCATGTCAAGAGAGTATTTGGAGAATAAATGTACTTTTAGCTTTCAGGACTACCTGGATTTACTAGAAGTAATGGAATACACCCTCTTACTAAAATTGAGGCCGGGATTCTCCATATATAAGCGTTTACCTCCGGGTGGTGGAGAAATTGGTCTGCACTACATGAGTCCTATTTGTTAAATGAGGAAGCAATAGAATATTTCATACTCTTTTGTGTTCTTTACAAGAGAGTAAGGGAGCGGTGACTGAAACGGCTGCCGCAGGAAAGTAGAGGAAAACATATAAGGGATGTGGTATGCTTCTGCAAGGACACACAAGATTGGGAGCCGAGCAAGTAAGGAATATTGAATCATTTTTAGTAGTAGCATGGCAGAAGAGATTAAGATATATGTTGTCACATAAATTAGTTCTCTGATGCAATAGTTTAGCTTAGTATTCAGGCCAGAAAGGCAAATATGAACTGTTGACAGCCTGGCAGTTCCAGGAAACAGTGAGTAGAGGTAGCAGTCCAGCTTTTAACAATAGTTTTGATAATGAACGTGCACCTGTTAATCATATGAATCAGACTAGCTCGTGTGTCCTCTTATCCGGGTGATGTGCTTCGGCGTCAGAGATCCAGTGACTGAGAGCGGAACGTAGAGTGAATGCTTGAATGGGCGGGGCCTGTTTTGCTCAGTGAATTAGAATCATCTCAACTTATGAACAACTGAAGGATTGAAATACTGTTGTTTTTATCCATGCATGTTCTCATATATTGATAGATTACACTTTGCACTTTGAATTGATTGCATGTTTTGCAACGTATTCATTGTTGGGACTGATTGCTAATTGTTATTTTATGTATGTGGTGTTATGGCAAACATCACAATAAATGTAATATGTAGATCTATGTGATGGATCTTAACAGTAGGGTGCACGTTCTACTCTTTATGAAACATGCCTAACTATTGTATGTGATTCATAAATAATGCTAGCTTGTCCTACCAGTGCAACTTGTGAATCTCGTACCCTCGGGTGCAAAATCCTGCTGAGTGGTCGGGGGTGGGGGGATCGTACAAAGCATCTGGTGGAAGTGGAGGGTCGAGCTTCACTACAGTAGCGGCCTGCAACATGTGGCTCTCCAGATGTTTTGAACTAGGAGCCTCTTGTTGTCTTTTACTGACTTTGATAACTAGGGCTGATGAAGGCCGAAGCCCAAAACATCTGTAGAGTCCAAGGCTGCAGACTCAGTACCAGGCAGAGCAGTGCTGAGGGGCTTTGCGATGCCAGATGAGCACCCTTCAGCAGAGCTTGCAGAGATGCTATCTTGCTCCCCTGAGCTCCATAAATAGGGACTATTTACCTTGACCCCCTTAGTATTATGCTTTGTGTAATTTTTGTGCTGATTTAATATGGAATGCTGGCCTATGAGTGATAGTGTGGCACGTAGCCCCTCAAATGCCCAACCTGTCCCCAGAAATGGAGAAGTAACTAGCATGGACCAACTCTGCTCATTCCTAAGAAGGAGACCCACAGGGTGCACAGAAAGGTATGTTCACGGCGCACTAAACATGGTATTTGTGGGAAGCTGGGGCACAAAGGCGTGTGACCTGATCCTAACTAGGGTGTCACACGTGGGCATGGCCTCATCAAGCCGGCGTGGTAGAGTGCTGTAGCTCAGAGCAGGAATGCTAGATGGGTGCATGAGCAGGACTGCAAAGATGGGGTACGTTTGGAATGGATTAAGGTCAGGTCCAAGGAGATGGATGGACTAAGCCAAAGCAGTGTGGGAATGAGTGACCCAGGCTTCAGTACCAGGGCTATGGCTCAGATCAAGGTTCTAGGGACGCATGGCCCAAACCAGCACATAGCACAAGAGCATGATCCAGAAGGGAATGGTATATTGCAGGGGACCAATCCAAGCATTCCTCGAACCAAGTCATGGTCCCACAAGGAGCCTATGTGGGTGCCAGGACCCAGACCAAAGTAAGCTGCGAGTACCTGTAGAGGTCCCAAAAGACCTCATCTGGGCTGTTTGGGGGCATAAACCTGTGCACGACTTCTGGGCCATCAGCGTAGAACTTCAGGGCAGTGACCAGATCATAAGTGAGGCAGCCTCACATGGGCGGACCTGCTGCCTGCATCTGCACCCAGTTCACCTGTCTCACCGCATCGACGGGCAGATGCATGCTGTGCCCATGACATTGTACGTTGGCAGCAGAAGTGGCATCTACTGAATGATAAATGCAGTGAATAGACTTCTCTCACATTGCACTAATGCAGTGCTTTCAAACCCTCTGAAGTGACTCTTTGGGGCAAAGATCAAGTAGAACACGAAGGGCGTCATTCTGATGGGGAGGGTATCGGTAGAAATTACCCCCAAAAAAGTTTGACCTATACAAAATGGTCGCAAATGCATGACACGAAAGGTTCGAACACCAAACGTGCTGTACAATATAGTGAGCGGGTGTTGTGGGGGACACCCCCGCAGCACTGCCGAGAAAATAAAAAATAAAATAAAAATAAAAAAAAATAAAAATAAAAATAAAAATAAAAATAAAAATAAAAATAAAAATAAAAATAAAAATAAAACGGGGGTGGCGGGGCTGTCCCCCGCAACACCCAGCTCAAGTAAGTAGGGTGTGTGTGGGGGATGTTGGGGTGTGGGTGGGGGTGTTTTGTGGGTGTGTTGTGGGTGTGGGTTGGAGTGTGGATTTTGTAGTGTTTTTAATAATATGTTTGCATGGGAAATGTACGAAAATTTTGTGTTTGTGCATTTCCCATGCAAACGTGTCCTTCCCGGTAAAAGTAGCCGCGGTCAGATCACACAGATCCAATGGGCATTATAGCCAAACTCGGGGAGCAGTGCCAGGTCGATAGTCCATAAAACCATGGAGTTCTCTGAATAAAAAATTAAGAACATGCACAATCGAAATAAAAGGATATTAATTAATTATGTATGTAAATATGTCCTATGTAAAGCACTTTGGATAAAAGCGCCATCAAAATAACAAATAACAAACTGATTCAAGGCACTTGCCCCAATGAATAATGTGCTTGTACTAACCCCCAAAAAATAAAGTGCAAATGCTACCGTTAGACAAAATAGTGCATGCAGTCCCCATTTTTAAAAGAACAAAATACACATAACTGTGCCTCCAACTTTGTTTGTACAAATGTCTTTATCACCTTCTGGCAGCCATCTTGGAGTTGCTATGATGGTGCCTGGTGGACTCGAATCTATGCTGTCTGTAGGAGTATCGCCACTGCTTCACTGGAAGCCACGCCCTGATCTCATCACGCGGTGCTTCAAGCTTATGATGTTTTAAGTGCAGTGCAGTATCTTGTTGGTCTGATATGCCGGTGGTGGGGTGGGGGTGACACCGCCTACTCTATCTTCTCCTATAAAGATGTGCACATCGCATGGACTGTTAGGCAGAATGCTTTGAAAGACCTCAGTGCATCCATCTATGGAGCAGCCCAGATACCATCTGTACAGCTCACAGGCTGAGATCAAGCAGAAGTGCAGGGGTCAGATAAACAGCAGCACGCAGAAAGCGGTGGGAGGGTGATAGTGAAAGTGAGATAAATGGCGCTCAGAGCCAGGGACAGGGCTGTGCAGCAGACCCGAGCTGACAGAGCAAGGGGAAGAACTCCCAGGATGGAGCGGGAAATGGTCTGAGAAAGGCAAGCACAGGCTTCGGGAATGTCAGCAACGTCTCAGACAGTCCTGACAGGAGTTGTGCAGGCACTTCAAGTCTCATTCATTAGGCATGGGTGTTCCTCCTCATAGCAACGTTTCACTCTTGACCATCAGCCGAGGCCTTGGTGATGATATTGGAATCTCACACCGCACCATCACCATGTTTCTATTAAAACATTGGCACGTGGACAAAAGTCCTCCAATGGGATTCCTTTGCGGTCCTGGAACGTGAATGATCTGGGGTACAGGACTGTCTCCCAAACGTGATCAGAGGTGGAAAGGGGGAAGGGCAGCTGTCATTCCATTGGGCAGAGTGGTGAATTGGGATAGAAGAGACCAATCTGTCACCCCTTTCCCTCTATTCTGTAGGTGTACTTAGGTTTGTAAGGTGTACCGCCAGCTCGGAGGACAGTGCTAGATAGGAAGCCTGGCAACGATATCTGGTATAACATTCCCCTGACAACCATGGCAGCCATACTAAAAGTCAGAGTGTCAAATCTAGCAGCAAACAGCCATTGATTCATTACCAGTACCTGTACTAATTCACATGGTATACATGTACAGGCCGTGTAACATATATATATGTTTATATATATATATGTTACACGGCCTGCGGTTGTGGTTAAATTGCTGAACTCATAGAAAAAGCAGTTTATGGGCGGCTTATAACTTTGGCACCGTTTGACAAAACCTCACCAAACTTTGTAAAAAAAGTACATGGGTACTTTGGAATGATTTTGGTGTGGATTTGACCAGGAGAGGCAAAGTTATAGGGTATCCCAAAACTCTTGAAATTTGCAAAAACAAAATGTGCTCATGCCTACAGCCCAAACCGCTGGATGGACTTCCACCAAACTTGTGCGAGGAGCGGCGGCTTGGTCCGAAAGCGTGCGTTTGCAAATCTGGTGTAAATCCATCCAGAAGTTTTTTTTTTTTAAATTGGTAAAAAGACATTTCTGATATCTGCGGCCGGTCCGCAGACTTATTTCCTGGTTCAGTGTTCACAGACGCCTCTGGGCCAATCAGGGGGTTGCTTGGTGTCTGCGGACAACAAACACACACGTTTATTGGATGTTGAAAACGTGAGGTGCGTCATAATTTTTGAAACAGTCCCAATGTTGGATCCGCCAACCACAGCCTATGTCCGTGAATGGAGCAGTGAGGCAAAACTCTGGAAAATACATTTGGTGTCATTTGTGGCCAAAAGAGTGATGGGGACACGTGAGGGAGTGGAAACAAGTTAAAATGCATCTGTTTCATAGGCAGAAAAAGCTGTTCATGTGCCAAAGAGTCTGCGGCCAATTTTCCTGTTCACGAACATATGTCCGCGGAAGGCATTGGGATTGGGGGGTTCTCGGTGCGTTATCTTATTTTCAGGTTTATTGTCCATACTTATTATATGGTTTAATTCTAGTGTGGTTGTGGCCATTGGTCAGATTCGTGGGGGAATG
Organism: Ambystoma mexicanum; assembly: GCF_040938575.1. Classification (NCBI taxonomy): domain Eukaryota; kingdom Metazoa; phylum Chordata; class Amphibia; order Caudata; family Ambystomatidae; genus Ambystoma; species Ambystoma mexicanum. The sequence goes on along the minus strand of NC_090923.1, from coordinate 1,192,547,791 downwards.
GCAATAGGCCATGCCCCCAAGAATCTGGACACTGGCCATGGCCATAGTAATATGTGTAGAGTAATTATAGGTACTGTAGAGGAAGAAAAAGATTTTAAGCTTGAATGTGGAAACGTAAAATGTGAAAAGTTTATAATAAACTAACCACACAAAAAAAGTATTTGTACCATGGTAGAATGATAAGATTGAAGTGTATATGGTATTTATGATTGTAGCACATTTGAGGATAGTGCTTATGGAATCTGTAGTTGTGTATTTGTGAAGATGAAAAGTGTAATACTGGGTATGGATACTTTGTTTGCATATGGTAATTAAGCTGGAATCTCTGATTCTTTTTCTGTTAAAAAAACACTACAATTTGTTAAACAAGATAGTTTAAAACCTTTAATTGCATACAATTTTACATATAGATGTACCTTTTTGACCCTCATAAATAGTACATTATATGTACTATGTTTGGTACAATATTAATGTGTGGTACACTATTGTTGTATAAACATGAAATAATCATTGCGTCATTGGGAGAAAATAAAAATCACGGTGGATTAAAAAACCCTACTGTATTTACATACAGATTTTGGCATTCACATGGTTTTAAACAATATACATTTTACAGAATACATGTGTGTGGTAGCATGGAGATATTATGTGAATTTGAGTGTGATAGGACGTTTGTTGGAAGTGTTTCACAATTAACGGTATGTTTAAAGTAGTTAGTTAGCCGTTAGCGTATTCTAGCTATATTGATTTTATTTGAAGTAGTGTAGTAGTATGGATGTGTAGTCAAGAATAACTGTGATGGCATATTTGAGTGCATTACAGTGCAGGGTATTTATAAAGTAGTTGGATACCCTTTGGCGTATTCTAACTGTCTTGGATTTTAAAAGTACTACTGTAGTATTATGGATGTAGTTAGATACCCATTGCCGTATTCTAACTGTATTGGATTTTCCAAGTACTATTGTAGTACTATGGATGTATTATGCAAGTATAACTTTGATGGCATATTTGAAGTGTATTATCCTGAAGGGTATGTTTAAAGTAGTTGGATAGCCACTGGTGTATTCTAACTGTGTATTGTAGTATACTTTAGTGATTAAATTTGGGTCGAAGGAATATTAAGTAGGCATTTGTTAGATTTGCTAGTAACCTATGTTTTGGAGAAACGGGAGTGTCATTACATTCAAACCAACCAATTATTTTTTTGACATGTGCAGTGTAGTGGCCTGATGTGGTTGTGGCACCAGTGTGGTGGATCATGCCCACTGTTGTGAAAGTTTTCTTGCCAAGAGATACTTGGCCATATGCAAAGCTAGTGAGCTTACAGTTATTTTTGGTTACCATGTGCATTCTACAGTAGAAGCATTTTTGTGAGATATTGGCCATGTGAGTTTATTTGTATGCTGGATCAATTTTCTTAATTGCAAAAGGGCAAAAAATATGCCATGATTTGTATTCTGCAGAAACTGGTGAAATGGAATGGATTCATAACTTGGTATGGATACATAGGCACATCGTTCATTAGAGGTGTGATCTTGTGAAACATGGTTGCAGAGAGTGCATGTATGTTTCCACGTGTATGAAATATGCAAGATTTCATTCATAGGGATGTTTTTGGTTTCTAGTACTTGAAGTACACGATGCCCATGGGCTGATTGTTCACTTTAAAAATATAAATAAATAAATAAGCTAATAAAAAAAAATAATAATAAATAAATAAATAAGGAATTCTTATGGATCTTCCTGTGTGTTTATGGTGAATTTTAACATTCCTGTACAGTAGTCCAACTCTTGCTTTATACTTTAGACACTCTAAGTGCAGTTAGGAATATTTGTGGCATTTCTATGAAGGACAAGCTTTTGCAAACACAACTGGGTTGAGTCGTTTAAGTACATGTTGTTCACAATTGGTGGCAATTGAAGGAGAAGATGATTGCTACATTTGCATAGCAGTTTATGCCAGTTGTGTTGCTAAATTTAAATGGACTAGAGAGCTGTGCCTCTGTGTCCTTTCATGGGCCTGCCGTTGTTTTTCAAGATGAGACATTTGTATCTGTGTCTTCTGATGGACGTGCAGTTATTTTTGGACTAGCAGATTTGTGGTTGTATTATGTGATGTAACAGAAGTTGTTTTTTATTGGTATTGCAGTGAGATCTGGTATGGTTTCTCTTTGTATTAGTTTTCTTTTTAAAGGTTTTCTTTTTTGGGGTACAGGCTACATATCTAGATGGAAGGTGTACAGTGCACGTAGCCTGTTGTATTTCAGGGTGCAAGGAATGTCTTCATTGACTTTGTTTGCATCACAGTTAACTAAGAATAGACAATTGAGTGTACAGAGATGTGAAATTGCTACATAACTCATACCTTCTGTGAAGACTGTGATGCCAATGTCAATCAATGTGTGATCTACAGTTAGACCTTGCAATTTGTGAATAGTGACAGCATATGCAAGAGATAGAGAGAATTGTTCTATGTGTACGTACATGTCATTGAAAAGAAGGAAACATGCTATTGTGCAGCCTATTCTTTTAACTTCTCCTCGTTTTTCAAAATGGATGTTGAAAAACTGAATGTTGTCATGCTGATATGTTTGGAATCCAGCAACTGTACCTATTGCTCCATTGACTAAACCTTGATCTACGTCAAGGTTATGTTTTAGAATTACTCAGCAGTTTAGACACATAGGGCCTCATTACGACCCAGGCGGTAAGTTACCGCCTGGGCCGTGACTTTACCACCATGGCGTAAACTATGTTTACGCCATGGTGGTTGGCGGACTTACCGCCCCATTCCGAGTTTGGCGGGGCGGTACGTCCCCAATCCCCATTTACCCTTCCCCATTCCCATTTTTGCCCCATAGGGCATAATGGGAGTGGGGAAGGCGTTAATTACGCCACCGTAAATTACGGTGGCGTAATTAACTCCATGGTCCCTTAGCGCCATGGATCTTAACGGCTGCAAAAAGCAGCCATTAAGATCTCCATGGCGCTAAGGGACCTCGTACTCAGGCGGTAATTGTCGGCGCTGTTTACGGCGCCGTAAACCCCTTACCGCCTGAGTTGTAATGAGGCCCATAGTTTATTGTTTTTCTAATCCAGCTGTATTGGAGATACATTTTTCTAAGCTATGTAGTTGTGCTGTTGCTTGTTGACACAAAGGGAGTGGCATGTAATGCACTTCTAGTTTGTCTGTGGAGCTGATATGCACGATGGGTTGCATTTATTCTGTCAACATTGTATCATTGAATTGATTACAGCTTGTAAGGGGTGGCATTAAGGACATGCATTTTATATTTTGTTGAGTTAATTGTTTCATGACATCAGGGGCAGACATTTTTGCCAATATAGCTCATCGATTAGTCTTGTTTTGTGAGATGGATTTTTCATCTTTAGAAAGCAGACCAATTCTAATGGTTTTTTAAATGTTAGCATAGGTGAGATGTGCAGACTGTTGTATGTTTTGAGTTCTTTCTCTGTAGCAAAAATGTTGCCAGAGATTTACATTTGCAATGCTGCCAAGTGTATTACAGAATTCTTTGTGTCCTAATGTTTTGAAAATAAGTTTACCTTTCACTGCTGTTAACTGTAGGAGGTCTCTGAAATCAATAATGTGTTTTCTTCCAAATAGTTCTTCATAGTCGGTTTTTAAGACTTCTTGCATTCTAAGATGAATTAAACCCAGCATGAGGTTGGAAACCATGCTTACTTCATAAAACCAGAAAGACTTTCATTTTTTTTCGGAATTCTGCGTTGCTCAGTAGCAGCTTCTGCTGAAAATTTGTGGTATTTTAATTTGTTTTGGTGTTCTACTGGGAGAAGCAGAAATCGGTCTAAAGTTACACCTCCTGTGTTTCTGGCAGCTAGACCTGTGGGGGATGGTACAACAGCTGTTTGTTAAGTCTTGTAGAAACGTGCTGATTATTTTGATTAAGAACATTTTGCCAGAACCAGCTTTATCACTTACATACAGGAGCAGAGGTTTATAATTTTTACAGCAACAAGTTTTAGTTTCATGTTTAAAACCATGTTCAATTTCTTCAGTGACTTCTAGTAAATGGTGAGTTGTTCGTATTTAGCTGTGATTTCAACACTGACAAGTCTTCTTCGGATTGTTTAGATTGATGAATGGTATTTTGTACCTCAGTCATGGCTGTTTCTGCTTCATTTAGAATGTGCGGTTCTCCAAGTGGTTCTTGGCTTCCTGTAAGGAGAGGTTGACTGCCTTCAGGAGTGTCTTTATCTAGTGGAAGTTCAAATTCTTCCTCTTGTTGGCATTCATTGTCCAACATTTGTTTGTATTGTTTGAAATTGACATTTGTTACACTGCTTTCATCTGCGTTGAGTGCAGTTTCTAATGAGTCATGGTCATATAATAATTCTTCTTTTCTCCAAGGTATGAAAAGTTGTAAAAGGGCCATGTAGTACAGTTCTCTATGTTGTAGAGATGTGAATGATAACTTTATATGATTAATTAGACTAGGTTTGGTAAGTAGGATTTGAATTATAACTTTATATGATTAATTAGGCTAGGTTTGGTACGTTTTACTAGGCTTCCTTCACAAGTTGAGACTGAATATTTACCAGTTGTCTCATCTGGTGTGACTGTGACGAATCAACTTCTGGGGCTCTAGTGGTCCAAGGATGAATATCGGTTTCTAAACCATCAATCAATCCCACACCTCTAGTACACCGGAAGGGATCCGAACAGATTGGAATACAAGTGAATTATTAGACCTCCTTGTCAAATGTTGGGTAACGTGAGTGGAATGGCAGGCTTATATCTGCAAGGTCGCGGATCGTTGGTTAGTTGCAACACATCAAAAATACAATTATTACCCAATTATAAAAGGGACTGTCCAGTCATGGTTGTATACACATATCTACTTTATTATTACTACAACAGACAGTTCTAGCACACTACAAAATACAATCCACCGTGTAAAGGAACCCAGAGGACAAACAGTTTCATGAGGGAAAGGGATGCACTCTGTAGACTGACAGGAGGGTAGTTGGCAAAGTAATCAGTCTCACTGTTTAAGGTTATTCGGTTTCAGCACCAAGGGAGCAACAGGTTGTAACTCTCTAAGGGCCTTCGCAGAGGGACCACGGGCAGAACCACGATGTTCCTGGTGTTGAAGAGGTTCTTGGTGCTCGACAGCATCAAGGCAGTTCCAGGGTGATTTGCAGCCCTGAGACAGAGTTAGTGGCAGGAGACAGCTGCGGGTACCAGGCGGCAGGCAGTTCGGCAAGCGAGGCTGGATGGACATCCGCAGGCTGTCCGACAAGGCCGCTCAGGGCCAAGAATCGTTGTCTCTGTTCTGGTTGGTGAATCTAGAATGCTGGTCAAGGCGTCTTGGACGGCCCTGATGACTGCGGCGTGACAATAGTTAGCGGTGCACCCAGATGTGGTTTGAGGACTCGACTGTCTCGAACATGTCCTTAAAAGATGGATGCTGGATGCTGGATGATACTTGCATGACACTCCTCCTAGCTTCTTCGCAGGGCTTGTATCATCCTTTCAAGGGGGACAGCAAAGCTCAGGAGAGGGATTGCAGGCAATGGCCTTGTCTTTGTTCAGAGACTCTCCGTCACTTCCCACCTAGGAAGCTTGCTGGCAAAAAACCTAGCAGGGCACGCTGTGTGCTGGCTTGGTATCTGTTCTGGAGCTGCTCAACGGGTCCTCTGAGTCTGGTATCTCCTTCTGTTCCCTGGGAGATGTTTAGGGGAGGGAGCTTGCTTCCCTCTTGGAACTCCTTGCCTTCCTTCACTGGAGGAAGATGTAAGGTAGACTGTACCTTCAGCCCGGGCCCAAATTAGTCCTTCTTACTCCTTTTGAAGTCATCGGATAATCTGCTAAGTGAGGGGACCAGCCCTCTTTTAAAGCCAAATAGGCCCCAGTGATGTGTGCTGGGTAAGCCTTCCTTAATGGGCCAATCCTGGGTCCCCACCAACAATCTTCTGTTACGCATGAGGTCAGGACCAGAGTGCTCTGAAACAGGGCAGACAAGGGGTGACAACATATACCTAAGTCCCAACCATCTTCCTGTCTGTTGTAGATCAAAATGTCTCTCTGGTTAACTGAGCCCTCTGTCACTCTTGATTAAAGGGTTTCCCTTAAAGTATATGGCGAGGTCAGACTTGCCTCTCCCAATTCACATACTTCTCTCTGAAAGGGGTCTGCTCTGCAGGGACACCTGCGGTAACTGCTCGACCCAGACAGGCCATTCACTGCCTTTCAAACAGAGAGGTGGAAACTAGCTTCAAGTTGACACATTGCATACCAAAGGGGTATTAGCTCCGCCTTTCCTGTTGTCTATCCAGCAGCCGAGCTCCTTCAGGCTTGCTTCATTTATCTCGGTAGAATGCACTGCCACCAGCCGGATAAGACAAAAGGAAAGCAGTACCGTGGGGCCTTTGATATTAAAATGTGTGCCTTCCCCCTTCTTGAGATGCTTTAATGTACCCGGGACTATCACATTCCAGCTGAATATGACAGGGGAAGGCAGCACCTGTAGGCTGTGTATTCCCGGCATTCACGTGACTATGCATTTTGTGCGGGATGCATATGGACTGTGTGTGGAATAGCCTCACACAGTCCTCTGAGGTTGATATCATCATTCATTTTCATGTGTCAAAAAATCAAAAAGCCCAGGCGAGCGCACTCTCCCCGTGCAGATGGTTGAATTCCTCACAGTGACATTGGGCCTTCTTACACGGTAGGCGGTAAGATACCGCCTTTACCGGCATGGCGCTAACAATGTGTCTGTGTAGGCAAGAGGCCGCTAATTGCGTGCCATTACGAGTACGCGGGCACAAGCTTAGCGCCATGGGGGGTCCGCCCACGCATTCGATAATTTGAAGACCCTACCGCCATGCCGGTAAAGACCCCGTAAAGACCCTAAGTGGCACCTATGAAACCGCTGTTAGCACTTCCAACCTCCTGCAACACGGCATTAGCGGTGACCGCTATTAGCGGTCACCATAAATAAGCGGAACCGGAAGTAGCGTCATCGCACAGGAATGGGAAAGAGCACGGCAGCCATCTTTAAAAACACAATCCATTGCCATCCTCTGCCCCCAGGACCTGCACCCACACCAGTGCCATACAAAATCAACCAAGACACCCTGACAATGCCCAAGGCAATCAAAAAAGGAGCGGAGCGGCTGCGGAAGGTGCGATTCACCAATGAGGAGCTCATCATGCTCACTGAGACGCTTGCCGCCAACGCAGAGGTGGTGTTCGCAAATGACATGCGGTGTGTCACCCTAAACAAGAAAAAAGCAATCTGGTGGTCCACAAAGTTAGTGCGGTGGACACCACCACCCGCACCGTGAAAGATTGCAGGAAGCGGTGGGACGATCTCCGCCTCCGTGTACGTAGCATCCTGGCTGCCAATCGGAACCTGGCCATGGCCACAGGAGGCGGTGGAGGATCCCCTATCAAACTGATGGAGTGGGAGGAGCCTGCGCGAGCACCATAGGTGTGGAAACTATAGAGGGAATCGGCAAAATGGAGCGTGGTGCACCCACATTGTCAGATGGAGGTGAGTGTCCACATAAAACACTGCACTGTGAAAGATGAGGTATCCCCCCAGATCTGAGTCCTAAATCAGCGCATGGATGTGGCCACAAACATACATGTACAGAACCCTGCCCATGTGAGGGTCACATCCCAACACACACACATGCACGCATCACCACAGACACGTGCCACCCAGACCCATGCATGAATGACCCACCCAACAGTCATATGACCTGTATGCCCACAAATGAAGTCCAAATGCATAGAACAGCATGATGAACAACATCTGCATCAAGCACGTTGACCTATCACCAATGCCATCCCCCTCTTTGTCCCCCACAGGCTCACAGACTGAAAGCGATGAGCAGGACACTGCGACACAGGTTTCCCCCGCCAAGAAACAACCCAGGGGAAAGGAGGCAGGCAACATCGCGAGCACATCGAGGGGCACAGAGAGGAGTGCACTCCCGCAGAGGGCCAAACATAGCAAACCACCGACGTCACCAAGCCGTGAACCCATGGCAGAAACTATTGCAGCACCCACTCCAGTGATCCCCCCAATGCACGAACCACCCACGGAAGGGCCACTGTCTGCTGCCAACAGTTCCATTGGCGAGGCAGCAGCTCAGCACCGCTGTCCGATGTGGAGGACACTTGTGACTTGGCCATGCAGGAGCACACCCCCAGCCCCCAGCAATCAAAAGAACCAAGCCCACGCCCCACATCACAATCCAGGAGCCATGCCCAGTCTGGCAAGGAAATGGTGGCAGGGTGCTGGAGTCCACCAGTGTCCTCACCTGATGCTGGACCCATAGAACAAGGTGCGGCATCCACCCCACGAGCAACACAGAGTGGCCATGACATGGCCATCATCAGACAGCGGCAGGAGGAGATAACAGCCCTGGTTGGCCAGCATGTTGATGAGGCAGCACGTTTGAGGGAGGAGTGCAGGGAGAATGCAAGGGAGATCAGACAAGGCATGGAAGCCTGCACCAACAGGCTCTGCGAGGAAATGGCACTAGTGAGGCGGGTCCTCACATGCATAGCTGACGCTATGGACAGACAGAACCCCCCACAGCCACAAGAACAACCATGCACCTCCTCCTCTGCCAGCTCAAGGCAGACGAGCTCCCGGCGCTGGTCCTTGCGATCTATGCGGCGCACACCCTTCCAACCCCCTAATGGTGGGAGTGGGGATGGGAAATAGGGCCAGCTCGATGTAGCTGTCACATGTACAGCAAGACAGCAACGTTGTACCAGCCATACATGGGAGTGTTGTGGGGGGAGGGGGGAAAGGATGTTTTGGGAGTGTTGTGGGGGGATGGGGAAAGGGTGATTTGGGAGCGTTGTGGGGGGAGGGGGGAAAGGGTGTTTTGGGAGTGTTGTGGGGGAGGGGGGAAAGGGTGTTTTGGGAGTGTTGTGGGGGGAGGGGGGAAAGGGTGTTTTGGGAGTGTTGTGGGGGGAGGGGGGAAAGGGTGTTTGAGTAGTTGGGTCCATGCACTTCTTTACCTCATAATATATTAAACACACTGGTGACAAGTCAAAAACATGCTTGGACCTTATCATTGTGTATGTGAGCTTTATTGGGGGACAGGGCCCAGTGTGCGCTTCACCACAAAACCCAGTGGACAAATGCCCACATCCATTCAACAGAGTAGGACCATGTGAATCAGAATATTTGGTTGAGCAGATGCTGACGCACAGCGCGTCCCTCCTGGGCATTGCCTCCTGCATGACCTGCAGCCCTGTCTCCTCCCTCCTCATCCCCATCATCATCCTCATCAGGTGGTTGCATTTCAATGCCAGGGGGCATTAGCACATTCCGTCTGATACACATATTGTGCAGCATGACACATGCCATGGTGATCTTGGCCACATTCTCATGGCCGTACAGGAGTGCCCCACCCGACCTGCTGAGGCACCGGAACCGTGTCTTCAAAAGGCCAAATGTCTGCTCAATTACGACGGGGGTATGGGTATGTGCACGATTGTATTCCTCTTCGTGCCTGTTCTGTGGGTTCCGTACAGGGATAAGTAGCCACCTCTTCAGGGGATAGCCAGCATCACCTGCATGGGTGCAAGAATGGGGATGTGTTACTGTTTACATCAAGTGAAACCTGTACATATCACCCACCCAAATTAACTTTGCATTGTGATTGGCATGCACGAATCCCTGCATGCATGGAGACGATCGGTGTAACTGCAATGTGAGAGGGTGAGCTAGTCCTTGCAAGTGGACATGCACCATGCATGCCTCCGGCAGTTATTGCCATGTTCTGGGTGAGGACATGTCATTAGTGTTTCTGGGCCCGGGCAAGGTTTGTACCAAACTTCTAGTGTACTGCCATTCTGAAATTGATGTCCCCATGCTGTGAAGCGTAACTTCAGTAGTGGTGTACGGGTGTGGTTCAGTACAATGGCTACAGGTGATCCCTTAGTATGCACTCAAGGGCGCATATCTGTTGTGATGTTGTTCAGCGCACATTTCCATTTTGCATATTGCCTGCATGTTGCTGCTTTGTGTCATATAGGGTATGGTATAATGCGCAATGTGCATGTGGATAGATATGTCATGTTTGGCGTATTGGATTGATTTCTTTGTTGTGCAGCTTCCAACTTGCATGTGGTTTTGTGTCTGGTCCATTGTGGGCTGCCTTGGTGGACATTGGCATACATCTGTATGTCCATTTATTCTACAGACGACAGTCCACACCCAGTAGGAGTATGCATCCCCCCCAATCACACCCAGTGGGAGTATGCATCTCCCCCCAATCACACCCAGTAGGAGTATGCATCTCTCCCCCCCAATCACACCCAGTAGGAGTATGCATCTCTTCCCCCAAATCACACCAAGTAGGAGTATGCATCTCTCCCCTCAATCACACCCAGTAGGAGTATGCATCTCTCCCCCCAAACACACCCAGTAGGAGCATGCATCTCTTCCCCCCCAATCACTATCCACATCACACTGCCATGTGCTTGCCCAGCTACTCACCAAGTAGCCACGCACGTTGTCCAGTATGTCATGTCGCTCAATGTAGCGTGGTATCATTGAGTTCTGCAGGACCATTAAATCAGGGGTTGATCCGGAATATCGGGCAGAGCAATGTGTGATTATCTTGTTTGAGTCACATGCCATTTGGACATTGATGGAGTTGTATTGCTTTCTGTTTCGGTACACTGCTTCATTGTCATGTGGGACCACCAATTCCACATGAGTACAGTCGATTGCCCCGATGCAACTTGGGATGCCTGCCAGTGAATAGAAGTGAAGTTTGGTGTTAGAGATCTCCTGGGCAGTCCGTGGCAGGGATATGTGTTCACTTGTGTGCTTCAGGAGAGCATCGAGCACCTGGTTCAGCGTGCGTGAAAATACTGGTTGTGATATGCCATGCATCTGCCCTACCGTATGCTGGTAGGTGCCGGTGGCCAGGAAGTGGAGCACAGTTACCACCTTCAGTAGAGGGGGGATGGTAGTACGGATGTCTATGAGGCTCACAATGTCGTCCTGTATCATGTCCACAATGGTGGTGATGGTATCCCGGTCTAGACGGTACAGGATGTGTATCTGCTCAGAGGTTAGGTTGAATGGACTGGCTCTGATCCTGGGGATTGGTGGCTGCCTCTGGGGTATGACTAGGTGCACTGGTGGGGCTTGCTGGGCCTGTCTCACCCTCCTCCTCCTCCTCCTCCTGCGTCTCCTCTGTGCTGCCTGTTGTTGTTGGTGCTGCAATGCAATCATGTCCTCCAGCCCATGTAATGCTGCTAGTATTGGAACCATCTTGGTGTGGGAAGGGGTGTGGTGTGCTCCTTTTGTGCTTCCCCAGTCTCCATTGCCTCCACCTGTGCTTATTGTGGCCACCTGTGGCAGGTGGGAACGCTGCTCATGTCTCTTAACGGGTGGTCCCCCATGCCGGTATTTCCTCCATGCCGGTATGGCCTTTTGTGGCCTAATGCATGCCGCTATTTGCGGGTCCGCATGGCTTGTGATGGTTTGCTATTAGTGCCATGTCGCTATTTGCGACATGAGTGGTCGCGCGCCCGTGGACTGCCCGCTATTAGAGGCACCATTCTTAGCGATGCCGCTATTAGCGGTTATCCGGATCGTGATTAGCAAGGGAATTTAGCGATACGGGTAATCCCTTACCGGTATCGTTATTCCCTTACCGCCATCCGTGTAATGAGGCCCATTGTTTTTGTAGGAGTAGTTTTGCTCTATGTCGTACAGGCACATGTTTGGATAGTATGTGTTAATTAAATCATTTTTTAAAAATGTCTTGGCTGTTGGGATCATTTGTGGGAATTATTTCTTTCGCTTGGTAGGATTTTAGTACCCTTTTTGGTGATGAAGCTGTACCAAGGTTTAGCCAGACAATTAGGGTCATTCCAAGGTTGGAGGTAAGTAACGACCCTTACCGGCATGGCGCAAATAGCGTGTCTGTTAGTCAATAGCCCTCTAATAGAGGGCTATTATGTCTTTGTGGGCACAAGCTTTGCGCCATGCCGGTAAGGGCATTACCGTCATGCCGTTAAAGGCACGAAAAATGACCTTAGCGGCATGATGCATAGCGCAGATAGCACTACCGGCATGAACCAATGCGGCATTAGCGGTCACCGCCATTAGCGGTGACCGCTCTTAACGGTCACTGTAAATAAGTGGAACCGGAAGTAGCGTCATAGCACTGGAATGAGAAGGAGCACGGCGGCCATCTTTAAAAACACAATCCATTGCTATCCTCAGCACACAGGACCTGTGGGACTCTGCTGTTTGTTTGAAAACCTTCATCAAACACACCACAATGCCCAAGGCCCTTAAGAAGGGAGCTGCCTGCCAGCACAAAGAGCGCTTCAACGAGGACGAGTTGGAGATGCTAACCGGCACACTGCAGGAACATGCTGAGATTGTTTTCGCCAACAGCATGAAGAGGGAGGCCATCATAAAGAAAAAAGAGATCTGGGCACTTGTGGCGCAGAAAGTGAGTGCAGTCAGAAACACCCCACGCACCACAAAAGACTGCCAGAAGCGCTGGGACGACTTGCGGCTCAGAGTAAGGAACATACTCTCCGTCAACAGGAGCCAGGCAATGGCAACAGGCGGAGGTGCCAGCTCCCTCATCAAGCTGACCCCATGGGAGGACATCTGGGCCAGCATGATTGGCATGGAGGGGATCGAAGGTGTCGGTGACATGGAGTGTGGTGCCACAACATCGGCCGATGGAGGTGAGTGTCCTAAGAAAACACTGTAATGCACAGTCTGATAAAAGTCAACCAATATGTCCGTACAAAGAGGCAAGCCATGGCCCAACACACACGCACACACTCCCAGCAAAGTAGCCGGACGCATCACAGACACATGCAAATGCCTGCAGCAAGGCAATGCCGTACCTGACACATACCACACAAAATGTAAATGTCATAAATCACACAGCATGCAGGCCCCAACAAATATGCATGTCACATAGCATAGGTCTTGGCCAACATGAGTGACCTCGAAGTATGCCTGCATAACCCACCCATGTATCAAACAACATGATCATCCAAACTCAAATGCCTATTACCCTGGATTGTTGGGATGATCAATTGCACAAATGTAAGTATGATGCCTATCAAAACATCACTCATGCCACCCCTCTCGTCGACCCCCACAGGCTCTGACCATGACAGCGATGCCCAGGAACCACACCCCGGAAGAGGTCCCGGGATGAGGCCAACCGGCTGTCTACCTTGAAGGGCCAACCCAAGGGCTGCCGCGCACCACCAGTGAAGACACGCCAGGTTGCCAGTGCACAGGTGCTGCCAAGGGCCGTAGAGGTGGAAGCGCAAACACCCATTGGCCAGCCAGAGGAATCAGTCGAGTCACCACACTAGAAGGAGGCAAGTTTGGCTGGGGAGGTGGCAGCCACAGCACCCCAGGCTGTGGGGGCGGCACAGGATGATGTATGGGTGCCCGTTGAGGATGATTCCTCAGAAATGCCCCGCACGCCCAATCCACAGGCATTCCCCAAATCTCATCCCTTGAGACATACCACGCCACCACCCTAGAGCAGTCTAGGCGGGAGCTAATGGAAGGGCACTTTAGTCCGATTGTGGCGAGTAGTTAGGCAGAGCAAGACACCCAGGAACCGTCGACCTCCACAGGTGCACCCGCAGGGCTGCACCGTGCTGAGAAGCGTACTGCCCTTGTGTGGCTCTTTGTTGAGGACAACGCACAGGCTAGCCAGGAGTGGCGGGAGAACATCACCTCTCTAGGCAGGACCATCTCGGACAACACCGCCTCCATGGGCAAAATATTTGCGGAGAACACTAGCCACCTCTGCAAGGAGGTATCCGCCCTGCGCCAGTTACTAAACCACATAACTGATGCCATGGAGTCAGGGCATCCGGAAACCCAATTCGAGCAGGCAGGCATACCATCCTCGTCTAGCTCTACCCAGACAAGCCCGCTCCGTAGGTCATCACGCACCCTGTGCCAGCCAGACATGCCGCCACCAGGTCCAGGGAGTGCTAATTAATAGTCTGGGCAGCCTGATGTAGGCATTAGAGACTTGATGGGACATGTGTGGGGGAGTTGTGGGGGAGGCGGAGGGGGGTGAGAGTGTGTGGTGGAGTTGTGGGGGAGGGGTGTGAGGGTGTGTGGTGGAGTTGTGGGAGGAGGGTGTGTGAGGGTGTGTGGGGGAGTTGTGGGGAAGGGGGTGAGGGTGTGTGGGGGAGTTATGGGGGAAGGGGGAGGGGTGAGGGTTGTGGAGGGTTATCGTTTTCATTGTGAAATTTAATACACCCGTTGTGTCAAAAGCAAGACCCGAGTGGACATTCATCATTGCGCATGTGTCATTTATTCATATACAGTGGATAGTGTGCATGTACCCACACACTCAGTGGCCTCTGTCAAAATATCATGTCACCCTCTGCAGCCATGTGTGTTAGTAATATTGTGCAATCACTGACTGATGCACAGCACGTCCCTCCTGTGCATCGGCACCGGAATGATGTGCAGCCACTTCTTCTTCATCCCCTTCATCATCACCAGGTGTTTGCAGTTAAATGTCAGGGGGGAGGGGTACGTTGCGTCGGATACACATGTTGTGCAGCATGACACATTCTATGATGATCTTAGCCGCCTTCTCATGGCTGAAGAGGAGTGACCCACCTGACGGGCTAAGGCAGCAAAACCATGCCTTCAACAGGCCAAAGGTCTGCTCAATGACCACATGGGTACGGGTGTGGGATTGATTGTAGTCCTTCTCATGCCTGTTCTGTGTGTTTTGGACAGGGGTGATGAGCCACGGCATCAAGGGATAGCCACTGTCACCTACATGGGAGGCATAACAATCTATATGTCAGTCAATTGATGATGGACAGCTGTACTAGTCACACATGCCGGCAGATTATCGTTGGTCACATGCACATGTCCCTAGTTGTATGCACACCATTTTTAGCCCCTCAATGTGTCCTGTGCCATGGAATAATTGTGTGGGTTGCGTCTCCAAGATGACACACAGTGTGCTCTGCCGTCTTGTAGCTCATACATTGCATACAAATACAGCTGTGTTTGTGTCATTTTAGTGATGTGTTGTGTTCTGTAGGATTTCCTGATGGGGAGCGTTGGCAGTAGGCTCTGCAATGTTATGCATTCTGCGCTGATTTTTGACATGGTGACAGGCAGCATTCCTGTGGTTGATCCGGGATATCGGGCACAGCAAGGTGTGATGATCTTGCTTGCGTCGCCTTCCATCTGCACCTTTTTGGAGTGGTATTGCTTGCGATTGCGGTAAACCACCTCCATGGCATGGAGGCCACCTTTTGTTTCAAGAATCTCCTGGGGAGTCCGTGGTAGGGATATGTATTCCATTGTGTGCTTGAGGAGGGCATCCGGCACTTGCTTCAGGATGCGAGTGAATAAGGTTGGTGATATGCCATGCATGTGCCCCACTGTGTGCTGGTAGGTGGCTGTGGAAAGGTAGTGGAGCACTGACACTACCTTCAGTAGAGGGGGAGATGGCGGTGTGTATTTCTATGAGGCTGACAATTGTGTATCATGTCCACGATGGTGTTGATGGTGTCCCGGTCCAGACGGTACAGGGTGTTGTTGTGCTCCGGGGTTGGGTTGGAGGGACTGGCTCTGATGTTTGGGATTGGAGGCTGCATGCTTGGTTACGCTGGCTGCACTGGTGGGGCATGCTGGGCCTCTCTCACCCTCCTTCTCCTGCTGCATCTCCTCTGTGGTGCCTGCTCTTGGTCTTGGTATTGGTGTTGGTGTTGTTGCTGGTGTTACAATCCATGCTTGTCCTCCAGCTGAAGTATTGATGCTACTATTGGATTGATCTTGGTGTGGAAAGGGGTGTGGTGTGTGGGTGTGCTCCTTTTGTTCAGGCTCAGACTCCATTGCCTCTACCTGTGCTGATGGTGTGCACCTGTGGCAGTTGGGAACACTGCACATGGCATTTAACAGTTGCTCAGAGATGCTGGTATTTACCGCATGCTGGAATCCACTTTTAGTGCCTTCATGATGCCGGTATTTGCATGTCTGCTTCACTTGTGATGTCCTCCAGTTTACGGCATGCCACTATTGCCGGTATGATGGGCCGCGTGCCTGCGCCCATACCGCTATTAGAGGCACTGTTATTTACGGTGCCGCTAATAGCGGGTTGGCTGGTCGAAACAGCCCGGAGCAGTAAGCGATGCCGGTAATCCTTTACTGGCATCGTTTATCCCTTACCTCCAACCTCGGAATGACCCCCAATGTTTTCAGATTTCCCATGTAAGGGTGTACCTGTTAAAAAGTCTGCAGCTTTGTAGCACCCACATTCTCTATAAGAGAGCATTTTTATCCCGAAGAAGTACCGTTTTTGTGACAGTGTTTTGTCAGATATGTCATGCCAGAGGTCTTTTAGCTCTGTTTTTTCAGGTTTGGTGAGGCATATCTTGCAACTACAGTGGAATTGTCTGCAATGTATTTTATGTCTACACGTCGGCAATGATTGTATTGTAATTATTGATGTACTTGGATGCTTCAACCCTGTTAATATTATATGTGTTTTTAGAGGATTTACCTTTCACACTGTATCTAACAGAAGACATAGAGCTATTTACTTGTCCTTTTGTGCAAACTGGTCTAGGGAAGCAAAATCAACATTTGGAATAGTATTTACCTTTGTTTTTATAGCGATGTTGGCAGTATTTGCAACACTTCTGTTTTTGGAAGCATGTGGGTGTGTGGTGTTCCTCAGGATTGATATTCTTTTCTCCATAATAAGTGTTCCACTTCTCCGAGTGGAGGGGTAGTTTTATTGCAGATGAAGTGTAGCATGGCAATTAAGTGATTGCAAAAGTACCTTCATACAGAGGCAGGGTCCATAGAACAGAGTTTGCCTTGTGTTTTTATATCCATTCCTTCTTTATTCTGGTTTGCAGTATGTAAGAAGTCATGCAAGTCATCCCATGTAAATTCTGCACAACGTAAAGTAACACACCATGTGGGTGGACCTAGGTTCCTTAGCATACAACGTACATCAGGGTGGCATCAGAACAAATATTCTTTTGTACCACTCATGTTTGCAAGAGATTTGTGATACCTGACTGCAAAACTTTAATCTTTGTCTTTTATCTTTTGTAGCAGTTGGGTAGTGGACATGTTTAAGAAATTAGAGCCTGTTTTTAATGTGTGTGCAACTCCATAACATACATTCAAAGTAGAGGTGGAAAATGTATTCTACATTTTGTCTCAATCTTGGGTCTTCAGAATACATTCGTAAAGAGCAATGTTCTGCTGCACTCATTTGTGTGGATCGTTCATCATATCCTCCTCCTTTTCCTGTAGGAAAGAGTAGAAGAAAAGAATGTTCTTCAACACTTTTATCCCATATGCTCATTGGGGATCCTTTGGCTTGACGCATTTTATGTTTCTAATGCATTTTTTCTATGGTGTATATGGAATGTAGTGGGTGAATTGCATACTGGTCTAAAATGTTGGCTGCAGTAACAGGATCTACATGTTCAAATTGGCCAGTTTGTGGTGAATCCTCAATAATTTGGGTGGTTTCCTCTATGTTTATATCTCTGTAGTATTCATAGTTTTCTTTGAGATATTGTAGAGCTTGTCTAACTTTGTTTAAGTCGACTAGCTGTTGCCATTTTCTTTTGTCTTTTGTGGGTATACCATTAACTAGTACAATCAAAAATGTATCTATTGGCAGTCGTACTCTTAGAGTTTCTACATTTTCTTTAAGATCTAATGGCAAATATACTACTTTGTAGTAACTTGAATGGAGGCAAATTGGCAGTTTTGGGTTGAAGGTGTATTATAGCTTGAAATGGGTGTACTGTTTGGATCGTAATGCCCTCATACAAGTTAAGTTGCTCGAGTGCTTTTGGAAGTGTGAAGATTTCCAAGTTATTAGTGATAGCACGTTTTGCTCTATCACCTTGAAGCATCTCATGTGCTAGATGTAATTACCAGTAATGATCTCAAAAACAAATAATCGGACAGATTAAAAGAATATGGCAAACTACTACTTTATTGTCAGCTCAAATAAAGTAGGGCAATCTGGCGAACAACAAACTGTATTACACACACTCGCATTCCAACTTTGATTACACAAAGGCTTTATACCTCGATATGCATCAACTATGACATCGCCCTATGTGGCAAACTGTAACATCTATTGAAGGGAGGGATTGGTTAAGGGAACATATATACCCATATATCATTTAAGTATTAGTAATATCACTGAATAGCTCTTATCTAATAGGCACACCTTGAACCACTTCTAAATACGTATAATACAGATTGTAGCAGAATAACAGCAGTGGGTTGACCTGTACAACATTGTATGCTATGTTGCTACATAGACCCTCTGATTGGTGGGCATTCTCTCCCAACCTTTCGGCTTGTTAGCAGCACATAGGCAAAATGAAACTCAGGTGCAGAGAGCAACATCAGACGACTACCCACTTGCCCAATTAGTCCATCATCTCTAATCGGTCAGGCCCCAAGCCAAGAGCTCTTCTTTATAGTTGACCTTGCACCCTTTTCTCTGTTCTTGGACTTTCAAAGGAGTGTAGGTACACCATTATGTTCATCTGAAGCTTAATGAATAGCCCTTGTTTTTGAGTTCTGAATCACATGTGAGGAGACCACGATTTTGTCAATTTCGTCCTTTTATTTACTGCTATTTGATATAATTAGGCTCAGTGTCATTACTCTTGGCCTCCGGAGACTTACTCACTCCACCTTGCATATGCTTGTCATATCTTTGATTGTCCAATTCTTGGCACTGGCAAATGTTTTCTAATTTTCTAAATCTAAGAGAAATATGTCTTACATACATGGCCTATCCTCTTGACTCCCTTTGTACCTTGCAATTATTCCTTGAGGTGGCATCCTTGATCCCAGGCCAATAGATGCCTCTGTGTTCCTCACACAAAGCTGTTTTCTAGCATCTTCTGACTCTGCAGCCCTGGTCTGTCTCTGAGGTAGTTTGAGTGGTTTCAACACAAGCCAACATCCATTGTTTTCTCATGGCCGCCTTAACAACGTTATGTTTTCTTTTGCCGCAAGTTTCTATATCTCTCAGCTACCTTGCGTTTCTGCGTATATAATATACATTCACTTCATCTCTCCTCACTTATTTTTTTGGTGCATATGATTTCTTTGTATTTGATTACATGTTTCTACTATTAATCTAGTTACATCTTCATTCTTTAAGTATTTGCATATGAGTTGAGTGCGCCTTCATGTCTTGCTTTCATGACATCTCTCTACCCTTGTCCGATTTCACTTATAGCTCTTTGATGTCCAATGGTGTGTGCAGACATCCTTCCATTCTTTCAGTGCGGGGGCACATTTGATACGGTTGTCTGAGTGCATATCATCTCTCATACACTTGATGCGGTATTGGGACAATACCTGGTGTCCCACATAGGGCTCTTCTGCTATTCCAATATGATGGAGGTGAGAGGGCAGGAGCTATCGGTGATGTGTCCATCTGCTCCTCTACAACGTGATGACATTTGATTGTTGTCAAACTTGGTATATCAGTACATGCAAAGTATTGAGTGGTCAGTTATGTTTTACTTATTTTCTTCTGTTAGATATAAAGCTAATTAGAACCATTGGGACTCCTCATTGAGCTCTATTTTGTATGCCATATCTACTATTTGTGTGCTCTTTTAATAAAAGGTTATGCGACAACAGACACACACTTTGGGCCTCATCATGAGATGGGCTGTATTCCCGGCTGTAATACCGCTGACTGTAATAGCCCTAGCACCGACCGGCCCGGTGGTATTACCACCGGATCACGGGTTGGGCCTTAACAGTAAATCCCCATTCCTGATTGGGTCCATTGGATCCAATGTGGAATTTTCAGTGCTAATACTGAGGGCTAATACAGCCGGCTGTAATACCGCTGAAAACAGGGATTTTTACCTCCAGAAAAAAGCTGGAGGTAAAACAGCCGATTTAGCGCGCAACTCGTGATAGGGCCAGCCCTTAAATGCGGCAGTAATACCGTTACCACCGCATTTAAGGGCTACAGCCCAACTCGTGATGAGGCCCTAGTCTGGTATTTCAACAGATGTGTTTTGAAACTTTACTATTTCTTTTTTGTATGTGTTTGTAAGGAGGTTGGTGTTTGTGAGGTTTTTGCTAATGCTTTCTAAAGTTACTGTATTTTCAAAGTCAACTTCAGTTCCAAAATATTTACTTTGGATGTGCTCTATTTTTTTAAGAGTTCTTTGGCTGTTCCATTTTGGAGAATGTTATTTAAATGTTGCAGTTCTAGGGCAGAACTTTTTGTATAGTACAGTCTATGAACAAGGTTTTGTCTAGTGGAATAGTGCATTGCTAACATTTTGATGTGGTGGAAGGTGCTTTTGCAAGCAGTACCTTAAATGCAGGCTAATGAATGTCCTTGCAGTCCATTCTGGATGCGTACTGTGCAAGAGTCCATGATTTGTAGAGTTTTGATTCTACTTTTGTCTTTTTCTTTCACGTAGTGATTGAGGAATTGTTGTAAAGATTTGAAGGATTATTGGGATATATTAGAAATGGAGCTACATGTCTATTTGTATGCAGGTTTGGTTTCTTTGGGCAAAAAGGAAAATTCAGTTCAAAGATTTTTGGGGACGTTTCTTCTATAAGGGTTTCTTTTGCTATAATCATGTCTCCTACCACTTCATAGCCTCTACCATTATTGTCTATGACAATTGTGTTTTTTTGTTCTTGTTTATAAGCATCTTCTTTGAAATATGGGTCTGTGCTGCTTCTGTGAATCCATTCACCTTCACAGAAAATTGAAAAGCATTCTATATTGACACTGCGCATGCTTAGAAGAACTTTCTGTAATTTAATGATTAATTTAGTTAGTGGTTTCATTCTGTTTAAAACTAATATAAACAACTTTTTCCTTAGTAGGGTTGTGCTGTCAATTAGAGCTTCGAGGATTTGTTTTCTGCTGTCGTTGTTAAGGGTAGATTGAGACTTTTTACAAGAAATCTACGGTGGAAAGTTTTTTGTAAAATCGCTTTTTTCGAATATTTTATTGTGGCTATGTTAACATTGGTAGATATAGTGTTACGTTAATTTGTAGGACTGCTTTTCTTTGTACATATTGTTTTACTTTTAATGTTTGCAAGAGGGGCCTTACTTTTTTAAGTGGTGACTGGTTTAGTCTTGTTGAGTGAGCTTACTAGCTGTTCTGTTTTAATGTTTTCTATAAATAGCTTTAGAATTGGATGACTATGTTGGCTTGTTTCTTATTTATATCTGCTCTAAAATGTCTTTGTTTTCTATGTAGTGGGTTATTAGTAGGCATTCTGTTCTGTCTGTTGAGAAAAAGAAAGTTTGTATTTGAAAGTTGTGGAATGGTTGTGCATGTATTATATATGGGTGTGTGGGTGTTATTGATTAATAGAGTGGTGTTTAATTGTGTAGTGGGATGATAGTTATGGTTGGGAAGGTTGTCAGAGTAAGAGGCTGTATAGATGTGATGGGCTTGAATAAATATGAGATTGAAATTGGGTGATGTATAAAATAAATGCATTCATGTAATGGGGAATGGGTAATAAACTATTGATAGTAGAATGTGTTGAGCACTATTGCTGTTAGTGAATATGGGAGTGGTGGTGTGATTGAATAAGTAGGAATGCTATGATGTGTTGGGGGAAACAGTGGTTGTTGTAATGTTGTTATTTAGTGCATAGGTATGATGGTTGTGTGGGTGTAATTGAAAGGGGGCGAGGAAGTGTGTAAATGTCTGCTAATGTATGTTAGTGATTTGGAAGTCAGTGAGTGTGCACATTGTTCGGTTGGAATTAAGGACCTCACGTGGCTAGGTCTTTGGAAGAGGAAGGAAATTAAATTGTGGTAAAGAAGTTGATTAGAGATGGATGTGTTGTTGGGCAGTAAGGAATTGGTGGTGTATTGCATAAAGAGAAATGTTTAGATAGGAATAGAAAGAGTGTGAATGCTGCATTCGAATGAGTACGAGTGAAATGCAGTATTGTTGAGTAGATAAAAATACTGTAGGTTAATATATAGTGAAAGTACATTGTTAAAATTAAAGAGAAATACATGCTATCCTAATCTACGTACTTTGTAGGATTTGAAGAGTGTTCTTTCTTTTGTAGTTGTCTTTGTCAATCTTCTTTTTTTCTGTACTTGTAAAAGAAAGTTAGTTGGTATATATTGTAGGGTGAGGTAGTTTCAGTAACAAAGGTTGTTATTTATTAAGGTAGGAGGAGTTATTTTAAGAAAGAGTGAGTAACGTTTTCTTATGTGTGGAGTACTAAAGTATGTTAACAATGTTATTTTAATGATTGCATTTTGACACGTGCAGTTTAGCATATAGTAAGCAACAGGGTAACAATTGGAATAGTGTGCAAACCATGCATATTTAGTGCATTTTTTGCAGCATGGGAAGGTTTGCACTAGGATTAATATGGAATGGTATTAGCTGTATGGCAAAATTTGGCTTCATACACAAGTGCATGACAAATTTATGTTTTTCCAGTACGGTAATTTTTCTGGTGGTGCTTGTAATAATAAAAGTGTTGTGTTTATGGTGCAATGTATTTTTAATATGTTGCAGTGTTTTTAAAGAATAGAGAAACCGTGATCTAGTGGTAATGCACTGACAGTTAGTAGTTGGAGCAGTGTATGGTGTCTTATAGTAGTGGTTGAAAAGAGTAGTATTTTGTATGTAAGAAGTGTGGCATATAGATACTTTGGTAGTGTAGACATATGTCTGAGAAGGTGGAGAATGGTGGCACTGTAAGGGATTTGATGAGAGAGTTTGGAAAATATTACATTTATATGTAAGGAAACATGCAAAATGCTGTTTGCTTAAAAATGTTTCTTTTAAGGAGAGTTTGGTTGAAAGTTAAAAAATGCATTTTTGTGCATTTAAAGCAGCACTGTGTGTAACTTGTTTGTACAAGTAAAGGAAATGCAGTTGCAAAGAATTTGTAGTGGATGTTTAATATGTTGGCAGTACTTGTAAGTAAATGCCAATTGATGTGACCAGGTGCAGAATGTTGCAATACATGGCATTTGATAGCAGTGGTTAAAAAAGAGACTATGCTTATTGAGATGCTGATTACAGGGTTAGTGGCAGGAACACTGTATATATATTTCTAGAGGTGTTTTAAAAATGACTTACAAAAATAGAAGCATACTTGTGCTATGTTTTGTTAGATGTAGATATTGTTGAATCTGCTAATAGAAATCTTGCAGAGTTTCACAGTAGTTTTGGGTGCAGGAGGCTGTGACTAACAGGAGACAAGTATCCTCAGGGTTGAAATATACATCTGAAGTGTTAAAGTGAGGTGGCAGGTTACATGCACAGTTTTAAGATGTGATTGGTGAATGGATGTGTCAGTGTTTGAAAGCAGCCAAAGAGGAAGTGTTACAAACATAAAAGTAAAAAGAGCAGAAGGGCTGTCAAGTGCTACAGTGTCCGTGGACACTGCATTAGCCTACGGTCGTGCACATGCCATCTGGGTTTTTTAGGGATGCATGGCCTAGAATTAGGACTGCGGACACCGCGGACAGTCACAAATGTCCACGGTCATTGGGGGATTATCAAATCAGGTTTCATGGTTGTGGTGTACAGGAAGATAGAGTAGCAAATCTTTTCTTTGTTGTGTGCAGTGAAGATGGCTATAGCTATGGCTATGAAGAAGCGTGTCTTGATGCTGGGAGATTCTTGGATCCATTGGTTAAATGTGTACTCTGAGGAGTGTGGATTACCTGCAAATCTTGCATTAGAAGAATTTTAAGTTTATTGGTATGGAGTTCAAGCACTGAAGTGGGTGGAATGCTACCGTTTGGCGGGAGTATGGTTACTTTGAAGCATCCAGACATTATTATAGTTCACTGTGGAGGAAACAGTTTACACTATGTGACTGGAATATCATTAAAGTGTGCCATGAATGATACATTTACAAAGTTAGTGGAACTGTTTCCAGGTTGAAAGATAATTTTTACTTGGATAGCTCAAAGGCAAATGTGGAAACATTGTAACTTGTTTTGACCACAAAAGCCAGGCGGAATGCAAATAAAGCTGTATGTGTCTTTATTTTTCAAAAAGATGGAGTTCATTTGACTGATGTTGGAAATCAGATTTTTCATTGAAATGTTCAGAATGTATTGAAACAGTTTATGTGAACATGTGTATATATATATATATATATATATATATATATGTATATATATATGTATTTTTAGTAGCCGCAGTGAATACAACACAGAAATATGAAAACGTTAGAAGCGGCCTTTCTGAAAATTACAAAAAAACAATTAAGTTCAGTAAAACATTTGTTAGTTTAGTATATAAAAACCCCAACAAATTCAAAAATAAAAAAGGTTATTTTAATTGATTGTGACTCCGCTCCACCCGCCCCAGCCCAAGGAACTTTCCTGGGTTCTGCTTACTATTATGCTGTCCGCAGACTATGTAGATTACAAAAGGAGCTTAGAAACATATGGTCCTTACTAGAGAAAGTTATTTGGGACAGAAAATTGTTTCTGTCCTTTTTTCTTTATCACTAGTATTACATTGTCCATTATTTCCATTAGCAAGCATAGAACAACATGCTAATGGACATTTTGGAGAATCTTATTGAGTCTAACTATTTTACTGAAAACTGTAAAGCAGATGGAGTCTGCAAGATTGTTTGTGTTCTATTTTTGTACTGTGAAAGGTGGTTCCAAATGAAAGAGATAAGGTGGGGGAGAGAAAGTGAGGGAAGGGACACCAACCACGGATATGGAAGGGCAGGTGGACAGGGGAAGATGTTGGGCCTGTCTTAAATCTAAGGTAGGGGATAGTGTTTCTCATATTTCTTGACCAAAGCCTCGAAAGCACCTTGAAATTGCTCCCCCCCTGCAGAGCGGTGTGTAACAGTACATACAGAGTACTGTTGTCCTAGAAAGATAAGGAACAACAGCCTCTTGTATGGCCTTCCAGGCAGATGGTGGAATCCTCTGCCCCACAGGAGTGGACTGAGTGGTGGCAGGAGCGGTTGAGGAAAATGGGGTAGAGGAAGCAAGCTTACTCCCTGAGAAAGGAACAGCCTTTCTCAGAGCCCCCGGGTGGAATGTGCAAGTGTGACAGCGCATGGAGTTGGTACCTGAAGAGTACTGCCCGTGTTGTCTGGGACTGAGTGTGACTCCACACTCGGTGCATTTAACACAGGCAGCCCAAACCTTTGGTACCCCTACAACGGTTGCAAACAAATGCCACACCCCTGATTATTTCCAGGTGCCGGAGGCAAGTACTTCCTCTGCCTCATCTTCCACATCCTCTTGATCCTCCTCTGCATCAGCTCACCTGTTCCCCTGTCCAGGCCCTCCAGCTGATGGTGGTGGACCCAGGAGAGGAGGGATGGCCATGAGTGATGGAATTGAAAATAAATAATAGGTGTTTCTTCAGGTGCTCTCTCCTGGATTGCCAGATTGAGAATGACTAAAAGTAATGGGTGGATCCCTTCAGAGGAACCGTCCACGGACTTCTCTCCTGTCCGCAGACTACTGACTCTAGAATAAGCTTTGGAAAGTTGCAAAAAGTTGGGAGATCAACTGAGAATGGCTTTCAGAGCTCTGGAAGGGTGAACTGTCAACTTCAAACTTCCTAGATTGGCTGAAAATACAGTTTAAAAATGTTCAAGGAGAACAGACACCAATCATGGACACGTCATCATGGGCCAGTCACATGACACTGTCTGGGGACATCTGTAATGCCGGTAGATGTTTGTGAACGCCGGCGAACAAAAACCAGCGTAAATAGTTGTAGAAAGTTGATAGACGTGTTAAGAATGTTGCTCGGAGGTGGGGAATGGCAAGGCTTTTCACATGAAACTTCCTAGATTGGCAGAAAATAGAGTTTTAAAAAGTCAGCAGTGTCTGGACACTGACAGCAGACATGTCATTATGCCACACAGGTGAAGTCACATGACGACGTCTGGGAAGTGCTGCGATGCCACATTGATGTCATCAGAACACGGCAGCTAGAGCCACCGGGTGCATGTGCAGTGACATCTGCAATCGGGGGCACATGTCTGCGGACTAATTAAAAGTGTTTCATGTGGGCCCAGACATGTCCGGACTAGGCACGACATCCGTGAACTTCATCCATTGTGTAAGCAGACACCAACACTCCTATAGCCCGCAGACAATCAATTAGAGGATTTTTTTAAAAATATGTATGGATACAACTATATATAAGATATTTATAGTATAAACAATAACTTAATTTATGAAAATTGGAGTTTAAAAAAGATTTTATTGCTACAACTATATACAAGATATTTGTAGTATAAACAATAACTGAATTTATGAAAGCGGTGGGGTATCGGAATGGGAAACATAAATGGGAGTATTTGGAGTTTCAATACACTCATCATCAGGAGAGACAGGGAGAATAATTTCATCAAATCATCAGTGATTTAGGTTTTCTGGATTGTATTGGGGTGATTGCTGAGGGCAAGGGGAGCAGGAACAAGTAGGGCAGTGATAATCAACATTTCTAATGACATGATTTTTCACATAAATTTCAAGTTTGTTAAAGTTATTGCTGAGTTCATCCATTTTCAAATACAAGTTCCTGAAAAGCTCTGCATAAGTTATATTATTTGTTTTCATTCAAAGATGTATTTACCATTAAAGATTTCATCATCACAAATGTTGTCTTTGGAGAAGTTTTCTTCTAGCCACTCAAGTGTATTTGCCATGTCTGTCAAAAGAAAAAAGAAAATGGTAATATTTGCTTTAGAGAAATGTTTATATAATGAATGGTAATACTAGAGAAATAAATAATGTGTAGTTACTGTTTGGTAAGAGGTTATTTTCCAATGTGTTGCTGGTATATGTGAGTGTGTGTGAATAGTTGCACTAGCGTGTCAATATGTGGTGTACAGTTATGATTTGCTTTTGCTACATCCCATAACATTGTGTGCTAAAGAAAACCTGTATTTGTGCATTTCTAAATGTTGAATTGTGTACAGATGTATGTTTGGGTGTAAATGTTAGTAATGTTGGTTTATGTATATGTTTTTTGTTATTAGAAGGGTACAAAATGTTCTGTTGTCCCCTGTGCTTCTGGGCTTTGTTGATGCTACCTGCTCTCTGCGGTCCTTTATACTGTCCACAGACTCCAGAGCTGCTACATTGGGGGTGAGTAGGATATTAGGAACTTGTAGCAAATTAGGGTGCACCGGTAAATCCTATGAAATTCAGTGACATTTTTTTTAAAGAGACGTTATGTTTACAAGTAAAATTGAAAACCCCCAGAAATTCCACAGTTATGCTAAGGTAAGCAACCATGACTCACGCCACCATCATGCACTGCTAAGACTAACATCCAGGACATCAAAGATGGCATCACATATCAAATTAATTCTGATTAAAAGTCTCTACAAGGGGTTGTGTTTACAATGTTGGTAACAGCATATCAAGGATGATCGGGTGTGCTCTCATGAACAACTTAATGTATTAAAAAATGTACTCATTTAAATAAAATGTTATATTTAAGTGTTGTTAATAGAACAACCTAATAATACATACACATAGGCAATGGGGGCAGCATGCACCACAGAAGTGCATTATTTTTGATCTGACAATATTGGGCACATGGGTGTTATTTAGGGTCGCCAGGGGTCGCTACTGCGACCCCTCATGTCTCCCTTTCTACCCCTAAAAAAAAGTTCTAAAAATATTTATATATGTTTTAATGCACGCTCCTTGGCTGTGGTCAGTGCCATGTGACTCTTTGCTTCTGGAGTGGCTGGTTTTCTTGTGCAGGCCTCTTAAAAAAAAGAAAAAAGCACAGGGTTCCACAAGTCTAACACTTTCAGCAGTGACCCTAAATAGGAAAAAATAGGAATACCAAATAATGTGTCTTTCTGGAATTCTATACAATAATTGCTAGACTCATTAAAGGTTTATTTCAGGCACACATCAGGGGGTGAGTCACTGATTTAGTCTGTTCTTAAACACCTCAACTCAGCTTTGATGTTTCTGAGGTTGATAAATGAGTACCAACACTGGTTGGCTAATATTGTATGTATATTTGTTCTATATAAAGCGTGTAAGCGTAAGTGCTATATAATAGCACATCACTATCATTTGGCCATGGACGTCTGCTTGCATTCACAGTAATTTGGTAACATGGGCCTATACACACTGATATTAATGATACATATGGCGATCCATTCTTGAATTAAATGTTTATCATATCATAGTTATGTCATAACCATTTTTTTCATAGTGTACTTGGGAACAATGCTATGTGATGCCACTTCCTGTTTTGTCAAGGGGTGAAAAGTTGTGTTCCATCGCTTCCTGTGATATCACTTTGGGGTGGGGTCAAATGGCATCACTTCCTGTGATGTCATCAGAGGGCAAGGGTTGTATGATGTCATTTCCCTTACCCCTGGCATTTTGGTGAAATTACGTCTCTGATTGGGGTGTGAAATAATGATTGCAAGGCTATCAAAATCTTGACTAATGTTCAACTTGATTCAATGGCTAACAATACATGAATTACTACACACTTGTGTTAGTGCAAACAATACATATGAAGAGCCTTTATGCATAGAAATCTGAGGCACATACAGGGAAACTGCAGTAAGGAGGAAATAAGCAACATCACCAGATAATGACAATAAGATTACAGTTTATTATCATGTATACAAATTAGTTGTGTGTTTGAGGTATGCCTATTTTCCCATGTATGTGCACTATGAGATGAGACCAAACCCTAAGGAAAGTACCTTAACAACATAGGACAATGTTATCGTCTAAATATAAAGTACCTATTCAATTTTTAAATTCTTACTGTCGGTGAACAAAAACAAATGGCCTAGATATGTCAATGAACAAAAACAAGTGGAACAGATACGTGATGTCATCAGTGGTGTTATCAATTACATTTGTGATGTCATCTTTGATGTCCAGGATGTTAGTCTTAGCAGTGCACAGTGGTGGCGTGAGTTATGGTTGCTTCCCTTACCATAACTGGTGAATTTCTCTAATGTCTCTTTAACAAAGCTTTTTCACTGAATTTCATAGGTTTTTGTTAGTGCAACTTAACCACAACGTCCCTTTAACAAAGTATTTTCACTGAAAAAAGATATCCACACACACAAAAAATGCATGGTATATCGAATACTGTAAAAAGCAGGAGCACTTTTAGCTGTTCACGTTTTTTTTACCACCCGAAGGTTGAATCCATCTGCTGATGTTTGAGCTTATGTCCTGCATTTTGTGCTCAGATCTCAGTAACAGCCACATCAACTACCTGAGCTACCTCTACCACCCCTCTTCACATTTAATCTTTCTCTTTGTCCCCTTCGTTTCCCTCCTCGTCCCCTCTCCCTCTCCTCTTGTTTTTCTCCCTATTATTTGTCCTCTCCCATAGCACACTTAATCCATCTGCTCTCTGTCTCCCCACTTCCTTCTCTCTTATATTCCTGGCCCCTAGCTAACTTGATGTTCCTTCTCCCAACTCCTCTACTTCCTCTTTCCTGCTTGTCTCATTTTCGGATTCCCATGCTATGACTTTAATTTTCCTGGACTTCCTGCATGAGACCTGCACAATTCATGGACATGATTGTGCACACATAGAGGCCTGGTCTGCTATTGCAGCCTCCTTTGTAGATCCCCTACATGCAAACATGGATCACCCCAAATTCACTGCACGTGTGCAGTGATAGGCATGGAACGCTATCAGATCCGGGGTTTCTGTGCCTTTTGCCCTGCCCCTATGGGGAATCTGAGCCTGGATCAGAATTTCCAGAAAGTGCCCATTTCCCGGATGAACAATCGTTTGGTCTCCTTTCTCCGATCATACTGAAGGTGCGAGAATGAGTCTGCAACACGTGGGCAGGTTCTAGTGCAGGGCAGCCTTGTGATCTTGGGCAAGCATAATATACATTCCATGATCTTTTGATGTATATTAATATCTAATTCGGCATATTAAACCCATCACAGATTTATATTTAGTTCAAATAGTAAACTGCAATCACTCATCTTCAAATAAACCGAATTGCAAGCAATGGTGTTTCCGAATCCCGCCATGTCTTCTTTCTTCTTTTTGTCATTATTTTCCAAATTGACCATTTGATTTGCCTCCCACAAATATTGATTTGGGCCCCAGGCCCTTATTGCAAATGTTACACCCATGCCACGTGTCTTCTCCTCCGCACCTCCACTTTTTCCCTAGATCCCAGGCCTTCTTCCCTTTTAACTCTCCTTCCCAGTTCTTCCCCAAGCCCTCCTTTCTCGCCTCCACCTCTTTCCCTGTATTCATCAGCGAGCCTCTTTTCTGACCCTTTTTCCCCTGCCTCTTAAAAGCCGCTTCTTCCAGTTCTCTTCCTCCACCTCTCTGCTGCTTTAAATCTCCAGCCAATGTTCTTCTGCCTTTTCTCCTCCCAGCTCTGATTCCCATTTCCATGTTTCTCTTCCTCATCCACCTCTCCAGCCACTCTTTTCATTCTTCCTCTGCTTCTCTCCTTCTCTAGTACCTCCCATAGTCCTCTTTCGAAATCTCACATTTCCTTCCACTGTCTGATTCCTTCCGCTGCCTCCCTTCTCCCTCAAATGCCTCACCTATTCCTCTCACGTTAGAGCACCTTCTCATTCTGCCCTCTCCATCCTGGCCCTGTGTCTCTTCTCCTCTTCCTCCATCTCCCATCTCTTTCCTATGGCTCCATCCTTCCCCTGCTTCTCCTCTCCCTCCACCTCCCATCTCTTTTCTCTGTTTCCATCCTGGCCCTGCGTCTCTTCTCCTCTCCTTACATCCCCATATCTTTCTATGCCTCCAGACTTTCTCTGCTTCTCCTCTGCCTCCACCTCCCATCTCTTTTCTGTTTCTATCCCCCGCCTCTCTTTTTCTCTCCCTCCAACTCGCATCTCTTTTCTCTGTATCCATTTTTCCCCTGTTTCTACTCTACCTGCATGCCTCATCTCTGTCCTGTCTCTATCCTCCCCCTGCCTCTTTTCTCCTCACCCTGTATCTCTGATCTCTTTCACGCCTCTATCCTCACCCTACCTATCTTCTTCTCTCCATCTCCCATCTCTTTCCTGTCTCTATCTACCCCTACCTCTCTTCTCCCTCTCTCTATCTCCCATATTTTTTCTCTGCCTCCATCCTCCCCTCCTTCTCCTCTCCCTCATCTCTTTCCTCTGACTCCATCCTACCCCTGCCTCTCCCATCACTTCCCTCTGACTCCACCCTTCCCCTGCTTCTCTCCCTCCACTTTCCATCTCTTTCTGTTTCCATCCTTCCCCTGCTTCTCCCCTCCCTCCATCTCTCATCTCTTTTCTCTGCCTCCATCCTGCCCCTGTCTCTCTTATCCTCTCTCTGTATCTCTCATCTCTTTCCCCTGACTCCATCCTCCCTCTGCCTCTAACATCTCTTCCCTCTGTCTCCATCCTTCCCCTGCCCCCACACCCCGCTAGTTATCCTGCTATCAGCCTCCCACGCCGGCCAGTTGCAGATCCTTGCCGTTGATCTGAAGGGTCACAGATCCAGCGCCAGACCCGCCCCTTCTCCTCCATGGGTTGTTGTGGTCCATCACGCTCGCCCCCTCCCTGCAGCTACACAATACCCAAGCCTGTTTCCAGATCTTTGGGACATGGCCCCGGGCCCTTTTCCCAGGCCGAGGCTTCCTGTTCTCCTCTTTGCGTTGCTTCTTTCCTCTGGTTGGGCCTGGGCTTTCTCCCGCCTGTTTAGGTCTCGCTTTGGAGCCGCTGCGAAAGCACGAAGATGCTTCAAACGTTCATACAAATGATAGCCATGTTGGACGCCTCAGGGCCATGCAGCCAATCACGGCACAGAGACTGTTCCTTTCCCGAAGATCATAAAATATCACCAGAACCAAGAGCTTGTGCATCCGATTGCAGCGTTGGTTTCGTGTAAGAGCTGTGTATTGCCCAGGAGTAAGTACTCCGTGCTGTGGCGTGGCATGCATATGGTCCATGCACCCTGGCAACGTGCCAGGCTTTCTCTAGGTCCTACCTCCATGAGTGGGTAACCAGCAGTTTTAAGGTGGTTCTGTTTGAGCACTCTCTGGTCCAAGGACTGGTTACTAGGTCAGCAGAGGTTACACAGGGTTGACTTTTGTCCTGCTCTATTGCACTCCACCAGGCAAATGATCGAAATTCGGCGACGGGGACCCGTTACGTGTAGACATATACGCTGAATTTTGGTCATTTGCAAGGGTGAGTGCAAATAGTGTAGGGCAAAAGGTGTCATAAAAGCGTGCACGCCCACTTTTGCTCTGCACCTTTGCACTCGAAAATGAGCCCCAGAGTGGGTAGCGGGAAAGCAGATTCAGAAATATCCCTGTGTATCAATAAGTTCAATGTAATAGAGCAAGGGTTTGGTTTGTGCTGCCCCGGGCGTCCCTTGCAAGGGCCTAAGGCTGTACAAACAGGAAGAAGGGCACACATATCTGCCCATCACTTTCTACAAGCAGGATTTTGTGCTTGGTCCATTACCATCAGAAGGATAACATGGTATGCACAAGATCAAACTGTTGTCCGTAGAGGAGCTATGCATAATTCATAAAGAGTAGTTACTCGAGTCGACAGTGCAACAATAAGGTGCTACGCTTATATCTGTGCTCTCTTCCTTATTTCAATGCTGGGTTCTAAGTCACTGCAGTGATAGTTCGCAGTTTACGGTCCTCGTTTAAATGCTTCTGTCGGGCCATCAGTGTGCATATAAGGCCCATATAGCGAATAATCAGTGGGACCCTGCGCCATATTAATATGGCCCCGTCCATGCCCTGAAGCTAGGGTTGAAATGGGCG
The DNA here is from genome assembly GCF_040938575.1 of Ambystoma mexicanum. Classification (NCBI taxonomy): domain Eukaryota; kingdom Metazoa; phylum Chordata; class Amphibia; order Caudata; family Ambystomatidae; genus Ambystoma; species Ambystoma mexicanum. The sequence continues at coordinate 1,192,514,955 of NC_090923.1, read as the reverse complement.
CAATTGGCAGAATTCCGCACTCTATGATGGCGTGGAGTGGCGCTCCAAACATGGCCGCCGCTGCTGCACTGTCGAGCGTGTTGTTTCGCTCTCGCCAGCTCTTCGGTGCCGCCCGTGGGAGCCGTGTTGACTACCTATTTATTTATTCATACTGGCGAGGTGGGCGCGTGACCTTTCTGTGGAGGCTGAGGCGGGGCACGTGGCGTCCATTTAATGTCGCTGCCCCTTTCCCTTCCTGCGCCTTCTGCTGATCAATATAGTTTGTTGTTCTGAAGGACCGCCTGCATATTGATCAGTTTCTCTCGACCCAAGGCCGTCCCCGGGGGGAGCTGGAGGCCGCGTGTGTTGTGTAGTGCACATGGCATCGTCGCTAACCGATATTGGCAGGACCTGCTCTGAGGAGAATGCTATCGAGGCCTCTGTGGGGTGGGGTCGGGTGGGCTTTCCCGGGAGACCCAACATTAAGACATAATGGGCGTCCGTGGGGGGTCGCCAGCATCTGCCTACAATGACCAGCTCTTGATCACCACGGCCAGGTTAACAAGATACGTGAATATTAACATGAACAATGCATTGCATTTCCCTCCTCCCATATACCCGGATTGTGCATTTCACATACAATGTTGGGAATAATCCTACACTACGCAATCGCATTTCTCTTGTTAATCATATTGGTAATAGTTATAATAAGGATTTCAGAAGTAATAGCAAAACTAATTTACTTCCACTACACAAATTATTATAATATCGATATTATTATATGACAATCATTTGAAGCTATGGCACATATCACAACCTTAAGTGTGTGCAGATGCTTGAAAATGGGTGACATTATTTTCTAACTACATGGTACTCATTGGGCCTCATTACGAGTAGGGCGTTAAGGGATACCGGGCACCGGTAAGGAGACTGGTGCCGGTAATCCCTTACTGCCCTACTACGAGGTCCCTTAGCGGGTCCCTCCAGTAACGACTGGTCTGACCAGGCGTTATGAACGGGACCCGTTAAGGGACCTTGAAGCTAATAACGGTACCGCAATTTGTGGTACTGTTATTAGCGCCTTCCCCATTCATGGGAATGGGGAATGACTTTTTCAATGGGGACATACCGGTCCCGCAAAGGTCGGACTACACCGGTAAGTCCCCATTGAATGAGACCGGTGCCGGGCACGTTATTGGTGGCAGTCATGGCGCAAATGGCGCCATGACTACCACCAATCATGTAATGAGGGCCATTGTTTTATCTCAGAAGAATGCTAGGCTGAGTCGGCTCAACTGCGGTTTAATCCTGTGATCTGTAGATCAGTGCCCGGGAGCACAGCCGACTGAGCTGCGGTACTTAGGCGTATCAGAGAAGTCCACACAGGATATCAATGCATTCCAACAGTTGCTTGTGGGGAAATCCCTACAGCGTAGGATAATGAAGCCTTCTGGTGAAGGCTATATGGCACACACATATGTGTGTATAAGGAACAACCATGCCGGCTATTACTTATAGAAGAAAATCAAAAGGTAAATATCACCCATCCCTCTGTCCCAATCCTTTCCCTGCGACCCTCAACAACTACAAGGTGAAACAATGGTAAAGGGATGCCTAGAATCCGCAAAGATAGAAGAATCAGAAAGTAAGAAAGAAGGGGAGAAATGGAAGCAGCCTCACTACCCCTCCTGATCAGTCATCCAAAGACTCTACAGGATTTCCACCTCATCACCCCAAAAAGACCATTGAAAGATTTTATCTCGAGATAATTCCTGAAACACTCAGCTGAACCACATTCCTAAGAACAAACATTGGTACGACAAACAGGACTCACCAATGGCCCAAAACCATTGCCTACACCTACCAAATAGCTATTCAACCCACCACAACACCATAATCACAAGAACGAACTCCTGCTACTGCATTCATTGCTAGACACCCATCACCATTCACCACAACCACTCAGCAGGAAATGATGGACGTGCCAGACCCCAAGAAGAGTCTCTTCAACCACTTTGAATCATAAATCCTTATTGTGGAACCCTGGGAATATAACAAAACCAACTTTGAACAAGCGACCAACATTCGTCCAACCAGTAAAACCAACCCTGAAATGACAGGTGCAAGCTGTCTCCCGATTAATGCATGCTCAGTCTCCAAGCACCATTCATTTTGTACCCTCTATCGAAATACCAGATAGATTTACTCATCATCATCACAAAAACTAGGCTCTACGATGATCAGTCTCGGCTTATCCACAATAGTATCACATCAGGGTTCAAGATCATCTGTGCTAATCACAATAGGAGATGGCCTAGTTTGGGTACATAGAGACTCCTTCTTAATCTCAACATCCTCTACCGACATCATTCCAGACTATGAATTGCTCACTCTGACCAGCTCCATCCCTCCCACAGTTGTACTGAGCTTTCTCTTAATCTACAGACCTCAGTCCTAAAGCCCCACTTTGCTCACAATCTCTCTGATGCTGTCCCCATTCTGGCTGTAGATCATCAGCTACTAGGTATACTTGGAGGTTTCAACATCTATCTCAAAAAAGAAGACAGCACTATTGCAAAGTCTCTGGGAGCAAACATTTTTGCATTATACCTCAAACAGATGGTCAAGTGTCCCGCCCACATAGCCAGAGACACTGCGGATTTAATTTTCTGTAATGAAAATATAACCCATATCTACTCTCCTGTTCACCTGACCTAAGGAGGCCATTTACCTATCCCTATAATAATATTCACTGAGGCACCTTCCTCATAGAACCTTCAAAAAAACTATCAGCCATGGCCAGAACATGGAAAGAGATGGACTCCACCCTACTCGAAAGACTAGAAGCAAGTAAATCTACTGTACCCACAGACACAGCAACAACCAGACTGGATGCAAAACTCCACTTTCACGACTGGAGTATTTTCATATTTGACTGTACAGCCTGCCCGTAGAAACCTTTAAAACTGGAGAAAATCGTGAAGAAATGAAGTCAACACACTAGCAAATTCAACAACAGTTATGCCTTTACAGGGCCGAAGCATTCAAAGCAAAGAAAACACACTATTCCAAATGCATTTATTCAGCACATCACATTGAGCGGGAAATGTCTGTCTGGGGAGAACCTAGAAGCTACCATTGGCTCTTTAATCTATCAGGATTTCCTGAGGATCCGTACCTCCGATCTTTACAAATCCATCATGAAATCTCTAGACTTCACGCCCATTTTCCTACCCCTCCTCAATGACTCCAGGAGCACCACAATAGTCCCAGTTTATTTGAAATCTAAACTCACCAGAACTCTGCTTAAAAAGCCCAGAGCTGATCCATATGAACTAGCCTCCTATCGCTATATCTCAAGCATCCCTTTCCTTGGGGACACTTCTGGAAAAGGTCACACATGGTCAACTCCAGTATTTCATCAAAACAAACCACCTCCTGGATGGGATGCGGCAAAGCTTAAGACCTTCCAGTACAGAATCAGCTCTGTGCTCCATCTGGGATACACTTTAGCAATAATCCAGAGTTCTGGAAGCTACTCCAGCCGGTAACAGCCTGGGGCTCAAGTTACAGGCCTTAGGAAAACAGGCGGCCTTTACGCCAGGGTCAGCGCAGTTACCACCCTGGTGTAGCCCATAAAACACAGTACTATTGCTATTAGCACCCTAAGGCAAACCGTTGAGGTGCTAATAGCAATAGAAAAAGAAAAAAAAACCTGCCTGTGCTGCTTTGTTCGCAGCAGGGGCCGGGGAGAGGCAAGGTTGCCATGGAAATGGAAGGCGGGGGCCCACGCGGAGCCCCTCTTCCATTTCAATGCCAATGAAGCAGAAAGTTGAGCGGCCTGAAGTAAGGATTGTGGAATTTTGGAGGGGGGTCATGTGGAGGGGCTGGATTGGGGGCAGGAGGCAGGGGAGTAGGTAAAATGGCAGCATCGGGTGCAGCGACCACTCACACTGCTCCAAACCCGGGCTTGTATTGGTAGATCCAGCCGGGTTTGGAGCAACCTGATTGGCTGCTGCAACCCTTGAGGATGCTAATTAAAAACAATACAGTTGAAAACATTTTGTGTGTGCTCATCCAGCTGGACATCTCTGTTGCTTTTCGCACCATGAGTGCCAAGATCCTCCTAAAAAGACCAGAATGCATTGGTATTAATTGAATAGCTCTACACACGGATAACCCCATTCCTCACAGGCAGAACAGAAACCACCACCATGAGCCCCTACAATTCCTGGCCTCATCCACGTACCTGCAGAGAACTCCAAGGATTCACATTCTCACCTCCTCTTCTTTTCAACATCTACATGACACCCTTATTAGACCTCATTAACAGATCTGGTATCTCCTGCAATAACTATCTGCAGATTTATTAACCACCAATCACCAAATGATCCGACATTAAAAGTTTCCTTGCAAAGGTGGACAGATGGATGACAGGAAACAGACCAAAAATAAAATAATAGCAAAACAGAACTGATTCTCTGTAATCATACAGGTTCTAACTCCACCACAATACATTGGCCTGACGAGATGGGACTTTGCCCGAAACTGTCAACTACAGTAAGGAATGTTGGCCCACAATGGACAGCACCCTCAGTCTTGATCCGCAGATCAGACCCATCGCAGAAGCTGTTTCTTCCGTGCAGTGTTTGCTATGGCACATCTAACCTTACTTAAAATTCACCCACAGGGCAATGGCCAAAATTTCTCTAACACTAGCCAAGCTAGAGAATGTAAACAGCCTCTATCTCTGTCTCCCAGTTTAACTAATGAGGAGACTTCTGAGTTAAAGCTGCAAGACTACTTCTCAGAATGAACCGATTCATACATAGCATGCTAGCCGTACATACTCTCCGCTGGCTACACATGAAAAAAGGATTTATTTCAAATCCTTTTGCATTGCCCAATGTTCATACCATGAAGAGGCCCTTCCTCTTTCAGACGTAGGTTTCAACACTGCACACCCTCCAGACCACTAAGGTTCAGCAATGCTGCACTAGTACTAGTTCCTAATGTAATAAGAATTGACAAGGAGGATCCTCTTTTTCAGTTCTAGCCATGAAACTCTGGAACACGCTAACCAAACAACTCCACCTGCAAGTGAACCACCAGACCTTCAGGGAACATCTCAAGACTTGAATTGGATCTTCAATCACCCACTTTGAAAGAACTGAAAGATAATGGCAAACCGATAAAATTGAGCTACTTCAGGACAAGCAATTCTGAAACTCTTCCCACTATTATACGTTGGAAATCAATTTGATTGCTGACCCATGAGACACCACCCCGTGAGACTAGCTCACTCCCTTCACGGGGTAGGTTTTATTGTTGCCCTATAGAGTGGACTGCACTGGATGCTGAAGGGCTGGAGGGTGAGAAGCAGGATCCATCTGTAGGAGAAGGAGACGTTAGGAGTGCAGGGTACGAAACTGAGATATGATGAGCTGGAGCTAAAACCAGCTCCTGGGTGTCGGGCATCACCCTGTAGGCATGAGCTACCACAGGGGAACCAGGAGCCACCAGAGCTGCTGCTTTACATTTAAATGTGTGTCCATTTTGTATGAACCGCTGTGTTTAAATGTGTATTAGATGTGTTCTAATTCTTGTCTATTAACATTCTCAAATACTGAAAGTTAATGTCACATTTCCACGTTTGGAAGGCACCAGTGGGCCCTAGTAGCCAAATGTAGCTACTGTTAGCTGTTAGTTTCAAGCTAACCAGGCTCTACCATGCTAGAAGTGGGAAGAAAATAGCTCCCCTTCATTTCGAACCCTGGGGTGAGAAAGATTACGTAACCTAGGCATTCCATAAAGATTACATTTCAAGATGTGGCATCCCAATGTTCAGCTGGGCACAGGGTGTGAAAGATACAGGAGAACAAGCACTAACTTATGTTAGAGTGTGGCAGCCCGATGGGTGGTTTTTTCACGCAGCTCGACATGTCTACAGTTCACATTTTCGTCCGGCTAAAAAAGTCCCAAACTTGATGACGTGCCGTAGGATTGTTATGTATTTAAGCCTTTCCTTTGTTAATAAAGCTATTGTTTTTTTCTTCCTCGTTCAGAGCCGCAAAACTAAAGAGGCCATCGTCGGTGATGCCATCAATCCACATCTGACATCTGCTTGTGCTGGTGAGTGCCCAGAAAAGATTCACCCCCGTGTTTTGTTTTAGGTCAATGGGTGGCATGTGCTGGGAAAGAAAATATTCTTTCGGAGGGCAGTCATGATAAGTAGCATAATTTGGTTAGGAGGCATTTGATTGGACCTCGGTGGCCGTCATACGTTCAATTTATTTGTAATACTTTATTTATCCAAACAGGATAGCAAGACGGCTGCAGCTAATTTTGTGCACAGCAGACACCATATTACTCTAATTTGCAGCTTAACCTGTGCGTCTTGTGCTTCCAGGCCCATCCAGATAAGAAAGAGACCACTTCAGTTAATTCTTGCACACAGCGGTCTCCATATCACGTCAATATCACATTGATTGTGCGAGCAGCACCGCATGATGGATCAATAGACAGGCAGTGATTTTTTAAGCATGTTTGGTAGAATGCATGCTTCAATTGGAAGATTATTACAGATGGTTTGCAAGCCATCAGCTCAGGTCCTGAAGAAGCGCCTGTTCTAGGCATAATTGCCAGCTTCATGGTGGGAAGTCTGTGGCATGCATTCAAGGTATCCGTCAATCTCGTGGAATAGGACAAGAGGCTATTGCATCGAATCAGTGAATGCAATACAAATAATAGTATTTCATTGAAATGTTGATGCATTGACTGTGCCCTGTTTTTTCTTCATATTTGGGTAGTGGCTTGCCTGTGCCACGTTATACATCAACACTCAGTAACAAGGAAGGTTGGTTTAGAACAGTGGTCTTCAAACTGGGGAGCTGGCCCCTTTAGGGGGCCCGAAGGATGTCCAGGAGGTCCCCAGACTCCTTAAAAAGGGAATAAGATGACTGTTTTCAATTTTAAAAAAGGATTAAGGGGACTGCTTTTAATAGAAAATAAAAGCAGTAGATTCATCTGCATTTATTTTAAAGAGCCTGGGCTCTGCCTGGACATCATTTTGGTCCCTTAGGGGGGCCAACCCATAGATGGGGGGCCCAGAAACACTATTTTTGCTCAGGGGATTTGCGGGGGGCATGGGCAGTATGCAAAAGTTTGAATACCTCTGTTTTGGAGCCCAGAAGGACTAGAATAAGTCTATCCTGCAGACAAGAGGGAGCAGGCAGGCCAGAATAGTATACCGCTCTCTGTCTGGAAGCACATCGAGGGCGAAGATGATGGGCAGGTGTGATCAAAAAGAGCAGCAGAACGAGTACAGGAACTTTGTTCTACCAATCCATTTCAAAGATGAAAAGTTAGTTAAATAAAAATGCAGCTTCAATGCGCAGGTAAACAACAACTGGGAGACTTTAAAAACGGCAAATCCCTATGATCGGATCGATGTGTGTTACGGTGGTGAGGTGTCCTGGGAGGCAGGGAGGCCTGCGCACGCAATGCCGCAGCAAACACAAACACTCTCTAGGCATGGAGTTTGCGAAATGCTGGTAGGGCTGGTAGCACAACGATGGCCTGTGTTATATGTCAACTAGGCATTTCAGCGTGCCATGAAATAAAGCAATATAGCATTTATATACTGGAGCATGCAATAAGACAGGAGCCGAGGCAGTGCGTGGTTAACAGCTTCTCTTTATTTCTCGAACTGCCGCTCGAGGCGGTAACCCCGCCTCTAGCACCACGTGGGACGCAGCCCACCTTTCACCGTAATAGATATAGGACTATTCCTCTGAAACTGTAATCGCACTGGAGGTAGGACATTACATCTCCCCCCTCCTTAAACACTTCAACGGTATTCAGTTGGATTCTTCAATCCATCTAATGGGCCTGCGGATGACCCTCTTGGATGGGCTGCGCACCGGTGGGGCTGATTTTGCCGGTGTGCTGTCGCTTTCACTGCCACTGTCAGCCGCATCTCTTTCCTCTTCCTGATATTCAGAGTCTGTGTCCGATGAGTCACTTCTGGATGTTGTTGAGGTGCTGACAGTGGTGTCAGTGCTGTCAAAAGTCTTGAAAAAGGATGAATTTCTGGTGATTGTGCCATTAGGGCTAGCGGCGGTTATCATCGACCCTTGGATGTGGGTCACTATCATGGGATCTGGCTTGAAAGTAGGCATGTCCTTTGTGACCTGCTTTTGTCGTACTAGTACTTGATCGCCAATGCCGAAGGTGTTGGGTCGGGCACGTCTTCGGGCATCTGTGTACGTCTTCATCTTGTCCTTACTTTCTCGATCTTTGCTTCTGGCCCTCTTTGTGTGTGTGGATTTATCCTTCCTTTGCACGTGGTGTGGAAGTCGTGTTTTGATGACACGCCCAAACATTAGCATTGATGGGCATTCACCAGTTGAGCTATGCGGTGTATTCCGATATTCTCGTAGTAAGGTACAGATGGCTTGCATGAATGATCCATTTGTGATGGAGCAGATTTGTAGAGTGCGTTTGAGGTTTCCCATGAAACGCTCTACCATTCCATTCGCCTGTGGCCACAGTGGTGTGACTTTGTGATGTTGAAATCCTAGATGTTCTGCGAACATGGCAAAGTCATGGCTCGTGAAGGGAGGTCCATTGTCCGATTTGACTTTGGAAGGGATGCCATAGTCGGCAAATGTTTTGTCCAGCGCAGGTATGATGGATTGTGCACTGGTCGAGTGAACCAGATGTACTTCGGGGAATCGTGACATTTCATCAATGATCACTAGCACGTATTTGCCATTTGCCAGCGGGCCAAACATATCTATGGCTACTTCATCCCACACTTGCAGCGGCATCTCCGATGTCTTGAGTGGCTCGGGAAACGTGCGCGGTGCCACCGCCTGACATGCTAGGCATTTCCGTAGGAGCTGTTCTACTCGCTCGTCTATGGAGGGGAACCATACCTTGGTTCTCAGTTGCCTCTTGGTCGACACTATTCCTCTGTGTCCTGCATGGGCGATGTCCAGTACCTGATCTTGTAGGGTTTTTGGGATAACTATTTTGTTTTCTTTTAGTAGTAGGCCTTCAGGTGATGTGGATAGTGTATGACGGACGAGTTTGAATGTGCGAAGGTGTTGTTCCTCTTCTGTGGACAAGGCGGATGCCCCTTTTGTTCTGACATGCCATTGGTTCGATTTGAGGCAAGATTGTACTATTTGGAGTAGTCCGTCCTTTTGGGTTGCTTCGAGCAGTTGTGCCGTGGTGATGTATTTAGGTAGCGCGCTGCTAATTAGGTACCTTAGATATTGATTTGCTTTGTGGGATTGGCGCTCATCTTGAGCTGGGAGCGGGTAGCGTGATAGGAAGTCGGCAGGGTTGTTGTCTTTGCCAGGTCGATGTATTATCTTGAACGAATACTCTTGTAGCCTTAGGCCCCATCTGGCAATTCGTGGTGGCATTCTCGCAGTCGGCTTCCCATAGATGGTGGTGAGGGCCTGGTGATCTGTGATTATGGTGAATGGTCGTCCATACAGAAATAGATGATAGTGCTTGCACGCCCACACTACTGCTAAGCTCTCCTTTTCGGGTTGGGAGTATGCGCATTCTGTCTTGGATAAGCTGCGGCTGGCGTAGGCTACAATTCTTCTTGGCGAGTCAGGTGGTGCACCACGCCTGGATTGTGTGAGGATTGCTCCTAGTCCGACTGGGCTCGCATCAACTGTGAGTTCTGTGTCAAAGTCAGGGTCGTAATAAGCCATGCAGGAGGCTGTTGCGATTCTTTTCTTGATTTCTTGAAACGCTTCTTCGCAGGCATTTGACCACTGGAATTCTTGATGTTTTCCGGTTAGGAGTCGAAGAGGCGTGCTCACTGAGGCGAAATCTTGTATGTATCGGGTGCAGTAGCTCGCCATTCCCAGGAAGGAGCGTACTGCTGAAGCTGACGTGGGTGTGGGAGTGTCAATGAGTGCTTGAACCTTTTCCGGGTCTGGTTTCAGGCCATCTTTTGAGAAAATGTGTCCGAAGAATTTGAGAGTGGATTTGCTGATTTCGCATTTGTCCGGGTTGAGTGTGAGGTGGGCATTCTCCAGCGCCATGCAGACTCTCCTCAGTGTGTCATCGTGGCTCTCTTGTGTGATGCCGAAGATCAAAATATCGTCCGAATAGTTTAGACAGTTAGGGATGTGTTTTATTACTTGATGTATTTCATTTTGAAATATTTCGGCAGCTGAAGATATTCCAAAGCTGAGTCTTTTGTATCTGAAGAGACCCACATGCGTTGAAAAGGTGGTAATGTATCTCGACATAGGGTGTAATTCTAGCTGATGGTATCCTTTATTCAGGTCTAGCTTAGAGAACACTTTGGACCCATGCAGTAAATGCATCATATCGGTCATCCTAGGTGCCAAATGTCGTTCCCGCTCTATGGCTATGTTGGGGGCCCTCATGTCCACGCAAATGCGAATGCTGTCCTTGTTGTCTTTCTTCGGCACGGGTACGATGGGAGATACCCAGGGGGTTGGTCCCGATGCTGGCTCTATGATGTCCTGCTGCAATAATGCCTGAATTTCGTCCTCCACATGTCTTTGTATGTTTAATGGTATGCCTCTGTAGTGTTGCGCTGTTGGGGTTATTTGGGGATTGATGTGTAATTTTACTTGTTTGTCCTTTAATTTGCCTAACCCCTTAAAGAGAGAGGGAAACATTTGTTTTATCATGTCTTTGGGGCTGGTAGTGTAAGCCGACATTATTTGATACATGATTTGAATGAGTCCCATTTGAATTGCAGACTTGAAACTCAAAATGCTGCCACCTGGTACGTCCCCTCTTATGACGTATATTTTGATCGTCTGACTCTTGTCTTTGTACTGACAGTGTGCCATGAACATCCCTTGACAATTGAGAGGCGTGTTTGAGCCATATGAGTATATTAGTGTGTCTGATTCCTTCAGTGACTTCTTGTGATTGAGTCGTTTATAAGTCTCATCATTTATGACATTAACTGTTGCCCCTGTGTCAATCAGGAATTCTCTGTTTTGCCCGTTTATTTGTAATAGCAACGTGGGACTGTATTCTGTGGCTATGCTGTTTCCAATGGCATGCACGTATCCCCTTTTCCTGTCCCCACTGGATGAGGATGAGTGGGAGTCTTGCCTTCTGAGAGGCAAGCTTTCTAGATGTCTGATCCTCTGTCTGGAATGCCTCCTGCTCGCGTGTTCTCTTCTTTCTTCTCGCCTTCTCCCCTCCCGTGTCGTGTCACGGGATGAGTTTCGAGATTGGTGTCTGGATACTGTGGGTGACTGTCTCCAACGAGATCTCGGGCTTTCTCTTGTTGAAAATCGGTCTGACCTCCTCGTGTCCCTGTGCATTTCAGTTGGTTGGAAGAAATGTATGTTTCTGCATACCGATTGAAAGTGGTTTTCACCTCCGCACTTGTCACAGTTGTGTCCTATGGCAGGACATGGACCGACATGTGGATATTTGAAACCGCACCTATAGCATTTCTTTTGTTCAGTGGGACGTGGTGCTTCTTTTTCTTTGGATGTTCTGATGGGGCATATTGATGCCGTGGAGGCAGACTGTGTGATCTTGATGTTGTCCAGTGATTCAGTCTGTTGCATGAGGGCAGCGTCCGCTCGAGCGAGTTGTAGTATCTCTTCTAATGTCCTGCTCTTTTGCAATAATTTCTTCCTGAATTCTTGAGATGCGCAGCCGGCAATAGTTTGGGACTTTATTGCTTCTTCCGTTGAGTATCTGTCAAAATCACAATATTTCGCTCTTTTCCTGAGACACATTACAAAACTGTCCATGTTTTCGCTGCTGTCCTGTGTGGAGGTGTGGAAAATGTGTCTTTCGTAGTCAACGTTTCGCAAAGGTGCGAAATAGGCATTCAACGCATCAATGATACCTTGGAACGTGTCTGTGGTAGATTCAGGCATTTCAAAGACGATGTCTCGTACTACCGGTCCTAGAGAGTGGAGTAGGATTCCTCTAAGTCGGCGCTCCTCCCTTACCCCTGATGCATCAATGTAGACATGTAGCTCTTTGAGCCATCTGGCCCATCTGGGGGCAAGGCTACTTGTGTCTGAAATGTCAAATGGCGGCACTGCCAGTAGTTGCAGCGATTCCGAGCCACAGTCATCTTTGTGCGTGGCTTGACTGGGCGTGGAACAGGAGGAGGGGCTTAGGATACCACTGTCCGGGTTATCTTCAGACATGAATGCTTTCTATCTATTGTCAGCGATGCCTTGTCCGTTCGCTGTTAGCGCTCGCAACACTGAGGTCTACTAGGCTTGAGATATGTTCAGCGCACCAAAGGCGTCTTGCCGTGTCGTTTCTGGCAACCGCGTGCTATGTGATGATTGCACGCGTGGTGGACTCTTGATGCTGGTGTTGCTGCGTAATGTGGAGAGCGCGATGAAACGTCGCGCGTGCTCGGCCTGCACGTAGGCCTGTGGCGAAATGTCAATAGAGCGCGATGCGATTTCTCGCGTGCTGGGCCTGGTGGTGGTTCTTCGGCTGCGTAGCGGCATACACGTGCTCTTTCAGCAGGGCACCACGCGTGATACGCAGCTCGTGGAACACGTGGGTTGACAGCTTTGGGTCTGCATTAATAGCCGTTTATAGATTAGAGGCTCTTACTTGATCGATGTTGTGCCGCGTGCTTCGTGACCGGCTCCGGAGCAGTAAAATATGCGGCAGAAATCCTGGAGTCAAGGACTGACGGCAGGCAGAATTTTCGTGCTCCGGCACCGGATTACCTCGTTGCCATTGTTATATGTCAACTAGGCATTTCAGCGTGCCATGAAATAAAGCAATATAGCATTTATATACTGGAGCATGCAATAAGACAGGAGCCGAGGCAGTGCGTGGTTAACAGCTTCTCTTTATTTCTCGAACTGCCGCTGGAGGCGGTAACCCCGCCTCTAGCACCACGTGGGACGCAGCCCACCTTTCACCGTAATAGATATAGGACTATTCCTCTGAAACTGTAATTGCACTGGAGGTAGGACATTACAGCCTGCCTTTAACTGAGTCCACTTTAAGCATTCCATAACACGCAGGGCTGCCGAGGAGAATATACGTCATTGTTCATAGGTGTTCTTCGGCAGCATGACCCATATCTGCATTTCACTTGCTTTTTTAGTCCATATTTACAGGGTGGAGGGCGCCCCCCCGCACTGGCAGGAAAATCTGCACCTGGGTACAGCGGGGCCACATCTGCTGCATGGGTGTCCATCCGTGTGCGGGCTGCAGGTGGCGGCTCACTGGCCGTGCCACGTTTGGACTCTCCCCCAGGCGGGAGTGTCTTATTCCTCATGGTGGCAGGTGTGGAGGCTGAGGGTCCGGACCACGCCACAACAGGCTCCCCCAGTCAGGATGATGGGACAGGCCACAGGCAGCAGCACATGGACCGTGCCACTTCAGGCTGCCCCAGTCAGGAGTTAATCACATGGAATCATGGTTAATATTGTCGTCACATCAGGCACAATTGGAAATTGAGGAGCGACGACTTTATTAATGGCACGTAAATCAATTATAAAACGAAATGGAATTGCATTATCGCCTTTCTTGTACACGGGTAAAATCGGACTATTGCACAAACTTCCTGCAATCTCCTCAATCACCCCACGATGCACAAAATCGGAAACAATGCTCTTCAAAGCTCGCTCCCCTTCAACTGAGATCTTCTACTGTGGAATACAGGGCAGCTTTATTCCATGTTTCAAAACTATTTTAACAGGCTCAATCTGCAAAACACCGACATCATTGTCATCAACTGCCCACAAACACTCTGGTACATTACTGAATTCTGGCGGCAAAGGTCTAGTCAAGAATTGCGAAACAGAACATTGCTGTGGTGAAATCGTCAAACGCACTCCATCAGAAGAACAATGAATTACCGCATTTAATTCCTTCAACAGATTGAACCCCAGCAAATTCTCTCCACAATTCGAAGTCAAGAGAAATGGACAGTGGTCCGTAAAGGGACCCAAAGAAATAGGTACCGGTGAAGAAACCGGACAAACAACTGGTGTGCCAGAAAACCCTACAGAAACATTGGTTTGCCCTGACAGTGGAATGTTTGGAACCCGAGAATGATCAATGGAGCACTTCTGTGCTCCAGTGTCTATCAAAAATTGATGTTTCCTATTTCCCACTACCATTTCAACGTAGGGACCTTTCTGATTTACGGGAATAGGTGTAGGTTCCAAACCCTGCTTCGGGCAATCCTAACGAAACAAAATATCATCAAAAGGAAGCTCTTCAGATAGATATGCAGCAGAAGGATTATCAAATATGTTTCTAGTATCCACACTCGAAGTCTGATTATCCTGTGAAAAAGGTTGTTGGGGATCCTGCGAAAACTGGCCTCTACCAGGGCCCCCTACACCCGGGCGACCTCTGGATCGTCTACCCATATTTCCAAATGTGTTATTCGACCTCTGTCGAAGGACGGGGCATTGTGCACGTCAATGACCCTCCTGGCGACAATAGGCACACTGGTTAATATTCACATGACCCAAGGGCACATTCCCTTGTGGAACATACTGACCTCTAATCTGCGAACTACCCCCTCTGGGGCCTCTAACAATTTGCTGTAACAATACTTTAGTCTTCAAATCACCTTTTCTCTTCTCGACTCTATCTTTTTCATTATTGACACGGTTCTCGTAGTACTGAGCCATGTGCAGTACTTCTGATTGGGATTTCGCCTGCCAAGCGCTCTCAGAAGACATCATTTGTGACTGGATGTCAGGCAGCAATCCACGTACAAATTTGGCCACAAATAATCTTTTCCCAGACTCTGTGCCTAAGTCTTGTCCACTGAAATCCGAGAATACCTGTTCGAACCGATTAAAGAACTCGGTAGCACCCTCAGATTTTCCTTGGACACAGGCCGTAAGCTTGTCCCAAATAATTCTCTTTTCGGGGATTATAGTTTTCAGTTTTGCAATGATTCTGTCAGGCAAAGTTAGTATCACCTGAGGTGGTCTCTCACCAGCTGGCCATTCCCCATCAAGCCTAACTATGTTAGCCCATGTATCTCCCAACCCTGGTACATCGTCTATAGTTCTAACTTGTTTCCACAAATCTACAGGCAGGAGTACAGGGAATAGCAAATCAATGTCGCCTAGGGTAAACATTGAGGACTTCAAAATGGACTCTATCTCTTTATAGAACCCTGTCGGATTTTTCCTAATGTCAGGAATAGTTTGTCTAATAGTATTCACTTCCTGTCGTGAAAACGGGACGTGAACAAACTGCGATACATAATGTGCAGGAATGTCCACAGCAGGTGTACCTGCTGCAGCATTAGCAGGAATCTCAACCTTTGGGACAAATGTCGGAGGAACCTCTCTCATAGGCAACTGAGATGTAGGCAACTCCGAACGCTTACTAAGCAACAGAGCTAAGTCGAGCGCTAAAGCAGTTGAAGAAGTGTCAAGTGAAAAGGCATCACTTATAAATGCTCAATAACTCTGTGGGACAACTAACCTTTCTCTTTAAACATTCATCCTGCAGGTACTCTACCATTAACTGTATCACTTTCCTCTGCATTTCTAGCGTATATTGACTGTATGTGTCATATACCTCAACTGGAGTTATCGATATGTCTGAAATCCATCTAATCGCATCTTTTGTACAAATTCGCGCCTCCTCAGATGTCTATTTACGACACGGAAGAAATCGTTTCTGTACATACATACTTTCTTCTTCGTCATCCTCATTCCGTAACCTTTCCAACTCCTTTCTATACTCAAATATCCTCTCAACATGCTCATGTACCTTTTCCACAGTGTCTCTTGAAAACACTAAAGTATTCAGGTCCCTCAACCCTTGTGGGAGGTCTGCATTATTTAATTTACCCCACATTACACATAAATGAATCCCTAAACCTTCAATGAAAACATTTTTCTCAGGAAAATTATCCATATTAGAAAGTGTGGCAAGAACATTAGCTCGATCATCTCTCTCCATACAATGCTTAGCCCATGCAAACAAATCCTGTTTCTTTTCTGTAGGAACAGTATTACGAGTAACCATCCTCGACCCCGCACCCTGATCAACTACAAGCGGTACAGAACTACTTGGGAGTGAGGGTGCAGGCAAATTCAATGGAGGTACTATTACTGGTGCAATGGGAAGAGGCAGAGGAGCAGGTGGAGGAACAACAACCGGAGGAATAGGAACAACAGGTTGAGCAGGAAGAGCAGGAATAACAGCAGGAAGAGGTACAGCAGGAGGAAGAGGAACATACAGAGGTGGTGCAGAGGCACCAGGCCTTGGTTCATTTTACAATTTGTCAATAAACTCATCAGAAACATGAAGATCCTTAGAAGGATAGATTTTCTGAATACCGAGTGAGAAAGCCCTGTCCATATTCCTAACCGACTCAGACTGTTTGTCCTGATCATATAACAACGCCTTTTCAGCATTTGTTTTATGACGGCGCACATGTTTTTCCCTACTTTTAAGCTGCTGCAACACTTCTCTTTTCCAATTTTGCAAAACATCAAATGCTGCAGGTCTGGCCTTCTTTTTTAACAAGACTGACTCTAAATATTCAATACGAGGGATCTCAAAACTACCATTGACTGGCCACTGACGTTCGGAGGCATGTCTGGTTTGTCTGTGCCAAATTTTATTAAATACTACACTTCCAATGCCATGCTTACAGTACATAGTACATGCCGGCGACCCCTCCTGTGGTGCCGGATGGCTAAATTCCAAAGATTGTCTATCGCTGCGGAATAATGCCCTAAAGCAGCTAGACAATTGCCCAGGCATTTCTCAAATACTCGGTGTTACCTGGTCAATAATTGTGTCTGCAGATACAATGCGCCAAATTCAAATTGTCAGGGTTGAATTAAGAGTCGGGTAATGACTCACCTGACCAAACCTAAGGAGGACCAATCGGTTTACAAAGGACTTACCTAACGAATTTTACCTTGTGTATGGTGATTTCGGCAAATCTGCCCACCTCAAAAAATGGACCCTCGTCAAGATGCCGTCTCAGACCACACGGCTATCGTCCAGGGAACGGATCGTGCAGCGCTGTTGAGGTGTCGCGTCTCGTTCAGTCGGGCCCGTTATGTCACACCGTCCGATCCCGGTCCGATAGCGTGCGTCAACCTTCAATAATCCGGCATCAATCTTGAGGGTCCCTATTCCGGGCGCCAACTGTGAAAACAAGGAAATAATATGAGGCAGGGTAACCAAAAAGGAAACACACCAAACACAGGTTACAAAGGAACATACAAAGTACTTTATTTTATACTGAATTCAGTTACAAAAGAACAGAACAAAATTCAGATAGCTATCGACCCTCAGTACAACACAGCAAACTCCGGCGTGGTTCGGTGTGCTCAGTGAGTGCAAATATTCATTGAAACAGTCAGCCTTTTATACATTTCTCCAGCCTGTTGTCCAGCCTTTCTTCAGGTTAACCATTCCATAAATAAGTTACTGCTCTAGGGTCCCTTGCCAGGTCAAATCTAGTTCATCTTAGGTGTATACATTAACAAGAAGAAATGGTAATAATGTATGCTCTAGGCCTAACATTACAATGCGGGACTTAATTTATACAATATAGTTAAGCAGGTGTTCTCATTCAATTATAGATCAGTTTCGGTGATACAGGTAATCCATTGCACACAGGTCAGCAGAAGGACAAGGTCTCAGCTCATGACCCTAACAAGTGGCCTGCAGGCAAGTTATACATTAGCTGTACAGAGGTCATGACAATCGAGTTCTGTTCTGAATAACATAGGCTACCATTTTAGCTCACATGGTGACTTTATAGAGCAGGAAAACCTAAAATGGCGGCTTGACCCAAAATGACAGTTTACATGGTTTCTAAGGTCAGGACCTTGCAATGCGAGTTTATTCACATGTAGTTTATAAGCAGCTTGTTAGCAGCTTGGCGTAGGCCAATATACATATATTCATAGCAATAGGAGGCACGATATAATTTCTAGTTTGACACCCGTGGCTGACGTGCTGTAATCACATGGACCACAATCTGGTGACTCTGCACGAGCCCTCAGCATGGGGCTCTAGATACAACAGGTGTTGTTTTCCCAAAGGCTGAAGCCCAGTTTCCCAGGTCTGGCTTTAATGCTGCAGGCAAACATTTGTATGCCTGTTCACCTTTCTCGCCTGTCGTCAATGTGGGAAACACCACCGCAATCCCTTTTCTCTCCTCCACTCATTTCCCCTGTGTTGTGCGGACGACAACCCCTTAACTCATGGTCTTCTGGGAGGCCTACTGTCCTGCCCATCACCCTTCCTTCCACCACCATAGCATCCTAACCCCTTCCCTTTGTCTTTAGTTATGTTCCATATATTTTCACTGCAGAATCAGAGTTTGTGTTATGTTACAAATTCCTGTCGGAACTCAGCTATCATTCTCCAGTCAAATATCACACACCAGTGCTTGAAGACACCTTTCTCTGCAAGGGGGTTCTTTTTGCAGTTTTCCCAAGGATTCAAGTCGGCCAGTGGCCCCAGTGACGGGGCAGCAGTCTTCGACGCCATGCACAAGAGCACCTAGCGGAGGTCAGAGCTGCACCTCAGGCCCCATCTCTCATGGTCCATTGGCTTAGGCTTGTGGAGGGGTCCTCCTTCCAGCCGTATAAACCTCTCCTCGTGCAGTAATGGGGGAAACTTTCTCAGCGGAGTCTGCACTCCTCTGCGGGGTTTGCCTGGGCTGGCATGTGACACCCAGTAAGATGCTGGTGTTGCTACCCAGGTGATCACTGATAACCTTCCAAGTGGTTACAGTGGGATCTAACTTTCTCTGTCAAACCCCTGCTGATCCACTTTAACAGGTGATCCCAGCCAATATGTACAGCTCTGTGACAGTGCCGGGATCCCTTTTGTCACGCTCCTGCAAGGAATGTCTGGACACCATGTCATCAATCAGTAACCACAATGGCTGGTCATATAGGGTCCCCTCAGACTATTTAAAACTCCTTAATCAGCAGGGCTCTCTTATAACTGGGTAAAGAAATAGGAGTTAAGTGCAGGGAACACCATGGGATTGAACATTATCAGTTACTTTGAAATAACATGACATTCTCAGTTCTTGCGGGGGCTGTCGGGAATCAAGGTAAGTGAGGGCTAACTTCCCAAGTTACCTTGCAGCAGTATTTTTGGTAATGCCCCTTAAACCAGGAAAGCCCACAATCAGTCAGTGATCCGTGAGAAGAAGACCAAGACATCGCCTTCGCAGATGACGTCTCTTCCAGGACAAATCCTTTCATGTGCTTGGGGGAGCCCTGGTGGAATTTTCAACCGGGGTTAACTCTTGCTCTGACATTAGCCCATGCATGCCCTTGCACAACTGCCTTGTGTGGCGAAATATACCATGAGTGTATAGACCAAGATCATATAGACCAAGATCTTATGAGTTACTAATCGGCCTCTCGCTTCCACAATCCTCCTAATATTTACAGGTAATCCTATATTGGTTAAGAAACTCTATCTTCATTATCGCTCCTTGTCCCCTTCCCACATCTGCACACAGTGAACGCAAAATCAAAGCTTTGCAGGGCTGTAGCCCACCTCCAGAATTTGCTGATGGTTTACGCTGTCTTATCTGACCGTGGGGGCTGTGATCAGTTTCAACAGTGAGCTGTAAATAATATAGCAGAGGGTTGTGAGTTTTGTAAATTGTATTGCAGTTGTATCGTAGTTGTCATTTCTGTAGCACCTTTTTACCACTATTATAGTCTCAATGCGCTGGTGGTGGGAACACCCTCTGGGACCGAAGTCCAGAGTGTTGGAGGTCATGGAGTAAGATTAGAATGCGTGCGTGCATTTGGCCATGATAAGGCTTAGCAGGGCTGGCCATGGTCTGGTACAGAGCAGCCCATGAGGTCGGCATGTGGATGGGTGATGAGAGGAGCCAGGAGATGGTGTGTGTGCTTGAGACTCGCTATGTATCCAGCGTGCTCAAATTTGTCATAGGTCTTCGCTGCATAGTGATGTCAGAGGTTTTGAGGCGTAGTCTGGTGCAAGTAGGCGGAAAATTATGTGATCAGCACGACCAAATTTGTCATAGTTGCTGCTGTATTCTGATGTGTGTGGGCAGCCATGCCTGTGGCCAGTGTCCATCAGAGTGGTGCGTTATACATACCTAGCAGATCCCATGGTGATTTGTTGTACGTGTGCCCGATCAGGATGTGGCTTCCTCTGTCAGTTCTTGCGGCTGCGATAAAACGGTTAGCGACAGCAGCAGTCTATACTTCATCAAATTGCAACTAGAGGAGCATGGGCTATACTTACAGGCTCTTCTAGGTGTATAGCATGGCGTATCTACCCTGATATCATGTGCGTACTGAACCTTCTTAATCATTACCTTTACCATGGGCGCCTCCACCCCTATATTTCATCCATGCGCAATACCGGCCCAACCCCTGAAGTCCTTCCAGTGCGATTCCGGGCTAGTTCTTCATTGTCTTCCCAGAGTAATGCATGCAAATCCCAG
Organism: Ambystoma mexicanum; assembly: GCF_040938575.1. NCBI lineage: Eukaryota > Metazoa > Chordata > Amphibia > Caudata > Ambystomatidae > Ambystoma > Ambystoma mexicanum. The sequence continues at coordinate 1,192,494,506 of NC_090923.1, read as the reverse complement.
ACTCTAACTAAGCCTGCATGTTCTACACTTGCAGAACAACGTCCCTTCCCAAGAGCTTACTGGAGGCTTACACTGGAAACAATACACTTCCATTTCTGCTTCCACACGTTCTACCCCTGCGCTATGTCACCATTGTACGTACATTCCCTTCCGACAAATCAATGTGTATGTAAAACATGGATTCTGGGCATCATCTAATGACAGGAAAGAATTGAAACACGGAACCAATTTGATTCCTTTAAGCGCCAAGGAGTATGCTCGTCCTTTTTGCATAGACTTGCATAATAGCCTGGTACTTAAGGGGCTTTAGCCCCATTCTACTGCAAGGTGCGTAAATCCCTTTTTGATTTACTCTTATTAGTGAGTGCAGACAGTGGCGGGGCCTGGACAATAATCTATGCTTGGGGATAAACTTCTTGTAATAGCCACAAACTCACAAAATATTCTCGACTGCAGCAAAGTCTCGGGCTGCGGCCATACTAAGACAGCCAATTCGGTGGACTGCAGAGGATGCAATTTTCATCTCTCAACCATGCAACCTAGGTAGGGAACAGTTCTCAGAGCTGGTTGACATTACTCTGCTTTTCATTGTTAACCCTGCAACATGTGTAAGCCTTTGTTCAACTTGCAGGAGGCACGAATGATGCTGCCAGGGAGAGGATCCACCTGTTGACCAAGTAAGCCAATGCAGATACTTGGGCCCTCATTTCAATTGTTTATGGGCAGAAGGCAGCCCACCCCTGCACATTACTGAATAATAACTGCACCCCTGCAGAGCCAACGGAATAAAGAAACATCTAATAGTTGTAATGGCAGCCCTGGTTACGAGTCCCTGGTAATGGTCGCTCCCTAGCCCGTGGGCACACCTGGCCCGGTGTGTTATGAGCTAGGTATGAACTATTGCTTCGTTGTATTTGGAGGTTCTGTGTGAGTACGGAACCCTATGAACTCTTCGCCCTCTAGGAGTTGACTGGTGCTGCGGGGCGGCACTGTCGGCAGTGGAGGCTGTGGAAATCATATCCCGCACGGACGGCACCACCGGTGTGCACCAAAGGTTAACATATCACTTCCTGGAAGCTCTAATGGAGCGTTGCTCACATGGACACAAGCTTCCAGATGCTAGCGGGTCCTTTGCAAAGACTTACAGACTCTGGAGGGCAGTGGTTTTGGGGTTACACGGGTGATTAAATGCTGGCATGATTCTGAAGCTTCTGGGAGGATCACTGATCCAGAACCCTGCTGAAGTCACATTCCCATTGGGGTCCAGCCATAAGCCTAGGCTCTAGGTTGGCAAGTGGAGCACTGATTGGATGAGGAACTCGCCTTGCTGCCCTTGTCCACTCCCACATCACTCTCTTGGCATTGTTCTGTGGTGAAATATTCCCAAGTGCTAGCTTTGTAATGGTACATTTACCCCCCTGTGTTGTGTGCTCCAATTCCTGTTTACCATTTATGGTGTGCCTTTTCTAACAGGTTGGGCTCTTTGATATGAGGGCCCCACATGTGTGTACTCCAGGGTACAGCAGCTCAGTAAATCCCCATTTTACACATTACAAGAAACAATGTGTACGTGTATTTTTTGAGGACATTGTGTTTTGATCAGAAACGCTTACATAGTAGAGTTGCGGGGAGTCTGCCCAAAGCATGGGACAACCACAAGCTCCACATTCTGCCCCCAACACCTGTGACGGAAACAAAACCCCACAAGAACATGCTTCCCTGACATGATAGCACGTACACGAGCACTGTTGCCTGACATCCTGTTCTGCCCCTCCTTCACTCATTGATTTGCTGGGGGCAGACAGTCAGCCCTGTTTCTTGGCCCGGGCAGAACGGGCGATGGCCCAGAGCGCAGAGCTAAATAGCTCAAGAGGTGGGCGCAGTAGAGTAGGGGCCCACCCAGCAATCTGATCTTGCCTGACAGCAGATTAAGCAGCTTGCTGTGCCGGTGAGTGTTCCTCTGCGATGTGCGACTGGATGTGCGGCTGGCTGATCTCTGCCGATTTGTGAATGACTGCAATGCGTTCGGAATATGCAAAGGAATGCATATTCCAAATGCAGCATGTGAGAGGCTCTGGAGTCACACAACCCATCCCCCTCATTCTTTGTGCTGATAGCCTTTCAAGTGTGCCAATTTATAAATGATCGCTCACTTAACAAGCCATTGTTTTTACACGGTATCTGCTTAACATTTCAGTGTTAAGACCTGAACATGGGGCATTTATATTCACCAGGCCAGCACAAGTATCAGCTAGCTGACCAAACCCATGTATTCTTCAAAGAGAATTGAAATGCCACACAGAAAAGTTTTAAACTATTTCCTTTATTTTTATGTCTCTTTATTTGACACACCATAACGGTTTTTATATATATATATATATATTACTTTTTAGTTACATATGGCACATCCCTGGAAAGGTTAACTCAAATTTTCTTGCTTAAGTATTCTAGTGGCTGCTTGGGGACATGGACTAAATGCATCTGCTCAGCATCAAAGGTCTTTTAATTGGCTAAACAAGCCAGCCACTGCCTATTGCGCGCACCAGATGGCACCTCAATGTCACCTGGCACCTTGATTAGGAAAGTAGATTTCATTGTTTTTCACCCTGCAGACAGTAGTCTATGGCAAATCAATGCAGTGATATGTTTGCAGCTTTGATTTGAGCGCTGCACAAGTCACCACCCAGTTGGTTAATGGTGTCTATGTGGTGCTCCCTCATGTATCAGAAGATACACCTGTTGTTGTCTGATGTGCCCAATGTTCATACAACAGTACACTGGGATGTTTTGTGTATGTTGCTCTGATGAGCATGCCATCATATGCCCACACTAAGACACAAAGCAATCAAAGAAGTTGCCTCACATTGTAAATCCACTAGGCCAAATACCCTTTCTACACTGCCACACCATGACTTTCACTAGCTGCTGGCCATCACTAATAAGAGATGCTAATGCCAGCTCTATTAGATAAAGCATGAGCCTACTCTTTTTTTGCCGAAATAACCAGTGAGACCTACGTAATAGTGAGGGGGTAGTGGCTGAGGAACTGTGGACCCTTTACCATGCATCAGAATCCGGTTTTGTTTAAAATGCTTCATCAGTTTATTACTGGTCAGGCTAAAGTTTGAAAGAGGTACAATCCTTTCTGTGTAGCCTTTCTGTGCATTGTTTATTGGGTCTCTCTTGTGCGATATCGTGCCCTATCTGTAGATATAATTCCCTAGAGATGTTTCTGTATTGGGGTTGGGCATGCCCACACTGAAACCCAGCCCTTCCTACTCTAAAGTTCTTCAGAAAGAAGAGGCAAAAGCGCTCCTGTACCCCATTTGAGTGGCTGATGTTGCAACCATTTTATACTTGAGTATTGTGAACCGTGATGTGAGCACCAAGCCATGCATCAGTTATGAATTTAGAGATTCACACATACAATCCTTTTATAACAGACTTGTTTATCAAATGTATAGCTCTCTGATCACTGTAATAGTCCTGAAATGCTCTGTGATTCAATGCAAAGCATACAGGAATCCTCATTGGTGTTATTTGTCCCCTTACCCACTCTCAGAGAGGTATTTTGAAATGGTGCAATAAGAGTGTACCCGACTGTCCATCTTGGAATGATAACCTTCTATCAGAAAACAATTCATATGGTTAGTCTAGTATTGTCCCTTGTGAAATACAAGTAAGGTAGAATGAACAGAACACCTGCAACAGAGGGCCAGGCAAGTGGGCCCTCAGATCCCAGTAGGCTGTTCAACCACAGTGTGCCAGCACTGACAGTTTGAAACTGCATTCAGGCAAGGCCTTCCCTAAGAGCAGGTGACAGAAAAAACATTTACTTGGGCAGCAACAGCTGTATTTTCACATTAGAATTCTTCAGTAAAGTACTTGAATTACAATGTAATGAAACCAGCTTAATTTATACATCAATTATTTATTCATATTGAGGAGGGATTTTGTCGCACAACAGAGGTGTAGTTTGGGAGTGACGTGTGCTAGTCAGAGGGGTGGGAGGGCACATTGTGATGTTTCGCCCTGGGTACCAAGTTGGCTAGAAACCGCCCTGCGGATACTGATTCTCAGCACTTCCTGTTATGGTGTTGGGGGGTGGAGCAGAGCGCCGACTGCTGATGACTCTAAAGAATGTTGCTTCACAAGGTAAGTGCTTTCCAAAGTATACCATTTTTCACTGCCCCTGCCCTAGCCCCACCCGTGCTGCCAGCCCCCTTTATCTCCCCCTTCCCCATGCCACCACCCACAATTGGTGCTAATCCCTAAATCCCACCACTCGTCTTTCTCTCACCTGGTGCCTTTTCTCTGCTCCCACCCTTGGCATTGGGCCCTAAGAGCCAGGCCAGACCCCCCTGGCTCGGCCCTGAATCAGCCCTAGCCAATAGATCCCTGGGTCCCCCAAGTTTAGTGCATAAGGACAAACAGTATCCAGGGCCAGGGGTCGCTAGGCATGAGGCGGGAGAGGAACTCGGGGCAATGCAGACATACAGGGGATATATACCGGGTGGTGTCAGTATACTTATAGTGATTGCAGAGGGAAGGGGACACAAGTAGCTGATAATGTGCCATGATAGTGTGGTGACCCGCTCAATGTGACGGGTTTTGGGCCCTCTTGAATACAGGGTTGCCGATGGTGGTTTGGATTTTCAACGGATATATAGATATGAGCAGCCCCTCTGGGTGCTACAGGACAACCTCTGTCCTGCAGCATCAGGAAAAAAGTTCCTTTAAACGAAAATCTGAATATTTTAGGGGCTAGCTACGCACAGAGGAGGGCCACGCAATGAATAACACCGGCTCTGGTGAAGTGAGATTTTGGTGTGTCCCCACACCACCACCATCACTGTGCTACAGGTCTAGATTTGATATAGTAGGGACAATATCTTCCACCTCCTGGTACTCTCCATGCCCCCGCTGATTTAACTCTGGGGGTGCCTTAAATTGCCTTGCTGTAGTAGCTGCACTGATGCTGGGCTTTAGTATTTCACACTTATTTGGGTTTCCCAGCAATACAAATATTGATGCACATTCAGGTCTGTAAGTGGGCCGGGGCTAGCCAGGGCTAAGCCCGGCAGTCTCCAGAAAGTGCTCACAAGCCATAGCCCTGGCGCAGCCCACCCAGACTAGCCCCAGCCATGCCGACACCCCAGGCAGCCGTGTAGCCGAAGCGCTGAACAGTTACACAGACTGCCTGCAGGACTCAGCACTTTGGGAGTTCTGACATCTGCAGACAGCCAGTTTAACTGTGGCTTCGGCTACACGGCTGCCAGATGACTCTGAACTCCGAAAGAGGAAGAGGGCTGGAGGACCCAGTCTCTCCTTTTGTTTCTGAGTAAAGAGTCATTATGCCGCATGAAGCTTTTTAAACGAGGCGTCATGATGCATGATGACTCTTTACTGGGAGACAAAAGGAGAGACTGGGCCCTCCAGCCCTCCTCCTGTTTCGGAGTAGTCAACACGCAGAAGGCAGCCCATTTTCTTTAAGGAGCCTGTGGTTTTTAACCACGTGGCTGCTTGAACGAAAGGGCGGCCTGCTGTTTGTGAGAGCTGGGGCACACTGGTGTCACACCATTGGTGCGACCAGCCCCAACAAGCAGGGTGGACCAAAGGTAATAATGCCAGTGCGCCAGTGGTCAAAGTGGGCAGACGCGGTTGGGAGCGGTGCTCCTCTACTTTTTTTTTTAGGATTTACTGTTCCTATATTTTTGTTTAAAAAAGAAACCGTTCCGGAATGGTTTCGTTTGAAAATAAAAGTGTAGGAAGAAGTTGAACCTTGCACTACAGTGCACTGCACTGAACATTTATTTATTTATTTATTGTGCATTTGTAAGGCGATTATACATCAAGTAAATTGTGTTTCAAAGCGCCCACAGGGCAGCAGAGAGGTCACATGGGAGTGAACATCAAATATAACAATGAGAGATAAAGGCGGACCTACTAGGTCTTGCGAGCATTCAGAACGTGCAAGTGCAGAGAGAGAAGGGATGAGGGAAAAAGTGGTAAGTGGCGGCTATACCAGGAGGGAAGTGCTAAGGAGTTAGCAGATGTAAGGGCCAGGGTGAGTGGTCAGCTGCCAATAAAGTAAGTGTAAGCCTATGATGGCATAAGACAGTGGGTGCCAAGGCAAGTGCTGGGAGTGGGAAGAGGCTGAAGGCGATTGGGTGTGGGAGGCCAGGGCCCAAGAGGACACATAAGGGCCCTGGTCACCAATCTCAGCAACTGTGGGTATTAGAAGAGGAGGGAGGAAGGGATGGAGGAGGGGAAAAGGAAAGTCTTGAGGAGCTTCTGGAATTTAAGGAGATCGGTCTGGAGCTGCAGAGGAAATGGGAGGCTTTTACATAGAAGGGAGCCTGTTGAGGAGAGAGATCGGCCGCCAGCTCTCTGTTTAGTGAAGCGCTTGACACATAGAAAGTTGGCATCAAAGGAACACAAAGATCTGGAGGGATCTACGTTCCCTTAAAACAGCAGGTGTGTTTGTTTGGGGTTTCGATTGCGAGAAGGGGTGTGGCGATGGGGTTTGGGGGGAGTGGTGCAGGCCAGCAGGGAAAATAGTGCCACTACTTCTTTTCAGACACTTCCACCACTGCAGTGCACCCCAGCTCCCCTGCTTTCACCTGTCCCCCACGCCCCCATTGGCCAGGGGGGAGCTCTTGATAGGGGGCGTGGCCTACAGACATACACACTTAGGCCACACCACCTAATGAGAGCCCCCCCGATTTAGCATCCCACTTAATCCATTACTTAGCACTCCACGCACACAGAATTGTCTCCTGGGGCTAACTTAAAAGGTATACGTGTGATCAACCGTGAGTATCCCCACTAGGGTCCCCACCTGGCCCAGGAGACACCTCCCACCTATAATTCTGTGCAGCGGACGCTTAACCCGCTGCCCTACCTTATGCTCAGGGTTTACTGGTCATAGCAAAGAGATCGTGTATGATAGTCCGCCTGACAGTGCCTTTGCTTTGATCCCAAATATTTGTTATTTGCACTGAAAGGATCCCTCTTCCCTCCCCGAGCCCCGCTGTGTTATGCGCGCACTAATGGCGCGTGAACATGTCTTTAGGTGTCATTTACGGCGGGAGGGATGCGTTTTTAATTGGTTTCCTGCGCTCTTCGAGCCTCTGAAGTTGGTCCTGCAATTGCCTTGATTAACGGTACGTCTCATTGCCTCTTATTGAAGGCTCCAGTTGCAGCCGCAGTGCATGCTGGGCACACACCAGTGACGGCATTCCCCGCTCATTGATCTGCCTGTGCAGCTTTTTCCTGAATTTTGCTCTGGAAGAAGGTCGGGCCTGGAGGGAACGTCCTGGAAAGAGGGATCCTTTGCTCCACCATAGAATCATACATGCCAACATTCTGTGACCAAAAATCTGTAGGAATCTTAAAGTTTCAAAAATAGTCAGGTGAGAAGGTAATGATAGGAATAGGGCGCGTCAGCAGCCCATTGTCATTGAATGAGCCCGCCGCCGCGGGTGCATTCAATGACAATGAGGTGCCTGCCACGCCTTCTGCCACCACTCCAGCTTGCAGGAGCCCTTGAAAGACTCCCCCCGAGCTGGCGTGGTGGGGGGCTAATGGCGCCTTTTGTCAAAGGCACCTGCGGCGGAAGGGCTTATTTAGCCCGCCGCCGTGGGCGCCTTATACATCAAAAGCCTGCATGCTGTGCCTTCTCCCGCTAAGCCAGCTCGGGGGAGCCCTTGAAAAAATCCCCCGAGCTGGCGTGGTGGGGGGGCTAATCGACCCTTTTGTCTAAGGCACCCGCGGCAGAGGGGCGCATTTAGCACGCCGCCGTGGGCGCCTTTTACATCAAAAGCCTGCATGCTGCACCTTCTCCCACTACTCCAGCTCGGGGAGCCCTTGAAGGACTCCCCCAAGCTGGCGTGGCCAAAAAAAAATAAAAAATCGGTATTTGTTGCCAATAAATCGGTAGGCGGTAGGACTGCTTAAAAAGCGGTTTCCTACCACCTAAATCGGTAGGGTTGGCAAGTATGTAGAATAGGGGCTCCGCCTCCACCCCGATGCACAAAGGGGGTCAGTGCTGCGGACAAAACACTGAGGAGTTGCCTGCTCCTTGGTGGCAGCTCTAATCTGGTGTGTTAAGGCCAGTGCCATCAGCCATATATTTTATTCAATATTCATACTGCGACCATCAGAGGTGGAAATGGAAACAAATGTAAAGGGGGATCCCACAAGGGCCAGCTTGGGGGTGGAGTTTGGAGGAGGGGCGGAGTTCCGAGGACGCTGAGGAAGAGCTGGCAGTTGGACTCTGCTCAAAGGAAATATTCTAAATAAGAGTTTGAAAATGGTGCAATTTCTTTCATGCTGCTTCTTTTCAAGCGCCACACTGTACATCAATTCCACTTTAAATCACTTCCATGGCAGTGGTGCACCCAAATTACTGTTGGTAATGCAGTGATATTTTGTACATTAAGGGATCCATAGACACATTCTACAGTAGAAGGCTACCAAGGTAGCTCAGCAGGTTGAGAGACCGTTGCTGAGATGTTATATATTCAAACCGGTTGTTAATCGGATGTTTTTGCAAGTGCTATAAAATGTGTTTGGCCAGAGGATGGGCTGGGCTAGTCGCTTGCTTATATTAAGGGTGGATTGGGGATATTTCTGCCCCTGTAGTGAAAATGAAACGTTGGCACCCATGAACCCACAGTTTCATTTCCTAATAATTGCTGTCAGCACAACAGAAGCATTTAATTGTGATTAAGCAGTTTGACAAGCATATAACATCTTTATAAATATAACCTTTGATAAAACACAAATGAAGGGGAGCACAAATTACAGAGTATTTGTGTGGTAGTCTGACAAAAAAAAACACTTTTCAAAGAGAATGAGTGAACTAGTGAATGCAAGTAGAATTTTTAGATTGGAAAATACTTTTTTTCTCCTATGAAAGTGTAAGATGCAAATTTGGAAATTAATAGTGTGCCCAACATGGAGAATGTCTGCTTTCAACAGTGATGGCCCCTGCCCCAGTGATATTCATGGTAATGGCCCATTGATTCCCGTGGTGGCCCTTTCAGACCAGAAGAAAGAAACGGGCTGAGCGAACAGAGCGTGCAGACGTGCAAATGACGGGTGAGGGAAGGGAGTTAGAGGGCGAGCAACTTGCACACACTTTCTTCACTAATTTCCTTGTGTAATTGCACATACTTAAGGCATCACAGTTGTATGCTTTACAGCTCCCTTAAAAATCAGTTATATTAAAAAACTGATCAGCGTGAAAATACAGGGATTCATTGAATGCTGTATGAAGACAATCACCCATAAAGGGTAAATAAATTGTGCCGTGCCTGTAAGACAAATTGATATTCAGGTAATCTGAGGTGCAGTCTCATGCAGTAAGGACTGCCACGATAACACACGATCCATGCTCGCAACATTGGATCACCGAGCCTAAGCATCCCTCGGCAAAGCTGGGGCTAGGTAAAGCCTGGTCAGGGCTGAGGCAGGCAGGGTCCCGAGATCGGGCCAGATATCCAATGCCAGATCTTGGACCTGCCAGGAGCCGGCCCATTGACCAGCGCTGGCGCCCATCACCACCTTAGTGGCCATTCGGCACCTGGCCTTGTCCGAGAAGTGGTGCATTCTCACTCTATCAGTGTGTCACCAAACCTTGGTCTGTGAGTAGGAAAGAAGGGAGGTTAAAGAAAGATGAAAGGAAAGGGGGATTAGTCAATAGACAAACAATTTAGTGAGGAAAAGCACAATCAAGGAGGAGCGAGCATTGTGGTTGTGGTAGCTAGAGTGCATGTTTCTTAACTTTGATTAGTTATTGGTAAGTGTGAGAGAACATTTTAGGAATGTGCTGCTTGGTTTAATAGCAAGGCATATCTGTGATGGCATTATCTAGACCAGACAAAGCATGGTGCTAGAAATGGTTGGTGTGTGTTTGCATGACTTTAGAGGTGCTCAACCAGGTCCTAGAAATCCAATGGCTTACACCAGCTTAGGTTTGTAAGAAATGCTCCCTGTTAACAAGGGAGAGAACTGGGTTTGCCAAGCCAGCTGAGAGATGCACCAGAGCCAAGAGTGGTCGTGTATAGATGAATGCGTGGGGAAAACATGAGTAAGGTGGTAATGGACAGTGAAGAGGACACAATGAATTTAAGCAAAACATTATTACCTTTCCTTAAGCTGTGAGCTTGGTATAATTCGCCCATCAGGTGATTTACCTACATAGCGAGGACATTTAAATCAAGATAAGGAAGGATTGCATTAGGGCTCGAGATATTGATGGATCCACAAAGAGGAACTCTACTGTGTTGACACATCTGCAGGGGCCTTTGTGACAAATCAACTTCTGGGGCCCCAGTGGTACAGGATTGAATATCGGTTTCTAAACCATCAATCAGCCCCACACCTCTAGTACACCAAAAGGGATCTGAACAGATTGGAAACACAAGTAAATTATAAACCTCTTGTCCAATTTTTGTAACATGGTTGGAACGGTAGGCTTATCTCCGCAAGGTCGAGGATTAATCGTTAGTTGCAACACAGCGAAAAATACAATTATTACCCAATGATAAAAGGGACTCTCCAGTCAAGGTTGTATACAAATATCTATTTTATTATTATTACAACAAACAGTTGTAGCACACTACAAAATACAACCCATCCTGTAAAGGAACACAGAGGACAGACAGTTTCACGAAAGAAAGGGATGCACTCTGGATACTCACAGGAGGGTAGTCGTTAAAGCAATCAGTCTTAACTGTTCAAGGATATTTGGTTTCATCACCAAGGGAGCAAGGCTTCGTAAATGTCACTTGGGGACTTTCGAAGAAGGACCAGGGGGACCGAACCACAATGTACCTGGTGCTTGAGATGATCTTGATATTCAACAGCAGCAAGTCGGTTCCAGGACGCTTGCAGCTCCTGCGACAGAGTTCAAAACAGGAGACAACTGCAGGTATGAGGTGGCAGGCAGTTTGGCAAGTGATGCTGGACAGAAAGTTGCAGGGTATCCTTCATGGTGGCTCAGGGTCAAGAATCGTTGTCTCGGTGCTGGTTGGCTGATCTGCAATGCTGGTCGAGGCATCTCAGACGACTTTAATGACTTCAGCGTGACAACAGTCAGTGGTGCAGCAGTCGCGGTTCAAAGGCTTGGCTGTCTTGAAAATGTCCTTAAAAGATGGATGATGCTTGACGCTTGTTGTGGCACTCATCCTAGCTTCTTCGGAGGGCTTGTGTCGTCCTTTGAGGCGGATGGCCCAAAGCTGAGGAGAGTGTTTGCTGGCAACGGCTTTGCCCTAATGTTCAAATACTCTGTGGCACTTCCCACCTGTGAAGCTTTCTGGCAAAACCTAGCAGGGCACGCTGTGTGCTGGCTGGGTACCGGTTCTGGAGCTGCTGTATGGGTACACTGAGTCCGGTATCTCCCTCTGTTCCCTGGGAGATGTTTAGGGGAGGGATCTTCCTTCCCTCTTGAAAATCCTGGCCTTCCTTCACTGGCGGAAGCTGTAAGGCAGACTATACCTTCAGCCAGGGTCCAAATGAGTCCTTCTTCATACTCCTTTCGAAGTCATTGGATGATCTGCTAAGTGAGGGGCTCAGCCCTCTTTGAAAGCCAAATGGGCCCTAGTGATTGGTGCAGGCTAAGCCTAACTTAATTAACCGATCCTGGCTCCCTACCAAAAATCTTCTGTCATGCGTGAGGTCATAATCAGAGGGATTTGCAACAGTAAAAGTAAGGGGTGACAACATGTCCCACCCATATTCCTGTCTTTTGTGGATCAAAGTGTCTCTCTGGTTAATTGAGTTCTCTTTGACTCCTAAACAAAGCTCAGGTTCTCCTTGAAGTTTGTGGGGAGAACAGACTTGCTGTCTCCCTCAAATCACATAAGTGTTCCCTCTGAAAGGGGGCCACCCTGCAGGGGTTGCCAACTGTAAACAGTTGTCCCAGACATGACATTCACTGCCTTTCATACAGAGGCGTGGGATCTAGCTTCAAGCTAACACATTGCATATCAAAAAGGTGTTGAGATTTCCTGCCCTTTGTTAGTTCTTTGAACAGGCCTCTTCATGGGCCTGCTTCAATTGACTCTCATCAGTATGCTAGTTCTTTGAACAGGCCTCTTCATGGGCCTGCTTCATTTAACTCTCATAAGTATGCGCTGCCACCACACACAACTTAACAATAGGCAGGGCGGATCCATGGAGCCTTTGATATTTTAATTAGGCTGGCCATGGGTGGAGGAAGGTGTTGCCTTCCCCCTTCAGAGATGCTTTGAGGTACACGTGGCTGTCACATTCCAGCTAAATGTGTATGCTGCGTCCACCCAGAGTACATATGAGTATGTGTTTGTTGTGCAGTGAGCAGAGGAAAATGTGTGCGGATTAGCCCCACACATTTTCTTAGGCTGATCTCCCATCGTTCATTTTAATTACAAAACTTCAAAAAAGCCCATGCAAGCGCACACTCCCCATGCGGATGGTTGAATTCCTCACAGCCTTTAAGATAAAACATATATCTTTTAATTTGCAGGAATTGCTTGCTAGACAAATGGTATGAATTACAAAAACATTTTAGAACTAAAATATATTTTTACTTTCCTCAAAATACGATTTTTTTCCTGGCAAAGGTGAAAGTGGATTTTCTGTCTGTAGTGACACCCAGCTCATGCCAGGCTCACATTTCAGGGATGTTGACCCATATTCCAGTGTATCAAGAGCAGTGCTCCTGTACATCCCCGAAATAAGAAATGCAAGTACTTACCCCAGCTCCACATTATGGGCCATACCCTCAAGCCAACATCTCTGCTACTTAGAGGCCCACTGGTTGACAGTCCTGTGCTCTACATGTACAAGTCGCAAGTGACCAGTGGTTCGTATTCACCCGATGGAACAACCACCTCTAATTTCAGAACAGTCCTCCAATCCCATAGATGGGTTAACGTCCCCTTTGCAAGAACACCAGCGGCTACCTTGGCCCTGCTGAAATCTGCCCAGCACAATTCAGCCCCCCTCGTTGCTAGACTGATAGATTTTCAACCACATCATCAGCGTTTTAAAGCAACTGCACTGTTACTAGATCAAGACTGCACCCCTTTCAAGACAGCTTGCAACACTTAAGAAAGCACTGAAGGCCAAGGGAGGCCCTTACCCGTGAAGAACCTCACTATTCATTGAGGTCAATGCAAAACCAGAAGCCGAGCCATCTCCATATTAAAATCCAAGCAGTGCAAGAAGGAGATGCTGGGAACGCACACGTTATCCAACCAAGTTCTGGCACCCTGAAACCACATAACTACAAGGAACTAAATCCTCAATATCCATGCTACACCACACTGACTAATGAGGGCCGACTACTAAAGATAACAAGCCCCTCCCTAACTCCACCCATCATTTATACCGTACCCCTTCCTCCACTTGAACAGCCCTCTGGCTAGGTTTATAATATATGAATCACTTTCATAAATACCTACATACATAAAACATCCAGCGACAGGGGATCATTAACACCACTAATCTGATCAATTGCTGAGAAGGCACATGTGCTAACTGTTTCACAGTGGGTGATTCAAGGAAAAGAGATGTATGAGAGAAAGTCCTCCTAAACAGTGCCGCAAGTGTGTATGATGTGATATGATATGATAGTTTACTTATATAGCGCCTATACACAATGGGCCTCATTACGAGTCCGGCGGTAACCGCGGCGGTAAAACCGCCTGGTTACCGCCGGACTCGTATTACTATTCCGCTTCCGTGATGCCCGGAATTACCGGGGCATTACAACCCCGGTTTTCCGGGAATCACGGAGGCGGAATGGTGTTAATCCCCATTCCCATTGAGTCCTATCGGACTCAATGAGAATGGGGGTCATGGAAACACCGGCAGCATCTCGTAATGCTGCCGGTGTTTCCTCGTCCGCCTGCAGGCGGGCGGTGTTAAACCTGCCAGGTCAGACCTGGCGGGAACATCACCTCCCGCCTGCAGGAGTTATGATCGCCCGGCATGGAAACAACGGTGACGGCGGTTTTTGTTTCCATACCGGGCGATTTTTAATGAGGCCCAATGTGTTTCAAAGTGCTTCAAGGCAAGGGAGGGTACAAGGGAAAATACAATGAAATTCTTACAGGCCATGAACATTAAGGATGTGAAATTAACTATCGTACTCAGCCTGACGACATGTCAGATGGTGCACAGGCTAAGACATAGGCAAGGAAGGGAGGGGGAGAGTGGGAAGGAAATGGAAACAGACAGGCGACTACCGTACTAGGCCTGACGAAATTTCTGGTAGAGGCAGAGAAAAAAAAACAGGGGAGGGAGAGGGGTGCAGAAAGGGAAGGGAGGAACAAAACAAGCGACAATCGTACTAGGCCTGACAACGTTTCAGATAGTGCTGGAGGGAAGGAGGGGGACATTAAAGAGATGGGGGAGCGACAGACAAGGTTGCTATCATAATAGGTCCAGGGACAATTCTGATAGAGTAAGTACATAGAAGAAAGCAGGGGGGAGGGGAGGAAAAGGGAGAGGGGAGGCGAGGAGAGAACAGAGAGTAAGCTGTCAAAGAGAGTGGAGAAGAAAGAGGAGAGAGCGAATCCGATTGTAGTCTGTAGTCTATCTTCTATAGCCTGTGACAGAGAGCACGCTTCGACCCTCAAACTAAACACTAACCTGCTTTTGAGGAAACCTTGTCTCCAGCTCACAGAAAGACATACCGAGACAGTCGGAAACACTACAACAAAAATGAAGAAATTAATGTATAATACACAATACCCCACTGCTTCAAAGATGGCGAAGGAGGTGTCTGTGAGCATCTCCCAGGCTGACCCACACCAAGAAGTATAGGGAAATTATCCTCTGGGTGGAAATTCAGACTACATAATACTAATCCACATATGTTGGCGGATTTCCCCAGAAATCTAAGAATCTAGGTAAGATTGTAGAGTTCACTCTTCTTTTAAGTTGTCAGAACCTACACTGTCTTTTCTCCCTCCAAACTAGATGCCATTGTCACTTAGACACACCCATGCAAAATTGGCTTATAAGATTCTTATAAGTAGCTTATAAAAACTTGTGAGAAACTAGAGGCATTTTGTGAACAAGACCTTTAGGGAATAATAATAAGAACTTTATAAGAACTATTAGTACCCGGCGAGAGTCAAGCAGAATGCAACACACATTCTGATTGGCTCTTGCCGGGTCGTTACCCGGATGGGAATCCCTCGATTCTCGGCCAGGATTCCAGCCGCCTTGTGCCCAGCAGGGGCGTGGCAGCCCCTCAGCCAATGTGGAGGCTCGAAGCGGGGCCACCCCTGTTCTAAGCCTCCCCACGGCTGAGAAGCTGCCTTTGACCCCCGCCGCTGACTCGTTTATGTTTATTTTTATTTTTTTTCCCTTTCCTCCATCCCCGCTCCGCACCTCCACGTGGCTGGAGGCTACCATCGTGCCCCGTCAGGGATTCTGGTAAGTCTTTTTTTTAATTTATTTTTTATTTTTCTCTTTCCCTTCCCTCCCCCACCTCCCAACCCCACTTACCTTCTTCTCTGTCGTCTTTCGGGAACGGACGCGCTGGGAACACTTCTGTTCCCTGTGCGTCCGCTCCCGATGGCCGCCATGGAAAGGGAAAACGGAATCCGTTTTCCCTTTGCCGGCGGGCATTTTCTTGGGTGTTTTTTTTTTCTGTCCCGAAACACCACAGCGTTTCGGGACAGAAAAAAATGCTTTTAGTGCCCCGGTCACGCAGATCTTGCGGGCTGGGGTACTAATAGCAATATGCCCCTCGTGGCGGGGCATTACCTGACTTGTTAATGCCCCCCGCCGTTCAGGGCATATTGCTTAAATAGAACACCAGAATACCTATAGAGTTCCTATATAATATTAAACGTTTGAAGTAGGATTTATGTAAGATCTTATAGGAATCTGGTAAGATCCTCATAAGAAAAGTAATACGAAATTGTTGTATGGGCAATTATAGATGAATACAAGTAAGAAGAAGATTAGACTGGCTGTCTTTTAAAAATATTTACCTTTTCAATAACAAAGAGCACATATTGACAAAGGCATTTAGAAAACCCTTTGAACGCCCAACCAGATCCATGCCGGATAGTTACAGAGCTAAAAAGAGCGGGGCCCGTGCTAAAAGCTTTTTGCTTAGAAGTCTCCAAGAAGGTGTTTGGCATTGGTTCTAAAGAGAAGCATTTAGCTAACAGCAGGACATGTGCCAGGAATAGGCGACGACCTTGCAGGCCTCGTAAGTGGCATGGAATTATTTAATTATGAGTGGGAAATCGATCCCAGAGTGACGTAGGAAGGTGTTTTGACAATGGGGATCACTCCGCACAGATCAGGATAACAAGGGAAAAAATGGCCTCCAGGTTGGTGCGAACACAGTGCCTGGGGAATGCCCTGGCGAATAGCCGGTAGAAGGCATTTGCTGGCACTTTCCCACCACAACTATCAGAAGTCATCAGAAAAGTTATACAGTCATCTGGGACAATGGAACCTAAAGTAACCTATAGCACCCACATGGGTGCGGACACTGGGCCTCATCACGAGCTGGGCGGTATCCCGACTGGGATACTGGCCAACTGTATTTGTGTTGCCGCCCATCCGTCTGGCGCTATTACTGCCGGATCAAGGGTTGGGCATTGGGCTTTGGGCATTGGACCCAATGGGGAATTTTCAGTGCAATTACCGCCGGCGGTATTACCGCACAAAAATTGCACTAAAAATCAGCATTTTTCTGCCACATTTACCCCCAGCTTAAAACTGGAGGTAAATGCTGCCAACTCATGTTTGGGCGGACCCTTAGATGCAGCGGTAATAGCGTTACCGCCGCATTTAAGGGCTACCACCCAACTCGTGGTGAGGGCCACTGAGTTTATTATCCCAGATGCAGAAGTCAGTGACTGTAAAAAATGACCTGTTACAATAATAATTATAATTGGTGTTTTGTATAGTAACGCAATGTAAGTAGTCTTGTATAGCGCCATTCTGCCACAAGATACTGGGTGCAGTGGTTTCAGGGTGCTGTCATACACAGTTGCTACTAGTACCAATTATTACTCACAATTGTGGTGCACAATCAGTGATCTTGGAAGGAGCAAGGCTTAAGTTAGTGCAGTGGGGTTGAATTCCCTCGCACCTGCCGCAGCTTCCCCCACAGAAGCGTCATGCATGCTAGGGACAGGGTTGTACATCTGGAAGGTTTATACAGAAGGCATCAAGGGATAGTGCGCCTTTTATATCCAATGTCTCATAATTAATCGTTTTGGCTCTGGAAGAACTAGGGTCAGGCTCTCAAAAATTATTGCAAATCAAGAAGCACAGAGAATGCACTAGTTTCATCTGCACTACTTTTAGAAATGGGCAAATCTCCGTATTCTCAAAGGTGTCCAGCGTATTTTAGGAGGGGCTGCACAGTAGTGCATAGATGCGCAAAGATATGCCGCACAGCCCCCTTTTCATAGAGAGTGAAACACGATGAACACAAGAAAGCATTTCTACCCCTGTCTGAAGGATAGAAATGCAATTGGTGGAGGAGTGGTTCAGAACACTAATTTCCCGCTTTCAAGACAAAGCATGAAAGGTTCAGAAATGAACCTCTCTGGCATTTCGCCTTCCCCTGCGCCTAGCCCAAACAGCTGCAGGGGAAGAGCGTTCTATTTTGTGCATATCAAAGTGCATCCTCTTCAGGATTCGGAATGCACATTGACATGTCCAGTAATGCCCTATGTTTGTGCAACAGCTCAAAGGGACTAAACAGGGATTTCTGAATGTGTGCATCTATCGGAAAAGGGTGGAGGAAGCACAGAACAGAGGGGCAGAAGGAAAGGCAGCGAACACGCCTATTTGATTCCATTATTTTGGGGATGAGCCGGTCAAGAACACGTCTCCTTTCTCTCGTATAGAGTGGCGCAAGATGCATGGTACCCTCCCGACAATGGTTTCTGCTCGTGCAGTGGCATCTACAGAGCCCGGCGCAGCAGTTCCAGCCTCGACAGAGGTGGGCGCCGA
Source organism: Ambystoma mexicanum (assembly GCF_040938575.1). Lineage (NCBI taxonomy): Eukaryota > Metazoa > Chordata > Amphibia > Caudata > Ambystomatidae > Ambystoma > Ambystoma mexicanum. The sequence goes on along the minus strand of NC_090923.1, from coordinate 1,192,476,515 downwards.
AGTGGGTGTCCGTTCACAGAATCAGGGAAGCCCCCTCTGGCGTTGATGAGCGAATGACGCCAGAGCCTTCCCCCTGTTGTGAGCAATCAGAGGGACTGCAACATTTCTACCACACTGCTCCTGCTACACCAAGCATTCCAACAGAGGACACACACACACACACAGAAGGTCACCACACTTGGCCCAGCGGGTCCAGAAACAGGGACGTAATTTCACCAAAATGCCTGGAGTAGCGGAAGTGACATCACATGACCCTTGACCCCCTGATGACATCCCAGGAAGTGATGTAATTGGACCCCACCCTGAAGTGATATCGTGGGAAGCCATGGAACACAACCTTTCACCCATTGACAAAACAGGAAGTGGTATCACGTAGAATTGTACACTACGAAAAATATGGTTACGATATCACTATAATGTGATGTACATTTCATACAATAATGGATTGCCATATGTATCGTTAAGATCAGTGTGTATAGGCCCATATTACCAAATTACTGTGATTGCAAGCAGACGTCCATGACCAAATGATAATGATGTGTAATTATATAGCACTTATGCTTAAGCGCTTTATATAGAAAAAAAATACATACAATATCACCCAACCTGTGTTGGTACTCATTTATCAACCTCAGAAGGATGAAAGACTGAGTTGAGGCGTTTAGACTAAAACAGTGACTCACCCCCTGAAGTGTGCCTGAAATAAACCTTTAATGAGTCTAGCAATTATTGATTATAATTTCAGAAAGACACATTATGTGGTATTCCTATTCTTTCTTATTTAGGGTCACTGCTGAAAGTGTTAGAGTTGTGGCACTCCTGTACTTATTTTTCTTCTTTTTTTTAAGGGGCCTGAACGCGAATGTCAGCCACTCCAGAAGTAAAGAGCCACATGGTGCTAGCCACAGCCCAGGAGCTTGCATTACAAAAAAAAATGTTTTTTTAAAAAAGTTTTTTTTTAGAGGTCGCAAAAGAAACCACAGAGGTCGCAAGGGAGACCTCAGAGGTCACAGTTGCGACCTCTGGCGACCCCTAAATGAGGTCCCTGTTCAGAAAGTCAGGAGCCTACTGCGGAAAACACAGTTGAGGCAGTTCCAAGGTTTCAGTTAGGGAAAGTAACTTCCTCCTGGCCCATTCTGGTACTGAAGAAAGGCATGCATAGAGGTGTTGCTAGGTCTGGAAAGATGTGGGGCTACACTAATGTCGGGATTGTCGAGACTCGGGACTAGCTAGCCTTTTGGTTGCAGCTTCTGAGCTTCTATCCAGGGCTACAGCCAAAAGATCCGGGGCTATAGCCCCCCTCCGCCCCAAAACAAACACATGGGAGAAACAATGAAATTCTGCATGCTCTGCCTCACATCTTGTAGGTCAGTCCACACTACATCAATTTCAAAATATGCGGTAGCTAGGAACACAGATCGCCATGGACAAGAGATTCCCTGAGGTCGAGATTCTCTCACATCCAGCAAAAAATGCTGGGCCCATGGGGCTCATCCCTAGCCCCCAGAACAAACTCACAACACAATGGAGCTCTTCCCGCTGCTTCACGCGTGTCTGTAATCCCAAAAGCCAGCCACTGTCATGGTGGGGGGAAGATCGGAAGATCGGAAGATTGGAAGCGGAAAGACAAGCTTGCGCCCCCTCCTGCAGTACATCGGTCCTTCCCATAGAGATGCAAGTCATTGAACCTGTGCCAAGGAACCATGCTTCAGGGACCAAAACCAACTACGATGATTGCAAAGGGCCTTTCCCTGAAGTAATGTAGGCCAAGCACGAGCCCTGGGAGGGAACAAGGTTCCTAGGGTGGAAAAAGTCCTAGCAAGTAAATATGCTGAGGATTGGGGCAGTAGGCCCAGCTACTTAACTCTTTCATGGCCTTAATTCAGGATTAGGAGTAATAATGAATTGTGCCACACTCGTGTACTGTCTGAGCAAACCGACAGTGTTACTAGATCAATCATCTTCAGAGGGAGGTTCAAAGGATCTGGCACTTGTCGTTAACCTGGTACTTTTGCCCGACAACCCTGCACCTCCTCAACATAGTACATGTGAAAGTGGACATCTTAACCAGAGTGGTCTCAAAACAGCATACATGTAGCTGCTCACTGAAATTGCCTCCCAAGATTTGTTCCAAGAATCAGGAATACCACGGTAAGTAAGTTCGCCACAGCACCGAAAATAAAATGTTAGATATTTGCATTGAGGTTTGCAAGGCACACATCCCTTGGACATTCCCTGGTGAAGCCCTCTTCGGGAAGCTTTTCCCTCTGACTTTCCTCTGATTCCTCTCTATCCAGGGAACAGCCGGAAGCTGAAGGAATTCACTGTCCCGGCGATACTGATCATGTCAACTGTGCGACAACCAGGATAGCATCTGAAGGTGCGGCGTCTTTCAGCGGTCCCACGCACAAGTCTGACGTGCTGACCAGAACTAGCCAGGAAGGGAGGCAGCACCTTCTGTTTAAGCCCAAGACTCCATGGTTCCTGGTTACATGCACTATGAGCATCCAAGCTTCCTCCTGACTTAATAGACATTCAAGGAGAAGCTCAACGGTGTTCCACAGGACCACTGTACATGTTCTCTGCACCAAATGCCTAAACGAAAGCATTGACTTGCACACTCCTATGAGGATACATTATCGCCATTGTTTTGGGAAGATTTGGTTCACGCTACTCCATTTCAGCCCACTCTTGACAATCGCAGACTGTAGGAAGTGCCCTACGGAAACGTCCTTCTTCATCATACCATTAACAAAGACTGTCTTGAATCCCTTGAACTATTATTTACACAAATCAGGGAATCCTCTTCTCCTCGTGAACTAAATATTGGGCCTCATTATGACCCAGGCGGGAAACCATGGTGCCACTAGCACCATGGTCCATGCCGGTAACTTACCAACTCCGCCATGGAGAAAGGGGGAATTACCACCCCATTACAAGGTTGGCGGGCGGTAATTCCCCCTTCCTCCATGGCCCTTCCCCATTCCCATTTTTGCCCCATAGGGCTCAATGGGAATGGAGAAGGCGCTAAGTACGGTACCGCAAATTGTGGTACCGTACTTAGCACCAAGGTCCCTTTGTGGGTCCCTACTTTAACGGCTGGTGTAGACCAGCCATTAAGCTCGGGTCCCGCAAAGGGACCTCATAATCAGGCACTAATGGGTTAACGGCGCCGCAGTCTTTTACGGCACCGTTAGCCCATTAGCACCAGGGTCGTGATGAGGCCCATTGTTCTTTTCAAGGCCATGGGTCCTCCTTCAAATGCAGGAACAGGACAGATCTTCATCGTCTTGCATGGTAAGTAGCCTTGGTGATAGTCCACCTTCAGCCAGGCGGTTAAATTACATGCATGCTATGTGTTCTCAAGAGTAATACACTCATGTGACTCAAGGTGTCCTTAAGCGGCATCCATCCAAACCATGGTCTCAGATTTTCATGTTAAACAGGCCATTTTTCTTACAGCCTTTTTCCTCCATCTCTGCCTTCGTTGCATGTTTAAGATCCAACAAGGGACCTGAGGTACTACTTGGACAAGACCAAAAACCTTTGGTAACCCAAGCAGCTGTTTTTCAAAGGTGACCTCATAGTACGAGGCAGGGTAGCTTCACAGCTGCATTATTACGCTGTCTGTCTTCTTCTTGCTGATAGATTTTATCCATCAGCTGTGATTTTTGGACACCGAGACTTGAGCCTCATTACTCCATCTTCTCAGGTTGAGTGTGTAGTCCTGGGTTGGATTTCTTCCTGGTTTGTGTGGACTTGTCACAGTAGGGCTGGTTTCACAGGGTCTTCACTATGATGGCTGCGGGTAGCGGTCGTAGGGGTTTGCAGTGGTGGCAGTGAGTCTTCTGATCAGAGGGTTTGGGTTCTGATCCAGTCCTTGGCAGAAGTTCTTACTCAGTTTCGCTAAATGTTCACCAAACATCTCAATGTCCAGTTCCCTGTGAAGGTTAGCTATCCCTGTGAAGATTGGAGTGCCAGACGATATCCGCAGGGCCTTGTTCTGCTCTTGTCTGAAGACTCTTCCGGTGTCGCTCAGGGTAGGTCATCCATGCTGGGGAGGCATACGTCAGGGTGGGTCTGATGATCACCTTGTAGACGTTGATCTTTGTCCAGAGGGACATGGACTTGGTCTTCACGAGTGGGTACATCACTGCCATCTTTCCTGTTGCCTTCTGCTGAGTATTCTCTATATGGCTTCCCCAGCTGAGTTTGCTGTCCAGCGCCACACCGAGGTAGCAGTGCTGCTCTCCCACTTGATGGTCTCTCCGTTGAGGCTGATGTGTGGATGCTCCTTGATCTGCATTCTTGCCGTTTTTTTTACCACATTTGTCTGTTAGGATTAAAAATGAAGATCCTATGCTGGAGGAAGAAACACTTTTGTAATCTTATTTCTCCATCATGATCATATCCACTCTCTCGCTCCCCCACTTAATGCCAGAGGGAACCGTTGGGAATCGTATCCTACTCCCTGCAAAATTAACATTAGCCGACATGCATGATGGGGGCTCGCTGGAGGCCGGCTCTTAATGGGCCAAAAACAGGAAAGTCGCTTAAGTGCATGTCTTGATTTTTCTTTTTATTCCCAGAAATAAAAAACAAGCAAACGCAGTGTCCAGTTGGATGTTTCCTTTTAATGAAAGTGTTTAAAACAAACGAAATATTTTAAAAAGAACAAGTCGTTTCATTATCAGTGATATCAGCTCATCTGTGGAATTGTTCGACTCTTTACGATTTATGAGTGAATATCAGAAATATCTTGCTTTTGGTAGAGTTTCATGATGGATTTCTCTGCATTTAAGCAATTGGGAGGTGCTGATATTACCCAAGTGGGTGATATTCAATGTATTAACCAGAGAGGGGTGAGGAGTGGGGTCGCAGGTTGCATATAGATTTCTGAATTGAGCTCTTAACTTGCTGAACTATTTTACCAACTGAATTCGAACACCTGGTGGAGAATTTGGATTACAAGCAAATTACCTTTCCTTTCTAGTTTCTCATACACTATGAACAGGCTAGTGTCTAGGTGTGACCCCCATATGGGCTGCAGCGGAAGGGGAGGATGCAAAAGCAATCTGAGGGGTGGAGGGGAGTTAGAAGGCATACAATATTTAAAAATCTTGAAATAAGAAAATCTTTGGTTAAGGAAGAGTATGATTCCCTTAGGAAAGCATAGTTGGCAAATATAGGCATGTAAGCAGGGGGTCTATGGTTTCCTGGTTCTACGGCCCGCCTCTGCTCCCCATTCCCCCATCCCACCATTGATGCCCTGATCTCTCTCTCCCAGTGCTCTGTTTCTAAAGGATGCATTGCTCGCTGGGCCGAGCAATGATTTTTGAATGACATTTAGGGGAAATGGACGGGACAGGGGCCCGCGCCCATGTCGATCTCTTAGGGAAGGCAGTTCTGGAAGATCACGATTGGAAAACGTGACTTACCTGTACCCAGCAATAGTGTCAGGGCCTTTCAACCTTTTCAAATGAAAGGGGCCACGAGTTTCAGGGAGTCCCCATATTGCCAGTCAGCAGTCTAATAACACGTTAATCTATTACTTTATATCACTTACTTTCTGGGGTTTGCAGTGTGCGCTTTGCAGCTCTCACCTTACAAGCTGCATTGGCTGAAGCATGTCGTCCATCTCTTTCATTGGGGAAAATAGAAGTGTTATCACCTCATTGTCTTTCAACACACACTGGTTCCTCTACGTCAGCCACTTGCTTACAAAGAAGGATTAATTGCTATTGAGTGACCATTCAGTGTTTCAGCTCCCTGTTGGCTAGCCGTTTCGTGACAAGTTGACAGCTATTAACCTTATCTTTATCTCTATTATAATGTTTCCCCACACAGGAGCCTCATACTGCTTTCCACTCTTACCAAGGGGGGGGGAGAGGGCAGCGTGTTGAAATGGGGCCCCAAACATGTTCCGCCGGGCCTGCCTGTACGACATGGTTATATCTTCTGTAGACGAACATGCTGAACATGATGCTGTCACCTAGTGATCACGGTCAGCAATGGCAATCCTTTTAGAGATGTCCTTTGTGGGTTCTGACCCCGGGCATGTCGAATGATTATTACCCATGATATCAACTTGATGCAAATATTACTCTACATAGCGAAAGTGGCATAGTGTTACTGTTTGCTATTCTATGTAGTTACTGTTGATGAGTGAGGCTGTAATAATGATCTGCTTGTGACACTTTATCACATGGGAAGGTGGGATAGGTCTCGTGTGATTCTAGAACAGATATCAAGCTGAAAATGTGGGTTACGGGTAAGTGACGCTTTTCTTTTGCAGAGTGACTCTGCTGTAGATGTTAAATCGTTGTTTGCCCAGCTGAATGGGAAGAGGTTTATGATGAAGAACTGGTTACTAGCAAGTCTTTCAGAACTGCTTGAGTCGATGGAAAGATGCAAAAGATTGGTAAACCAGTTTACAGCTCTAAATGTAATTTATATTGAATATTCCCTTACAAGACCATATAAAGAGAATGTGCTGTTGGTGTAAAAGGCTGGTGTTTGCTAGTATGTTTATCATGTGTATAGATTGGACCACTGATCCCACAATGCCTGCCTAATCTACTGATGTCTATTAGAGCCCGCGGAGGCCTTACTGGAGTGATACATTGTGAGCCTTGAGAAAGATGGCCACAATGAGATGTACTAGGAGACCTGCTCTTTCTATGCTAGGCTCGTCGCTAGCTATTCTATTTTAGTGCTGGATTCCCTGTGGTTAATCTGTAGAGAGATCTGCCTGTGACTGGTGGGATTCAAGACTTGTAATTGGTGAAGTGTTAGACTTGTGGCCTCACAAAGCCCTGAAGTCCTGCTTGACTCAAAAATATGGGCCACCCTACTCGGGTGTCCCATTGCGCCTGTACTGGAGAGCCAGGGATAACCAGAAAGGCCCAGAGGCGGGACTGTTTTCTCTTAGAGGGGGTCGGGCGTGGAAGACAGTGCACCAAAAACTAGAGCTCGGGAAAAACCACCAGTTTTGCCCTTTGTGTGGGCATGGGAAAGACATTATTTTCCAGACACTGCCATAATGGGGCCACTTGGCCACAAGATGGTACCAGCTGGTAAACTGAACACCTGGACGAATTATGGAAGTGCATGACACATGCCTATGTAATGCCTATACAAAAGCCAAAACTGTTGGGATCGCCATAAGGGTGACAGCCACAAACAGGCTCTGTGGCAGCTTCCAACATACCCTCAAACACCTGAACACATGCTTGTGTACCCACATCAGACCATAGACCTCAACAGATACTCACTCTGCCTTAATAGACTGTCTCAGGGGTGTTGCTAGGTCTGGAAAAGACCCAGGGCTACGCTGATGTCAGAACTGTTGGGACTCGGGGCTAGCTAGCCTTTTGGCTGTAGCTCCTGAGATTCTATCCGGGGCTACAACCAAAAGACCAGAGGCTATAGCCCCCCCTCCCCCCTAGCAACGCCTCTGGACTGTCTCATTGCAACAATACCCTCACATACCCTCGACCTTTCTCTTACTGTACCCCCAATGCCACTGAATGCCAAAACAATTGATATAGAGAACACAACATAGACTCCAAATACACTCACATGTCCACTAACAGTGCCCACCGCAGCCTGCATTGGTTTCCTCTCCACCATCGTTCCCGATGCCGGTAAGCTTTCAGCGCATTACAAATAAACACATAAATAAATAATAAATGTGGCGGATAGGTCCATTTGGCATCCTAGCATCACAGATCTATCCTGGACCCTCCCCACTTAAACATGGCATTGCCGTGGGCACGCATCTCTGCAATGGACTCTATCTGCCCAATTCAATGTTCATCTTCTTACCCTGTCCCTTGAAAACAGCGTCCCCCTGCCACTCTCTGTCAGTAAGGGGGCGCGGCCGCCTTTATTTGCCCACTGAGCAGGACACGAGCCCAACGGAGGGGTGCTCTAGTCTGACACCAGGTGAATGAGGGTCAAACATTGGGCAAAGCCCTGCTGGGTACAGGACGGGTGTGCTCAGGCGGCACCTCAGTATGGCACGGCCAGCATCTGTGTGATTCCCTCGCAGGGATTTCATCGAATCCCATTTCGTTGTATTTTTTCAGCGCATTTTAACGCAAATGAATGCGGGGGAGACCCCCCACAGCCTCCTTAAGCCCATTAACACCCCCCCTCACACACACACACACATTTCTAAGTACCTAAAACCACAGCTCATCCACATACCTGCAGTACAATCTTTGCGGTGAAATGGGATGTGAGGAAAAGGGGCGATTCGGGCGGTGATACTGAAATATAATGCGGGACTCATGCAAGCCTGCTGCCATTGGATTGACCTTGGGGAATATGCAGGGGGTATCCATTGAAGTAGGCAATGTCGGTGCCAGGGGGAAGGCATGTGTCCTCTTTTTTAGATGGCTTTACCCCAAACAATGTGACCCTCTATTTTAAAAAATGGCCTGTTTGGGGACCTTTTTGTAAATAGCAGCTAAATTGCACCTAACCTATGCCTACCTACAGAATGGGGAGGAGAGGAGGGCGAGTCGGAGGGAAAGCACAGAGCAGGAATTGCCCTGGAGAGATTCCGACGGGAAAGCGAGGTGCTCATACGCCATGCAGAAAAGAGGCCGACGCCTTGGAGAAAAGCAATAAGCTTTCGAAATAACGTTTCTGGATGAAAGGGGTGGGAAAAGCAATTTTCTCCGTGGCTGTGCATCCATAAACCGCCGGCGGGGGGGGGCGGGGAGGAGTCGGTGGTTTAGCCCGCCACCTGACTGCGCAATTGGCTAACGCGGCCTGGCAGAAGAGCCCCGGCGGAAAAGCCAGCGCCCGCTCCCGCAGACCGCCGCCTGATTCTGAGGCCGGTGCAAGCGGAGCCCGGAAGCCCCCGTAAACGGCTCCAGCAGGTGACCTGACACGGATCCCCTCCACTCGGGCGTTCAGTGCAGTAGAGCCCAGCCTTCCGGAATCGCAGGCTTTGGAGAGCCATTCCCAGGGAAAAATGCTTGTGCGGCTAGGCCATAACACCCAGAAGGGAGAGTTTAAGAAACTGTACTGGTGCACCAAATGACTGTGATTATTCTGTTTCATTCACTTGTGAATAGCCATGCATTAAATGTTTATTTATTTATTTATTTATCTTCAGGGTGCAATATTTGTTTTGAAATCGCAATTTGTGATATAGCGTTTGATGCTGTATACCACACGCTGCTATATACTGCCATAATCAAGGGGCTTATTATGCAATGCAATGGTGCTCAGTTTAACGACCTTGGAAAGATGAAGGTCACATTTGGCCCAGATGGGGTTCGAACATGCATCTTGCAAGTAGAACCAACTATTTTTGGGGTGACCTCTTTAAGTAATTGAGCCGTCTTCGAATAGTGTTTTGCTTTGAATATCCACCCCAAAGGGCGAAGCTGGTCCTTGTTGTCTACTGTGAGCATCGCTACTTACTAAAGCAGTGCGCCTTCTACCAAGTGTCTCCTGTGCAGGCGGGAAGCCAGAACCACACTTTGTATCCTGGATATTCCATTATCGCTGCTGGGCTGTTATTTCACATATAATGGCCTTCTTCACGTTGACAAGATAAACAATATGGGTTTTCCATGTGGTCCCCGACCTCCTGTGATGTTGATTCATGTTTCCGCCCTTGCTTGCAGCGAGATGAACCCAGCTGGGTTGGAATAGTGGGTCTGTCTCACAAGCGTGTGTTCAACCTTTCCCCAAGTGTTCAACCTTTCCACTTTCTGTCATGAAACGGGGGGAAATGGGTACCCCTGTGTAGAATCCATTAGGCATCTGTGTACCATCACCCCGCCTCCGATATGATGTTGGCATTGTCTTCTAGCCTGTATATGGGTTCGATCCCCTCTTGTGCCGGATAGACGAATGTCTCCGGCTACTATGATTGGGTACCACACCTGTCTCCATGGCTACCCCATGATAAAGGAGCCTTCTATAGCTGCAGGCGGCCAGCTCCTGGGATATGTTAAGTGGATCAAGGTCCTGCACGAAGGCCTTCTTTTCTCTATGATGCTGAAGTGTGCTTGATTGCATTTAGAAGATAGAAATGGCAAGAGATGGTGTGAGTCTGCCCTGGCCTTGGCCCGCATCTCTGCCAGGGCTATGGGCTTGGAGTGCTGGGTGTATAGTGAGTCTATCTGTATGGAGGCCACGGATGTATACGTCAACTGATCCATTTTCCTGCCTGTAATCTGAAGCCGCCTCATATCTGAGACTCGGAAATGGTTATCTGCTGAGGCCGATATGAATTAACCTCCTTAGGGGAGGGTGGCTGGGGGCAAGAGGGGGTTATTAATCCCATGCTGTGGCTTAGGCCTGTGAGAGCTGAACTAAAACTCACCTGGAAGGAAGAGCGGAGGCCTATACAGTGGCGACTCTGTATGTGCCCAACGCATGCCAGGATGCCTTCATACAGAAAACTCTCACCCGCCTAGAGAAATTCACAAAATCACAAATAATACTGACGGGAGACCTCAACATAGCCTGGGATCCCACCAGAGATAGATCCTCGATCCCCCACGGGCAAATGGCGACCCCATCCGGGGACCTGAAGCGGGAAATACAAGACCTGGCATTGCTAGATGCATGGAGGGAAACACAGGGGGACACAGCTGGATACACCTTTTACTCACGTTCACATCGGTCACACTCAAGGATAGATTACATGTGGATTTCCAGGGCTCTGCTCGGGAGGACACTGGATATCGCAATAGATGCAATAACGTTATCGGATCACGCCGCATTAACCCCACTCTTAATGAGGGCGCGAGGTCCTCCGGGTCTATGGAAGTGGTGCTACCCAGCGCAGCTTTTCAGAGACGGAATTCTAGTTAGGGAAATAGAGGAAGAGATGGAGGCATATGTAGCCAAAAACAGAGTGGAGGATACCTCTCTGCAAATTTGGTGGGACGCACTAAAAGCAACAATAAGGGGGAAAAAGATTGTAATAAAGGCTAGAAGAGAACGGGAACTGAGAGCCGAGGAAGCTGAGCTAGAAAGCAAACTCAAAGATATAATGCCCAAGCTGAGCCTGATCCAGACCTCGGCAACCAAAAGGGAACATAGGGCGATCCGAGGAAAACTCGAGCTTATCCAGACCTGGGCAGAGGGACAGAGTCTGCTGCGCCTCAGGCAGAAATATTACATCAAAGCTAATAAATCAGACCGATTGCTAGCCAGGATGCCAAGGAAAGAACAAAATGACAAAACAATCACGAAAATTAGGGTAGGAGGAGGCCAGGTCAGCACTAATAATGAAGTTATAGAGAGCGAGTTTGTGCAGTTCTACACTAAATTATACAGCTCTAATAACCCGTCGGCCACAAGATATGAAACCTATCTGAACAGAATTAAGCTGCAGCAAATCTCAGAGGGCAAAAGGGAAACATTGGAGGCGGAAATCACTAGGGATGAGGTTAGGACGGCTATAAATGTGCTCCAAATGAACAAATCTCCGGGACCAGATGGCTTTGTAGGAGAGTTCTATAAGACCCGTAAAGAATTCTTAAACCCCCATCTCACAAACCTCTACAACAAAATAGAAGAAACCGCGGTGGAAAAGGCACATATTACAACTTACCCATACCCGTACACACTTCTCTTTGATAACCCACTTTTCACTCCAGGTTACAAAACACTCGCTTTCGAGGCATGGCAACAGGGGGGCTGCCGCAGGGTACGAGATATGCTCGAGGGAGACCAATTTAAACAGTTTGAGCAATGTAAAGTTGACTTTGATCTAGGGGAAGAGAAGAGATTTGGTTATCTCCAAATTAGACATTGGCTGTCACATCCAAGCAAGAAGCAAGCAGGGACCAGAGAGCTAACGCCCTTCGAGAAGTAACTAAATACCAACCCCAGGGACATGAAGGTAGTCACATCCATATATAAACATATCAAGGAAGGGCAGGACCTCCCAAATAGAGCATACATGGGAAATCAGAACTCGAAACAGGAAGCACAATAGACGAGGCTGAGTGGAACAGGCTGTGGGTACAGATCCCCAAACAAAAATGATCTCTCCAAATCAGGGAGATATGGCTCAAGTTAATGCTCCAGTGGCACCTGACCCCGGTCAGGTTGCACAGAATATACCTGGGGTCGTCACGATTCTGCTGGAGGGACTGCGGAGGGGAGGGAACCTGGAACCATATCTGGTGGAATTGCCCTAAGTTAGACAGCTAGTGGAGAGGAATACAAGTAGCAGTGGAGCGGGTCCTAGGAATTAAGTGGGGAGGGAATAGGGGACTTGAAATGATTGGTCTTAACGACATCTTGGGGAACATTGCCTCCAAGTCAGGCCGCAAACCATATGTGATAATGATGATGGCAGCAGCCCTTGTCCTAGCCCGTAAATGGAAATCTAAAGAAGCACTACAGGATCACGAATTGGTTGTAAAGATTTGGGCATTCGTCGCCATGGAGTGGCTCACGTACTCGATACAAGGACAACACTCAAAGTTTGGCGTGCATTGGTCCAGCTTGTTAAAATACCTGAGAGACGGCGCGTGCCAAGCAAGGTGCCCCAGATCGATGGGACTATTAGGAATAACGGAATTACCGTTAGAAGGGGATCCCTCACTCTCACGCAAAGGGGGCAGCCCCAAAGACAACATAAGGACACGTCACAGTGACTGTATGGCCAAGGTAGGCCTGTCTCGATTAACAGTACCAGAGCAAGGAAGGCTCCTGGATTGGGAAGGTGGGGGGGGGCTGGTTGGGGGGAAATACAATAGGAGTAAATTATTGCTGTTTAAAAATGCAAATAAAAATGGATTGAAAAAAAAAAGAGTGGGTAGACCGGAAACGGAATGAAGAGAAGGGTAGAAATGAATGGTGCTGGTGACCCACTAATCACTGGAGACGTGGGTGATGCAGATGCTCAGACGGATGGACGGACAGAAACCCCGGAGACGCCGTGCTCTTCCCCAGAGACACAGAGAAGAGCTCAAAAACCCTGAGTCTCTGGGCTAAACCCAAAGGTTAGGCAGGTATGTGCAGCGAGACTGAAATAATACTCTTTCCAGTCGGCTTGCTTTCAGTCATGCGGCATGCCATACTGAAACGACCCCATAGAAAAATACTTTGCAGGATTCTTATAAAGAGCATAGTAGAAACTAGTAGGATTTTTGGAAGAATAATAAGAACTTGATAAGAATGTATGGGACACTAAGCCAGGGTTGCGCTTGGAATTGTGGAATCGTAGAATCGTGGAATATCAGGGCCGGCTGCATGTTCCGATAGCAATGCATTGGCAGAGCTGTGGGGCCCTCCACTCGCGATGCATTGGCAGAGCTGTGGGGCCCTCCACTCACGATGCATTGGCAGAACTGTGGGGCCCTCACCGCGCGATGCATTGGCAGAGCTGTGGGGCCCTCCACTCGCGATGCATTGACAGAACTGTGGGGCCCTCACCTCGCGATGCATTGGCAGAGCTGTGGGGACCTCAACTCGCGATGCATTGCCAGAGTTGTGCGGCCCTCACCTTGTGATGCATTGGCAGAGCTGTGGGGCCCTCCGCTCGCGATGCATTGGCAGAGCTGTGGGGCCCTCACTTCGCGATGCATTGGCAGAGCTGTGGGGCCCTCATCTCGCAATGCATTGGCAGAGCTGTAGGGCCCTCCCCACACGATACAGTGGCAGAGCTGTGGCGCCCTCACCTCGCGATGCATTGGCAGAGCTGTGGGGCCCTCACCTCGTGCATAGGATTCATCTGCATGGATGAGAGGAATCTGCTATCTTCATGGAGGGAGCTTTAGGTCGGTCCTTGCAAGCCACGGTTCGGCCCCAGAATAAGGTGACCATATTATTCTTTTTTTTTAAACGGCACATGACAACTAACATAAAGGTAGGACTCACTGTCGACAGTGGCTGCCCAGGCACTACACTTCAATAGCAGTTGGAGCAGAAGGGGGTTTAAGTGTTACTGTTCAAATAAACACATATTATAATTAATTTATCACAAACTACCACTATTTTATCTAAAACGTATTATATGGTTGAAAGAAATCAACCTTTAATTAAAAACTACAGATACAATAAGTGTACAATACATTAAAACAGCTTATAAAAATCAACAAGACAATAATTCATTTACAATCCTCATTCCTGCAATACTAAAATATATCGAATTTAACAATCATGCTAAAACTCTTCTAAATTGAGCGCTCTAATAAAAGAAGTGATACCAATTACTAAAGACGTAGTTTGACCTGTCAAGCATATATTCCAGGGTGCATTTAAATCAACCTTCGAGACCAGTTGAACCAATTTACCCAAGTAGAGATTACGCAGTGCATTTAACCCTGTGAAAGTCATTACTAGATGTTTAATAGTTTCTTCCAACTACCACTATCTTAAATTGTAAAATGCTGCATTTCTTCTGGGAGAGATTATGCATTGCTGCCTGCCATCTATGAAGACCTACTACCAAAAACTGGGAACACTAAGTTTTCCAATGGAAAAATAATCTTCAGAAAGAGGGACAGAGCACCCAATACTGGAACATTCCCTGCAAAACCGTGGCATCTGGTCACCCTACCCCAGAAGTCTCTGATAATCTCAAACTGGGTGCTCAGCCGGGATTCGCCCGAATGACCTCCCATGACCTGATTTCCTTGCATGTAAATGAGTGACAATGCTGTGCTTCCCTTGTACATGTCCCTAGCAGCCACGTTTTCAATCATATCATCCTTTATAGGCGAATGGAATTAGATTTATTTCTAGCACTGAAGGGAAGTAAAAGTATAATATAGAGCCTAAACACTGTTTGATTTTAGCAACATATTCTATAGATTTTTTTTTATTGTGCCACACGTCCGAATGCCTCAGGGCGCTCACGAAACAAGACAATAGAAAGGGTGTTCAGACAACAAGAGTCAAAGGAATCCCTCTACACCTTTGACAAAAAGAAGTGTTTTCAGGCCCTTTTTGAATTGTGCTACTGGTGGAATTGTTCTAAGCGAGAGCGGGAGGGCATTCCAGTAGACAGGGGCTCATGCATTGAAACTGGAGCCTCCAATGTTCTTTAAGGAAACTTGAGGAGGGAACAGCAGAGCTTCTTTATTTGAACACAGAGTAGTTTTAATAGGTGTATCTTAATTTGAGAACAAAGGTAAGTAGGAGCATCGCCAGCCAGGCATTTGTACAACAGGGTAGAGGCCTTAAATTGTATTCTTTGGTTTCCCGGAAGCCAGTGCAGCTTCCTGCGGGCCCCAGACACATGGGGCCATCGTCCAACTCCACAGACTGTGCGGACTGCTCCGTTTTGAGTAACTTGTAGCCTTTTGATATGAGCCTGGGTTGTGCCTAAAAGGAGGCTATTACGATAATCCAACTTTGTGTTTATAGTAGCTGTCGCAACGAGAGCTCTGTTTTTTTCGAGAGATAAGGGCGAATTTGCCACAGCAGGTGCGTCATGTAGGAGCAACAGAGACGTCTTTCTGGGAGGGCAAAGGGGGCACCTGCCCCGGGCTCCCACCTTGGAGGGGGGCCCCACAAGCCTGCTGTACCTAAAGAAGTAACTTACATTGTTCACCAGACTTCAAATGCACCTTTTATGACATGCTACTGAGACTCTAAGCCTATTTTGTAATTGTTTTGTACAGGTACATTCTGCTCTGCTTTCTGTGTTCATTGTGGCATTCATAGTCTGTGCAGTCACTGCAGCATAACTCCTGTAGTGTAAGGGGTTCTAGAGAGAAGACACTGGACCAGATATCGCAGGCCTCTGGCAAGCATATTTTTCTTATTTGACACAAACAACGGGTTGTCCTTTTGTACAATTCAGAGGTTTTTTTGCACATCTATAAATAACAGTTTCACAAGCCTGTATTTCGGGTGTATTTAAAGCTTTTAATTGCAAAATAGAAACCCGGATAAAATCTATTAGGATCACATAAATAAAGCTAGAATAATTCGCATTTTGCATAATATGCTTCCCTAACTTTTTGTTTTTAGAAATTTAGAATAACGTGAATTGTGTACTTTGCAGGTCAGTCCTAGAAAATGGGATTATTTTAGTTCATGGTAAGACCTGGAAAAGAAAAGGGAAAAGTGCAGACATTGCAGAGAGGGTGCAAATCCCAATGCCACCTCTTCACCAATGTCTGATCCTGGTCATCTCATTTAATCTCGTATATTGCCTAACCTGTCAAAATGACCTTTCTCTAAAACTTTGGAAATTGTCTCTCTTCAGAGGGATTTTGTTCTCAGTGTGTCATCTTCAAAAAAGCCTCACTCATGGTTTCACTGGCTCAAGTGTTGCTACCGCTATAATAGTGAGCTTTGATTTGTTGCACACCAGAGCTACTTTGCTTGTTGATATCAATTTCCCTCTTCTAATCTCAGTATGGCTGAATATGGACTCGTTCCTGTGAGCTTCTAATCTTCATCCACTGGCTATGCTATGGTATCTGTATCCGTCTCCTTGCTTTCAATTGGTTTCCCGTTTGCATCAGGCACCTAATTGGAGTCATCTGTCTATTCTGGATTATGTGCACCTTTTTCATACGATCTGTGTTCTGCATTTAGACTATGGCCGCTCTACCTTCCTCGTGCCTGATATTGATGAAAAGTGTGCTCTTCCTAAGCTAGAACACAAGTACCCTTGTCATTGACTTCTAATGTTGGCCTTCAAGTGCTACTTGTTTATCCTTCAGATTACAGCAATAATTAACAGTGTAGTGGGACAGAAAGGGTGTACCCATGATTATTTTGATCGCTGCAAAGCAGCACATCAAGCTATGGGTTGTGAGTACGATGAGGGGGGGCACGACCAGATATTTTGGATCTTTTAACTCCTTTGGTTCAGTGGAAGGGGGCCCCAAAGGTGTCCGTGCCCTGGGCCCCAAAAGTGTTTAAGATGGCCCTGAGGAGCAAGAGGAACTTAAGTGAGATTCATGTTTCGTGAAAGTTAATTGGGAGTCTGGATAAACTCCCAATGATTTTACATGTTCAGAAACATGGATTATGTTGCCTGCAATCATAACATTGCTGTATTGGGAATCCAATTTGTTTAGCTTAGCGCCTGTTCCAAGAATGAGAAGCTCTGTTATTTTTCTGTTAAGAGCAAGTGAGTTCATTGCCATCCAGGACTGTATAACTACAAATACCTCATTTACCCTTTACAGGTCTTTAGTATATGACCGAGATAGCTCCAGGAGGATCTGAGTGTCATCCGCATAATTGGCAAATTGCACACCCAGACCACCAAGAGATTACATAAAGCCATAGAGTATCCATTACACAACAATGGCGAGAGGCACGAGCCCTACGCTACACCACAAGAAAGAGAGGCTACCTGTGAGCGTGCATCATCTTTGACAACGTTTGCCACTCTTGGACTAAGAAAGGATTTGAACCAGTTGGGAGCACCAATACAGAATTTTACTATGCCGACCAATCTGTCTGCCAGGAGATTGTGATCAACTAAATTGAAAGCGGCAGAGAAGTCAAGTAACAGCAGTAATGCTATGCCATCCTTATCAATGATTTTTACTATGTTCGGCTTTAAGTCTAGAAGGGCGGTCTCTGCGCTATGTTTTTTTCCAAAATCCAGATTGTCCAAAAGTAAGAATTCCCTGTTGTTCTACAAAGTCCTGGTATTGGCAGCAGGCCACTTTGTAGAGGATTTTCAACATAAAGGGCAGATTTGTTATTGGCCTATAGTTGCCAGGGTCACTAGGATTAAGATTCTCTCTTTTTAACAGAGGCCATATCCATGCTTCTTTGAGCCACTCAGGGACAAGAGCCTCCGAGAAGGACCAATTTATAAACCTGGTGACCCAAGGAACAAACAATGCCAAGTACTCTTTAAAATAAGATGCCATGAAAGATATCACCTTTGCAAGGAGTAGGTTTCATCTCGTGGGCGATATTTAAAATACCACTATCTGATACTTTCTTAAAGGAGAACACAGCAAGTCATGTAATGATACTCTCCGGACACAAACTGGGCCAAACTGGCTCTGACACGCCGGCACTGACACGCCTGACAGAGGAGAAAAATAGTGTGCGAACTAAAGAAAGTTTGGGAAGTGTAGTTCAAACGAGAGAGAGTGCAAAAAGGCAAGTTATTGGTACCTGAGAATGTGAATCAACACAATTTGCATTAAAACACAATACCTATGGAGCAAATACTAAATAAGTAAAAGACTATGTTTTAAAAGCTCACATTATGCATCTTTCTAAAATGCTTTAAAATAGCAGCATAACCGTATGTAGCTCTGTAAATGTAAAATAAACGAGCAACAGCAAGTTGTGCCATTGTATGCTGGCACAAACCGGCTCCGACACTCCGGCGCTGACGCGCCTGACACCGGAAATAAAAGAGTGTGTGAACTACAGAAAGTCTGGGAACTGTAGTTTGAACGTGTGAGAATGCAAAGAGGCAAGTTATTTGTATCTGGGAACGTGAATCAGCACAATTTGTATCGAAACACAATAACTACAGAGCAAACAGTAAAAATAAGTCAAAGACTATGTTTTAAAAGCTCAAATTATGCAAATTCTAACATCTTTCTAAAATGCTTTAAAATATCAGTGTCGCAGGGTCTATCTCTGTACAAATATGATATTGAAGTCTTGTTATTAGCAACGATTGAAGAAAATGAACAGCTAAGAATCGTGGATTTGCTTGGAAAGAACAGAATAGATTGTGCACTGAACTCATTTGATTTGATTTCAATTTTATATTTGAATATCTTTATTTCAGTCGACTTTTTAACTGCACACTAATTATATTTAACACTAAGACAGCTTTTAAAATAGATTTTTCTCCCTTTCACTCCAGGCATGAAAACACGACGTCATTATGGCGCTGTTTCAATGACATGGGCCGCAGGTCTTTTAAAGGTTCCTTATCTACTTCCGGTTGTGAGGTCGCAACAGACACTTTTTAGGCCCTGCCACCATACATCCATACATGGTTTTATGATGCTTGAGGCGGGGACAACATTGGGGCCTTTCAACTTTTTCAGAAAGGGCCCTCGTACCACGGGGCAGGGGAGCATCAGCTGCCCCAATGTTGGCAGTCAGAAGTCTTATGACACCGCAACATATTCTTTTCATTAGGCTTTAAATGTGGGTTATGTATCACGCCTGTTACAAGATGCATTTGCTGGAGCCCTTCAGGCTGTTTCCTCTCTCGTGATATGCAGAAGTAAGCCATTTTGCTCTGGTTTCTCCGCCCCTTGCTGACAAAGAAGCATGAATAGCTTTTGAGTGGACGTTAAGTGTTTTAACTAACTGCTTGGTGACCATCTTGTGATAAACTATTTCTTTGTCTCCATTATAATGTATACACCCGACGGGGGGCTTCAGACTAGTGTCCTGTGCTGGAAGTACAGAGGGGCCCAAACATCATGTTGGAATGGGCTCCGGCTCCCACTAGCCGATAAACATCTTCGGCCGGCAGGTCCAGATACCCGCTCTTGGCAGGGGGCCCCCAATCAGACCTTTGAAATGGGGCCTGCTCGCCTTCAGTTTCCCCTGGCGTGAGGGGCCCTCTCTGTTTCTTATCCCACCTAACGCACTACGTTTCTAATATGCTCCGGCCCTGTGCCCCTGGCTGCTCTCCGGTCCTCTGCCCCTGACGGCCCTCCTACTGCATATTCGGCTCTTGTGCTGAGAGCGAGGGCCCCTTCTGTCCACCTCCCACGTGACTTCTCGAGGTGTCTTCTGGCCGCAAACCAGGGACAGACGGGACTTCACGGGGAGGAAACACGCCTGTCACCGCGCCATGTGTGCTTGCCGCACGTCGTCAGCCTGGGAGGGAAAGAGGTGCCATTTTTCAAGGCTCCGAAAATCTGTTCATTTTACTGCTGCTGCGTACGTTTGAAGAGCGCTCGAGGCAGTGTTTATTCACTGCCTAATTTAACAGTGTTTATTTAATTTCTAAAATGCATTTTGACTGTCATAACACTGCACACCACATTTCAGTTTGAATTGACGTTGTTTACGGTGGAGCCTCTGTTGTCATTTAAATCCTACGTACGGGTCTGATTTATGGTGTGCTAGAGTCAACCGTCAGCCCCGCCCACCACCTCACAGAGCGGCCTGCAGTGTTTATAAACCCGACCAGGCCTGCCTGGGCCCAGGCGCTCCTGCTGAAGTGGCCGGTGGTGACTGCCTGAGCTGAATGCTGGCAGGCTTAGCACGCCGTTGCTGTCCAGTACTTAAGATGGCGTTTGGGCGTGTGCTGGCGCTTGCTTGCGTAGAGGCCCGGCAGGCTCTGAAAAATAGGTCTCAGACAGGGCCCTGCCCGGGCTCCCTAACGTCCCATGGTAACACCAGCTCGCTAGAAGCCAAAGTTTTTATTCTAAAGTCTGAAGCTCTAAACGCGTAGAAGCGAGCACTTCAGGCTTTAGAAAAAAAAAGCCTTGCCTGCCTTTTCATTGTTTCGCTGACCCCTCCCTCACCAGATACCCCTTTCATTTGAAATGCAGGGATCATCACCCTCACGCCCCAGGTGCGAGGTTGATGATCGATGCCAAGTGGTACCTGACAGGGGGTCGGTGCCGCAATTCAGTGGCAACAATTATCTGATCTGATTTTGCCAAAGGGCCACCTTTAGGCCACAGCCCTTTTCAGTGGCCGAAGTGAGCAGGAGGGGTCGGGAGCGGTGCTCGTCTGCTTCTTTTAATTAAGTTTTACCGTTTCTATACTTTTATTTTAAAAAGAAACCGTTCCGGAATGGTTTTGTTTTAAGATAAAAGTGTAGGAAGCAGTTGAAACTTGCACTTTCAGTGCACTGCACTGGACGTTCCCTTAAACAGCAGGCGCATATGTTTTGGAGTTAGTGTTGTGCATGGGATGGGGCGTGGCTATGGGGTTTGTTGGGAGAGGTGCAGGCCAGCAGGGAACATAGTTCCACTACTTCTTTTGGTGCACTTCCACCACTGGTCCTTTTGCATAATTGAGCCGGGGCTCTTACGGGGGAGTGGTCTAACAGTCGGCATTCAAGTGAGGCAAGTGTTGCCTCTTAATTGAAGCGCCAACCTCATGTCAGCTTTGCCCCCTTTCTTCGGCCGCGCCCCACTAAGAGCCCCGGCATGATTTTATTGGCCAATTGTAGCACTGTTGAAGACCATAAAATCTTCTGCACTGTATCAGTTTGGGTCTATGTGAATATTGCAAAACAATAATTTCGAATCGAAAAATACCTAATTTTGTACAATAATGTGACCCCTTTTTACCACATTTATATGCTCCGGGAGACCCGAAACCCCCAATACCCCTTGGCCTTTTTTCTTAACTGTTTACATGACAGTGAGCTTGAGGCAATGCACACTTTGTTTTCTGCACCGGGGGGCGCACGCCCTTGTGCGGCCGCACCCTCTGAGCGCACTTTGACCCGGCGCTGGCGTTGTGCACTACCTGCTAACATTCCTGGAGCAGCACACCAGGTAGCCCAGGACCCATGCACCAGTGTTCACCTGGTCCTATGTGTACCCTGTTGGTCTCTACCTTTCCTTTGCTCCTTTCACTTTGTGGGCACTCTTGTTCAGAACTGAAAAGCGCCATTGGACTGGACAGCACTCCGAGGGCAACTCAGAAACGGGTAGACACACAAAGTACGTATTATGCATTTGACGGCACAAGATTCCTGCAGCTAGCCTAGAGCCCACAGCTGGAGCGAGAGCGTGGGGTGAGGAACAAGTGGTCGTGATGTTAGATGTATGGGTTCTTTTCTTTAATTCTTCTCAATGTGAAACGGCATTGGCTCATGTCTGTGCGGCAGATCAGAGCTGTAAAGGCCCCTCTGGTCCGCAGTCTTTACCTGTACACACTTTCATGAAGGAAAGGCCCCGGCATTTGGCTGCAGTAACCGCATGTAAAAAGCCAGGACTGGTTTCAACCAATTCCCCCTTCACTATGAATAGTTTGGAGGAAATTCCCTTTAAATAACGTCTTCGGGGGATAGCTCAGGGGCAACGCGCTTGCCTTGGAAGCAAGGCGATGTGGAGCAACACAGGTTTGATGCTTGGGTCAGTGCTTACAAACCTCTGGGTATAAGGCGTATTATGAACAACCAATTACAAGGAAGCAGTTTCAAGCCCGAAATGCTGAGTACCTAGTGGAAAGTTCTAGAAAGAAATATAGACAAATATGACTGAAAGACGTTTTACTCATTTTAATGACGCATTTATTCATGCTAGTTCTGTGGGCACAAAGGCAATGCAGCGTGCCCCAGGGCAAGTATTTCAATTGGATTCTACCAGCTGAGGAGAGCTGTGTGCCTGCCAAGTGTGCCCCCTTTCATTTCATTCTGCAGCTCCAAGTGACAGATGGCAGCAGTTCACTGGAGTGGGCGCACTTCACCCATGGGGAATTTGCTGCATGGATGAGGCGTGTCTTGTCAGAGTAGATCGGAGCTGATTGGGCGCCTGGCCTGTGTAGTCTGCCACTAGAAGTGACGTTCACGCTTCACTGGAAATCGTCCAATGAATAGAGCGTAGTTTGGACTCTTCTCCGCCTGCTTTGATCCTAGCCCTGGTGGTCTTCCTGCAAGTCTTAGATTGCCAGAATCGTGATCTGGAGGAGAGCTCCGTCCCCTGCTTGTAGTCATCTGACCCAGCTGATCCAGCTGCCTGCCCGCGTGTTACCAGTCCAGACCAGTTCCTCCCATTGAATGGTGTTGCCTTGCCTAAGAGAAGCCTCTGGCTCCTAAGATGGCTTATTTGAAAGTGGATCCGTTTTGTTTGCCTTTCCACCCAGGTGGTTTAGGAATTGCTTATTAAGACGCTATTATCAATCATGTATGGGATATTGAGATCAACGGCCTGATTTGCACTTTGCACTTTTATGAGATACTTCGTGATGTTATTTTTTACGTGTTACCGTATTTACAATGCTAAGCTGTGATTCTCTGAGCCAGCTCGGGCGGCTTTTAAATATGGAAAATGTCGATTAAAATGTATTTTTGATTGCTTCTGGAACCTCATTCCCCTTGCGTTTTTACCTAAAATAGCTTTTTGTATTCCACTGGAAGGCTAATTCAGTCCGCGTATGTGTGGGCAAGAGACCCCACTCGATGCCCCCAAGAGACTCGAGCAGCCAGCAGGGTTCGGCAATTTACACGGGGCGCAAGCCAGCACCCCCCTTCCCGCTGGCGGCTGGCCACAGAAAGGGGGGCTGGGGAAGCCAGTCTGCCCGCCCGCCGTACCCTCTCAAGACCCCCCACCTCCGACACCCCCCCCCCCTCAGCACGCACACATGGGCCGCCGGAGGAATCGTTCGCTTCCGTGCGTTGAACGTTCCCGTTGGTTTCTGGGGCGGAAGCAATCGATTGCAGCAGCTGCGGCAGGTGTGAATTGTGTGCAGGGAATTAGAAGCAATGCCACGCTGCAGCCGAGCCCCAGGGAGATTCCCTGGGGGTGCTGTGGCAAGCCCCGTCCCTGGCATTATCCTGGCACAGACCTGTCTATCCTCACCTGCCACTTTTGCTCTCCTAGGATTGGCTCGGCGGGTGCTTATGCCACCCTAATTATCCCCTCCGTCACGTGCAGCCTCCCAAATGCCCTTTGAACTCCTCACAAAAGAGCAATAATAACAAAACAGGCAGGACGTCCCCCACCAAGTTGGCCTGAGCTATGTAGGCCAAACAGGGCTCCCCAGGGTCCTCCATGAGTACCTTTACCCCAACTAACCACCTCCATTTTCAATCTCAGGACCTTCTACATGGGACCCCACGCACACCTCAAAACTGCTGCACCACCACCACCACATTAACCAGAAGTGAGTCATTTAGAGCGGCCCACATCCCCGGAAAATTCTTTACCGTGTCACAAAGACCACCCACCACCCCATCCTACCAGAACAGAAGCTCTCATGGTGTCCCACCACTAGTGACCAGTAGAGTTTATGGATTAAGTTCCAGATAAAGCACAAACCATACACCCTCATGCCACTGGCACAAAGCACACAAGTCCTGTCTACTTGCAGCCTGCACTCATCAAGTCTAGTAGTCCTCCTCCGCCCTTTTATTCCACAGTCATGCACCGTGACGCTGCCAAAATGGCAGAGGTGTGCTACACAAGGCCACTTAACAGTGCATCGCACAATCCACAGGCATTCCTCAGATTAGTATGTGTGTAGTTCTGAGCAGGGAGGGATCCTGAGTTCCCCTTCATGAGTGGGAAAGCGAGGCAACATGTCGGTGGGCCAGGCATGCAATATTGTGGGTGTGTGGGCGGAGGATGCAGCCAAAAGCAAAGTCTGTGTCAGCATTCTACTGCAGGGTTTGACATTGAGATGTGATGAGCAGGAGCTAAAACTAGCTCCTGGGTGTCGGGCATCACCCTGTTGGCAGGAGCTACCGCAGGGGAAGCAGGAGCCACCAGAGATGCTCCTTTAACTTTTTGTCCATTTTGTATGAACCATTGTGTTTAAATGTATATTAGATGTGTTCTAATTCTTCTTTATTAACATTCTCAAATGCTCAAAGTTAATGTCACATATACATGTTTGGAAGGCACCAGTTGGCCCTAGGAACCAAAAGTAGCTCCTGGTAGCTGTTGTTTTCAAGCTAACCCGGCTCTGCTGTTCTAGAAGCAGGAGCTAAATAACTTCTAGCTCCCCTCCATTTCGAACCTTGCTACTGCCTCATGTGGACCATCCACATCTGGTATATTCCCTCTGGAATTTTGTGTCCGCCACTGGAGGAAACATCTGGCGTACTGTTCATACGAAGCTGCGTTTGGAATAATGGGTCCAATTCTGGAGGCCACACACACATCAGGTGTTGTGGGTCTCGTTCTGGAGGACATGCAGTATGTTAGGTGTTACAGCAAATTGTGTCGAAGGTTTTTCCACAAGACGCAGCCGCCTGGAAGTGTGTGGTGCTGTGAGCCCAGGAGGGTGATCAGTACCTTCCAGAGACATTTAGTGAGGCCCGAAAGAGGCCTGCCTTAAGCTCGCTGATCTTCTAGGACTACACAAACAAGAAGGTTAAACACAGACAGGGACAGGAAACCAAAATCGTGAATGATTGAATGATTGAAACCACGTGGCGTATAATCAGAGGTTCACCTATAAAAGTGTGTATACAATGGAATACAAATCCCTGTCCAACTCCACCAAAAGTACTGCGCTACTGTATAACATGCCATACACAATACTGGCAGCCTCCCGTTGCAAAGCGCGCCACTGCTCTTGAGCTACGTACGCTCCCCCTATAATTAATCAAATAAAATAGAGGGCATTAGACACAATGGTCTTCTTGCAAATTCATTCAAATCTATTTCAGCAAAAGCTACTCTTAGAAATAGAGGCGATGACATGGGATACATACACAGCACAGCACAGGGTGCCTTGCAGGTCCGCCAGCTCACCAAGTTAAGCAGTTGGCCCTGATGTCTTGTATAACCGAGGCACAGGTTCAAATCACACCATGAAGGACCCAGCACTTTGTCTAGCCTGGCAATGCTTGAAATCCTCAATTCAGGGGGACATTTTGCAATTCACAATTGTCATGCACAAGAGCTTGACCTTTGAAAGGCGCCTGCAACCTTTGGCTCTCCACACGTTTTGGACTGTACTTCCCAGGATCCCTCATCATTGATTATGGTGGTTCTGGATGATGGACATTGTAGTTCAAAACAGCTGGGGATCCAAAGGTTGCAGACCCCATAGTCTGTAGTTTTTTGTTGTTGTTGTTTACTATGATTTATTTTGACACAGCTACCCCCAGTGATATTCAGCACCCAATGCGCAGCAATGATCAGTTGGTTGCATGAAGGGTTAATACTATGCTGCGTTCTGAATTTTAACACGTGATCGATCGCCATGATGAATCTAGTTGATGAGGTTGATATTCAAGGCCCGCTTTTGATTAAAATCCATACTTCATGGGAATGTAACTCCTGTGCATTATAGGCAATAACTCACAGGTATGATGTCATCCTCGGGGAGCAAGAATAGCTCAGGGGCAAGGAGTTTTGTCTTGGAAACAAGACAATGCAGCGCAACACAGGTTTGAATCCCGATTCCGCGCTTATAAACCACTCGTTATAGGTGAACAATATTCAACGCTAAAGAAAAACTACATTCTAAATTAAGGAAATCTTCATTAGTAACCCTGTGCATTCTGATTTTGTTTCAGCCTTTTCTTTTGCATTTTCCTGATTTAGATTATTTTAAATTGAGTTGACTGATGTCACCCTTCAGCATTGAAACAGAATAGGGTTCTTGAAAGGCCTGTGGGCTGTTTTACACGGCACACAGTGCGCACTTACACTCTAGCGTCAAGATAACCTAGGGTGACCGTGCGCTCTATCAGTTTCTCTAACATAACATAGCATAACATAACACATTAGGCGGACCCTCAAATAAAATTGGAACTCTTGAAACTAAGAATTACGACCATGGGCCATAACTGGTGGAAGCGTGAGTTCTATAGAATATGAAGCAGCCTGATGGTTTACCTCAATTTAATCACATACTGGCAGGCACGCTGCATCGGCCTGACTCACTACAATGTCCGTAGCAACAGCACCCCAATAACTTTACACTCAATATAGCAAAGAGCACGCCTATCTTTAATGTTTAAACCTTTCAAAAGCAATCCCTCTGTGCTATATATATGTTCATGTTTTAGAAAATAATGTCTCCTTGGTGTCTCCTTTGCTCTCTTTGGTGGTTGCCAAAGGCAACACACCCCTTCAGAATTGATGGGCCTGCAAGATTGAACAAGCAAGACACTTTAATCAGGTTGTTATGAAAGAAAAAATGCACAAACCATTAAGTCAAATACAAAAGGCCCGCTTTACAAAGGTGCAATCCCATTGAAAAATGCGTTGTAAGTCAGACACAATGATATTCTAAAAACGCACATATACAAAGTAAAAATGGAAAAACGGGGCCCACCAACCACTCCTTAGTTCCTCGAATGCATGCCCCCCCCTTATAATAAAGGGGAAGTTGGACAGGCCGGCGCTGCCCCTTGGGACAGGATGCAGCAGTGATTGGACACTTGAACGTGTGTGATGTCTTTTCCTCCCCAGACGTTGCAGATGGCGGAACGTCATCACGGGCGCATGTGTTCTTTCACTTTGCGCGACTCCTACACAGCTCTGGACAAGTGACTTGTGGAGAGTTTCCACAGTCTCTCTCCCGACCAACACGAACAGCCGGTAGAGGCAAAGGTGTTTCCATGGCACCCTGTGCAGGCCCGAGAGTGAGTGGAAGCAACACCTCGCAAGAGCAGGCAGGGGTCACACTTGGTGGTCCAAGTACTCTGCAAACGCGGCAACTCCTCCCTCCCAGGAAACAGCCACAACAGTCAACACTTGAGAGATGAAGAAGTTGCAATTGCCCCAAATATGAATCTCTGCTGAAAGACCTTCTTTCAAATCTTCTGGTAACCTAGAATTGGGAGGAATACAAAAGAAGCATTGGCAAAGCCAATAGGCGTTCACTGTCACATGCCAATTGTAATCTCAAAGGCCCCAACAAAGTTCATGCCATGACTACAGGACAATAATAAAGTTCCATCATTACAAGTAGTAATAATCATTCAAGTGCTTAATACAAAACAGGCAATGCGCGCAGGGGCGTTAGGTGATGTTATTTCTTGTGAATATGCAAGAGCTACCAAGATATAGCAAGCATGTCGAGGGAGCCTGAACCAACAGAGAGAGGTTCAAGTGGATTCTAGTCCAGAGAAACATTTTTAAATAATGGGTTTAAAGGATGCTTTGGGTAAAAAAGTTACATAATTTAAAATTGATTGTGTAGGGTAACACATCAAAAAATCAAATAGAAGCCAAGTCACCAACAGTGCAAATGATAATTTCCCCATGCTTTTTCATGATGCCGGTGCCAACAGTATATGCAAGTCTAAAAAAATAGTATTGCGGGCTGTGCCTATACATGTCCATACTGGCTGCTACAATGTAAGCTACTATTCCCACATAAGAACATGCTCAGGTTTGCTTTGGCTGCAATTCCAGTAAAAAATGTAATGTCACTTTAACAAACATGCCCACACAGGCTGGAACCAATGGAGGCCAGTACAGACACATAAGGACATTCATCATGTTGGCTTTGCCCATGTTGCCAATAACAAATGCATTGTCTCTTTAAGAAAATAGGCCCTCACTATCTTCACCAATATAGTACTATTACTAGAACACATATTGTATTTTATACATAATAACACTTATCCTGTTGGCTTTGCCCGTGAAGTGAGTAAAACATGCCTTACCAGTGTAAGAAAACAAATCCATGCTGGATGCACCAACATATACCTGTACCCCACTTAAGCACTCCTTACATGGTGTACTGGTTTATAATGGCTAGTGACAAGTTTGGATTCCTTATTGACTTTGCCCATATTAAAGTACAGTAAATGGACAAGTTTCAGTGTCAGTGACTCCTGTCCTTCCCCATCCCTGCATTCTCTACCTAGATAACAGTGTCTCAGTTGCAATAGGCACTGTCCATTCAGCTCGTCGTCCCAAATAGGCCTTTGAGGTGGTTAGAGAGAAGAGTTTTCCTCTTTCCTGGAGCTCTTGGTCTTCAGCCCTCTGGCAGAGGACTTTGGAATATATAATACTCGCTTTCAGGTTCCAGTGAATCATTCTTCAAGCAGTGTTCAAAGAAGAATCAACAAAGATGAGTCATAGGCAAAATGTGACAGTGGATTGATGCACAGTAAGCTTCGTTAAGGGAGCAATCCTGGATGCAGCAACAAGTGTCTTTTGGCTGCTGATGTCATACCAGAGTGCCTTTTTCTGCAAGAAGTGGTAGAAGAACAGGATGTTTGGGAGCCCTAGCTAAATCCAAGATGTTAAGAACCTCTGAGGACTGAAGCTCTCTCCAGGGCTGTTCTAACTCTGCTGCCTTCCCCTGTATGCTTACATAAAACGGTCTCCAGTAATCAGCATCCTGGTGTGAGGTGGCAGGACTGCCTTTGAAGCACTGGTTCACAGGGATCCTCCCAGGCATTTGTCTTGTTCCCTGTTGAAAGGTGACATCCCTTCTCATGGGGATTAAAGAGAAGGCTTCCTGTGCTGGATCACGCATAGGTAGCTTAATGAACAGTGTGCTCTATCATGACTCAGTCATTGTTCCCAAAGCTGAAAATAAATGACAAAATAATTCTTGCAGCTGTATACTTGTGTAATCTCAGTAGCCACCATGTCAAAACTAGACATGCCTTATATTTAGTTTTTAACATCAACCACCAGACTTCTGAGGTACACAGTAAAACGGGTTTGAACTAGAGGTGCATACATTTAACAATCCAGCTCTTTGGCTGCGTCTAGGACATTCATCTGACGTACATCTGACATTCAACCCTGCACTGCTGCCAATGCAGCGCAGCTGCTGGCGATGTCTCGAGATTGTCACACTAACGTACATGTGTTCATTACGGTTTTGGGCATAGAGCATTATGAAGGCGTAGTATAGTCTCAATTAGCAGATCTTAATTTCAGAAACAAAATTACCCACATAATTGTATTATTAAAAAGCAGGCAAAATAGCTCATGTTTCCAACCCTCACAGGTGGTATTCTGTCACAGCTGCACAGACACACAGACATGCACACTGACTGACACATTCATGCACACACCATCCCTTGTCCTCGCTGGAAGCATCGTCTGGCCTGGCAGAGGCTGCAGTCATTTGCAGGGGAACAGCAACAGGTTTGGTTTTCCAGTGAGCCTGCAGTTATTGGCATTGCTGACTGCAGTGGTTGTCATTGGTGCCTGCATTGAAACGCTGGATCCTCATTCACATTAAGGCCAGGATGAAGAGACCGAAGGTGATGTAACTGGAACATCACATATAGACAAACAGAGCCCACTAAAGCTGAACCCCTCAGTCAACCCCTTCCTCCAAAACATGTACATGTTGCTCACTTACACATCTCTTCCCTATCCTGTTCGCGTGGAGTATAATTCCTACTCCATGTAGCACACACATGCCATCATTTACCTTTACAGTCCAAATCTCAAAGTAGGTTGCACCTCCTCTTTCCAAGCACCTGCACCCTCCTTGCCCACCTCATCCATCTAAGAACAACGGACAGTGTGACTGCTGGAAGCACTGTGATGGCATCCATTAACACAACAAGCCAGAGAGCACAGGTACAACCCACCCCTCATCTGCTCTGCTTTATATTGATGTAATCCCTCTCAATAAAAAGCTCTGTGCATGCCAGAGAAGCCTAACTAACACATGAGCATCCCTTCGCATTGTTCCTCCAGAGCCAGCTTGCATTCCTTGGCCAGATGATATTCCTAGGCCAGTGGGTGGCCAGGCTGTGAGGAATTCGACCAACCGCACAGTGGGTGTGTGCTCACCTAGGGTTTTTTTATTTAAAAAGAAATGGAATGATGGTAGATGCAACATTTTCCTATGCTCACCACACAACATACAAATAGACCTGTGTACTCTGGGTGGACACAGCCTACAGGCACAGTCCTCCCTGTCATAATTAATTGGTATATGACAGGTGGAGTACAAGATGCATCTCAGAAGGGGGAAGGCTAAAACCTTCCTCCTGCCACAGCCAGCCGGATTAAAAGGCCCCATGGATCTACCCTGTCCGATTGTTTACCTTCTGCAGATGGGTGCAGCAGTTAACATAATTGACATACTAATAGAATATACTTCAAACAGTCCCATCGGGGCCAAGCTTCAGAGGTGAACAAAGGAGACAGGAAACCCCAACAACCTTTGATATGCACTGTGTCAACCTGAAGTCAGTTCCCACCCTCAAGTATCAATGACAGTGAGTTGACATGTCTGCGACTGTGTATTTACAGTAGTAATCCCCACAGGGGGAAGCCCATTCAGAAAGTATGAGTGTGTGGCTTGGCGGCGACCAAACATCTGGTCTCACCACAGCTTCAAGGGAGACCTGCCGCTTTAATCAGAAACCACAGAGAGCTCAATTAACCAGAGAGACCCTTTGATCCACAACAGACAGGAAGATGGGTGGGACTTAGTGTTACATGTTTTCACCCCTTTTACCTTTTCTGTTGCAAAGCACTCTGGTTATGACCACATGCATACAGGAGATTGTTGGTGGGGACCCACAACTGGTTCATTAAGGTAGGCCTAGCCTACACCAATCACTATGGCCCATCTGGCCTTCAAAGAGGCTTGAGCCAGCTTCCTAGAAAAACCGGCATGCCCCCGCGGCTATGCGCGTCTCAACTCTACCCCTACGAGTTACTAGACGTTGTTCGAGTTCGCTCTCTGCATTGCCATGTATTTCTATCTTCCTTCTTTGTTCGTGGAACCCTCTCCCTTCCAATCCTTACCTTCGTATACCTTCCTTCCTGGATTCATTGACATTTGATCCTGGAATTCGAACGCTACCGGCTTGGCAGCCGGCTTCCACGCTGGAACCCGAGGACTTGAGTTCCAGCCTGTACAAGTCACGGTCGGTGAAAAAGAAAGAAGCCTCATCCCGGAAGAACACAAGCAAGGAGAAAAAGGTGAGAAAGAAAGAGGCTTTTGACAGATTGAGACGCCAAGAACTTGATACGGAAACAGATATGGAAGCGGCAGTCCAAGACCTCATGCGAGGTATGCAAGAATTAACTACAGAGGTTCAAAATCTCAAAGCCGAAAATGCGGCTTTAAAACAGCTGGTCTTATCCCGGGATTGCGCAGTCAAAGAAAGCATTTTGGTAGGAGGTGTTGTGGACAAGTATGATGGATCCTCTAGGTCCCTGCGATAATTCCTAGATTCATGCTTAGTGCACTTCACTTTCAAACCCTACTATTTTTCTACACCACGAGCAAAGGTCGGATTCATGATTTCACACTTAACGGGCAATGCCTTAACCTGGGCAACTCACTTAGGTAATTCGGGAGATCAGCTCTTGGATGACTACGAAGGATTTGTGGATGCCCTAAAGGCCATGTTAAACAAGGGAGTCAGGATATGCTCACTTATGTGACTCGCTTCAAGCAGCTAGCCAAGGAAGCAGATTGGTCACAAGAAGCCAGTTTCACTCTCTTCAGAAGGGGGTTAAATGATCAAGTAAAGGATGAGCTAGCCAGAGCAGCACGTCCAGGAACCTTCCAGGCCCTTATGGATCTTTCCTTGCAGATAGATTGTAGGATCCAGTAGAGAAAGGCTGAGAAAAGAAAGGTGAAAACATTCCCAAAGACAACTACTGAATACCCAAGTACCAAAGAGAGCACTGCTCCACGTACCCCGGATCCCGTACCCATGCAACTAGGTGCCTTCAGGGGTCCAATCTCTTCAAAAGAAAGGCTCCGTAGAATCGATACGGGACTCTGCATGTACTGTGCCTCTGACAAACATCTAGTCAGAGAATGCCCTATAGCACCACCCCGGCATTCGGGAAATGCCAGCTCCCGATCCTAAGCGGAGCACAGCTTCGGGAGAAAGATGCCTGCTCTGCATCCATTCCTTCCTTGAATACTATGGGACAGAATACCTTAGTGATTCTACAAACTGTCCTGACATCCATCGAGAATTAATCTTTTCCCATTCTGGCTCTTGTGGACTGCGATGCCATGGGGATTTTCATTGATCATGAATGGGCCACCACTCATAACATCCCTAGAGAGCTCAAAGAAGTGATACAACCCGTGGAAGGAATCGACGGTAGACCGTTGTCTTCAGGCCCCATTACTCATCAAACAAAAGAATTGCAACTATCTATAAACAACCACCAGGAAAGGATACGATTTGACATCATAAAGGCTGCCCACTACCCCTTGGTTTTAGGCATGCCCTGGTTACAGAAGCACAACCCATACATCAATTGGACAGCAGGTTCCTTGTTCCTTGGCTCAGAGCTTTGTATGTCTCACTGTCTATTTCAGAACATGTCCCGGATTCTTCCAGTAAACTCCCAGAACCACAAACCATCCTCCTTGAGCGTGTCCAACATTATCCATGTACCATAATCAAACCAGACATACTCCGACATATTTTCAACAGATATTGTTCAAGCTCTTCCACCCCACAGACCTGAGGACTGCACCATAGAAACTAAGTCTTCCGCCGTGATTCCATTGGGGAGAATGTTCATATTATCCGAACCTGAAAAGAGGGCTCTACGTGATTACCTGGATACCAACTTGGCAAATGGAACTATCCGGTCTTCAAAGTCACCCGCTGGTGCCTCCTTGTTTTTTGTTCCCAAGAAAAACACAAAAGAGCTACGACCCTGCTTGGACTACCGTGGTCGTAACCAATGTACCCTCAAGGATCGCTATCCGTTACCACTCATTTCTGATATTTCAGATGCTGTGCGAGGAGCTGTTATTTTCACCAACCTCGACCTCAGAGGTGCTTACCATCTCATTCGAATTAAGGAGGGTGATGAATGGAAGGCTGCCTTTAGAACCCCTTTTGGCCACTTTGAATATTTGGTCATGCCCTTCGGTCCTGCCAATGCTCCTGCGGTATTTCAACAATTCATGGACAGGGTCTTCTCAGATATGTTGTTCCTTTTTGTTACTGTATACCTGGGTGATATACTGATTTATTCTAAAGATTCCCAGATTCATGAAGAACATGTTAAGGCAGTTCTGCAATGATTACGTGAAAAAAAAACTCCTGGACAAGCCTGAAAAGTGTGTATTTCATGCTCAGAGCGTTCATTACCTTGGATTTGTGCTCAGCTCTAATGGAATAGGAATGGATCCGGGCAAGATAGATTCCATACTTTCTTGGCCTGAGCCTACCACTGTGAAACAGATACAATCCTTCCTGGGACTTGCAAATCTTTACAGAAAATGTATTCCGACATTTTCTGAAATTGTACATCCCATCGTGGCACTTCTAAAGAAGGATACACCATTTATTTGGTCTACAGAACAAGAGAAGGCTTTTCAACAATGAAACGAAAATTCACTGAAGGTCCAATCCTGACTCAACCCGATACAGATCGAACCTTCCTGGTGGAAACAGATGCTTCTGACTAAGCCATTGGGGCAGTCTTAAAACAAGAATTAGAGGACAAGATGGAACATCCTATTGCCTACCTATCCCACACCTTGACACCTAGTGAATGCCATTATTCAGTCCTGTAAAAGGAGCTACTGGCCATCCGACAAGCAATCACTGACTGGTGTCATTTACTCCTGGGAGCTAAATATCCAGTGCAAGTACGAACAGATCATTGAAACTTGCAAGTACTACAATCCCTGGAATGCAGAAACAGTCGCCAGGCCCGTTGGGCCTTCTTTTTCGATCAGTATCAGTTTCAAATTAACCACCTTCCTGGAATCAATAACATTGTCGCAGATGCCTTATCCAGACGTCCTGACTACGAATCTGTCGAGGTCAGGGCATTTCCCAAGATGTTTCCTAAAACCGTGTTTGTGGCACAAGCTCAATTTCTCCTGGAAGACATCCATTCTCATACCCCTTCCTCTGATCTCTGGGAAGATTACACCCAGAACAATCAATGGAACTTGAACACTAAGGATGGTTATCTCTTCAAGGACAAACGACTAGTCATCCCTACACAAGAACTGAGATACAAAATCATGACTCTCTGTCATGACACCTTTCATTCAGGACACTGAGGCATTACCACTACCCTTCATCTCATACAGAGGCAATTTTGGTGGCCTAGAATTATTACTTCCCAAAACAAGCTACCTACCTAGGGGCAGTCCAGACCAAACTGCTAGGCCACATCCCTTCTGCACGAGACCACAAGCATCCCCAAACATGTTTCTCCCTTGTTGGGAATCATCAGCGAGGAGTAGCTTGGGTCTCTAAGCCCAGCAGGCACGGGACCCACGTCTGGGCATACCCGTCCCACTCGGGGTGACAAAGCAAAAACAAAGAGGTGATGGCTGGAAGGTTTAGAATGAATCTTAACCAATGGCATGCTCTGGGCAACCCTCCAGACCACCGTTCTTCGCCTGCCAAGCCATTACAGAAGGGGAAAGGCCATATGCAAATCAGGCTTGGCCCCACCCCAAAAGGGGCAGTCCAGCCCAAACTGCTAGGCCACATCCCTTCTGCACGAGACCACAAGCATCCCCAAACATGTTTCACCCTTGTTGGGGCTCATCAGTGAGGAGTAGCTTGGGTCTCTAGGCCCAGCAGGCACGGGACCCACGTCTGGGCATACCCGTCCCACTCGGGGTGACAAAGCAAAAACAAAGAGGTGATGGCTGCAAGGTTTAGAATCATCAGGCTTGGCCCCACCCCAAAAGGGGCAGTCAGGCTTGGCCCCACCCCAAAAGGGGTGTCCAGCCCAAACTGCTAGGCCACATCCCTCTGCACCAGACCACAAGCATCCCCAAACATGTTTTGCCCTTGTTGGGGCTCATCAGTGAGGAGTAGTTTGGGTCTCTAGGCCCAGCAGGCACGGGACCCAAGTCTGGGCATACCTGTCCCACTCGGGGTGACAAAGCAAAAACAAAGAGGTGATGGCTGGAAGGTTTAGAATGAATCTTAACCACTGGCATGCTCTGGGCAACCCTCCAGACCACCGTTCTTCACCTGCCAAGCCATTACAGAAGGGGAAAGCCCATATGCAAATCAGGCTTGGCGCCCACCCCAAAAGGGGCAGTCCAGCCCAAACTGCTAGGCCACATCCCTTCTGCACGAGACCACAAGCATCCCCAAACATGTTTCGCCCTTGTTGGGGCTCATCAGTGAGGAGTAGCTTGGGTCTCTAGGCCCAGCAGGCACGGGGCCCACGTCTGGGCATAACCGTCCCACTCGGGGTGACAAAGCAAAAACGAAGAGGTGATGGCTGGAAGGTTTAGAATGAATCTTAACCACTGGCATGCTCTGGGCAACCCTCCAGACCACCGTTCTTCACCTGCCAAGCCATTACAGAAGGGGAAAGACCATATGCAAATCAGGCTTGGCCCATCCCCAAAAGGGGCAGTCCCGCCCAAACTGCTAGGCCACATCCCTTCTGCACGAGACCACAAGCATCCCCAAACATGTTTTGCCCTTGTTGGGGCTCATCAGTGAGGAGTAGCTTGGGTCTCTAGGCCCAGCAGGCACGGGACCCACGTCTGGGCATACCCGTCCCACTCGGGGTGACAAAGCAAAAACAGAGAGGTGATGGCTGGAAGGTTTAGAAGGAATTTTAACCACTGGCATGCTCTGGGCAACCCTCCAGACCACCGTTCTTCGCCTGCCAAGTCATTACAGAAGGGGAAAGGCCATATGCAAATCAGGCTTGGCCCCACCCCAAAAGGGGCAGTCCAGCCTAAACTGCTAGGCCACATCCCTTCTGCACGAGACCACAAGCATCCCCAAAGATGCTTCGCCCTTGTTGGGGCTCATCAGTGAGTAGAAGCTTGGGTCTCTAGGCCCAGCAGGCACGGGACCCCCGTCTGGGCATACCCGTCCCACTCGGGGTGACAAAGCAAAAACAAAGAGGTGATGGCTGGAAGGTTTAGAATGAATCTTAACCACTGGCATGCTCTGGGCAACCCTTCAGACCACCGTTCTTCGCCTGCCAAGCCATTACAGAAGGGGAAAGGCCATATGCAAATCAGGCTTGGCCCCACCCCAAAAGGGGCAGTCCAGCCCAAACTGCTAGGCCACATCCCTTCTGCACGAGACCACAAGCATCCCCAAACATGTTTCGCCCTTGTTGGGGCTCATCAGTGAGGAGTAGCTTGGGTCTCTAGGCCCAGCAGGCACGGGACCCACGTCTGGGCATACCCGTCGCACTCGGGGTGACAAAGCAAAAACAAAGAGGTGATGG
Source organism: Ambystoma mexicanum (assembly GCF_040938575.1). Classification (NCBI taxonomy): domain Eukaryota; kingdom Metazoa; phylum Chordata; class Amphibia; order Caudata; family Ambystomatidae; genus Ambystoma; species Ambystoma mexicanum. The sequence goes on along the minus strand of NC_090923.1, from coordinate 1,192,439,814 downwards.
CTGGAAGGTTTAGAATGAATCTTAACCACTGGCATGCTCTGGGCAACCCTCCAGACCACCGTTCTTCACCTGCCAAGCCATTACAGAAGGGGAAAGACCATATGCAAATCAGGCTTGGCCCCACCCCAAAAAGGGCAGTCCAGCCCAAACTGCTAGGCCACATCCCTTCTGCACGAGACCACAAGCATCCCCAAACATGTTTCGCCCTTGTTGGGGCTCATCAGTGAGGCGTAGCTTGGGTCTCTAGGCCCAGCAGGCACGGGACCCACGTCTGGGCATACCCGTCCCACTCGGGGTGACAAAGCAAAAACAAAGAGGTGATGGCTGGAAGGTTTAGAATGAATTTTAACCGCTGGCATGCTTTGGGCAACCCTCCAGACCACTGTTCTTCACCTGCCAAGCCATTACAGAAGGGCAAAGACCATATGCAAATCAGGCTTGGCCCCACCCTAAAAGGGGCAGTCCAGCCCAAACTGCTAGGCCACATCCCTTCTGCACGAGACCACAAGCATCCCCAAACATGCTTCACCCTTGTTGGGGCTCATCAGTGAGGAGTAGCTTGGGTCTTTAAGCCCAGCAGGCACGGGACCCACGTCTGGGCATACCCGTCCCACTCGGGGTGACAAAGCAAAAACAAAGAGGTGATGGCTGGAAGGTTTAGAATGAATCTTAACCACTGGCATGCTCTGGGCAACCCTCCAGACCACCGTTCTTCACCTGCCAAGCCATTACAGAAGGGGAAAGACCATATGCAAATCAGGCTTGGCCCCACCCCAAAAGGGGCAGTCCAGGCCAAACTGCTAGGCCACATCCCTTCGGCACGAGACCACAAGCATCCCCAAACATGTTTTGCCCTTGTTGGGGCTCATCAGTGAGGAGTAGCTTGGGTCTCTAGGCCCAGCAGGCACGGGACCCAATGATTACTGACATAAAAACCTACATCCAATCCTGTGCTGTGTGCAATCAAAACAAACATGACAATAGAAAACCTGCCGGTCTTCTGCATCAACCTACATTACCGACACGTCCTTGGGAGACCATCGCCACGGATTTTATTGTGGAATTACCCCCATCCTGGGGATATACGACTATTGTGGTTACCATTGACTTGTTTACCCATACAGCACATTTCAAACCGCTGTTTAAATTACCCTCCTCACTTGATTTTGCTGGGATATTTATCGAACACATATTTAGGCTCCATGGATTACCTTCCAAGATCATCTCCGATAGAGGTCCTCAGTATGTTTCCCAGTTCTGGAAACAACTATGCTGAATACTAGGCATTCAGCGGGCATTATCTTCAGATTACCATCCCCAAACCAACGGGATCACCGAAAGAGTCAACCAGACTCTTGAACAGTATCTCCGCTGTTTTGCGAGCAAGGTCCAGGATGATTGGTCATTATTGATTCCTGTAGCCGAATTCGCTTACAACAATTCAGACCATTCGGCCTTCAAGACAAGTCCATTCTTCTGTAGTCAAGGTTCCATCCTTCAGTTTTACCATCAGTTTTACCACATCCAACCCCGGTCCCTGTAGTTGATTCCTGGATTGAAACATTGGTAAACGTTCACAGGGATGCCAAGGAACATCTGAAAAAGGCCAGGATAGCTGTTAAACGAAATGCAGATGCCAAGCGGAGACCTAGCCCTTCTTATTCAATAGGGGATAAAGTCTGGCTATCCTCCAAACTCCTTCCTTGACATCTACACCCCAATAAACTGGCTCCCAAGTACTACGGACCTTTCACCATCAAAGAAATCATTAACCCAGTGGCATATCGACTGCAGCTCCTAGAATCCTGGAAAAGAATTAATCCGGTCTTTCACACCTCCTTATTGAAGCCATATATACAATCCAATCAGACTATTCCTAGACCTAATCCTGTGCTCATCAATGATCAGGTTGAATTTGAAGTCTCCAAGATATGTGATTCCAGATATAGACAAGACCAACTACAATATTTGTTAGAGTGGAAGGGTTATCCCACCAGCAAGCGTACATGGGAACCAGTCTCTAACATGAATGCTCCTTGTCTACTGCAGAAGTTTCATCAAATACACCCGAGCAAACCAGATGGGTCCGGGCTCAGGAGGAGGCATACTGTCATGAGTAGCTGGATTCGACCCTTCTGGACTTCATGGTCCATGATGCACCGCGGCATAAACACTGCAATTCATCCAAGATGGCCGACAAGTCAGAACCGTTGCGGTCTAGCCTTTGCGTGCAGTCGCCAGCTTCTTAGAAAACCGGCACCCCCCCAAGGCTCCGCGCGTCTCAACTCTACCCCTACGAGTTACTAGATGTTGTTCGAGTTTGCTCTCTGCATTGCTGTGTATTTCTATCTTCCTTCTTAGTTCCTGGAACCCTCTCCCTTCCAATCCTTACCTTCCTATACTTTCCTTCCTGGATTCATGGACATTTGTTCCTGGAATTCGAACACTACCGGCTTGGCAGCCAGCTTCCACGCTGGAACACGAGGACTCGCGTTCCAGCCTGTACAAGTCACCGGCGGTGAAAAAGAAAGAAGCCTCATCCCGGAAGAAGAAGAACACAAGCAAGGAGAAAGGAGAAAATGGTGAGAAAGAAAGAGGCTTTTGACAATAATTTGCTTGAGTTTCCAATCTGTTTGGATGCCTTATGGTGTACTAGAGGTGTGGGGCTGATTGATGGTTTAGAAAATGATATTAATCCCTGGACCACATCCGGGTCCACGTGCTGTGAGGTCTCTGAGCATCAGGGTCCTCGCGCTGCATCACGTACGCCTTCAGAATCCTTTGGCTCACTGTACAGGAGTCCACCCTTCCAGTACACTTTGAACAGTCCAGGGGCCTCACCCTTAGCCTGCTCCTCCGCCTGCCAGAGTCGGACACTCTTTCTGGGCTGTGTAGAAGTCAGTCTGATCTCGGCTCGCAGCTGATGCAAACTCATCCAGCTTGGGCAGACCCTTCAGATCTGTGCCCACCTGGTCCTCCACCTAGAGTTCCTGCGCTGCGCCAGGCAACTCTGAAATCACGGGGTCCCCTGCTACTAAAGTAGGGTCTTCCGTGGCTACTAGCCCCTCTCCCACAGGAGTAGGCGACTCAGTAGCCTGTGGAACGGGATTAATGGCTACCGGCCACGCCGGTCCTTCCAACAAGCCCCCTGGATGCACTCCAGGCCCCAAGTCTTTCAGAGAGTTCAATCTGGCGTTCTCTTTGGCTCTCGATTGTGTAGCCGCTGCAACTATTTCAGGATCAGGAGGATAATTACCCAACAGACATGGGACAGGGAAGGAGTCTATTACCGCTACACGGCACGTGGTCATTACATCTCACCAGCTGAACTCTACTATCGCCAAGGGGCACTTACTGTTATCATCAAATCCACTTATGAACAACTCAGGCCCAACAATATGCTGGATTGGCACTACCCACTGCCGGGCGACAAAGGTGACATTAGCCGCGGTGTCTCGGACCACAGGAGTTTTGTGTCCAGTGTTAGGGGTGCTTGCGCTCTTCTTTTCAGTTTGCAAGGCTGAACTAGAGTTTGGGGGTTTCCATTTGCTCTTTTGGGGACCTGACTTTGAATAGGATTGGGTTGTATCTTTGTCCTTCCCATCCTTGTTTACTTTTTTTAGTCTGGGGATTTCTCTTCCGGTTTGAGTGTGCTTTCTGGACTCGAGTTTTCACAAACCTGTCGGCAGCCTTTGCAAGCTCTCTAGGATCTGTGATAGTCTTGTCCACTAGATGCTGGTGTAGGTCAACCCCACAATTTTTCAACAAATGCTCACACACAATCAAATTGTACATCCTTTTGAATGTGTCAACTTTGTTACCAGTCACACACCCGCTCAGATATTTCAAAGACAATTGTGGGCATGCTTCAAATGTCTGCCCACTTTTCTGTCTGAGCTCTCTGAAGCTCTTTGGATACTGTTCTGGGGTTTTACACAACTTCCTGAGGAGGGCTGCCTTCATGCTCTCATAAACAGGCCTTTCCTCAGGAGTTAACTGAAGAATGGCATCAGTCCCTGGTGTTGGTAAGCAACTCATCACGGCTGCACCCCAAAGTACCTCATCCACCTCCTGCAGCTGGAATGCCAGCTCAAGCGCTTCAACCAGTCAAAAATATCTTTCCCCCATTCATAAGCCTGTACTAAATCTTTGGGGATGTGATGTCGAGGCTTATCCCCGGCACTCTGGTTGGAACCACTACTCCTGTTCTCGCTAGAGGCGGACCTGTTCGACTCTTTCTGCTCTTCAAGCACCAGATTGTGCAGCTCTATGGTGACCTTGTCCCGCTGTTACTGTTCCTCTAGCGATAGTCTCCTCTCCTTGAGCAGGAGCTTCCTAGCCGCTATCTCATTAACAGCTGGAACAATTACTGGGCCACTTTGAGACGGTGTTGAGGCCTGGGACCTGTGGGATGCCACACTAGCCCCTGTCCTCACTGACACTCTTGAGTGTTGAGAAACCACAATTGCCTCCAGTGGGATGATTGGTGAGAAACACTGCTCATGCGGTTGTCCTCGTCATTTACCCCCTCCGGAAGATCTTGTCCATGCAGGTACACAGGGCCTAGTCCTTCCCCTGGGGTCTTCTCCCAACCACCATCGCTTCTACCCAAGCTTGGAGGCTGGTCAGCAACACAGTTTTATTAACCTTAGTGCTGTGGGGAAGTCCCCTGTCTTGACATAAGACCTGTAGGACATCCTTGGTTATGCCTTTTTATAGTCTCCATGTCAAGCTCCATGACTATTACTATTACCTAGCAGTGACTAAACGTTGCCTGCAGCAGTACTTTTATCGTTGGGTGACTAAGCTGTGCACAAGGCTCCAAATGATCCCACCCAGCGACCAATTTGACGAATCAACTACTGGGGCACCATTGATCAGGGATGAATATCGCTTACTAAACCATCAATCAACTCCACACCTCTAGTACACCAGATGGGATCCAAACAGATTAAAGTAATTAAACTTTTGCAACATGGACGGAAAGGCAGGCTTATCTCTGCAAGGTCGTGGATCGTTGGTTAGTTGCAACACAGCAAAAATACAATTATTACCCAATTATAAAAGGGATTGTCCAGTCAAGGTTGTGTAAAAATATCTACTTTATTATTACTACAACAAACTGTTCTAGAACACTGCAATTACAACTAACACTTTAAAGGAACACAGAGGACAGACAGTTTCACAAAGGAAAGAGATGCATTCTGGATACTGACAGGAGTGTAGTTGGAAAAGCAATCAGTCTTACTGTTCAAGGTGATTTGGTTTCAACACCAAAGGTGCAAAGGGTTGTAACTGTCTCTAGGGGCCTTCGGAGAAGGACCAGGGTGGCAGAACCACAATGTATCTGGTGCTGAAGAAGTTCTTGGTGCTTGACAGCACCGAGGCAGTTCCAGGGTGCTTCACAGCACGTGAGACAGTGTTAGTGGTGGGAGACAGCTGCGAGTACCACACGGCCGGCAGTTCGGCAAGCGAGGCTGGACAGACATCTGCAGACTGTCCGGCACGGCGGCTCGGGCCAAGAATAGATGTCTCTGTTCAGGTTGTGAGATCTGGAATGCTGGTTGAGGCGCCTCGGATGGCTCTGGTGACTGCGGCGTGACAACTTTCAGCGGTGCAGCCAGATGCGGTTCGAGGACTCATCTATCTTGAAATTGTCCTTCAAAAGATTGACGCTGGATGATGCTTGTGTGGCTCTCCTTCTCGCTTCTTCGCAGGGCTCATGCCCTTTCAAGGTGGATGGCACAAAGCTCAGGAGGGTGTTATTAGGCAACGGCCTTGTCCTTTGTCCAGAGACTCTCCGGCACTTCCCACCTAGGAAGCTTGCTGTCAGAACCTAGCAGGGCACGCTGTGTGCTGGCTGGATACCGGTTCTGGTGCTGATGGATGGGTCCTCTGAGTCCGGTATCTCCCTCTGTTCCCTGGGAGATGTTTAGGGGGGGTCTTGCCCTCTTAGAACTCATGGCCTTCCTTCACTGGCAGAAGATGTAAGGTAGACTGTACCTTCAGCTGGGGTCCAAAAGAGTCCTACTTCTTACTCCTTACGAAGTGTTCAGATGATCCGACCAGTGAGATGTTCAGCCCTCATTTAAAGCCAAGTGGGCCCCAGCGATTGGTGTAGGCTAAGCCACCTTAATGACCAATCCTGGGTCCCAAACAACAATCTTCAGTGATGCTTCAGGTCGGAATCAGAGCGCTTGGCTACAGGGGAAGGATGACAACATATACTTCGAAGTCCCACCCATCTTCCTGTCTGCTGTACAACCAAGTGTCTCCATAATTAACTGAGCCCTATGCAGCGCTTGGTCACAACATGGGCCTTCTTTGAAGTACAGGGTTGCAGGCAAACTTACGTCTCCTAAAATTCACACACTTCCCTGCTCAGAAAGGACCGGTTCCAGACAGGACATTCACTGCCCTTCCAAACCAAGGAGGGGTGTTAGTACCAAGTTGATACATTGCATTACAAAGAGGTATTGGTCTCTGGTCACCGTTGTCATTTCCTGCACCAAAGCCTCACTGAGACCTGCTAATTAACATTCATCATAATTCGCCGCCACCAGCAAGGTGTAACAATGGAGATGCTAATCCATGGAGCCTTGAAATGCTAATCAGGCTGCCCATGGCCATAGGCTTTTGATGTACCCACAGCTGTCAGTTACACATGACAGGGGAGTGCTGCGCTAGTAAGCTGTGTCCTCCCAGAGTACATGACTATTTTTCCGCTGTGCGGTGAGCGTGGAAAATATGTGTGGGAATGGCCCCACATATTTTCCAGAGATTTTCTCCCATCATTCATTCTTTTAAAATAAACAAAAATCAAAAAGCCCAGGCGAGCGCACTCGCCCTGTGCGGAGCGTCACATTCCTCACACTCCCCTCATATTTATTTGACAGTCTGACTTTAATAATGGAAGGCTGGCTGTAGCCTATTTTAAACTGAAACCAAGTTATGTCCATACCGGCCTACGAGTGTAAATATTTGGCCCACATGTCTTCTTCCAGCAGTCAATCACATGTTTAAAGTCTCTTTGTTTGCTTATCTTCTTCTTTCTTCTGACCTGAAGCAGATACCGCCAAGGTACATGGGGCATACATAGCATTGGGATGGGCACCCTCTATGTTAAAAGCAAGCATCCCACATGCTGGGCCCAATATTGTTCTCTCAATGTGCAGCTTACAATTTCATAGAGGCAACAAAAAATACATTTCCAAAGTGAAACATGCTTTTAAAATCTAAATCCACCCATTATCCTTAAACTGTGTTTAGGTTTTGGTTGGACTACCCCCACAAATACCCTATTATTTGTATGCCACTTTTCTTTGAATTTTATCACAGGTTATACTTATAAAGATGTTATCGGCTTGTCAAACTGTTCAATTGAAAGTAAATGCTTTGATTGTGCTGACAGATGTTCTTAGGAAACTAAGCCGGTGCGTTCAAGGGGAACCACTTTTGAGTTGAACTATGGGGTGGAAATTCCCCCAACCCTATACCTGTATGTGAGCAAGCGTCTAGCCTGTCCCACCCCCTGGTCTATGAGCAAGCGTCTAGCCTGTCCCACCCCCTGGTCTATGAGCAAGCGTCTAACCTGTTCCACCCCCTGGTCTATGAGCAAGCATCTAGCCTGTCCCACCCCCTGGTCTATGAGCAAGCATCAAGCCTGTCCCACCCCCTGGTCTATGAGCAAGCGTCAAGCCTGTCCCACCCCCTGGTCTATGAGCAAGCGTCTAGCCTGTCCACCCCCTGGTCTATGAGCAAGCGTCAAGCCTGTCCCACCCCCTGGTCTATGAGCAAGCGTCTAGCCTGTCCACCCCCTGGTCTATGAGCAAGCGTCAAGCCTGTCCACCCCCTGGTCTATGAGCAAGCGTCTAGCCTGTCCACCCCCTGGTTGATCAGTGCATTTGACAGCACATTGTTTTAAATAAAGAATTGCAAAAAGCAATAAGATTTACAGCCAGCTTTAAGCATATAACATTGTAGCACAGTCACTCAAATTTCTGAGCTACCTTGGGAGCTTTTCTACCTACAAACAATTCAACATCAGATATTGATCCCTGATTGTGCTCAGAATCAATCACTGCATTACCTACATTGCAGTTCATGTACATGATTCTAAATCCAATAATGTTTCATTTGCAGCCACACAGACGCTGCACACAGTCTCATTTAGGATGTGCAGCCAAGAACTGGAAAGTTTAACCATCTACCCGGGGCCAAAGTGGGGTTCCTGCCCATATAGCTAAAGAACTAAGGGGGAAGTTGTCCCATTTCCCCACTGTACCCAGCTTCTTTTGGTGATATGCCCCTCATAAATAGATTGTCTTTGCCTACCTATCATTTGAAAGTGAGCTGTGAGTGATATCTCTTCTGCTAAATACCATCTCTAACTACATATTATTTGATTAGAAGTGGAGAGAGTGAATATTAGTCAATGCGCCAACCCAACACATATAATGTAATTTGATTTCTTTCACAGTAGTTACCTGGCTGCAGAACCTGGCAAGGACTGGTATTCACTAGCCAGTCAATACTTAAAGGCAGAGGAGGTGGTATTGCCTGGTTGTTTGCGCCCAGTTTTGCAGTATTGAGTTAGAATATCAGATCAAGAAATGTTATTTTGTGCTAATTAGTGAGTTCATTTATTAATTATTCAACGGTGCACCACTTGTAGCGGCATGCAAGTAAAGTGTATGAAGTATATGTACAGAGAGTGGTGCCAACATACTCCTTTTGGAGGCACGTGCAATAGTTTCGCCCTTTCTTGGGCTTTATCAAGGCACAGTTGTGATTTAAGCAAACAGTAAATTGTGACTTATTACATAAATACACTAATTAAATGAACTTGAGTAAGTTATTTACACTCAGAATGATTGAAAAATCCCAGTATTTCACATTAGACATTCATTCATCATTAGTGTACATTAGTGTGTTAGAAAACCTTCAATTGACAAGAGACATAAAGCTGTGAAAACGAAGCCTAAAGATTCTAATTGGAATCATTTATTGTCATTTCAAGTCTGTGTTTCCCTTCTGGGATACTCACCCTGATTATCTTATTTAGTACTTTTGCTGGTTAGCAGTGTATTTCTCCTACTTCTGAATCAAGTGTCAAGTTAGAAAACCTTACTTCTTTTCTGCTCTTTAGATAAGTTTCAATGTGCAGTTGGAACTTCATTTCTATCCATGTTAAAGTTCATTGATACAGTAGTCTAAATTAAAGATTTTCTGGGTGTGCCTCTTTCTTTCTGGATGGCGGCGTTCCATGTGGGACTAAAAATGCATACAACTAATTAAAAACAGTAGACACCCCTCCTGTTGGAGCGATCACAGAGAATGCAGACTTTCTAGTGAACAGGGCACTCAGGATCTTGCAGACGGGGAAGGACATATAATATTTCAACATCAATGTTAGTAAAAAGAAGATGTCTTTGGAAAAGGTGCAGAGTGGGAACTTAGAAGTCAATAGAACTCTCAGAGGTGGACTGCAGGTTGGATAACTGCACATACCTTTTTGTCTTCTTCATGCAGCTTAAAAGTGTTAAGGAGGGCTTCAAGGTGCTTTCTGGGGCAGTGATTTGGCATCAGGTTGGTGAGCTGGTTTTACTGGGTTCATAACACAGTGCGGTACACAAGCATCAATGGTGTGTGTCATGAAGAAGCGTGGGTTAGGCAACTGATGTCCAGTTCAGTGTAACTCACAAGTGGTATGGTGCGGAAACCGGGGCCCAGAGCTGTTCCTTGATTTCTGGGTTCCTGATTACTTTTCTTTCCAGTGTGGACTCCAATATTCCCTGCGAGTTAGTCAATCCAAAAGTAAGAAAGTTGAACCTTTGCTCGGGAGGTAGCATTGAGATTGTAGTGTAGGGGTAGTGTGGATAGATCCACCTTACCCAAGGGTGTCTGGATGCATGATTTCAGACTAAGTGTTCACCTCTGACATGTGTGCGCAACCTGATGTCACACATTAGAATTCTGGCAGTTGACTTGGCGCTTCATCCTTCAGAAGTTGATAAATTGAAGACCTTGAAGATCTTATTTCATATCAACCAAGGTGTGGTGCTCAATGCTACGGCACGGCAACTCCGCACAGAGGACGATTGCCTAGTCTTCAAAAAATCTCTCAAAATCTGGCTAGTAGATTGCAACAAACTAGCATACCCCCCCTCTGAAGACAGTACCAGGCAGAACCTTCAACCTCTAGCAACCCCTGACTGTGGCTGTAAGACCCACCAGAACCACACAGTAGAACCAGCATGGTCATGCAACTCCCAAGGGATGGACTACGTGGATTTTGAGACTATACTAGCCAACAACAATCTAGACACAAAGACTGATCAGAGCACCACCCTCGCAAACAGGATGATATAGAGATTGACCCATTTGCGTCAGCCTCACTGACCTGTGTAATACTCCTGTGCACAACACTTAAATCAAGAACACCTTGGTGATCAGAGCCCAGTCGGGTCTGTTTGTCCCCCTAACTTTTTCTCAGCATTACACATAAGACACTGACACTACCCCACGACCACCATAAAATGGAACACAGAACAGTAACAACGCCTCATCAAAATGAATAGCAACACAACTTGATTCAGTATAACCATCACATTCTAATAGGACTCCTCAGTAGCCCAAACCACCTCCCATTTCCCCAACCTTTCAGTCTACTTGCCCCTTTAAACTACACACAAGGAATGTAACACACTCAGAGAATGTATGCCTGTTAGCACCATCCCAAACGACCTGAGCCTTGGGCAGCAGGTCAGAACTCACCACGCAGCCTGCTACATCTTTAGCTCCATCAGATGCTGTGTTCTGCCAGGGGCTCTCCTGGTGTCCCAGCGCTGTCATCTAATAGATATTGAGATTTTGCTTCTAGATAGAACACATACCCATGTGTCAATGCCACACACCACATAGAACCATACCAACATATAGGACTCTGGTACTTCCGGCCTACAATCATCAATACAACATGTTTAAAATCTGGCTCTCCCATATTACCCTCTTTTGTTTTGGCAAAATCACATGACACAAGGCCCCAACAAATTTTAGAGGTGCTATAGAAGACCACTTTACATTACCATTGCTTTAGATAATGATAACACTTATTACAGCACTTAGAAGAGATAGGCATCTGCCATTAAGCACTAGATAACCACATGATATTATTATCATTGTTAAAGTTAAAATAATGGACCAGGGTTAGATAGAACATGGTTATTGACCATCTGTTTAAAACGCTGAGTGGGCACTTCAAGAAAAACTGTTGAACTGTCATGTTGCCGTTGGCAGTGCCGGCCTCAGCAGCAGCAGCGCCCCGGTGGTTTAAGAAAAATCTGGTACGGGCGCATTTAATAACAATATGGCACCTGACGCGCCTTCTCCCACTACGCCAGCTCGGGGGAGCCCATGAAAGACTTCCCTGAGCCGGCATGACGGGGGGCTAATGGTGCCCAGGGCGGTTGCACGGGCGGCCCACCTCTAAGGCCAGCCCTGGGTTTTGGAGCATGTACATTTGGCTGAGATGTCACTCAGGATGCTGTGGGTTGGGCCTTGAAGGTACCTGTTGAAAGGGAAGAGTGTAGGATGATTACGGACGGTTCATTTCGTTTGTTATGTCATTCTTCATTGTTATAAAACTAGAGCAACAAATAATGATAAAACATGTTCAATCAAGCACACACCGTAGCACACTTGTAAGACTAAAGGCCTGATCATTTCAATTTGGCGGTAATCCAGTTGTAAATCTGCAGAATTATCACAAAACTCAGTTACCATTACGGCCACTCATTCCCGTGGCATTACCACAGGATCTTGCATGGTGATAAAGTGGTGTAAATCCCCATTTGTGGAGTCCAAACGACTCCATGGGTATGTTTTCACAGATTTACCACATGCGTTAACAGCATGCAGTAAATCTGCTGAGTTTAACACTAAGGTGGAATGTTTACCCCCAGCAAAGGAGGTGCGGTAATGTGGCGCTAAAGGAATTAATACCACATTACCTCCATTTGTACCCCACTGCCATACTTGCACTGAGGCCTTAAATGCCTTTGTACGTTTTTAGGGTGTATATTAACTTATTGTAAAACTTTGAACGTCTTACACCTACTCGAAACTTTCACAACATCACCCTTTTTAACCAGCTTTGTAAAATATATGTTTACCTAATCCCACTTTGGCTTTTTGACCTGTATTTGAAGTGCAACCCCTCCTCCACCTTCTATTTCCCCCTAGTTTCCCCCAGCCGCGCCCCCCCCCAACTCCCTCCCTGTTGATTTCTAGAGTTGCCACAACACTGGTTCTCGGCCTCTGCCGTTTATCTAAGAAGTGGGGTTACTCAAAGGAACGTCTTTTAGGGGTCGCCAGAGGTCGCAACTGCGACCTCTGAGTGTCTCCCTTGCGACCTCTGTGGTCTCCCTTGCGACCTCTAAAAAAACAATTTAAAAATCACGTTTTTTTTTCTTTTTTTTTTTGTAATGCAAGCTCCTGGGCTGTGGCCAGCACCATGTAGCTCTTTACTTCTGGAGTGGCGGGCTTTCGGCACTGACACTAAATAAGAAAGAATAGGAATACCAAATAATGTGTCTTTCTGGAATTCTATACAATCATTGCGAGACTCAATAAAGGTTTATTTCAGGCACACTTGAGTCACTGATTTAGTCTGTTCTTAAACGCCTCAACTCAGCCTTTCATCCTTCTGAGGTTGATAAATGAAATGAGTACCAACACAGGTTGGGTGATATTGGGTGTATATTCTTTCTATGTAAAGGGCTTAAGCGTAAGTGCTATATAATAACACATTATTATCATTTGGTCATGGACGTCTGCTTGCATTCCCAGTAATTTGGTAATATGGGCCTATACACACCGATCTTAACGAAACATATGACGATCCATTCTTGTATGAAATGTACATCACATTACAGTGATATCGTAACCATATTTTTCGTAGTGTACAATGCTATGTGATGCCACTTCCTGTTTTGTTAACGGTGAAAGTTTGTGTTCCATCGCTTCCCGCAATATCACTTCGAAGTGGGGTCAAATGGCATCACTTCCTGTGATGTCATCAGAGGTCAAGGGTGGTGTGATGTCACTTCCGCTACCCCTGGCATTTTGGTGAAATGACGTTCCTATTACTCAGGCAGAAGAGGGGGACACGTGAAGGGGCAGAGAGAGAGTAAGGGACTGGATGCTTGGAGAGGAAGAGAGACCCAGGGGGAAGAGGCAGTGAGAAGATAGGCGAAGGGGAGGGGAATTCAGAGAGCGTCAGAGGGAGGGGGGAGCGAAATATTGCTTCACGTATCGATCGCATGGGTTAATGGGCCTCTCAGAAACTATTTAGGGCGCTCATTATGATTCCCGCGCTCGGTGATTGACGTAAATGATGCGAGGAGATGGGCTCGCGCTGCTAATGGGCTTGCTTCTGCGAGTGGAGCACGTGTGTCTGTTTTATCTGTGTCTGTTGGGACGTATCGCTGTTGTCTGCATGAGTCTTTGTGTATATGCGTCTCTCGGCAGCACCTGTGTGTGCGTGTGTGTCTACGCATGTTTTGTGTCTAGCTGTGCCCTTTACGTGTCTTTGGATATCATTTCCTCTATTTAGCACCTGTGTGTGGTATGCAGTGATTTTAACGATTAAAAACAGAGAATAACTTTAAAAAAGAAACAATAATAACGAAAACATATTGGTTTAGTTTAAAATGTATATGGGGTAGGGTAAGGGGTTAAAACGGTCGGGAGAGGGATTTGGGGTGGGTTTGAAAGCATAGGGCAATGAGGGGGCTAGGGGGGACTCCCCAAAGTAAAAACATACTTTAAAATTTTGATATTTTTTGCTATAAAACTTTCGTTATTAAAGCATTCTCTGTAATTTAATGTGTTGACATCACATGTAACCCCTGTGTGTCGTGTGGATCTTGATGCGTGAGTGTCTATTTTCCGTATTTTGTGTACGTGCCTGGGTGTGTGCTTGCTTGAGTGTGGGTCTCTCTGCACGCGGTTGCCTATCTGTGTGGCTGTGCCTGTCCCTTTGTGTTTGTCTAATGGGGATTAGGTTTGAGGAGCATGGCTGACTGCGCACTGCCATTTCTTCATCTATGAGCACACTCATATCTCGTTTGTGGAGTTTGTCAAGCCACTGGGATTTGTACAGGCAGTCCGTGCTGGAGTGGGGGACTTGGTGGGGGGGACCCCTCTTTCCTGGGTCTGCTCTAGATATTAGGGGCGGGAATTTCTTGTTTTCGTCTTTATGCATGGCATGCCCAGCTAGAAGCTTGCAACGTGACATGGTCACCCACGTGCAGACAGTTCTACCTATGGGGAAGAAGCTTTTCTCGACAGGGCATGGTCCATTCGTGGTGGGAAGGGGGTTGCTCTCATTTATACAGACCAGAGCCTGTTCTCTCTGGTGATGGGGGGTGCATGTTTTTATACAGGGCCTGTTGCAAAATATTCAAAGCTGAATTTTATAAACATGGAGAGTGTTGATGATTAACCTTATATTTAGAGACCCATCCATGGAGGGGTCACGGGAGGGGGTCAGAAATGGAGAGTGGTAAATTGCATGGATAATAGCTCTGGGGCAATGCGGTCTTCTTGGAAGCGAGATGACGCCGAGCAACACAGGTTCGACCCCCGGGTCCGCGCTTAGAAACCTCAGGGTATTTGCACGTTAGAAATAACAAATTGTAATTATCAAAATAACCGATCACATGTGAAGACCGTTCCATTGATAGGGGAGAATGAATCTGCACATGTGAAGTAACATGTGTAGGCCGTTCCATTGATAGGGGAAAGTGAACCTTCACATGTGAAGTAACATGTGTAGGCCGTTCCATTGATAGGGGAGAGTGAACCTTCACATGTGAAGGCAGTTCCAATGATAGGGGTCACATGTGTAGGCAGTTCCATTGATAGGGGAAAGTGAACCTTCACATGTGAAGTAACATGTGTAGGCCGTTCCATTGATAGGGGAGAGTGAACCTTCACATGTGAAGGCAGTTCCAATGATAGGGTCACATGTGAAGGCAGTTCCATTGATAGGAGAAAGTGAACCTTCACATGTGAAGTAACATGTGTAGGCCGTTCCATTGATAGGAGAGAACGAACCTTCACATGTGAAGGCAGTTCCAATGATAGGGGTCACATGTGTAGGCAGTTCCATTGATAGGGGAAAGTGAACCTTCACATGTGAAGTAACATGTGTAGGCCGTTCCATTGATAGGGGAGAGTGAACCTTCACGTGTGAAGGCAGTTCCAATGATAGGGGTCACATGTGTAGGCCGTTCCATTGATTGGGGAGAATGACTCTTCACATGTGAAGGCAGTTCCAATGATAGGGGTCACATGTGTAGTCCGTTCCATTGATAGGGGAGAGTGAACCTTCACGTGTGAAGGCAGTTCCAATGATAGGGGTCACATGTGTAGGCCGTTCCATTGATAGGGGAGAGTGAACCTTCACGTGTGAAGGCAGTTCCAATGATAGGGGTCACATGTGTAGGCCGTTCCATTGATTGGGGAGAATGACTCTTCACATGTGAAGGCAGTTCCAATGATAGGGGTCACATGTGTAGTCCGTTCCATTGATAGGGGAGAATGAATCTTCACATGCGAAAGCAGTTCCATATTTTCTGACTGTCCCCCTTCCCCTATCTGCGTATTCCCAGATCCCTGTTATGCATGGAGCTGACTGTTTCCATTTGAGAGAGAGATCGACAGAGAGAGCGTGACAGGGAGTGGGGTAAAGAAAGAGAAAGAGGCAGGGTGAGGGAGCGATAAAGAGAGAGGAACAAAGGGGGAAGCGCAAGGAGTGAGGGAGCGGGAGCGCGAAGGGGAAGAGAGAGAGGGGGCAGAGAGAGAGGGAGGGGGGACAGAGAGAGAGGGAGGGAGGACAGAGAGGGAGGCAGCGGACAGGAGAGCAAAGGGGAGAGTGGAACAGAGAGCAAAAGGGAGAGCGAGAGGGGGAGGGGAGAGAGAAATGGGAGGGGAGTTAGGGAGTGTGGGAGAAAGTGAAATGGGACCATTCCGCAGTAGTCCACTGGTGCTAGTGGAGGGAGGACACCCGGTTGTTTTGCCTTTTATGGGTTATATCTCTCGCCCCCTCTCAAACCCCCGACCACCTTTCACCGCACAGGCAAACCCCCCAGAGGCCGGGGTCTCACATCTAGCCACCGGCACATCAACACCAATAGAGCTATGGCCAAGCTGGCTCCTTTAGTCCTACTACACACACCCAAAGCACTTCAGCCCTGTGGACCTGGGGTTCTCCCCTCACGATAACATTTCCTCAAGTGTTTCCGGCAAAACTGTAGCAGCAGCTTGGTGTCTCTGGGTGGTTCCAGCCTTTAACACCACAAGTTTCGCATCTGCTTCCCACCCTACCTGTAATATCCCAACATGTCCCTCTGCGCACGGGAGCCATGGACGACCACTCTACTTTAAAGTACATCAACATGTTGCTCCCTCTGACCTTGTTGTCTACTGAAATGTGTCACGAGATGTCTTTTTCTCATGTTCGAGGAATTCCCATTCTGTGTTGACGTTGGGCTGCAGGAACAACAGCGCCATTGTGTCGGCAGGAAACAGTGGTGGCGTTAGGCCCTACCCACATTTCCACAGTCAGGGCAGTGACTCTGGGGGCTCGTGTTGTTGTTTTCCATCTTCCTTTAGTTCAATGCCAATGTGTCCTGGTGTTCCCATTACTATGCTTTAGAATAGCTGTGACTGGGCATGTCCTTTTTACATCCGTTGGACCCTGCGCATGCTTTCCTGGGGAGCAAACAGGTCTATCTTATCAAAGGAGCACACAGAGGCTAAGGTGTAGAAAAGCTTGCGGTGACATGTGGCATCGGTGGGAGACCCCACAAGGGTGAAATTCATAATCTTGATCTCTGAGGTTGGGGCTACAGTGTGCCATTACTCCTTGCACCACTCTGCCAGTAGATTCGGATTTCTTCCCTTTATAACTAACATGCCAGAAGAACAGAAAGGGGAATGAGGCACTGGCAGAACCCTCCACCCCCAATGGAAGCCATGAAGTGAGCCAGCATTGTGCCTGAGCTTTGACCTTCCATTGATAAGGGAACACAATGTGCATGGATCTATTCCAGATGGGGCCATGTGGCCTGGGTCCGCTCTGTAGCACAGCAGAGAAGGGCAGGGCCTGCTGCCAAGTTCTGACTACAGCTGCCATGATGACAGGAGTACCCTGTGTCCAGCCACTTTCCACATCCCTGAATCCTGACCCATTGGCTGGGATCCATTTGTTGTTTTCTCCTTCGGGAAAATCACAGCTTGTTAGTGTGTCCGAGCATTGGCTCATGATGGGGCGTTCAACTCGACTTATCTTGTACAAAGCAGGGGCTTTTCTGGGAAGAAGTAATTCATCAACATTAGCACTCGACATGGGGGAACCAGTCAAAGAGGTGGCTAGAAACCTACAATCTCAGCACGCATTCCAAGCCGCCTTACGGCTGGTGCCTTGGCCGCCATCTTCCCCACCCCCCCCCGTCCCCTTCATTTTTATTTTTTTACTATTTCCAACCCCCCTCCACAACCCTACTTACCTGTTTGTTGCAGGGGTGCGGCCCGTCCCGCAGCTTCCCAGCTTCTCCAGACGCTATGGAAGAGGAGCCCCGCCTTCCCTTTCCATGGTGGCCATTTTAGCACAGTATTTTCAGCCATTCAAAGGGACGCGTGAGCGGTCCCGTTCAATGACTGAAAATGCTTTTTTTTAGCACTCCGGGTGACCGCTTTGGTAACCAGGGGTGCTAATGGTGTTAAGCCCCCGTTCCAAGGGCTGGAATGGTGGGTAACGGTCCGGATCTCTCGTTAACACTGCTGGGCCGTTACCTCCCGACCCCCGTTTCCGCCCCTGCAACAGGTTTTCAAGGCCACATTCAGTAAAGGCTGCCTGTACCAAACCTTCTTTAAACACTCATTTCCCTCTCTTACGGTTCTTTCCACACATCTTAAGCGCTGTTGGAAAGCCCTTTCACGCCATCCCATTCCATGATTTGATTCTCCCCCCTCTGGAGGATTTCACTGCAAGGGCTGAGAAGGTTGTGCAGCTCCCATGACCATTCACAAATTCACGTGTATGTGTTAAGGTCTTACATAGGGATGCCAGGAGATGAGTTCGTCTTGCACATTCATCCCTTTATTTCTCCATGTATGAACCATATGTAGGCATGCCAAGGGGTTTAATCTTCTCACCTGTTCATTCCTACACCTGGGTAGTCATCATGCATTGGGATGCCAGTGAGATCATCTTATTATCTACTCATTCCTATGCCAGGGATCGAAATTAAGATTGGATGAGCAGGAGCTAAAAGCAGCTCCTGGGTTTCCAGCATCAACCAGTGACTAGGAGCCACCACAGGGAACCGAGAACTAGTGCATAGCATTCCACAAATAGACCCTCCAAATAAGATGCAAACCTATAATTTTGTCCACTATTTATGACCCCTCATGCTTTCCAATGTTGCATAGATGTCCTATTGTTGATTTACAGATTGTCCCAAACACACAGTGTTAAATTCAGATAGGTGTGTTTGTTCAGCATCAGTTGCGCTGGGGAGCCAACAGTAGAACCTGGTAGCTACTGGTGTCAAGGTAACCAGGCTCCACTAGGCTACAAGCAGGAGCGAAATACCTCCCAGCTCCCCTCGATTTCAAACCCTACCTATGCCTTAGTAGGGATCAAGCATAGAGATGACACAGGAGGTAACCGTCTTGTCTATGCATTCCTTCAACCCTTTGAGAAGGAATCACACATAGAGATGTTTGGGGAGATAACATACTCAACAGCTCACTCTTCACCACATTAGGGGCTCAACTGTAACGATGCCAATTGAGTTAATCTTCTTGTCCATTAATTCTTCCACCTCTCTCAGAATAGCTGGTAGATAGTGATGTCATTTGAGTTAATCTTTCTGTTGATTCTTTCCTCCACCTCTCTGAGAATGCCTCGTACATACTGATGTCAGTTGTGTTCCTCTTCTTGTCCATTCAATCCTTCATGTCTATGAGAATGGCCTGTATCTAGTGATGTCAGTTGTGTTGATATTCTTCTCCATTCGTTTCTACAACTCTCTGCGAACAGCTCGTTCCTAGTGATATCAGTTGTGTTAATCTTCTTGTCCATTCAATCCGTCTCGTCTATCGGAAGGACTCATACCTAGTGACGTCATTTGAGTTAATCTTCTTGTCCATTCATTCCTCCAAGTGAACTCAGAATTCAGTTTTGATTCAAAGTACTCAGTGGTAGATATTTCTCAGCACAACTCATTGAGCGCTCTAGCATTTGTGCCATTTCTCACACTAGACAAATTCCTGCTCACTTGATAAACCTGTAATTGTCATCCTTTTTTCAAATCCTGGACACCAATATGTCACTGCACTCACACAGACTTGGTCGACATTCCCTAGTTGTCCTCACTTGATGCAGCCTGGACTCTCCATTCCATGCTTCACAGGTTTGATGGTTGCATGATCGAAATATAACCAGAAAAGTGATGGGTGGAAGTTTTTGGATAAATCTGAACCACTGGCACTGCTCTGGGAAACCTTCCACACCACTGTTTTTTAGCCCGTCTGCACCATTGCAAAAGAGGTCCAGCCATATGCAAATCAGACAGGTACTGCCACCAACGGGAGCAGTCCTGCCCAAACTGCTAGGTCAGGTCCCCTCTGCACAGAAACACAACCAACCCCAGGCATTTTTCTGCCTTTTTAGGCCTCCTCATTGAGGTGCAGCATGGCACCTTACGATGCAGCGAATAAGGGACCAATGTCTGGACATACCCTCTCTCACATAGGGAGACAAATTATAACCAAAACAGTGATAGTTGGAAGGTTTTGAATAAATGTGAACCACTTGCATTGCTCTGGGCAACCTTCCACAGAACTGTTTTTAAGCCTGTCTTCACCATTCTAAAAGTTGTCCACCCATATGCAAATCAGTCAGGTACTGCCACCAATGGGAGCAGCCCAGTGGGAACTGCTAGGGCTGCTCCCATATGCACAGAAACACAAACAACCCACAGTTCTTTTCATCATGGTATCTGCAGGACTTTCATCAATTCCTAAGTCACTTGTATCAGGTGACTTTCGTAATAAAACTTGCAAAGGTCCTCTGTGCCTCTTGCGCAACACATTGATAGGCTAGCAAGACATACAGCATTACCTCCAACATGCTCTGCTCTTTGATTTAATTGTAACACACTGATCCGAACAGACTTAACTGCATCAGGGCGCAGGTGTTATAGCAGCTCTGACTTGTCTGAGGCTGACTTGAGTATCCCATCAAGGGACTTTAGCCTGTACCTAGTTAAACAGGTATGTCTTCAAAGATATGCAGAATTGTATCAAATTCTTCATGTTCCTGAGCTCCCAAGATAGGCTATTCCAAATTCTGGGGCTGTAAACCGAGAAACTTCTATCTCCTCTGGAAATGTGAGGGGGGGGGATTATTAAAGGCGCCATTTTGGTTGATACCATAACTGTTTTTGAGCAAGATATTAAGGGGCAGAATTATTCAAGTATTTGAAAATAAGGCACAAAATCTTAAAATCGACTCTATCCTTAATTGGAAGCAATGTAGAGAGTGAAGCAGATCTGAAATTGGAGTGGATTTGGAAACTCGAAAAATGTATCTCACTCTTGCCTTTTGGGCTTTTCAGAACTCACTTGGGGCTGCCTCCTTATAAAGGTCAGACTCTTATGCTACTGCTTCCAAACATGACTTACCCAATGCGCAGAGTGACGGTGCTTATCTCCACCCCCTTGCCATCCCATTGGCACTATTTTAGGGAACCTCCCCTGATGTAAACCTCTTTATCCACTGACTTGGTCATTCTTTGGATACAACCCATCCCGGTGTTTCTTCTCTAGCCCCCTTTTGAAAAGAATGGAGCAAAGCCACCTTGACCGCAAGGCCAGTTGGGTATGAAGACCCACCAATGATCTGGGTGAGATATGCATGCCGTGGAGGGAAAGGTAGAAGCGGGGGAGATGTAACTCTACTGGGGCACCCTGTATCTGCTCCTTATCACCCCAAACACTCTGCATCAGTACATACTCCTGCTTTCCTTGTCCTCCCAAGGACCTGGCCATTAGTTGGCACATGCCCTTGCAATGGTGCATCCCAGCGCCCCATTACTGTGATCTTCTTAATTAGGGTTCATTGGTACTTGCAAGACAGACAATGGGGGACAACCAATCTGCCTTTCTGTTCGTGATCACCTTGCCTTGAGCTTCTCCGGCCCATTTCTTCAAGAGTCCCTTCACAACCAAACCATCCGAATGTTTTAGTGGTCGCCTTCCCATCAGAGGACGGGAAGGCGACCCCCCCCTTCCTATGTGGAAGTCAAGGCAGAGTTTACGTGGACATAAGAGCTCCCGCCCTGTAGGCCACAGAAGGATCTCTTTCCACATACTCTGCTCTGGTTTCTCTGGATCTGGACTCTCAGCCCACGCTGTGCATCTTGCGCCCTAGCACCATGCGGTGCCAACATGCCCAACCTGGGTTTTCTGCTCCTCTGTTCACTCCACTGCAAAATGCCCATCTTGCTTCCACCTAACACAGTCCTGCTTTGCCGCTCTATCATCTTGCACCCGTACTCCAGGCAACTTCAACCCTCCGATGTGGCTGTTGTTTGTAGCAGTGTCAGGGCTTTGGCATGGAAGATCTGCTCGGATCTATGTGATCACTGCGCCGCCCGTAATTCCGCCTGTGAAAATGTTGTCTGCAAATATGGCGTGGCGCAGTGATCAGGTAGACCACTTCTGCCCGCCTAACCCGGCCCGCAATCCCTAAAACCACAGCCCCCCAGGTCCCAAACACTTAATTTTACTGCGGTGCACTCCTGTGTGCGCCGCTGGCATCCTTGTACCGCCGCAGCGTCAGCTCCTCCCACTTACCTGGGGCAGTGCTGATGCCGCAGGGTCCTTTTAAAAAGCTTAAAAAAAAATCTTATCGCCACTTACCGTAATGGTAAGTGGGGGACACCCCTGCACGTCCTGACACCCGTTACTGAGCCCAAGGAGAGCCGGGGACAACCCCGCAACCCCGGCTCTGCTTGGGCGCAGTAAAGGGGGACGGGATTTTTATACTGCGCTCCAGCACAATTGTAGTAAGGTCGCCATGATGGTGGTGACATTATGGTACAATTTTATCTGCGGATCTGTTCTCTTCCCGCAGCTTATTTGGTGGTAACACATCGGGGCTCATGTCTCGTGTGATGTACAGAGAGGAGAAGGGGTGCAGGTCAAATGTTGCAGTTCTTAGCTGTCTTTGCTATTGGATTGGGGAGCATGCCATGCCACTGCTGGCACCCCTGTCTGCATGAAACACACATCTCTTGCAACATTACTTTGACGATGGCAGAAGGAAGGGCGCCTGTCTGGGTTTTGGCACGCTCTCCCAACCAGGCAAGCCACAACTTTGCCAAGCTTTTACCCAGTGGGCACAATGGAGTCACCATCACTGCTTGAGATAGATGGGGGAGATATGAACACTGTTGGATTGCACACTGTGTCACACAAGCTAAATGCACAAATCCTGCTTTTGTGTAGAGCCAGCGTGTCTAAATACTCTCTCAGCCAGGATTAATAGTCTGTATGTGTATTTGCGCCCAATCCGGGAAACATTTTCCTTGCACAAATTTAATATGGGCCAAACCTGGAAAAAAGGTTGTTGCAAGAAGTAGATGCGCATGATTCCGAGGAAAGTGCATCTGCTGGATGCACAAGTGCACAGAATGGCCTCAAAATCAGCGAAGGAAATGCACGAAGAGCATGGAAAAGATTTACAACCATGCCCGCAAGTGAGGAGTGGGCACGCACACTGGACCAACATGTGTGAACATCCCTCTTCACAAAATGAGGGCAAATGATTTGCTCCACGAAATGCCCATCAACGTTAACTCCATTCACAAACTTGAGCAAGTGAGGTCAAAATGGGAGCACGTGATTTGCCGACCAAAATGAGTCACTCTGTCAGAGCGCACAAGATGCTTTAAAGGCCAGCACATTCCACCACGTGCACTTCCCAAAAATGTCTGATCCCATGGCCATTATGATACTGCTCGACCTAAGAGATAAGGAGATGAGGAGGAGATGGAGGAGGGAACACATGCACAGGAGGAGAGTGTCTGTTGTACAGGTCATGTTGTGGTCTGTCACGTCGCGTGCGCACACACGCGCGCCACTTACCTGTTCGGGGGGCCCGGGTCCTCGGCCGTGGCGGTCTCCTTCCTGGAGGCTCTACCCGCGTTGGCGTCTTTCCTCGCGACGACGCCCCGCGGCCCGAGTCGGCTCCTTGGGCGCGGCAATCTTGCACGTTCTGCGCATGCGCGGATCGTCAGTATCCGATGTTTCGCGCATGCGCAGTAACGGGGACGTGCGTCCCAAGCCTCGCTTGGATTACGGGTTATAAAAAGCCCTGCATACACGGAGACAGCGCGTCTCAACGCGGTTTTCCCCGTGTATACGCTCCTGGAGTCCAGTTCTCTCGTGCCTCCAGTCTTGCCTACTATCCTGCCTTACCCAGCCTCGACTAGCCCCCTACCAGCCCTTGACTGTCCCTACCCCTGGCCCTAGTCTTCCTTGTTCTGCTTGCCCTCCTCCTGGTTCTGGGTTCGAGGGGGGTCCTGCCTGGGTTCCTTGCCTGACCTTTCCTTGGCTCAGTCCTTCCACCTTGCCTAGGGTCCCTTCTAGCCCCATTCCTGTTGAGATCCTAGTTTTGGGAGAGTTTACCCTGTCTGTCCTTCCTGCCTTTTACCAGTCTTGTGCCCTGCCGGTACCTGTGCCTTTCACCTTCTTGGAGTCGGATTTACAGCTCTTCAACCTTTGGTGTTACGGAGGACTTCATTTTGCCTTCTCTGTCAGTGGAAACACTGTCCCAACGTCACGTTAATACAGAGAAGTGCCACTCGTGGCGTTGGGAGTTGGTTCAGTGCCATCCTGTCTATAACTGTCAGGAGGGTGTTGGGTCGATTCCTTGCGTTACAATATCATCGGCATTAGCTCTACGACAGACTGGCAACCGCAACCCCACGACCTCCAGGAAGAAAAGGTAACCAGCGATCCCGTGACGCTTCATATAACATGGTTCCACTTTCCCGCATAAGTTATACTGCGTATTCTGCGCAGTGGGAAGTGGCATACTGGACCTTTCATGAGAAGACAATCCCTACACCTGCAAGTTAAGCTGGAATCAGGCTTGCACTTCTTGTGAACTGGGTCCTTCCAGAGGACCAGTGACATCACCCACTGATCCTGCAATCCTCGCATTCACAGGCTTTACACCAAAGCTTGAATGCAGTTCTCGCTTTGTCGGGTCCCCAGTCGGGGCCTAGGGCGCACGAAACACATACGCCAGCAAATGAGGACACAGCCACACCGGATACCGTTAAACAGGAAGTGATCTATTGGTGCACATTGCACGCTTACATTAACACTGGTCATGTCATGTGTGGTAGATCGTAGCCGCAGTGGAAACATTGGCGTTTCTCCAATCGGGTTTCTTGGGATGAGTGTTGATGCACCATAAGTTTATTTATGGCTTCTTCTTTGATGCTGGGAGCAGAGATGTGTTTTTTTTTGCTTAGGGTGGATGTTGTCCTTGCTAGTGCGAGGATTTCCACTAGCGGGTGTGGCACTTGCAGCAGGTATCGACTCGCACCCTGCTATGACTTGCGACTTGATGGCCTCTTCATTGTTGTATAGATGAAATTCGCAATGCTTAACCTTGGACTTGAGGCGTGTAATGAGCTTGTCCATGCTCTTGCCGGGGAATTGCATCTTGGTATGGACCAAGTGTCTCTCATATTCCACGTTCCTATGTATTGCAAAGTGTTCCTTTAGTATGCGTTTGAGGTCCTGGTATTTGTACTCAATGTCCTCTGGTAGTTCAAAGATGATGTCCTGCACTTCTGGGCCAGTCGTGAGGGTAAGTAGTCTTATGATGCGCTTGTCTTCCTGTGGGCCCAGGGCATCAACATAAGCATCATATTCTTTCTTCCATCTGTTCCATCTTGGTCCTAGGCTGGTGGTGTCAGTAGTATCAAACGGAAGCAGGAATGGCAATGGGAAAACACCCCTCCCTTGAGGCGTAGGTTTAGGCGCCGACGCTGGGCCTCAACCTTGTGCTGGGTCAGACATGCTGCAGGTGACAGGCTGAGGCGCTCCACCTTCTCCTTTCCAGTCACTTGGGGTGGCACAGGCTCTTGTCTTGACTCACTGGGCAGTGCACCCTTCCCTAGGGCTGCAGTAGGCTGGTGTTACATTAGAGTGACCCCTTCTTGGGCCTACTGGGCGATCCTAGTGTCAGGGCCCACATCTGGGTGTGTATGTGTGTCCTGCTGCCTTTGCTTGTCGCGGTACCTGAGTCTGCTGCGCCAGATCCTCCTTCAGGGGAATGCAGTGCCGGTACTCCCACATGCTGCAGCGTGACCGGGTTCATGAGCAGCTAGCTGGTGAAGGCTGTCGTTGAAGGTGGTGGCTTCATGGCATACTTGCGACCCCGTGTTGAGTAGGGCGGGTGGGCCAATATTTCCTCCACGGCCCACCTTCTTAGCAGCCATCTTAGTCCCATCTCGGTGGGGCAATGCATAGCCACAACACCGGTCCACATGGGTCCACTCTGGCTGCAGAAAAGATCAAGTGCTTTCACCATGGACCTCAGGGGAAGAGACAGACCCACAGAGTGCAGCACATCTTCATCATACCCACATCAGCACCATGGCGTGCTGTCTGGCATCTGACCTCCGTGCACACTGGATAAACCTAGGATGCTACTTGCAGGAATACTGCACATGCTACCGTGGGTCTAGCTGGGAGATTTGTTGCCCCCCACTAAATCAAACAGCACATGTTGGAGGCACACACAAAAGCAATGCAGAGGCTGTGTCGAAGTTCACCTGGTTCCATCCCTTCCAGTTCTCTTCACAACTACTGGCAGGAGCATCCTGGCCACTGCTTCCTCTCAAGGTACAGGGAAGGCCTATGAGGTGGGCCCTCCAGCTGGCCACTTGTGTGGCCTCTTCTCTCTGCCACCTTGTCCTAAGCATTTCTTGACCTCATTATAGCCCGGACATTGATGTTATTTGACAGCTCCAGCCACAGTGCGTGGCCCATGGGTGCAGGACAGAGCATCCTCATGCTTTTTATTTATTTATTTTATTTGTTTATAACACGCTGGAACACAGCCCCTGGGCATGTAAGCGCAGACAAGACCGACAACAGAAAACAACTAATTGGCATATCATCAAGAGTCAGATTTCAGGATAATACAGATAAGATATAGCTTCATTCGAATAGGAGAGTCTTGAGTCTGCATTTGAAGGACACTCGTGAGGTGCAGGACCTTAAATCAGGAGGTAATGCATTCCAGAGGCGAGGAGCTGTCATAGCGAAGCAACCTTCCAGCACAAGTGAAAGTTTGGCCTTTGGGAGCACTAGAAGGCCAGAATTATTGACCTCAATGTAAGCCTAAATGGGAGCCATCCAAGCAAATAGGAACGATAGACAGGACTCTTCCCAAAAAGACAATTGTGTGCAATGCAGAGTGTACAAAACACAATTTGTTTCCCAATCGGAAGCCAATGCAGGGATTTCTGGAAAAATGATTCATGTTCGAATTTCTGCAGTCCGCAAACCACACAGACTGCATTGTTTTGGACCACCTGGAGACAATTAAGTTCTCCTTGACACAGGTCTTGCAGAAGGCTTGAACAGTAATCAAGGCGTGACCCAATGATGACACGAGCCACCGTGGCACAGCTACGTGGGTTAAGAAATGGACGTATAAGACCTAGGAGCTTCAGATGGTAAGAAGAGCATGAAACTAGATGGCTAACACGAGCTTTCATACTTAGCTCTTGATTTAAGATGGCTCCCAAAGTCTTAACTTAAGGTAGGGATTTGAGTGCACATTCTGGATGCTCCTGTATGTATGACACAATGAGGTCCATTTTTGCTTTGTGAAGTTTTAGGCGTGATGATCCTTCCCTCCATCCGTCACTCGTTGGTCCTCATTGTCACCCATTTTGCTATATAGCCCGGTACTGCTACCAAAATGGTCAACTGGTGTGTACGGGGGCGGGAGGAGGGTGGGCACTTCCAACTTGTTGAGGCTTTTTAGAGTAAATGTGCACGTCTTTGAGCATCCATCAGATGCGCATGTTGTTGCACGCAAAGTGATGTGTATTAAACATTTGTGTAAAAACAACTTTCGAATCAGCCATTTTTATGCACATTTGCCCAATGCGTGGTTATATGGCACACTTGGATGTACATGTTTTTCCCCCAAAGTGATGTGTCTTACACCATTTGTGTAAAAAAAATCTTGCTGAGCATCAACCATTAAGTGCCAGGCTATTATTGAAGTCTATGTAAAAAGGACGAGTATACTCGTCCTTGGCACTTAAAGGATATTATTAATGTACACTTGGCCAATGTGTGATGGAATGGGGCACTTGGTCAGATGTGATGTCACATGCACATTTCTTTTACTTTGTGTTTGATCTTGCTGTGTGCTGTGCACTGTGCATGTTGTGCTAGTTTGTGTGTGGATCGTGTTCCGGAACGTGCTTCTTTGTATTATAGCATTGAGAGGCGCATATGTTAGACATTTTAGTCTACCTAATGTAGAAGTAAGACAGTTTAGTAGAATTGTATTCATTCTTTGTGTATCATTGGGCAAGTTTCTACTTCCCAGCATTGTGTTGACTGGTGTTTAGAGACAGTTAAGGGAATCCTGGTACTGGGCGTGGGCTTCTCCCGGAAGTGTAATGCCCAGAACACAGTACAGTATACAGCCATATCCCAAGTGATAATGCCCCCTTCCGAGGTCTATAAGACTATTAGCGCATAGTGGGAGTAGCAACACATGTTTTAGAGTAAACAATGTTACTTTAATAGTGGGTAAAGTAAATAGGCCACTGAGTTAGTAAATTAAATGTTTTTTTTTGTATGTTGAAATAAGATAGTTGTCCTTGTAAATTAAGCATTTTAATTGCAAACTTTGTTAAACTGAAACCGGTTTAAAAGAGCATGCATTTGATGCCAAGGACAAGTGAACACTTTCTCTGTAAGAAAGAGCAAGTGTTTTCCCATGTTTAAGCTTTCTCTTCTATCTGTTAAATATGATGTTGCAGCAAAAAAGGTCTTTCAGAGAGGAAGTGTCTTGTTAAAAGAACTCTTGCCTGGAAACAGCACTGCTCTTTCTCTTTCTGTTTTCAGAGCGCAGTCAATGCCAGCAGTTATTGACTGCACTCTAGGCATTCTGATTGGTTGAGAGGCAGTCAATAACGACCTCCATGTGCTAATACACAATGGCCCTCATTACGACCCTGGCGGAAAGGGGTTTACGCCGGCGTAAACCATGGCGCCCCTTTCCGCCTGAGTACGAGTTCCCGTAGCGCCATGGTGATTTTTACGCCTGCTTTTTGCAGGCGGTAAAATCCATGGCGCTAAGGGACCTTGTTGTTAATTACGCCACCGTAATTTACGGTGGCGTAATTAACGCCTTCCCCACTCCCATTATACCCTATGGGGCAAAAATGGGAATGGGGAAGGGTAAATGGGGATTGGGGACTTACCGCCCCGCCAAGGTCGGAATGGGGCGGTAAGTCCGCCAACCACCATGGCGGAGTTGGCAGCTTAGCGCCATGGACCATGGTGCAAATAGCACCATGGATCTCCGCCAAGGTCGTAATGAGGGCCAATATTCCGATTGGCTACTGAGAAAGGCGTGAAGCACCATCAAATACTTCTCACCAATGTTAAAAGGGTGGGTGGGCAATCACACCCACTAATAGATCTCGATGAAATTGTGGTATAATGCTCTATTATTTGAAGGAAGACCCTCCTGGTCAGGCCATTGTGGTCTATCTGAGCAATATTAATGCCCTTCCGAGGCCTCTTTCAGATGGTAACACCCACATTAAGAGATACTGTGGAAGGATTGATAGGATGCCTATATGCTGCTATACTGAGGAGCTACAACAGATTTCCATTACAGGACCAAAGTGTTTATAAGGGAGTGTATTGTGACATTCTTAACAGATCTATGTCTAGTTTATCCTAGCCCCATACAAACCTCCCACCAAAATACCCACCAACCAAAATGCTCACTGGCACGTGAATATTAACAAGTCGCTTTTGCGGGGGAAGACCACACCCGCAAAACTCCTCTAGGACATCTGGGCCCCTGTCACTCAATGCTCCCCATGGCCTCACTTCCCCATAACATCCCAAGTATTGTTTAGACTTTCTTCCATTTCCAAAGCAAAAGTGCTGGAAGTGGAACAACAGTGCAACCTGCCCTGCTGCTTTGTGGAGGTCTCCTAGGCCCCTGCAGGACAGTGGACAGGTTTAAGGGCTCTGTGAGGGGTGGCAGTTGCATGCTCTCTCCGTAGGGCCCTCATTCTATTCCCCTGGGTGAACCTCAAGCGTCTCCAGAAATGTTTGAAAGTGCGTAGGTGCTCCAGGCACCTGAAATTCAAGTGGTTCGATTTATCCCCAAACTTATTTGTCTAGCTCTGGTCCTAGTGCACCAGTTACAAGCTGTTTTCTGGCACTTAAACAATTGCAAATGCTCAGGAGGACCTCGTGGGCTTAATGCTGTGATGTATAAGAAAATCCAAGACTTTCTTCCAAAGATATTAGCAAAGGTTTTTCTATGGATATTGGGGCAATTACTTGCCCCTCAAAGCTGGGAAGGATTGATGTCACTGGCACCCCCGTATAATGATCCAGCACGGTACATCAACTAATTTCTCTTATTAATACAATTCTCGAATGTACTATTATACCAGCAGCATGATCAGACTACATACCTAAAGAAGAGCAAGAAAAAGTCACCAGAGAGTGAACGTGAGAAATTGTAAATGACTGATTTGCACACAGCTTAAAAAACAACCATTCTCAGCATCATTCATTGAAGATGAAACAAAGTCTGTTCCGGTTGTGGGTGGGGATGAAAAGAATTTGGATTCCCAGATAATTTTCTGCTCTGCATTTATACTTTATGGCCAGCACCCAAAAGCAGATATAAACGCGCTTCAGATCAGTGTGACAGTTATATCCGTATCTCGTGCGATCACGCCGACGCGCCCACGGACCCCGCCTGTGTCACTCCATATAAGGAGCTCTCAGCAACAAAACTGTGTGCTTTAAAGGGCATCATGACCTTCAGATGCATTACTGAAGCGTACAAGGGCAGCTGTCTAGCTGTGCTCTGGCATTACCCAACAATATTTCCACATCACAAATGGGTTTCTCCAACTCTCTGGGCAGAAGATCAACAAGACCAAGATGGAAATCACATGGCAGAACTGCCAAGTACTAAAGGAAATTACTAGGTTAACAGAGGCAACTATCTAGAATGCCTATCTGTAACACAAATCAAATCCAATAAAAAAAAATTCCTCCCAATATGCCATGGAATCCTACTGCCTTGGTAAAATAACTAGAATGTGCAGTTACTCATCACTGGACAGATTAGTTATATTAAACTCATCTTGCCCTGGTTGATTTTTATATACTTACACGGCTTAACATATATTCCTACCTCTTTCTCTAACAACACAAACGAAAGGTTGAACACAATTATAAGTAACTAATAGTATTCCAATATCTAGGACCAAACAAGATGCTACAGGAAAAGCGGAGGTTTTATGCCAAAACATTAGACTGTACTGGCAAGCCACTGAGTGCCACAAACTAAACATTTTGAGTGCCAAAACAATGTCGAGAAAGAAATTAGGAGTGTCTGCAGGTCTCCCTTTCACCGGCCTCAGTTGAAGGGGTTTTGACACAATTGGGCTGAAAGAAAATCTTCAAGAAGGTCCTTTTAAAAACATACCAAGCCTGGATATTGGATATGGATCGATATCCCATGGGAACCCAAAATGTTCTACAGTCACGAAGGACACACAGATGTGGAGCAGCCAGGATTATTCTTGTTGGCTTCAGGAGCAATGAGCAAGTCAGTCCCCTCACAAGTAACGCCAGGGTACGAGAAATGCTGCATGGTGATAGAACATTTAAAACACATGGAGTTTCAGAGTCAGCTGGGGTTTGTATTTACATTTTTTATATGTCATGATCTGATTTTTTTTCACTTGACAAACAATTATATAAATCATGTCCTGGCTGCAAAAGATTGTTCAAAGTAGGATTTTCACAAAACGGATGACTGGCAAACAATTATCGGGAAAAAAGAAAGCAGATCATGCTAAGATACCAGATCGTACAGGGAAACAAACAATCCGATGGAGGATAACATTTCTGATCATAACATTTGAAGGTATTTGATACCACAGCATAGAGTGTGGGTATCCATCGAAAAAATCGAATACAAAAATATGGAGATGACCCAATATTTTTGGTCAAATTTGTTAGGAATTCTATTTACGTTTTTATTTAAAAAAAAAAAATTGTTAGGGTGGGATAAGAGTATAAGTTAAGGTAGGTGGAAGTCTTTGGGTGCCAGGGTCTCTTAAAAAAAGGGACAAAAACCCCAAAAGTAATTTTCGCTTTTCAACCTAAAATAATGAGGTCATTTCTAATTAGGTATTTTTTTCGTTTATTTCATGAACAACCTGGAGCATGTGCTTTCCTCCTGCTAGAATGAGTCATTTCATCAAAACTGCAAACCATAAAAGGTCCCCGATGCTCATTGTGGATCGCTGAAGAGCAAAACATGTTTGCTTCTTGTCCAGATTGGAAAAAAATGTAGTTGAATATTTAGGGGTATTTATACCGACATATTTACAAAACACTGTTCAAAGTGTGCAAATGCACAATGAATAAACAGTAACGTTATAAAACTCAGCAATTTTTTTTTTATTTTGTCAGCATTGAAAATTGCCTGTGTAGAACGGTGAGAAACAAGCAGTGTACCACACTTGGGAAATTAGCAGGTCGAAACACCAGGACCAATAATATGATTGTCTAATCAAAATATGAAGACTGGGTGTCATCTCAAGACACTTGAGCGGATACCCGTGACACCGGCTCTCGGCATGTAGTCGCCCCTTCTCTGTAGGCACCTCCAGACCCCTCTTGCGTGTCTCAGGCTGCTTCTCCTCTTGCTCTCTGCAGCCTCCACTAATGTCACGATCCAGCTAGCCGAAGTGGTGGACTCACCAAGCGAACCTGAGGGAAAGGTCCCCCCATCTCCTACATTAGAGGTCTTTATTAACCTGGTGAGGACGATGAGGGCAAAGTCAAGGAAACTGAGTGCTTCACAGTTCGACTTTCCTTTACTTTGAGGAACGCAAAAGCCACAAGACTGGACACGTGATTCCAACTCTGATAGTGCATCAGATGAGGACTGAAATCATACAAAGCCAAATAGATAATCAGTCCACGGGCCTCATTACGAGGCGGGCGGCGTGGGATTAACGGCACCGGTAATGGTGCCGGTGCTGTTAAACCCACTCCGCCGTATTATGAGGTTCCCTCGCGGGACCCGGGAAGGACGTCTGGTCAGACCAGACGTCCTTTCCGGGTCCCGCGAGGGGACCAGGGAGCTAACAACGGGCACGTTATTAACAGACCCATTGTTAACTCCCTCCCCATTCCCATTGATCCCTATGGGGCTCAAATGGGAATGGGGATTAATTTTTACCGGGTCTATGGAATGGGCAATTACCGGGTCCGCCAAGGTCGCCATGACCCGGTAATTGCCCATTCCGTGGACCCGGTAAAATGTCATTACCGGCGGCAGCTGTGCCCTTAATAAGAGCACGGCTACCGCTAGGATCGTAATGAGGTCCTGTTTCCCCCACGAGTAAAGACAATCATCAATTTCGATGACCTCTATTTCCATCGCTTCCATTGCATTGTTTAATGTCCAAGCAAGAACGTTCCCACCGCTCCCCCTCACCATAAAACCTGTCAATCACTTTCTCAATCAGGAATTCCAACCTCCCTATTGGCTCGTGCCGGCTACCAGTTGGAACTCCTCCAACACTATCTTAACTCTGCAAAAAGGCTGTTTTGATCCCATCATTAACTTATTCAGATTCCCATCTCTTGGAGTCTGTAAGGATTCTTTAGAAGTCTTTGTGGGTTTGTACAAGGGCCTCCTTAGAAAGGGAGCTTGCCCCTGTGAAAGCGTTAACAGATTCCCAGACTAATGACAGCTCATCCACCAATCCCACAAGTCTATGAAATGATGTAATCTCCCGTAATTCAGACCAGAAACATACTTTGGTTTGCCTTTGAGTATCGAGATAGATCTGTCCTATTCTGTCCACACTACATAGCGATGGGATTTCTGTAATGTTACATGCAAGTGTCCTTAACGGTATACAACACGTCATCATTCCAGATATTGCCCAAACCATAGTATTCTACCAGTGAGAGTGTTGTGTAAGGAACCCTCAGCAGAGCCCAAGCACCTTTCTAATGTCAAGTACAATGTGGTGTTAAAATCACCCCGCTCCACAGAGTATGCGGTATGTCTCTTCATTACGCACTTGTAGAACCGGAGAAAATCCATCTGCGGTGCAGACATGTTCAAAAATGTGAACTTTGTGCCAGCCATCATATCTTAGACAACTATATAGTCTCCCCGCCCTTCCCCACCCGTGATCAGCCATTTCTTTATGCGTTGTTAATAGCCACAGAAGATGAGTCAAATCAGCCCTAATTTGACTGGGAAGAGAATGGCAAATGGTTATTCAATTTGCCTGCAATTCGCCTGTGACCTGTATGAGTCACTCTGGTCTCCCGCAACACGATGATGGTGATGCAATCTCTGTGCGCCTACAGCAGAACCAGGATCCCCCTCATAGGGTGGCTGAGGCCTCTCAGAGGCCACATCAATGCTTTGACCTGGGCACGGCACACACCAGTCCTGTAGGGTTGCTGTCTCTGCTCTATCCTGCCCTCAAGTCTGAATATTCTTGCTCGTTTTCCTGTTCTTCAATTTTACTTATGAATCTCAGCCCTCATGTTTTCTACCTTTAGGGCTTGCCGGTATAATTTGGCAGACCCGTAGTGGATCACTGCGCTACAGTGGTGCAATGGAGCAATACGACTTCATTGACATACCACTGTTCACATCACCATAGAATTTTCCCACCTGGACTTTTGAGTTTGAAAAACGCACCTCTAAATGGCATTGATTTCCTTTTGCCAAAAAGCTTTGTGGAAGAGTACCTGTTGTTAAGTGCAGGTCATGTGACAATATATTTGTACCATAAATCGCTGCTCGACAAGGCCAACTAAGAAATAACCGTTTGGCAATACTGATTTTGGGAGCACGTGATAGCTTAGCCAGGCAGCCATAAGCTTGGTTTACTGTGTCTTCATCGTTTCTCTTGGATGTTCTACTCATCTATGCCATTTCCTTCCACTTCATATGCTCCCGTCACCGACTCTCAATAGCTTCTGCTTCAAACCTATGGCACCACAGAGGCAGGATGTCCATGATACATGAGTTCTAAAGCATATCCAGGCCCCACTGAGACGCTGCTTCACCTGAGATTCCCACTGGATAACCCAGCACAAGTCCACCATGGTCCAAACCAGATTTTGGGCATCTGGGGGCACCTGGCCAGGTCTCCCTCTTCCTCTAATAGTGGTCTGACCTCACCACTTCTCTCATGGCCTTCACTTCCAAGCTTTTCCTCCTCGGAGGCTTCAATATTCACCTTGACTATCATGATGCGGCCTCTGGAAACTTCCACAACCACTGTGACTCTTTCCCTCTCCATTGTTCCCTGCTCTCATCCCTTCAAACACCCCCATCTCCAAACCTCTCACAACTCCTCTCTCCTCTCTCCTGGTCTGATCATGCTCTCCAATCCTCTCAACTGGGCCTCCTGGGTCCCTGGGCTAAGTCGCCGCCTGCACTTCCAGTCTCAATCTCCGTCATTCGGCCTATGAAACGAGCATCACTTGCTGCTTTTGCTGCCACCGCCATTCCCCCTCCTAATGATCTATGCAGTTGCTATTGTTCTGTGACTACCAGGTTGACAATGGGTCATCAGATTTGGTGGGCCTCTCCCAATCTCACCAATGCCACTATACTTACCATTTGCAATAATGCCATGTTAATTGCCATGCAATACTTTATATGATATCTGCAACTTTATTCTGTGCATCTAACTCTCAAACCTGCACTCAATTCGGATCCCACATGCTTTTACACTAGCACTTGCCATCTGCCCTATGCCACTTAACCATTGAAATATACCAGGTTCCCAAGCAAAGTCTACACTCTTTTCTTTTCCTTGACCTTCACACTGTACACTGACCCACAGCCAAGCCGCCCTGTCTCACAAACACTGTGGCAAACCACCAATGAGACAAGTGAATAGGTTGAAGAGATCAGTTCTACAACAGGAATGTATAGTAACTGGGGGGAGGGGGATTCATGTGCAAAGGAAGTTTGCTTCTAGGCAGAGGAATGAGTAAACTAAATCAACTCCTACGAGAAGTCTCCCGGCCAAGTCACACTTTCCCAAATTGGAGGCTTTCTGACTGTGTTGTGCCTCTTTTGATAAGCAGCTAAGACTTTAGTCCAAAAGGTGTGATATGACAAATCTTTATATAATAAAATAAAGAGTAAGATGATTCTTTTTATCCACTCGCACCCTCCCACCTTAATTAGGAACCTCTGTTGAATCTTCCGGCACTACAAGTCCTGACAAAATGGACTGTGTGCTTAAATTAATTTACAAAGATATTATTTATTCAAAGTATATCAACTAATATTTAAACATGAAAACAACCCTCACATAACACAGTGCAGCTTCTAGCAATAGAAAAAACAGTTTCTAAAACATCAACCTCAAATTATACA
Organism: Ambystoma mexicanum; assembly: GCF_040938575.1. NCBI lineage: Eukaryota > Metazoa > Chordata > Amphibia > Caudata > Ambystomatidae > Ambystoma > Ambystoma mexicanum. The sequence goes on along the minus strand of NC_090923.1, from coordinate 1,192,403,975 downwards.
AATTCACAGGACACAAAAGATATCACATAACACAACAAAAAATCTCAATGTGTTGTTAAAATAACAATCCCAACATGTTTCTGTTCTTCACAACCCATCTAGGGCGAACATTCTTCAGGGGATAATTTAAAACATCCACAAATCTCCTCAACACCGTGTTGACTGGGTTGTTTCTGGCACCCTCAAAGGGAAAACAACGGGGCCTGTGGAAGGAAGACAGAGGAAACTAATGAACTACAGGGGGACGGGGTACTACAAAATGTAGAGGAGAGGCAGGCAAATAATTGTGCCAACCTCTGCAAGTCCCAAACAAATGGACCATTGAGATTTACCTTCAGATGGTGAACCTTCTATGTGTGTGTGGAAATGACAAATTGCTAGTCTCTCACCAATGGGAGACCAATGCATCAAAGGGCGTCACAGTCCGCCAAGGTATCGCAACACCTACGAGAGACAAACCAACAAACAGAGACCGCATGCTCTGTTTCAACCAGGAATCACATGGACAAAGGCATCAGCGTGATAAGACCAGGAGTTTAAACATAATTACCTCCACAGATATAAGGATGGGTGCTACGGAAGAAATTGCACCAAATGGACCAGATCCGAAAAGACTCTATTGCCTATCACAGTATCAATCTGTAAAGCAAGTATAGTAATCAACGATCTGCAATGCCCTCCAATGCAAGACTGTACACCTTTACCAACCCAAACAATGTCGGATGATGTGCATCTATGTTGGAAATACGACTACTGTATAAATCCATCGGTGCCCGAGGTGACAACACATGCCAAAGTATAGAAGCCGGCACAGCCAACGTGTCAGGTTTTAGAAAGACACCAACTCGGTGATATGCGGACAACAGCAACGTGTGTCTGAAACACCAGAAAAGGGACCCCTGCATAGACTCAATAGCCTAGCATGGCAGTCACTATCACCATGTGGTTTTATTGCTTTTCTCTAGCAATGCCTCCCGGTTATTATTGTAGGCTCTTTTAGCAGCATTTCTGATCACTCTGGATGGGTACCCTTTTGCTAACAATTTGTGGGTTAGTGCATTCGCACTCTTACTGAAGTCCTCTTTCAAACTACTATTGCGTTTCAACCTCAAAAATTGTCCGAAAGTCAAATTCGTCTTTAAATGCTTAGCATTTAAAGACGAATTTGCCTTTCGGACAATTTAAAAGCTAAAAGAGCCTACAATAATAACCCGGAGGCATTGCTAGAGAAAAGCAATAAAACCACAAAAAAGATTGGCACTGTTTTTGTGAACACTTTTTCTAATTTGTCCTATAAAATCAAAACCATTATTGCGAAAACATGGAAGAAAGTTTACCGAGGCAAAGAGGTGTTGCCACCTCTGGTGGCTTTTAAAAAAAGTCAGAGCCTACGGACCATGTTGATCAGAAATGATGTGACAGAAATACATACACCACCTGTCAGACAAACAAGGTTGTGGGGTCTGTCGGAAGTAAAAGGATATTTTCCGTGTGGCAAATGTAGCTTGTGTGCCCAAACGAAAGAAATCAGATCCATACAAATTTTGCCTAATGTTATGTGGGTTTTTTCTGAAATGACCAATTGTAATACATCTAATGTTGTGTATCTGATCATGTGCCCGTGTGGCCTTCATTATGTGGGGAAGACCAATAGGCAGTGTAAAGTTTGAATGGTGGAACATCGGAGCTGCATTAGAAATCAAGTTATTACGGCCCCTCTAGTCAAACATTTTGTTGAAATGAAACATGGCCATAATGACTTCACCTGGCTTATACTGAAAAAGGTGCATGATCACAACAAAGCTGAGACGGATCAAAAATTACTGTATTTGGAGCAGAAAATCATCTTCAAATTACAAGGTAATGTGTTGGGGCTCAATGAGAGCATTGATTGGCATTTGGTCAGTCAAACATGAATATGAGTCTTGTATGATTACATAATGTCTCTACATATTCAGCCTCAACAAACTGAGTATGCATGGTTTTACATTGAAACCCTTTACGATTGTGAACCACTGGGGGGTGCCATTCAGAATACAAAGTGGTACAGCTTGCATGGTATTGAAAAAGATGTGTTGTCAACTCCTATTGATGAGGGTTTGTACAATTGTATTGTTTCTACAAATGTGTGTATATTTCTCAATACTATGCAATTGCATATTTGTCCAAAGATATGCTGCTGTTTCATTGTATGAATATATTGTTGACATTCCGCATATTCAATTATTACTAACTGTCCAGCATTAATATCTGTTTCCTAGAATTTCCTCAACACCGTCCGTATGTTCAGCTTGTACATTGATAGCTGATTCGTGCTAAGATGGCCCCTTGTTTTTGGTGCCGTATAGGTCAGTTGAGGAGATTAGTCCTTTTTTAGTGTTTATACCCTGCTTTGGGATATAGTTACACAGACAGCGTTCCACGCTTGCATGCACTTGCGGGTGTAAGATTAATGGCTTTCCACTGCCGTTAAGGTTTTGAATTTGTGGCGGAGCGAGTTTGCACTACAGGAAAGCGGTTTGGTACCCGTGTTTTGTGCGGACTTCATGCGCACGTTATGTTGTGTGGGCATACATTTTTGCTGAGGCACCTTAGTTTCCACGGGGATAGTGACTGGTATGCTAGGCTATTGAGTCTCTGCAGGGGTCACTTTTCTGGTGTTTCACTTGGGTGTGGTTAACGGGCATTTTACCCCGTACAGACACACAGTGCTGTTGTCCGCATATCACCGAGTTGGTGTTCCGGCTTCTATACTTTGGCATGTGTTGTCACCTCGGGCACCCATGTATTTATACGGTAGTCGTATTTCCAACATAGATGCACATCATCCGACATTGTTTGGGTAGGTAAAGGTGTACAGTCTTGCATTGGAGGGCATTGCAGGTCGTTGACTACTATACTTTCTTTACAGATTGATACTGTGATAGGCAATAGTCTTTTCAGATCTGGTCCATTTGGTGCAATTTCTTCCGTAGCACCCATCCTTACATCTGTGGAGGTAATTATGATTAAACTCCTGGTCTTATCACGCTGATGCCTTTGTCCATGTGATTCCTGTTGAAACAGAGCATGTGGTCTCTGTTTGTTGGTTTGTCTCTCCTAGGTGTTGCGATACCTTGGCGGACTGTGACGCCCTTTGATGCATTGGTTTCCCATTGGCGAGAGACCAGCAATTTGTCATTTCCAGATGCGCATAGAAGGTTCACCATAGGAAGGTAAATCTCAATGGTCCATTTGTTTGGGACTTGCAGAGGTTGGCACAATTATTTGCATGCCTCTCCTCTACATTTTGTAGTACCCTGTCCCCCTGTAGTTCATTAGTTTCCTCTGTCTTCCTTCCACAGGCCCCGTTGTTTTCCCTTTGAGGGTGCCAGAAACAACCCAGTCAACACGGTGTTGAGGAGATTTGTGGATGTTTTTAATTATCCCCTGAAGAATGTTCGCCCTAGATAGGTTGTCAAGAACAGAGACATGTTGGGATTGTTATTTTAACGACACATTGAGATTTTTTGTTGTGTTATGTGATATCTTTTGTGTCCTATGAATTTGTATAATTTGAGGTTGATGTTTTAGAAACTGTTTTTTCTATTGCTAGAAGCTGCACTGTGTTATGTGACGGTTGTTTTCATGTTTAAATATTAGTTGAAATAGTTTGAATAAATAATATCTTTGTAAGTTAATTTAAGCACGCAATCCATTTTGTCAGGACTTGTAGTGCCGGAAGATTCAACAGCGGTTCCTAATCGAGGTGGGAGTGTGCGAGTGGATAAAAAGAATCATCTTACTCTTTATTTTATTATATAAATTTACATCCCTGTTGGTGGAGTACAATGTTATTTTCTGAATAAGGACCTTGTGTACCTATTTGAACATATTATATGACAAATCATTCCCATGTGTCCCCTGTTGGGTAAATAATATCGTGGAAGTCCAGTTCTCATAGAGCTTTCCAGACACCCTGGTAAATATTCCCTCTGTCAGAAGGGATCCCACTTTGCCTGTGAGTACTTTTTTATTTGCAGGTTTTGATATGGAGAGGTAATCCAAAAGGTGATAGAAGTCCATGAATTACTTCTCCATTACCTCTCCTTTATCAAATAATGTTTACCTGATACCAATAGTACATGTCCGGCACGGTATCTATTGACTCCATTAATGGACTTTCCATCGAATTCCTTTCCAATCGAGGGATTTGCATTGGTAAAGGGTTAATTCTTTCTTGGGGGTTTTTAAAGGGTAAAAAACTGTGTTGTGGAAGGGACCCCCCATTCCAAAAGAAAAAAATGTAAAAAATGCTTTCGATGCACATTTTTTCGATGCTACATTTTCGATGGAAAAGATCCTCGATGGAAAATATTCAATGCAAAGACCATAAACCGCCGGGACTCTCCTAATTGTTTCAGCAGTATCTCTGGGTCTCTACCCACTGTCACTGACACTCACTAAGAAACCAGGTGCTCCATCAAATGATCTTCTGGTAACAGGTGGGCCTTTCCTCCTAGGCAATGTGAGCGCAGTATCTCTTAGGCTTTGCAAGTACTCTTATTGCAGCTCTAGGCTCTGTTGCAGCAAGTTCCAGAGGTTTTGACTAGAGATGCGGTAGGCCAGGAGGGTCTCTAGGGTATCCAGGGAAATTGTTGCCATGGAAAATGTCATCAACAAGCCTAGAGTGCATTCAACCTGGCCCTGCTCAAGCAATTCTGTGGTACATGTACACGACTGATTACCACTGGGAAGGGCAACTACTACATGAACACCAAAACCAAGGCCAACAATACAAGTAGAGCACACATCAAATTCATCAAGCATTGTATCAACCCTCTACCTGGCCCACCTGTACTGCACTCCACCCAAAATGTCATCCCCATCAACTCATTTTTCATCAACAGATCAGCATAATCTACCAGCACATAGACACCAATGCCACAACTGACATCACATGATGACAATTGTCTGGCCAACTTTCATAATTCTCACCATGGAAGACCTAAGTGCCACCCTAGCATATCTCAAAGCCACATTTTGCATGGATGACGTCCCCCCTGCGTCCATTCTCTAAACACAATGGACTGAAGTACTCTTCAATTACCTAGCAACCATCAACATCTCCCTCACTGAAGGTTTCTTTCCCTAGAGCCTAACGACCAGACAAATCCTCCTGCTTCTCAAGAAACAACACTGGACCCGATGCCCTGGACGATTCCTCATCTTCATTTCCCTGGGTAAGATCCTTGAGAAAGCAGTAGCCACGCAACTCCTTCAACACATTGACACCAACAACCGCCTTCAATCCTACCATCTGGCTTCAGAACCAGAGGCAACAGAGAAACGACTACTGTCATGTTGATCAACAATGCCCTTAACACCCTCAACAATGGTCATCCTTGCTTCCTAGTTATCCTCGACCGCACAGCCATGTTTGAAACAGTAGACCAAAATAGCATTCACTGACATTCCTCATCGCTGCATGGTGATCAATGAGGTATCCTTAGCTTGCTCAAATCCTACCTTATCAACCACTACCAATTTGTCCAAATGGATTCCCCCAGATCACTAACTCTACCCATCAGATCCCATATAGCTCTACCTCAAGATATCCTCCATTGAAGACAGCCGTAGCCTAAAGGCATGCCTCACATTGATCCAGTCCTGTATGTTCAGGGTTTACCTGAAGCACAACCCCTCCAAGAGCGAAATTCTAATGCTGACCAACAACACTGAACACCCAGACATCCACACCTGGCTCTCCATAGCTGTTAACTATGAGGACATCACACCTCTGTTGATCACATGTAAAAATCCCTTGGTGTCTATATCAACAGACTTCTTCAAGGAACACATTGAAAGGAAGATCCAAATGTCTTGATACCAACTTAACCTCCTGCATAAACTAAAGCCCTTCATCCAAGCAAACAACTTCAGATCTGCTATACACGCCTTGCTCCTCTGGATTGTGGCAATACCTTCCTGGAAGGCAACCACCCTGGCACCCCTGAGATGTGTCCTAAATGCTGAAACACGGCTCATCAAAGGTCTCCACAAATTCAACCACATCACCGACCCTCATCAGACTGAATTGGCTCCCATTGCAAGCATGTATCAACTTCAAATCCTGCTGCACCCTCTATGAGGCCATCACCCTCAAGTCCCCAAGCTATCTTGCTGAGAAGCTCAGCATCTTTAGAGGCCCAAGATCAACCAGAAGCAAGGACATCTACGGACTTAAACTCCACCAGTGCAAAAAGGGAAACATGTCTATGCCCCCAGAATCTGGAACCTCCTCCCCGTCAACACCAGACTTGCCCCATCACTTCTACATTTCAGGAAGAATCTCAAGTCCCCCCTCTTCAAAGAATTGCTTCTCCCTAAAACCTAGGTCCATGCACCTTTCACTGCCCATCTAACCTGAATCCGTGTGGTCTCCTCTCCCCTGTTTCCTCCCCTAGTTGCTTGTAGAACCCTTGTTGCCAAATTTCCCACCCTCCCACTCACCCGTTGTTAGCTCCCCACTCGCTTGTACTGATTCCACGCAATCTGCCTCTTTCACCATGTACTTCCCCTTTGACTTGTAACAATAATAATAATAATAATAATAATAATAATAATAATAATAATAATAATAATAATAATAATAATTAATAATAACAATAATAATAATTTGTGGTGAGCATCTTTGGGGACTTGATTTGCCTAGTATGATTGCCACCGTTTGCTGAGTAGTAATAAAGCGCCATGTCTACAGAACCCATGCCCTCGCGCTACTGGCATATTTTCCCAGGTCCCTCTTACAGGGGCTGCAGGGCTAATGTGATGATCATTTGTCAGCTCATCCCATTGTCCCATTGATGATCCTCCACATGCCAACCCTGGGTTCTACACCACCTACTGGGTACTTGGTAGTGGGGCTGGGGCTCTGAGTCGCCAGAACACCAGCGGCTAGGTCTAGGCAAGGGCATAGTCCCACGATTATGCCCACACAGGCCAAGATGATGTTTTCAGTGACCCATCGGCATCTTGAAACCTGACCATGCAGGGACATCACCAGAAAGCACACATTTACAGATATATCTTAACACAGACACTTACTAGAGGAGCAGCATGTTTTCTCTGATCTGCCTTCCATCTCTACTTTAGCAAAAAGGAAACTTGCTCTCTTCCTGCCATCCCACTAAACACCCTACCCCTGCCTCTCTTACCGTGCATAATACGCAGTTATATAACATAACATAACAGCTGAAAACCCTACACACAGAGTGCATGGTGTTCTGACACACTTTCTCTATGGAGCTGTAAGCATGCACTGTTGCAGACTTTTGGTGACGCTGAACGCGGTTTGACGCCCTCCTCTTTGCCTCAGATGTCTATTTTTTTCACATGGAGGCCCATTCTCTCACAACAAAGGTTGGTCGACTGGACATAATGGTGGATTCAGCAGGGCCCCAAACGTAGAGGACAGAGGTTGGCTCTTATCACAGGGGCCGGATGGACTTGTGCAGCTCCATGCCCCTTCTAGCTGGTAAAGACAGCCCCCTAATATAGATTAGGCAGACCATGTGACCTGCTCCTTTAGCTGCCTTCTCTTTCTGCATCCATAGATGCTTCCAGTCCCTGACTTTCCCCTCACCAATCTACACCATTTGCTGCTCCTAGTTCTAGGCCTGAACACCGCTTTTCTTATGCCACAGCAAATACCATCAGTGACATTGTGGCTTTCCTGGTTATTAGTTTGCATGTAGGGTAACCCACTAGGACACCTTTGGTCCTCCATGATATGATATGATATGATAGGTTATTTATAACGTGCTTAATACCCAGAGGTTTCTAAGCGCTGACCCGGGGATTGAACCTGTGTTGCGCCGTGTTGTCTTGATTCCAAGGTGAGCACGTTGCCCCTGAGTTATCCTCCCGAGACTCCATCCCCCCAGTCACTAAACTGTTAACCCTTGTAGAGGTGGGGGCACAGGAAAGCACCAGTTTCCAAAAGGTCAGCCAGCTAGCCTACTGCTGAACCTATGTTTGATATTGACTTCCGCACCAGTCTGAGCAAGACATAAGTCTCGATTCTCTCGTTTCAGTGTATCTGCTTGCTGTGTCCCAAAAATGCCCTGCTGTTTCCCATATAATATTGCTTTATAGGGGTGGCTTGCCGGGCCCTAGAAATGATCCCAGTGCATCTCAAGCAGGGAAATGGGTGGCCTAGGAACATGGCTGCTATTTGCTCCCTCAACTAAGTCTTTTGAGATGGGCCTTGAATGGTGATCTTTTGTGGGGTCAGGTTACTGCCCCTGGTCATAGTGATGTTGATGAGGGGCCCCGGTGTGACCCCGCTTGAACAATCATACCTGCCTTTAGGGTAGGGCAATAGTACCTGCTCCTGAAGCTGGCATCCTGTGAATTGCTTTTACAGACTTTCAGAGTAAGTGACCTCCGAGCAAGAACAAAATGACATCTGCCGGAGTACTGGCCATAATGTGTGTTTGTTTGTTTGTTTGTTTATTTATAGGGCGCCAGAAAACCCTTGGGTAGCTGGGCGCACAGAATAACAAGAATGCTTAGAACTTGGTTACAGGTTGCATATTACAGGTTGTTGGTAACATAAATTGTATACAGTAATTACATTATGTACATTCTATACATGAAAGGGTGGAAAGGTAACAAATTATATACAATAAATACATTATGTACATTTTACAGTAACATGTGACAGGTCACTACTGCTGTGAGAAAAGACCTATGATGCAACTCTATTCTTGGCTTCTCTCTTGAAGGAGTTCTATTTTTTACTGCACACCAGCAAACCAATTTTGTTAATTTAGAAGCCTATGCACAGTGGGAAAAGGGTCGCTGCTAGGGCGAGGGATGCCAATGGTTTTACAGTACCCTCTCGGGGTGCAGAACAGGGGGTTATAGGCTCTCCTCTAGAGAGGAACTATTAGTGTCTAGAGGAAAGGTCATTCAGCCATTTGTCCAACTCTTTGTAGGTCATCTCTGACGGCAGGGGCGTTGCTAGGGGGGGCTAAGGGGGCTGTAGCCCCTGATCTTTTGGTTGTAGCCCCGGATAGAATCTCAGGAGCTACAGCCAAAAGACTAGCTAGCCCCCAGTCCCAACAGTTCCGACACCAGCTTAGCCCCGGGTCTTTTCCAGACCTAGCAACTCCCCTGTCTGACGGTTAGAGAGGTGCTGAGCATTGGTGCTCTGTCAATCACAGCCCTCTCGCGAGAAGTCCCCTACTTTGGCATCAAATCTGGGCATTGCAGAAAGGAGAGGGGCATTTTAGAAGAGAAATTACATTGTTCGAGCGTGGATAGATGAAGAGAAATACCCTCATGAGACGGAAATGTTTCACAAATAATGGCTATTAAACATCCTTTGATGCTTACATCGTAAGGCAACATAGAATTTCAGTCGCCTGGAGGCAATCTGCAGCTTTCCTTTCTCCTGACCCTGTCTCGTGCCTGCATCCTGACCTTTCACTTCTGCGCATGCTCGCCCTGCCTGTCCCCTCTTGCTGGTTCTGTCTTTCACTTGAATCCTGCGGTGTGTCTTCCCAGCATCCTGCTCTGTCTCCTCCCTGCATCAAAGCTCAGTCGTTCCTTTCATTCCATGAACTGAAAGCTGAGCACAGACTCAGATCAGATCCAGTTTAGGCCAGGTATGGATCTCATTGTCCCCAGGGAAATGAAAATAATTAAAGCCTTTAATATAACCCTCATCAGTGGAGGACTGATAGCTGTTCCTCCACACAGATACCCGCCACCCAGCCACAGAAATATCTGTATTTTGCACTGGTTAGGAAAAATATGTTTCACTGTTTCTCTTCAATAAAGGTAGAATATGGCTGATGACACTATCATTTCAAATTATACTCAATTCTGTTGATTCGTTGTACTCAATGACGTCATACAGATGATAGACTACGCCCAATAAATCCACAGTCACTTCTAATTAAAAGTCCCGTTCTGTGAACATCTGTTAAACGTCATGTGCTTGCTGCTGCCTTTGCCATTTATGGCAGCTGTCATATAACAGAGATTACCGACACACAGGGTCAACAGCAGAAATGTACTGTTGCAAGAATAAAACCTCACTCACAGCTTAAGACGTGCCCGGAAAAACAAAGAGTCCAGCACATTGGTGCTCATATGCTTGCTGCATAAATGTAAACCCATTGCTCTATTCAAACGGTGGCATAAACTACAGATGAAATTAAAATAAGGGTTACACTGCAAAAGCTAAAACACTCTCATGGTTTGGAAGGCATCATTACTCCATCCAATGCCCTGCTGTAGACCTCACACAGCACCACTGACGATATTATTATTCATATGCTATTTATTGAGCATGGACCTAGTTCACAGTGGCGTAACACAAAATGTGGGGGCCCCCCTGCGAGCCATGCTGAGGGGGCCCCCCAACTCGGCAACAAATCACGGGTTGCGCCACACTCTGGGCCTAGACTGTCACGCTTGCACAATACGCATGAACGTGCTGCTGAAGGGGTATGCCGCACACTGCACTAGGAAAAAGATATAAATATGTGTTTTAATGCAACATACAGTACACTTTCTGAGATAAATTGGCTATAAAGCCAGAGTGTTTGCAATTGTTTTGTAGGGTAACACAATCCAATACATGCAAGTCACCAACAGTGCACAGGAACATTAATGCTTCCAACTGGCTGCACAATGTAGACCAGTGTAAACACGTAATAACATTATAGTACAGAATGCCAGGCCACATTTAGACAAACCTAGACTGTTTTCAGCAAAATGCCAGTCAAAGCAATAACACTCATCAAGAAGAGAGCACACAATAAAGCATGTGTCTCCATGGCCTCGAACAACATGGCCAAACTCTTTAAAATCTGCAAGGAACTGGTCAATCCTGTTGTGGTCTATACCTCTTCTGTTCCCTCCCATGCCCTCTGTACAGCTCTGGCCTCTCATTTCTCTGCTAAATCTCAGGACATCCTGTCCTCTATGTCCTCTTCCTCTCTCGGCCCATTTTGGCCATCTCTTCTCTCCTCCTCCTTTTTCCTCTTTCTCTCTGACAACACCTGACAAGGTTTCTAGACAAGTCCGATCTATTAAAGTGTCTGTCATGATGCCTACCTCTAAGGAGCCAGGCCGGGCCCAGCAACCCCAGAGGCAGACATTTTCCCCAGGGAAGTCTCAGCGGGCCCAAGTCGGGGCCCTTTGGACTCAGTCCTGGCGCCTTAGGCACCAGGCTCATAGCTGACCCCAGTCCTGGCGCCTTGGGCGCCAGGCTCATAGAAGAGGATATGTGTTTAAGTGCTTGGGTGCACACTTACCTGATGCAGACCTTGCTGCTTCATCCAGGCCCTCTTGAGGCCTGAATGGGACTACTTAACCTGTAGGACTACTTCACCACCCGGGTGTGGTCGGGGAAGGATACGTACCTGATTGGTGGAAGGATACATACCAGGAACTTCTTCCAAGGCTATTTAAACCCCACCCGAACAGCCACACATGCTTCGCGTTGTTCTGCACCTAGCAGCTGGACGCTCACCGTGTCAGCTCCTGCATCCTGACTTCAGCCACGCCTGCCAGCACCCTGGAACACCTGCAAGGGGAGAAAGGAAGAGAATAGGAGAAGAAAAGCCCTTACCTGCTAAATCTGCATCCCGGAGTCATTTCTCCATCGGCCCTGAAAAGGAAGACATAATTTTAAAGGCATTTCCGTTTCGATCGCTGCAGCGCTGCATTTTACTCACCTTTGCAAGGCGCTTCCATCTTCAGCAGCGATCTTCCGGATTCAGCTACGCCCCGGCGCCTAGAGGAAAAAAGACAAGAACAAAGGTGAGAGGGAGAAAAGGAATAAGGAAAGCTCAGTTTCCTTTTAAGTCTTACCTGTTGGATTATTCCCACTACATTTCGGGTCCTGCCGCTTCCTGGCATCTCCGGACCCCGGCCCCTATGGGGAAAAAAGACAAAGACATTGAATGAGCGAATGCAAAGACATTACCTGAGCGCTCATCCAGAACTGTTTCACTTCGGGTCGGCGCCATATCTCCGGCACTCCGAACCCCGGCCCCTAAGGGGAAAAAGACATAAGCATTAGCGCTTGCTGCAATTAGACAACGAACATTATTATTAAGCTTGAACTTTTGAACAGAACTTTTACAGCGCCTTACCTGAACAGTCAAGCTTACCTGAACTCCCATCAATCCTCAATCCAGTGAAGTAACTGGGTTTCAACGCGCCCCTGCATCAGAAGCAGGATGGAGAGCTCATCCTTCCAAACCCTAAGGTGAGGCTTCACGGGGAATCGTGGAGGAGGTATTGTGGAGGGTTGGAAGGGAGTGGGAGGCTTGAGCATTGTTCCACAGTTGGTAATACTCCCTTTTCACGCACAGGAGGGTATCCAACGAGCCAGGGAAGCCAGAATAGAGGGGCCCTTCCTATCCATCTTCAGAGTTCTGCGCCTTCGACGCCGCGCCTCCGTGGGAACCAGGTGAGCGTTACAGAACGCGAAGCCTTACCACAATTTCCCACCTGGGCGCTATGGAGACTTCCGAGACAGATCAGCTGGCCCATCTTTTAGGGGAATTACGGGCAGAAGTGCACTCAGCCCGCCAGGAGACTAATGCTCTCAGAAGGGAACTAATCCTATCCAAGGAAAGAACTGATGATCTGGCCAAAAGGTTATTGCAGGGCCAGGCAGAGCACACTCCTTTACCTGTTTCCGGAGATATTTCTACAACAATGGGTTCGAATAACCCGGTACAAATCAATCTACCTGGACACATGCCTTTGGCCCCACCGGAACGTTTTGCGGGGGATCCCAAGAAATATGCCGTTTTTATGAACCAATGCCGTTTGCACTTTTTATGCAGGCCCGGGGCCTTCCCCAACGACCAGACCAAAGTAGCCTTTGTACTATCTTACCTCAGTGGCTGTGCTGCCGATTGGTCTATTCCATTGGTAAATCAGGATGATCCCATTCTCCGGGATTTCCAGGGCTTCCAGGCCAGCATGGAAAGATTGTTCGCTCGACACTCGCAGGGACAGGCCCTTGACAACGAACTGCTATCCTTACGACAAGGTAATCAGGATCTTTTGTCCTATATCGCCACCTTTAATAGACTAGTTGTGGAAACCGGATGGCCTGAAAATAAAAGGATCACATTGTTTCATCGAGGCCTGCGCGGAGAGCTTAAAGATGTTATAGCTCAGATAGTAGATCCACCCCAGGCCTGCGCAGACTACATAGACTTAGTGGTTCAACTTGATCACAGACTTCAAAATAGAAAAGCAGATCGGCTCAAGTATGAAACCAGAGTACCTATCAAGACCCACGTTAACTCCAAGAGTACTGACATTTCCGAACCTATGCAAATTGGCAGTGTTAAAGGACCATTAACGCATAAGGAACGAGAGAGAAGGCGACAAATGCAACTTTGTCTGTATTGTGGAACTTCCGGTCACTTTCTTCAAAGTTGTCCAGTTAAACCACCCAAGAAGGTGGTTGGAGCCACTGATAACGAGTTATTGACACCTGGTTCGGGAAACGACCTAGCCCGACAAGCGTAGGGGTCCGCTTGCCGAGCTTGAAAACAAACTCTTTGACCTCGCATTTTGTCATGCCAATGGTGCTTGTGAACCCAAAACAGCCTCAGCAGTTGCATGCTATAAAAGCATACATAGACAGTGGAGCTATTGGAAATTACATAGACCGTGAATTGGCTTCCAGGATTAAGCTTCCTCTCCGCCCGAAAGTAGCCCAAGATGTAATTACTACAGTTGATGGAACCGAAATAGCCTCAGGGCCTGTAACGCATTCCACAGTTGAAATCACTCTGGTGGGTCAGGACGGACATCGGGAAGCAATCGTGTTTGATGTGATCAAGGCCCCACAATTTCAAGTACTTCTTGGAATCCCTTGGTTAGAAACACATAATCCGAGAATAGACTGGCGAGCAAAGAAGATAACTTTTCCTGATTGTGAACCAACCTGTTACCCAAGGAATCCAGCTATGGGTCTAGCCTCTGTAACTTCCACCCCTGTACAGCTACCATCTGAATACCAAGAATTCCAAGACGTTTTTCAGAAAGAGCAGGCTAACACCTTACCTCCCCATCGATCTTACGATTGCCAAATCGACTTGGTACCCAATGCACAACTACCTTGTAGTAGGATTTATGCTCTTACTGAACCTGAGAACCTGCATTTGCGCCAGTATTTGGATCAATACCTGGCCAATGGTTTCATTCGCCCATCAAAGTCACCAGTCTCTTCCGCTTTGTTCTTCGTATCTAAAAAGGAAGGAGACCTTAGGGCCTGTATTGACTACCGTGCCCTAAATCAGATAACGATTAAGAATCGTTACCCTTTGCCCCTGATACCTGAGCTTATCGACCAAGTAAAAGATGCTCGTGTGTACACCAAGCTAGATCTCCGAGGAGCTTACCACCTGGTACGTATAAAAGAGGGCGACGAGTGGAAGACTGCATTCCGCACCAAATTTGGGCTCTTCGAATATCAAGTAATGCCCTTCGGTTTGTGCAACGCACCTGCCGCCTTTCAGTACTTCATGAATGATGTTCTTCGGGAACTTATCGATGTTTGTGTCATCGTTTATATTGACGACATCCTGGTGTATTCCTCCTCAGAATCTGATCACAGAAACCATGTTAGGGCAGTTCTTGAGAAATTGCGCCAGCACAAATTATTTGCCAAGCTCGAAAAATGCGTTTTTCATACCACAGAAGTGGAGTTTCTCGGATTCATCCTGACACCTCAAGGAATCCGAATGGACTCGCGGAAAGTGGACGCCATTCTCAAATGGCCATCTCCTAGCTCTGTGAAGGGAGTGCAAAGCATGCTTGGCTTTGCCAATTTCTATCGAAGGTTCATCCCAGAATTTTCTCGAACTGTTCAACCCATCACAGCTCTCCTAAAGAAAAACAAACGCTTTGAATGGACTCTTGAGGCTGAACAAGCCTTTCAGGACCTGAAAACCAAATTCACCTCTGCACCTGTATTGAAGCACCCGCGCCCAGATCTCCCTTACATCGTGGAAACCGATGCATCCAGTTCGGCCATGGGAGCTGTCCTGTCGCAAAGAGACCCAGAAACTAACCAACTACACCCTGTAGCCTTTTGGTCCAGAAAATTCTCTCCACCTGAACTCAATTACGCAATTACCGACAAAGAACTACTGGCTATTAAATCAGCTTTCAAGGCTTGGCGTCACTATCTTCTCGGTGCAAGACACACCATCACCGTAATTACGGACCACAGAAATTTGCAGTATTTAAAGACGGCCAAAGCTCAATCTTCGCGACAACTCCGATGGGCTTTATTCTTTGCGGAATTTGATTTTGTAATTACCTATCGCCCTGGCTGCAAGAATGGTAAGGCAGATGCCTTATCCAGGATAGGCATGGAAGAACCCAATTCGAGTTTAGAACCTGTGCCAATCATACCGGAACAAAGAATTCTGGGCTTGACTTCATTGCAAACCATTGAGGACATCCAAGCTCAAGTAAAACAGCTTTTTGACTCTTCTGCCTTACTGGAATGGAGTCAAAAGGGTCCTCACTACACCGTTAAGGATGATTTACCCTACTTCCAAGAGCGGTTATTTCTGCCAAGTAAAGAATTGCAGGAACTTGTCATTACCCGTCATCATGAATCATTAATGGAAGGACACCCCGGTATCGCGAAAACAGAAGAAAAGATCAAACGCCACTTCTGGTGGCCTTCTTGGAGAAAAGACATAAAGTCATTTGTTTTGTCTTGCGGAATCTGTGCCCAAAATAAGAGTCAAAAGAAAAGGCCAGCCGGCCTACTTCAACCTTTGGACATTCCACCAGCACCTTGGCACACCTTGTCAATGGACTTTATAACTGACCTGCCTCCTTGTGGTGGTTACAACACGATTCTCGTAATAGTGGATCTATTCTCCAAAATGGCCCATTTTATCCCTTTAAAAGGATTGCCGTCAGCTTCCACCTTGGCCAAGGAATTTATGGAAAATATAGTGCGGTTACATGGTTTCCCTTCCATATTAGTCTCAGACCGTGGAAGTCAATTTATCTCCCACTTTTGGAAGAAATGTTGCCAACTAGCACAAATAGACGTGCGGTTATCCACCAGCCACCACCCCCAGACCGACGGACAAACCGAGAGAACCAATCAGACTCTCGAGCAATATCTGCGGTGCATGTTACACCAATCCGAGTTGAATTGGAAGAACATCCTTTGGATTGCAGAATATGCATACAACAATGCAGTGCATTCTGGAACCGGACAGACTCCCTTTTATACCCTGTATGGTCACCATCCTCGGACCTCTGACCTAGATCCACCTCTGACCCTGGAGATGCCTGCAGTAAATCACCTACATTCCACAATAACCCAAGCCTTCAAAGAAGCTACAACTCACTTACAGCAAGCCAAGAAAAAGTATAAAGAAAACGCTGATTTGCACCGAAGTAAAACTCCTCCTTACCAAGTAGGAGATCAGGTATGGCTAGCAACTAAACATCTACCCCTCAAGGGTCAGCGACCTTTTAATCCCAGATTCATTGGGCCTTACCCCATCAAAGCTATTATCAACCCAGTGGCCTTTAAACTCGATTTACCATCCAACATGTGGATTCATCCCGTTTTTCACGCATCTCTTCTAAAACCAGTACAACCTGGAACCAGACTGTCTGAGCCCCCTGGCCCTGTCCAAATTGATGGAGAATTAGAATTTGAAGTGAAAGACATTTTAGATTCCAAGATAGTTAAGTCGAAACTCTTCTATCTTGTTGATTGGAAAGGATATGGACCTCAGGAAAGATCTTGGGAACCCAGTAACTATGTTCACGCACCACGATTAATTCAAAGATTCCATCGAAGATTCCCGCACAAACCAAAACCCCCGGAGGAAAAGACCTTGGGAGGGGCCTTGAGGGGGAGTACTGTCATGATGCCTACTTCTAAGGAGCCAGGCCGGGCCCAGCAACCCCAGAGGCAGACATTTTCCCCAGGGAAGTCTCAGCGGGCCCAAGTCGGGGCCCTTTGGACTCAGTCCTGGCGCCTTAGGCACCAGGCTCAAAGCGGACCCCAGTCCTGGCGCCTTGGGCGCCAGGCTCATAGAAGAGGATATGTGTTTAAGTGCTTGGGTGCACACTTACCTGATGCAGACCTTGCTGCTTCATCCAGGCCCTCTTGAGGCCTGAATGGGACTACTTAACCTGTAGGACTACTTCACCACCCGGGTGTGGTCGGGGAAGGATACGTACCTGATTGGTGGAAGGATACATACCAGGAACTTCTTCCAAGGCTATTTAAACCCCACCCGGACAGCCACACATGCTTCGCGTTGTTCTGCACCTAGCAGCTGGACGCTCACCGTGTCAGCTCCTGCATCCTGACTTCAGCCACGCCTGCCAGCACCCTGGAACACCTGCAAGGGGAGAAAGAAAGAGAATAGGAGAAGAAAAGCCCTTACCTGCTAAATCTGCATCCCGGAGTCATTTCTCCATCGGCCCTGAAAAGGAAGACATAATTTTAAAGGCATTTCGTTTCGATCGCTGCAGCGCTGCATTTTACTCACCTTTGCAAGGCGCTTCCATCTTCAGCAGCGATCTTCCGGATTCAGCTACGCCCCGGCGCCTAGAGGAAAAAAGACAAGAACAAAGGTGAGAGGGAGAAAAGGAATAAGGAAAGCTCAGTTTCCTTTTAAGTCTTACCTGTTGGATTATTCCCACTACATTTCGGGTCCTGCCGCTTCCTGGCATCTCCGGACCCCGGCCCCTATGGGGAAAAAAGACAAAGACATTGAATGAGCGAATGCAAAGACATTACCTGAGCGCTCATCCAGAACTGTTTCACTTCGGGTCGGCGCCATATCTCCGGCACTCCGAACCCCGGCCCCTAAGGGGAAAAAGACATAAGCATTAGCGCTTGCTGCAATTAGACAACGAACATTATTATTAAGCTTGAACTTTTGAACAGAACTTTTACAGCGCCTTACCTGAACAGTCAAGCTTACCTGAACTCCCATCAATCCTCAATCCAGTGAAGTAACTGGGTTTCAACGCGCCCCTGCATCAGAAGCAGGATGGAGAGCTCATCCTTCCAAACCCTAAGGTGAGGCTTCACGGGGAATCGTGGAGGAGGTATTGTGGAGGGTTGGAAGGGAGTGGGAGGCTTGAGCATTGTTCCACAGTTGGTAATACTCCCTTTTCACGCACAGGAGGGTATCCAACGAGCCAGGGAAGCCAGAATAGAGGGGCCCTTCCTGTCCATCTTCAGAGTTCTGCGCCTTCGACGCCGCGCCTCCGTGGGAACCAGGTGAGCGTTACAGTGTCGTCCAAACAGGTGCTCCGCTGCTCCTCCAGAACCATCAAAGCCCATATTGACACCCTCGCTCCAGCCTTGGCCGATTTCTGTAATCACTCTTTCGCCACTGCAATGTTCCCCTCTCCCTTTGAGCACTCCCTTGTGCACCCACTCCTCAAGAAGCAGTCTGCTGATCCTACCTGCTGGAAAACTATCGCTCAATCTCCACCTTTCCTGAGCAAACTCTTGGAAAAGCTTGCCATCTCCCAGCTTACTCTCCACACTGAATCTGTTGGTTGTCTCCATGACCATCAGTCTGGCTTCAGAGCTGCCAGAGGCATGGAAACTGCTCTCCTTAACACCTGTGCTGCTCTCTAACCTTGATTCCAGCATTCCTTCTATTCTCATCCTTCATCTTTCCTCTGCTTTCGACAGGGTCAACATCGCCATCCTGATCAATCGACTCTGTGAGAACCTGGGCATCACAGATCAGACCCTAGAGTGACTGACCTACTTTCACTTGGACCGCCACTCCGCTCCCAGGTCGATCGTTGTCCCATTCTCTCCGCCACCTCTCTCTACCTGTGGCATTCCCCAGGGCTCTATCCTCTCACGCTGGTTTTTCAACCTCTACTTGGCCACTTTGGCCTCCCTGATCTCTACCGTATCCTCTAACTTTCAGTGTTGTGCAGATGACTCAGCTTTCCTTCAGGCTCCCCTCATCCTCCTCTCCTCTCTTGATCATTCCTGACTGTCTATCCACGATTCAGGATTGGTGCGCCTCCAACAATCTCTGCCTTAATGCCAGTAAGACAGAGATCCTTCTCATTGGGACCCTTGCCACTGTGTTTCCTCTCTCACTATAGCAGACCACCTTGGGCCCTCTTCCTTTGCCTTCCTGCGAGGCAGAAAACCTTGGTGTCATCTTCAACGCCACACTCTCTTTCTCTCCTAACATCTCGGACATCACCAAGAAGTCCCACTACCAGTTGCTCCTCCTCAAAGGGATTCTTCCCTTTCTCACTCTCCACCAGAAGCTCACTGTCTCTAAGCTGGACTACTGCAACAGCCACTTTCTCAATCTGTCTTCCTCTAGTCTCCTTCATCTGCAAATAATCCAGAACAGGACTGTAAGACTTAGCCTTGGCCTCAAGCCCTGGGATTGTATTTCTCCAGCCCTGAAATCTCTCCACTGGCTGCAAGGATCAAGTTCAAGAACCTTTGCATTGCCCACAAGGCTTTCTGGGGCCAGTGCCAACACTAAATCCAATGCACTCTTCCAAAATACCTTCTTTCTCTAACCCTTCACTCAGCTACCTCCAACTCTCTAAGGCTTAGACATTTCTCCAGGCAGAGAGTGGGGGTAGACCTCTCTCCTCTGCTGGTGCCTCCAACGTGAATGGCCTCCCTGCCCCTCTCAAACTTGAGGCGGACAACCTGAAGTTTCGCAAGCAGCTAAAAGCTTTCCTCTTCGCTGCTGCTTTCTCTCTCTCTCCCCCCCTGCTGACCTACCTGACCTACATGTCTGCTGTACTGACTGGCTGCTTGGCTACCCTCAGAGTCTCTTTGAGTCCAGGCTCTTTCTTGATTGGTCACCCTTGCACTGCCTCCGGGCCTACCATGCACTTAGGGGCTGTAACTGTAACCATGCAGTCCATTGTTCTCCTTGCACAATCAATAGCTGCTCTGCCCTGGCTGCACTTACTGAGAGCATTGCTGCCCTGTTTTCCCCTCCCCTCTCACTTGCACTTCCCTGCTCCCTTTTCCCTTGCACTTCTCGTTCTCACAATGACACAAGGCCTAGTGAGATCGTTTGTCTTGTCCTCCCTCTATCATCCCTCCCTTGTGTACACTTGTGTACAGGCGCATTATAAATGACTTGAATCACATCATATCATTTTATCACAGATGCCCAGAAAAATATACAATGCCGCAGTAAGAAATGGCTAGACTGGCAGCACCCAAATGCCAATCTAGCCAGGTAATTAAAGTTAGCAGGACTACTTTATCAGAAATGTCCAGTTAAAAGAAAGTCATACCAAACTGAGGAATGACTAGACTGGCTAAATCAAAATGCCTCTCTAGCCACTAATACCACATATCATGCCTGCTTAGCCTGGACATGGACAACCATTATGATTTATCACACAATCCTGCCCCCCACACATCCACTCTCCCTCCCACCCACGACCCCAACCTCCACAATCAGCTCCGTGGCCCAGAATTACCTCTGCGTCCCTCTTCCTTGTCCCAGAGCTTTCGTATGAGGCTCCTTGCCTCATAGGTAAGTACTGGGATGAGGAACTGCGGGACTAGGAGTGATGAAGATTACAGGTAGCTAAATCAGGCATTACCTCCATGTACCTCTACCTCTTCCCAGTACTTTTGTATGAGGCAGAGTGCCTCAAACACACGTACTGCCTCGTATATAAGTACTGGGACGAGGAAGAATAGGGCTAGGAGTAAGCAAGGCGTTAAACACAAGTAGTAGAGCAACACCATTGAGTTGACTGGGCTTCAGCACTACCCCCCCTGACATTTTGGGCTATATTGACTCAACTTGGCTAACCTTTAGAGCAGTTGCCAGACCGAACAGAACACAGATTTTAAACGGCACCTGGTTTTTGCTGTTAACAAGAACACAGCAATTACCAACGTAAAGCATTTCACTGTTAGTACCTGCATTCAAATTCCACATTGTTTAGGCGATTGAAATCGTGATGTGGGTTTAGTACTTGCATGCCAGGGGAGTGATTGGAAGGGTAGAGAGGGAACAGGAGACTTATAGGAGAGAGCTAACTGCTTGTAACATTGAATCTGCACTAGAATAGTCTCATTAAAATGCGTAAATAATTTGGATGCGCCCACACAAATAAGTTTCCCCCTCCCCACTGCATGTGAAGTTAGCGCCTCTCCCAACATTTGAAGGGTTAGCCCCCCCGAAATGAAGGTTTTCTTGTGCCCCTGTACACAAGCACACACACCATTCACCTTATACACACCCAGTCATCCACACATTTAAGTGTGCACCCTTTCACCATACACTCACACAGGTAGCCACCTATACATTTATGTGTGCACCCTTTCACCATGCAGGCACACCCCCACAGCCACCCATACATTTAAGTGTGCACCCTTTCACCATACACACACAGGCAGCCGGCTATACATTTGAGTGTGCACCCTTTCACCATAGACTCATACACTCACACCTCATGGAGTTGAGGGGGGGCCCTATTACTTAAAAAAGAAATTGGGGCTCATTACGGGTCCAGCGGTAACCGTGCCGGTGCTACCGGCGGGTTGCCGCCAGACCCATAAAAAATTACTATGGCCTGACTTCCCGGTGCCACCGTGCTATTTCAAGTCCGGCGGCTGGGAAATCAGGTGCCGGTAATTTCGTTAAACCCCAGACTCCACGGGAATGGGGTCACAGAAGCACCTGCACCATTGTTAACGGTGCCGGTGCTTCCGTGACAGGTCTGCCTACCGTGGCTGCTGTGCCTGGCAGGGCCAGACCTGTCGGGCACGGCAGCCCCACCAGGCAGACCTGTAATATGCCAGTCCGGAAACAACAGTGCCTGTAAGCTTACCAGCACCGTTGTTTCCGGACCGGCATGGTCAGAATGAGCCCCATTGTTTCTTTTTTAAGTCACTATAACTTCATTAAGAAATGATTTCAGTTAAGGACCGAACCATAATCAAAATAATTTCTTTATGATGGCTGAGTGGCTTCAAAAACAAACAATTTCTTTTTGAAGGCTTAGGGTTCCACCCCCCCCCCCCCACCCCATGACATGGAGGCCTCCAGCCTAGGGTCTTCCATGTCATGGGGTACGGGGGCCCTCAGACTTCAAAAAGAAAGTTTCTTTTTGTAGTCACTCTGCCTTCATAAAGAAATTATTTCTGTTACAGAAATGTTCTTTATGAATGCAGAGTGAATTTCAAAAGAAACTTTTTTTTTTTTTTACTGGGGCCCCCTCCCAGCCATGTGCTGGTGAGGCCCCCCACACCGTGGGCCCCCCCGCACCACGGGGGCTGCGGGGTCCCCTGTTACGCCAGTGCTAGTTCAGAGAAACAACAGAGCACTTTACAGAGGTATGCACCAATACAGATACACAACAGAGCGCTTTACAGAGGTGTACAACAGTACAGATGCATATAGGGTGCTTTTCAGTGGTAACAACAGACAGATATACAGCAGGAGGTAGGACACAGCGGGGCACAGAGGAGCGGTACAGCTGTACCGGGCGGCGGGGAGGAGAGGGGCGGGCGGCGTCTAGCGAATCAGGTGGCGCGAGGGCCGTTGGGATGGTCTAGGTGTTGAAGTGGAGAGACTCCTTGAAGAGGTGGGTCTTGAGTTCTTTTCTGAATTGTAGGAGTGTGGGGGCGAGTCTGATGCTGAAGGGGAGGAGGTTCCATAGTCTTGGGGCATAGGCAGAGAAGGCTGGTTTTCAGGTCCTTTCCTTTTTGCAGCAGCGGATTTCAGGTCTGCACGTGTCCTTGCTTCTGGTGGTGCGCTGTCCGCCGGAGATGCCGAGTTTCTCTGCAAGTTATCTGGGTGACTTGAGGGAAACTCTGTAACCTGCTGCCTTAACCTTTGGACTATGTTTAGTACATGTGAAAGGAACCCGCAGTGCATGGCCTGGGAGGTAACACTCTGTTACTTGTCTGATATGAAGAGTGTGCTCGGTGCAGGTATGACGTGCACAGCAGCTGTGTTCAGGACATGTGCCTGGCAATCACACTGCCCTGCCTGCAGTGCCGTCTTGCTAGTCGGATCTACAGGGCATGGCTGAGGCATTTGTTTGAAGATGTGTTCAGCATATGCTACTGGCAGGCATGGGCACTGGGCATAGCGCTAGAGGAAGGAGGCATGGCCTGCCTTCTTCAGCTTTCACCTGGGAAGGGGAGACACAGTGCACAGCTGGCTTTTGTGCTGCAGTGTTTGTGTCTACTAATGACTAGCGTTTGATTGTAGATCATTTGTGTTGTATTTATGTATTCGTGCCCTTTTATATAGCGTCCAGATCGTGCCCAAGGGACGTCAGAAACGGTACGTTATTTGTCAATGGCAGTTACAGTGAGCAAAAGCACTATACATCAAATATATCCATAGCTATCAGGGGATACATTTGTTATTATGGTGTAAAGGGAGCCTGGGTGCAGTGCAAAGGGAGGCTGGCGCATGCGTGTCTCTGTATGGGCTTAGCGATGGTGTAAAGGGATTCTGGCATGCCTCTGCGTGGGCTTAGCGATGGTGTAAAGGTAGGCTGGCGTGCCTCTGCGTGGGCTTAGCGATGGTGTAAAGGTAGGCTGGCGTGCATCTGTAAGGGCTTAGCGGTAGTGTAAAGGGATTCTGGCGTGCCTCTGTGTGGGCTTAGCAGTGGTGTAAAGGGAGGCTGGCGTGCCTCTGCATGGGCTTAGCGATGGTGTAAGGTAGGCTGGCGTGCCTCCGTGTGGGCTTGGGGATGGTGTAAAGCGAGGCTGGCGTGCCTCTGTGTGGGCTTAGCAGTGGTGTAAAGGGAGGCTGGCGTGCCTCTGCATGGGCTTAGCGGTGGTGTAAAGGGAGGCTGGCGTGCCTCTGTGAGGGCTTAGCAGTGGTGTAAAGGGAGGCTGGCGTGCCTCTGTGTAGGCTTAGCGGTGGTGTAAAGGGATTCTGGTGTGCCTCTGTGTGGGTTTAGCGGTGGTGTAAAGGGAAGCTGGCGGTGGCGTGCCTCTGTATAGGCCTGGCAGAGTCTGCAGTGCATGGATACTTGGGTTGCACAGGGACCTAGTTCGCATGTAGGGCATCCTGCTCCATCTTCCTTTAGAGAGGTTCAGCTCAGTATAATGGGATAGGGTGTATGGGGGCCGTCAATCTGGCTTTGTCTGGGATGGGGGGGCAAGATGCTAGGATTGGAGGGGACACGGTTGAGCATGGAGTTGTGCCTTTTTGAAGTTGGAGAGCATTTACATTGCACCAGAGGGTCGGTCACCTGGAGTATCCGAGCCCCGGTGGGGAGAGGGCCCCGCCAGCCAGGAGTTGTTTTGAAAAATGATAGAGAGAGAGGGGAGGATTTGTAATACAGTAGCTAAGTGGGCATCAAACACCTATGTGATCTGCCATCCGTATTATGCCATCCCTCAAATACAGTGGCTCGGTGGGCCTCAAACACCTATGCGATCAGCCTTTCACATTATGCCATCCCATACATATAGTGGCTCAGTGGGCATGAAACACCTATGCGATTAGCCTTTCACCTAATGCCATCCCTCACATACAGGAGCTCAGTGGACATCAAACACATATGTGATCAGCCTTTCACTTTATGCCATCCCTCAAATACAGTGTCTCGGTGGCCCTCAAACACCTATGTGGTCTGCTTTTCAAATTATGCCATCTCTCACTCACAGTGGGTAAATGGGCATCAAATGCTTATGTCATCAGCCCTTTTACATTCTGCGAGAAAGAGCTATGTGAGGGTATAACCGTTTGCAAGGGCCCTTAGGCCGTTGAAATTGTGGTGTGGTGAGCTGCGTCTCCACCCATAGGAGGTTTTACCCTAAACCTCTTCTGGTGAGTACCAACTAATTGTTTGCACCGGTAAATCGCGCTGAACCTGTAAGTGATGTTTGCTAATTCGCAAAACATATTACAGAAATCTTCTGTACAGTGCATAAACTAGAAAAGCTAAGATCCGTTCTGCTCTAGGTTTATTCTCTTGTGAAAGCCGACACGTGTTTCGTCACTGGGCCTTTTTCAAGGCATTTGTATTATAGTGTTGCTCCCTGTTGGGTGTATGCCGTCTTATGCCTATAGTCTGATTCAATATTGGTCTCAAGATTAATAACCTTCCTTAGGTTGCTCAAAAAGTGTCTTACATCATTGGCCAGGATTGACCCCGATGAATTTCAAGCGAAATTTGAAGGACCAAACACATGAAATCGAGGCAATATTCTAGATGATAAAGGCCACTACAGCAATGAAATGCAGATGAGATTATACGGCATCTCAGTTTACATTTTCCGTATGGTCCTGTCAATTGAGTGTGTATGCCAAGTTTAGGAAGCGGTAGTGCGGGAGTGTGGAGGGTTGCAGTTGCGACGGCAAGGATGGAGTGGGGATGTTTAGGGAAGGGACTTTTGCCTTTTCAACGCATTGCTGTGGGTTGGACTAGATCCTATCCATCAGTTATTTGAGGAGGAGGAGCTCTGGGTTATTCAGTACACTCTGCACAGCCTGAAACCACACACTGCGTGCGCCACTCCAGTGATGCAGCCACGGCCTGCCGCCATGCTCTGTGTGTACTATTAACATGTATTGTACAGAGTGCACGACCTCTGGCCGTGCAGTCTGGTTCCACTCAGACATGCAAACCAGGCACATGTCCACACACACACACACATTCGCGGACACCTCAGCAGCACGGAAATGCGAACACTATGAGAAAAGCTGCCCATAAATCTCAGCAGACTTTGGGAATTAGTGCAACTTTGGGAAGGAGATCATTAGAGCAAGACGTACAGGAACAGTACCCAGGTTCCTCTGTCGAGCGGTCGCCCATGCTGGCAAGAGGAGGGTCATGATATGGCAGCCATCAATAGACCCTCTGTGCAGGGCAGAGATGCAGGCGACCAATGGCTTCGAGCACAGATTCCAGGCGCCTTCACACAATGGCTGGGGTCTGGGGCAGCTGTGAATCACGCAGGGCTCGGGTTGAGTGGGGTCTTGGTGAGTGAGCGCTGGAGGCAGTTAATGTGTCTCTTGTTCTCGCCGACATTCCAGTGCCTGGAGTGTGCGCAGCTGGTTTGCGGAAGGAAGCCCCGCCACTATGCACTCTTTGTCCGGGCCCAGCAAGGACCCAGGGGGACAGGGGCCGCGTGCCCGATGTCACCAAGGCGGCCGGCGCAGTCATACGCAGTGACATCAAATGCAGTCAGTATCCACGCACTATTCTGGGAAAGCAGCGATTGGTCTATACGTGACGGCACGAGGAGAAAATATGGCCGACGCAAGATCTGCAGTCAGGCAAACATAGTCCTCTAGCTGGGACGCAGTCACCCACACGCATGGGCAGATCCTTCTGAACGCATGTGCAGCTGAACCAGACCCAGGTACACGTCAGCTGCGGCCACAGTCCCTGGGAATGTGCAGGGCTGGGGCATACTCATTCCCTCCGTGGGCCGATCCACTTCTGACGAGGGCTCGAAGTCCTTTCAATGTGCAGAGGCCAATGCCTGGTCTGTTATTGCTATAGAAAGCAGGATTGGGCCCCCCGGATAATTGCCCGGCCCCAAGATACAGCTCGGGGGAAATCTGGGGGGCAAAGGTTGGGAAAATGCAACCACCTCAAGCCATAATGAACCCGCCCACGGTTTACCAGGTTATTAGAATGCTCTGGTAGAATAAAGCAAAGCTGTCAGCAGCTTGGGTACCTTTTGGGTAGTTTTGGGATTTTCCAGTTTCCCTTGGGAGAGGCTTCGTTTCCCTGGTGCTGGGAAAAATTCTGCCAATGATCTTCTGTGGAATTCCCAAGCACTCTGAAACGAAGTGGTTTCAGAAAAGCTGCTTCCCATTGATACCTTTGTAAGGACGATGCAGACACGTGTCTGCTGATTGCTGGAGTCAGGATGCTTAGAATGTGGTGAATGCTGGTTGGTATTGCCTGCATTTTAAGCATTCTGATTGGCTGTGAGGCAGCCCATACTGGACTCTATGTGCCCATGAAGTACTGCAACCCACGCCAGAGCGCTCTATTGTGTGGTGGGTGACAGCCCCTCAAGTTAGTGATCTAGGCCCAAAGGCGAGGGCCTCTAACGACGATGAAGGTCCGCTAGCACCCAATAGAGACCTATGGAAAGGGCTCTCATTTTATTTGAGCATTTGCAGGGGGAAAAGGGGCAGCCTCAGCTAAGGCTTCCTGTGACACACCTTGCCCATGTCTCCTTGAGCAGTGCCCAGCAGGGGCACTGGGTACGCAGGTACCCCGAGGCCCCCCCCCCAGGAAAGGCCATTTGCATACCGGGAATGTCCCTCTGCGTAAAAGTCCTTATACTATACTTTAAATGGGACCTTTTTTTTCAGGAGCTGGCACCCCCACTCATGGAAAAACGGAAGTTGGTGCCTGTGGTGGCCAATGTGTATGCATCACAAGAGGAAGCGTGGAATGCAGCCTATACAGGTGGTTAGAACCTCCATTGCAAGCTTGCTGATTGGCTAGAGAGCTGGAAACTGTAAGAACGACAAATTAGACGCACAGTATGTGGCCTTCTGCTGCTGTTATGGACTCGATTCCATTCCATCCAAAGAAAATATACTCTAACAGCATTTAAACCATGTGCTTATGTCTAAAAGTGTACTTATCTTCTTTGTAATAACATTTATTTTTGATCATTAGAGTCCTGAAGTTACTGTGGTGGTAGTTGAGTGCTGGTCAGGATGGAAGTTTTCTTTTGATTTTAGTTGTTTCTGTGACTAATTTCGTAAGCACTCTCCATTCATCACCTCAGTAAGGAATGGTAACAGCGGGGTGGGGGGGGGATCTGACATGACTGCATTGAACCTCCAGAAGCACCTTGACTCCCCAAGGTTTACTTCTAGATGAAGATTTCATGCTGGCTGTGCGAGGAGGGGGCAGGCTCGGACTGGCCTATAGGGCAATATGCCCATGGTCGGACCAAAATCGAAAAATGCTAATCTGGGCCACTTTTTTGGGTCAAAGTGAGCCTCTTTTTTGGCCATTGTGGGCTGGTTTGATGAGTTACTTCACTACACGAGTAGTTTGGACCAGTGTTGCTGAATAACTATTCTTTAAAATGCACAAACTCCCCCCGGGGTACTATTCAAACAGTGTCACAAAAGGAATGAATTGCCATTTGCAAATGTGGGCCGCTTTTTCATTGGTGCCCGAGACAATGTTTTGGCCCAGTCCGACCCTAGGAGGGTGGCCTGCTTCTCTTCAGGCGGATGCTGCATGTCTGGGTGGTGTTGGGGAAGTCTTCTACTCTCATGCTTGTGGACAATTCTCTCAGAATTGTATGCAAGCATGTGTATTGCATTGTATTGTAATTGTCATTTATATAGCACCTTTTACCATTATTATAGTCTCAAAGCACTAGTAGTGGGAACGCCCTTGGTGGACTGAAGTCCAGAGTTGTGGAGATCATGGAGTACATTAGTTGTTACAGTACCGTTTAAAGCAGAAAAATACTAATACCTACAAATTAATGTCATACCAGATTTTGCAAACAAGATCCAAAAATCCTCTAAAATAATTTAAATGCAAGTATGAAACTAAGACTGTCTATAGAGACTTGCAAAAAAGATTTGAAATATTTCTGAACCCAGTGGGAACATTGTTCCAGATTCCTAAAAAAAGGTCGGACCAGTTTGTCTTGACATACCGTACCTTTTAGTGACCATGCTAAATTGCTAGGTGGCGAAAGAAGAACCACCTTCTATGTCAAACCTGAAACCTTGAACTCCTTTCCTGCTTGAAGTGTTAGCCAGTGAAAATGCCCCGGCGTAGGAAGGATGGGAACACGCCTTTTGGCAGAAGCCACTACCTGAGCTGTGGCGGGCAGTACTGCCTTGAGAGGCGCCAGGGTGGCCTTAGGATGTCTGGCCTAGGAAGAATTGCCACACTCAGCCCTGGCAAAGTTTAAAACCTAGAGAAGAGAGACAAATACAGATTCTGAAAAAGACACATCTACATTGCTGTAGAGATAATGGGTGGGTGCCCTCCGAGCTTTGTGTTTAACATGACAATCCACCTAAAACAGCTAGGATATCTTACAAAATGTGGAGTTTAACTGCAACAGTAATTCAAGGTGTGAACCATATATTTAGCGTGCGTGTTGTAACGGTATCAGGTATTTGCCCGCAGTGTAGTTAATTGTGGGCAAAAAAGACTGAATAGCAGTGCACGCAAGCCTACAAGACTGCCATCCTGCCAAACCATGCTCAATTCCCATTAGTGTGCTCAGGGGCTGACAGGCGCAGCCGGGCCAGAGGAGCGAAGTTGCAGGAGCACAGGGTAAGTGTGTGTATGTGGGTGTTAATATGTGTGTGCATGTGTGTCTGTGAGGTTTAGGGGGGCTTTGGGCAAAATGTTTGTGATGGGGAAGGGAGTAGGTGGGGTAGTTGTGAGGAATTCGACCATCCACACTGGTGGGTGTGCGCTCGCCAGGGCTTTTTTGACATTTTAAATGAAATTGAATGATGTTAGATGAACCTCTGGAAAATGCGTGGGGTTAATCCACACACATGTTCCTCTGCTCACCACACAACATACCCATAGACCTTTGTACTCTGGGTGGACACAGCCTACAGACGCCGCCCTGCCTGTAATATTTAGTTTGGAAATGACAGCCAAGAGTACATCAGGGAATCTCAGAAAGGGGAGGGCAAAACCATCATCCTGCCATGGCCTGCCTAATT
This sequence comes from Ambystoma mexicanum, assembly GCF_040938575.1. Lineage (NCBI taxonomy): Eukaryota > Metazoa > Chordata > Amphibia > Caudata > Ambystomatidae > Ambystoma > Ambystoma mexicanum. Next base: position 1,192,374,252 of record NC_090923.1, on the reverse strand, counting down.
AACCAACAAAGGCTCCACAGATCCACCCTGTCCTTTGTTAGCTGCTGGGGCTATTAATCAGAGTTAATTCAAAGAGGCACACGGAAGGCCTGGTGGCAAGACAAGAAAACCTCAACAACCTTTGATATGCACTGTGTCAACCTGATGCTGGCTCCAGCCTCTCCGTATAAAGGGCAGTGACCTATCATGTCTGGGACAGATGTTTAGAGAAGTTATCCCCTCAGGCAGAGCCCATTCAGAAAGTATGAGTATGTGGTTTGGTGGTGACCGAAAGTCTGGTCTTGCTGCAGCTTCAAGGGAGACCTGCCACTTTAATCAGGAACCACAGAGAGCTCAATTAACCCGAGAGACCCTTTTATCCACAACAGATAGGAAGATGGGTGGGACTTAGTATCATATGTTTTCAGCTCTTTACCTTTTCTGTTGCAAAGCACTGTGGTTATGACCTCAAGCATAAATGAGATTGTTGGTGGGGACCCAGGACTGGTTCAGGCTTAGCCTACACAAAGCAATGGGACCCATTTGGCTTTAAAAGAGGGCTGCACTCTTCTTTTGGGCAGATCATCCAAAGACTTCACAGCGAGTAACAAGAAGAGCTCAGCATTGAACACTGGCTGAAGGTACAGTCTGCCTTATATCTTGTGCCAGTGAAAGAAGGCCAGGTTTTCCAAGAGGGAAGCAAGATCCTTTCCCTAAACATCTCCCAGGGAACTGAATCCGGAGGACCCTCCAGCAGCTCAAGAACTGGTACCCAGCCAGCACACAGCATGCCCTGCTAGACTCTGCAGCTAGCTTCTGAGGTGGAAAGTGCCAGAGATTCTTTGAACCAAACTAAGGACTAGGCACCTGCCTGCAACACTCTCCTCAGCTTTGGGTCGTCGGCCTTAAAGGACGACACAAGTCCTGTGAAGAATCTAGGAGGAGCGCATCGACAAGCATCTACCAGCATCCACCTTAAAGGGCATTTTCGGGACAGTCGAAACCCCTTGAGCTGCAACCCACAGCACTGCTGACTGTTATTTCGCAGTCATTAATACCGTCCGAGATGCTTCAACCAGTGCTTCAAACCAGCCAACCAGCCCTGAGACAATTCCTAACCCGAGCCACTGTGTAGGCCAGCCTGCAGCCACCCATCCATCCTCGCTCATCAAACTGCCTGTCGCCTGATACTCACAGCTGTCTCCCATCTTGAACTGTCACAGGAGCTGCAAAGCGCCCTGAAACTGATTCGACCCTGTTGGGAACCAACAGCTTCTACAAGAGCAAGGTACATTGTGGTTCTCTCCCCCTGGTCCTTCTCGGAAGATGCCCAGTGAAACTTTACAACCCATTGCTCCTTTTGTGCTGAAACCAAGTATCCTTGAACTATTGCGATTAATTTCTTTACCGACTACCCTCCTGTAAGTATCCAGAGTGCATTCCTTTTCCTTCTTGAAACTGTCTGTCCTCTGCATTCCTTTACAGGGTGGGTTGTATTTTGTAGTGTGCTAGAAATGTGTTGAATAATAATAAAGTAGATATTTGTATACAACCTTGTCTGGACAGTCCCTCTCATCATTGGGTAATAATTGTATTTTCGCTGTGTTGCAAATAACCAACGATCCATGACCTTGCAGAGATAAGCCTGCCGTTCCATCCACGTTACCAAAATTGGACAAGGACATTTATAATTTGCTTGTGTTTACAATCTGTTCGGATCCTTTCTGGTGTACTAGAGATGTGGGGTTGATTGATGGTTTAGTAACCAATATTCATCCCCGGACCACTGGTGCCCCGGAAGTTGATTCGTCACAGTAGTAAATGGAGGGTCGGGGTGAAACGCCCCCTCTGAAACTGTCATAATCCCAGACGGTGAGGATCAAACAAAATTGGCCTAAAAAAGTGGTGAGGCCTTCCACAATCGGTATTTTGACATAGATCCATTATTACATGTAGTGTAAGCAGGGTAGTGGGGTGGAGGCATGGCCGTATGTGGCCAAGTGATAGCCAGTGGTCAGTCCCAGAAAGGTCCAAAAATGTCCCTTGAGCCAGAGCTCTGCTTGGGTATCCAGACCTGATTTTTCTCTTTCCTGCCAGGCGTGACAAACCAATGGTGTCTGTTAGGCCGATCCTCTTTGAAAGGTTCCTTAGCTAGTTGCCATTCTTATGCCATGCCAGACACTTCTTAGTGCCGGCTAGAAATATTATTTCACCACTCATCGGTCTCCACCTTCAATTTCTTATCCCACTAATGGCACTGTGTAGGGAGGTGATCTATTGTTCACCGGGGGACTGTGGCTGAGGGGAATCCTGTTGGCACAGGGCAAACCTGTCTTATTGTATGGGGATCCTTTGTATGGTATAAAGCCTAAACAGTAGAAGAGGAGCTGTGACATGATTGGATGGGATGTTTATGTCGGAAGAGTGCTGTATGTTTTTTTGACTTGGTTGCCGACCAATAATATTTGAAGGCAGGAGCTGGACTGTATTGAGCTGAGCAGCCCCTCTTATTTTAGCACAGGAGGGGTCAGGCCTTCCTTGTGTCAAATGCTCAAGCCAGCTCAGCCACCTGAGCCCTCAAGTAGCTACAAGAGAGATACCACTGATCAGCTGCTTTCATTCAGGTGGACATACTGTACATCATGTGCCATGTGTTTAAGTCGGGTGTGTGTGCCATCATAGATGGCCCAAAGAACACGACAACGCCCAGAGATAGTTCAAGGGATTGTATGAACATGTTTGACAAGGCGCTAAGGGCGTTCCCTAGCTCTCTTGTCTATAAGAGGCAGTTTCCTCCCTAACCAAGGTGCCCCTACTCCCCATGTTAGTATATAGATTGTATTGACCCCTGCAGTCTTTCTTCTGCCTTGCTGTCAGTGAGGGCTTAAAGGCAAGCGTCTTATCTGTCTATCCTCCCTCTGGGACTTCTTAGGCTGGACCTACACTAACATTGTGGTTAGCTCTAAGGGTTTGTAGGGTTATGCCTTTCAGGCACTTAAGCCACACTCTCTCTTCATCCTCTCATGCCCAGATGTTCCTTTCCTTATCTCTCACTGCTGTTCCATCCTCCTCCCGCTACTCTCCTCCTTCCAACTCCACCTACCTTCTTGCTTGGTGCTTCCTCCTTCTGACACTCAGATGTATCTCTCTCTCTCTCTCTCTCTCTCTCTCTTCCTCTCTTTCTCTCTCCCTCTCTCTCTACTCTTTACCTCCACCCTCCAATGTTATTCTCTCTAACACTAGCTCCTGGCCCTGCCCCTCCACCACTACTATTCCCTTTCCACACTACTACTAGTCTCCCTTTGTCACACTACTAGTACTCCCCTCTCTCCACGCTACTACTACTCCCCTCTCTCCACACTACCACTAGTCTACTCTCTCCACACTACTACTAATCTCCCCTCTCCATTCCACTACTACTTTCCCCTATTCACTATCACTCTCCCTGTGCCCCCCCAACTCCACTACTCCACCTCTCTGCTCCAATACTTTCCAACCCCATGTTCTACTCAGTCACCCTCCTTTCACCCCCTCAATCACATTCCACTAACTCTCTACACTTTCTCTAATACTCTAACTCACCCACCTTACATGCACACTCACAGCACAGCACAGCTTGCTCTCACCAACCAATACATCACCTTTTCTCCAAAACGTCTCCACACTTCAGTCCACCACCCTTCCTCCTGCTGGTCTCTTGGTATGCCACATCCTCCCCCTCTAACCTCACACGAACAACCCAGAACTTCCTCTTTCCTGTCTCCCTTTTATCATCCCCCTCCTTCTCCCATTGGACCTCTCCCCCTAACTAATCTCGCACTAAATTCCCTGTTAGGGAGGAGTTACAAGTATCAGAATGCATGAAAATGCACTAAGCTGTGCTCCTTTTTGTTGGGTGGAACCGCCATGTTGGAAAGAAGGCTGCCCGTGTTGGGAAATGTTGCAGTTCGTGCCAGCTGTGCCGCGTGTATGTTCAAAGATCTGCCCCATGGCACGGTTGAAATGCTTTCCCTTGTGTGGCTCCAGGGTGGCAGCCAGAACACAGCTTGCGTTGGTGACATATGGCGGTGGTGCATTGCTTTTCTTGCACCCGCGCAGCTCATCTGCTGCCCTGCTTGGTGGCTCTCTCTCTTCCTGCTGAATGGGGGAATCTGAGGGGTTGGGTAGACCGCCTGGAGGCTCTGATGGGTTGCAATCTTGCGGGCAGTCCATCCATTCTTTGCCATTGCATGGGATAACAAGAACAAACGGGCAAGCTTTTGGTTGAAGAGGTATGGGGTGATTAAAAGGGGTACTGTTCATGTACATGCAGGCACGCGGGAAGGGGGACAGGAACCTGGGGCCCCCTCAGCTGACACTGTTGCCCTATAAGATGGGTTGGGCTCTGCTTCCACCCTGGTAGGCCTCCCACCCCAGGCCAAGAGGGGCTCCCACGCCCTCTTAACAAGGTCAGATGACTGAACTTGTCACAGTGCATTTTCCCATCAGTTAAATGTTGGTACTAGTCAGAGTTGCTTTATATAGTAAGGAAATGGAGCAACATTACTTGTTTGGACTCTTATAATTTGTTAGATATACATTGTATTCAGATTTTTGTATCTTTAGAAAACCACAGGACTGGCCAATTTTACGTGTAATCTCACAGGTATCACTTTAGGGACAATGGGTGGAGCAAAAACCATTGGCATTGGAAGCAGCAGATGGCAAATGTGTATGAGCGCACAGCTGCCGTCGTTTTTTGTTATTGTTCCCTCTTTGTTATGCTTGGCATTGGGATTTCCATGAGGAGACCATTCCATGTGTGACGTTGTTGCATTTGGTTGCCTCTGCTGGAAAGCGGCTTAGATGTCCATGCTTGACATAACAGTGTTTGCTTTGGTCTACTTTTTTGTTTGAAATGTCCGCCTTTTTTTGGGTTACGTAATAAAAAAAAAATGTACTGTGCGTTCCTAATTAGATTCTTTTAGATTTTTTTAATCACATGTAAAGATATTTGGGTACCGGGGGTTAACACCTGTCTTGACACGTGGACAGGAAATGAACAAACAAAGGAAGTTTGTCTACAAATGAATTGAGACTCCCATCCCCTGCACACCTATTTCCTGAAAAGCCCAGCAATGCTTCAAAAATAAAACACTATCAACTTAATTTACTGTTTAAATTCAGAATTCTTCATAATGACACATTCATTCATAACGTATGGCCCTTCATTGAATGAAGTGCCTCTTCTTTTTAATTTCAGTTTTTCAAGGTACTCCAAACCCAACGTGTTTCGGGAGCATACTCCCTTCTTCAGGGGTTACCTAGAACATTGTTCAAAAACAACATTTTAGTATCTCAGAAGACGAGGCAATAAGGTAAGAAAATAATCCTTTACAAATATGCAATTTTTAGCTCCATATACACTACCATTCCAAGAAATAAGTAATCGGGTCTATACATGTCCCAATTACATAATCCTCTCCCTATATATTATTGCCAACATGGTGCACCGGATATTGTGAGATACTAAAATGATGTGTTTGAGTGATGTTGTAGAAAGAATGTTATTTCTGAAGTATTGCCTGATTGTGCAGGGGACGGGAGACTCCATTCATTTGAAGACAAACTCCCTTTGTTTATGTTCTGTTACGTAATGTCATGTTTGTTATCACTTATATTGTTGCGAACTTTATTGCTGCCCATTAGACATGGCATGCAGACAGCCATAACTAATTGGCAGTGCATGATTTGTAAATCAGCACGGTGTAGGGTGCCATTTAATTAGAGGTGCGTCTTTCCAGCATAAATTAAACCATGTATTTGGGCTTTTGCTGAGTTTATTCGACGTTTGTTTCACAAGTGAGCAGTAAGTTAATGTATTCAAACTTTAAAACTTTGGGAAAGGGAATTTAGGTCTGGGGTTTCTTTGACTTGTATAGCAGCGGCCCGGTCATTTTCCTCGTTTTACTCAGCTGAAGCACCCTGTTAACAGAGGTTTATCTCCCTTTCTCCGATCCCCAGAGCTTGGCAGGGTTCATGTTCTGCACCCCCAAGAACACTAAGCTTCACACATGTATCTACAGTCGGCCCGTGAAATGTTGCCCGGTTGACTGACTGTATCTGAATAGGTGACCGGTGGCAATATTTCTAGTCTTAGCTGCACACTTGGCTGTACTCTTGGCCACGCCCACTTGCCATCCCTCTTCAAATACAGCACCATGGGCATCCGGACATTGGCCCTCAATAGGAGGTTGCTGGTAGGCTGCTGGTAGTACCGGCGGGCTACCGGCAACCTCCGGTTTTAGCATTTATATCGTGCTACAAACCCTCAGGTATCTGAGTGCTGGTTATTATTACCCACGGTGTGTGGTGCTCATTTATCCACCTCGGAAGGATGAAAGGCTGAGTTTGGCCCCGCCGGGATTAGCCAGACTTTCTATGTATTCACGTCACTGCCTTATCCACTTCCTCCCCCACTTATTTTACTTTTTCCAATATCATCACTTTGAAACGACCTTGGCAGCAGAGAAAACAAAGCGCTATAAAAAAAAAAATAACATGCCACTATACATGTCGTTCAACTGGCAAGGGTTCACCAGTGTCTCGATTTAACAGCTTGACGGAGTGGTTTCAGGTGATACACCGTGGCGGGCACTTAAAGGCATTAAGAATATCAGCCTTGCGTTGTCTTTGAAATTCTGCAGGATTCCGAGAAACGCGGACTTTACCCACAAGGTGAGGAAGATTTAAGAATACTGGGCGTCCTACTTCCGGCGGATACAAATCCAAAACATCCGCCTCGTGTTTAGCTTTCTGTGGCGCCTGCTGTCTGGTGAGCCGTGATAAGCAGACCGGTGAGTCACGAGGGAGACGCACGTTGTGCGTGCGCTCCTTTGAGGCACCCATTGGCACGCGGAACCCGCACGCCTTTTATATTCGGAACACCTTGCTTTCTGTGCCAATATTCAAGTAATCTTTTTCTGCACACCTTTGCAGCGTTTTGCGACGAGACCACGTGTCACTACGGCACGCTACTTTGAGGCCTTTTCGTTTATTAGCTTTGTGTCTTTCGATCTTGCAACTTTCAAAATCTGGTGTGAATCAAATCTTACATTAATGTGAGTGAAATCTTTGCACCTGCTAGCTACACTGCTGAGGGAGTTTAGCAACTGGGCCTTCACTAGAGTAGTCTCTTTACCATATCAGTGGCCTTCAAACTATGGGGCTGGGTACCCAAAGGGGGCCCGTAGGATGTCCGGAGTTGGACAAGGGGGTACAACGCTCTTTAAAAAAGGGATTATGGTGGCTGCTTATAATAAAACATATAAGCAGTTATAGCTACACTACACTATTTTTACTGAACTAAACAACATTTTTACTCAAGGGAGGGAGCAGTATAAACACGATTCAGGACCACTGCCCTAGGTTCTTCTCCCTTGTCACAGAATCTTTGCAGTTCTGCAGGGCTTTAAGTGGACCAGGGCTAGTTGGGGGAGAACCCTGCCAGTCTCTAAAAAGGACTCGCGAGTCGGGGCTCTGCAGACTCTCCTGACTAGCCCTAGAGGCACCAACCACCTCAGGTAGTCCTTTTTACTCAAAGAGCCATATGGTTAAAGGGCTAACGGTGGGGGTCTGTGCTTTTAATTAGAAAAAAAGGAGAGACACGAGCGCCCAAAAGTATGATAGTGGGGGAACACAGTAATGAAAACTGTGTCAACGTAAGTCTACACAAGATGCAACACAATGTGAGGAACTGGCATCTGGTAAGGGTGTAGAAGCGCTGGCTTATTTTTGATTTGTATTAAATATAAAATGATTCAAGTACTTCTGTCTCAGAGATGATACTCTCCTAACCAGAACCCCCTTTCCTTAATCGCATGCTAAAACCACAATGACACTTGTGCCCTGCTGCATCTGTCTCCTTATCTGCACACCAGATCTCCTTTTTACACATAGCAGGTTCAAAGGTCACAGGTGCCCCTTTAAGAGCTGCTGTGACAGCTGTTCACTGCATTGTGGAGGCTGCATTTAGAATATGCATGTCGTCTCCAAAACCATGTAAATATGATGAACAATCCTAGTGGCAGCTTAATATTTAAACATAAGTCATACCTGAGCTTGGGGTTAAAAGGATGCATTTAGAAAACATGTACCTTTATGCTTGCCTATTGCCCAAATTAGAGTGGAATTATGTTTACAATCTATTTATTCTGTGGACCTTTTAAGAAAGTTGATGATTGTACATAACATTTTAAACCCTGTTAAAGGGACTTCATACAAGGTTGTTTTTATGACATTCTAATTAAGGGTACATCATCTAGATTCAATGGTTTTGTTGGAGAATGTAATGTATTGGAGGAAATTGATTCTAGCAGTGATCAGTTACCCTATAATCCAGGAAAGGTTAAGAGTACATTTTGGAAATATGACTGGATAAAACAGAAGAAGGAATTGAGTACATAAGAATTACGTAAAGCACATAGAAATGTTTTCATAAATATGACGCAATCCCAAAGTACATGCATGTTTTCCTGGATAGGACAGGTAGAACTGTGTTCATGTGTTTTCGCTTTAATCTCTGTTGCTCACTTTAATCTTCAAGGTCCAAGAGGAGGTATTCCTAGGGAGAATAGATGTTGTCGTTTGTGTGAGAAAACATAAATACTAGAGCCTTTTAAACACCTCATTATGGAATGTGAAACTAAATCTACTTGGGAAATGTGTGCATGATGTGCGGGAGGGGCCTTCAAATGCAGTATATAGTGTCTCCTTAACGTTAGTCGAGTAACCATGATAATAGCAACTGCTCGGTTTATACAAAATATTTACAATCTACTAGGTGAAAAAGTGTACCAATTTTAATCTGAATGTTTATTGGTCATTTTAATTGAATACGGTTTAAGGTATTATTCTCTTTTTTGTGTCTAGAATACTACAGTATTCTGTATTTTGTTCATGTTTGTAAATTTGATGTGTGTTGGCATTGGCATAGTCTGATGAATTGTATATAAAGATTTAAATTGTAAACCACATATACTAAAATGATATAACATCGTATTGTGGCTGTTACTTCACATAATTTTAAAAACCATATCTGATCTCCATGTCAGCCTGTGAGCCCAGGCCAGCTATGGACAGGCTCTGCATAGTCTCCCTAGACTGGATGTCTCTGCTGCAGCAGCAGGACAATAGCCAGTGGGAGCTGCCACCCTTTTGATCCATTGTGAGGTCGAGTAACACCTCCCTCCAATAGGGCAGCCCCTATTAGGATCTGTCCTGGGAAACGGGATTCAAGTTTACACCCTCAACAAAAGGACAGGCCTCATACCAGGGTTTGCATACCAAAGGACCTTTAATGCTATGGATCTTAAAAGGGGACCAAGTTAGTGTAGTTAAAACAAGCTCAGCATAATTAGGGAAAGAGACAACCATCATTTATTTTCTCTGTACCTCTCCTTCCTGTCTCCTCCACTTCCTTCAGCACAAAGCACTTAGGGTATGATGCAGGAAGGCAAGGATCACTTGTTATAAGAACAAGGATTGGGCCCCTTAAAGCAGGCTTTCTTTTTTCCAATCCTGTGGGGTCTTTTGTCTATAAAACACGGGGTCTTTAATTCAATTTTGGACCAACTAGTACATAAGAGAATAATTCATTTGGACCTCTTTTGGAGGAGTTGATCTTTCCAGCCCTCAGCAATTAAGGCAAAGGAGTGTTCCAAGGCAGAGGCAAGCTTTGCCTCTTACTCACTCCCACGGTGCATTGGAGCTGGACTGCTGCCATAGACCAGAGCTGCTTCTCTCTGCGAGCTGCACTGATACCCAGGCCCCTCACTGTTAGTGAAGGACTCCTGCAGGTGCTAACTTGACTCCCTGGAGCTTTAGGAGGTTGTTAAGATTTTACTACATGTTTACCGAGAAAAGATTGGGCAAATGTTTAACAGGGTTGGAGACTAAAATACATGCTTCTGTACTGTATGGCAACAATATCTGGGGCTATGCCAACTGCTCAAGACTGAATGAATTGGCTGGGGAGTTATAAGGAGTGTGCCTGTGGATGTGGTTTTGCGGAAGACCTCTCACATTTGCGCTTACCCTGCCCCAATTTCATTGATCTTAGAAGGTTATGGCTCAAGAGACGTTTAGTTAAAAATTAAGTTAGGTTCACTATGCGCCTATTTATGAATCATAACCATATTCATTTTTATATCGGATGTATGTGAATTTGTAAATGCTGCTTTTAGAAGATGTGCAATACCTTTTTAAATAGTTTATTTATCTGCTTTTAAATGGGCTTTTTCCAAATGAGAGTTGCATAGCTGAGTTGTTATTAAGCTGTGCAAAGCTTTTATGATGCATACGTTTAATTTTGTTAGAATTTATTTTTATCTGCTTAGCTTGGGGCACGGATTGTAATTTATTGCATTGTTTTGAAAATGTGTTAATGGCTATAGCTGAAGGAAAAAAGACATCTAATTAAATCCAACTCTGCTGATTTGGGAGTGAAGAGACAAAGGATCAATCGCATCCCTGAGCCCTTTGTTTGGGTCGACACCATCCTGAGGGTAAGAACAGCCAGGAACCCAACAAAAGGTAGAGTTTCTCCTACCATTCTAGAGACAAAAAACTGTTGACACCCGAACTTGAAACCAACGTGAAAATGCGTTTTGAAGAGGGCCAGTTTTCATACCCCCTTCAAGGTACAATAACTGCGTCCTACCAATGACCAGCCAAACCTAAGGTATTCAAGAATACAAGACCACCATATGGAGGCGGACATCAGCAAAGGAATGGAGATTCCTTCTTCTTGAGAAACACCCAGAACACAACTCGCTCAGCTACCTCTGGAAATATGTCAGATTTCTAAATGCAGGCCAGACCTCCTGCTGGGAGGGGGTGGAGAGGGACTGCAGTTTTTGTTCAGAAGTTGAGACCATCCAGGCCAGTTGGCCTTGCAGGATTGTAGAAGATGGATACAATTGATAATGATGTGTTATTTATATAGCGCCTATGCCTAAGTACTGTACTTAGAACATATTTACATACATTTATCATCCCAACCGAAGTTAGTACTCATTTATCGTCCCTCGGCAGGATGAAAGGCTGAGTTGGCCATGCCGGGATTTGAAACTGCGACCTGCAGATCACACACAGATTACAGCAGCAAGCGCTCAACCCGCTGAGCTATCTTACCATTTGAAATTGGTAGCCATTCCTCCACCACCAGGAATGATATGGACTCATCTTCTAATAGGCAGAACAAAAGCTCAGGCATATAGGGAACGTCCTGATGATGAAGAAGGCCATTATTTTAGCTCCATCTCGCAGAGAGGATGAAGAAGTCTCATAATATTCTGGTGAGTCCTGAGGTGTCAGGCGGAAAGGGCATCACAGTTCTAATCGACTGTTTTGCGTTCCCAAGGTGGTAGGAACATTCTGCATGATTCTAAACATTTAACGTCTGAAGTTAAGAACGCATACAATATATTCCAAAATGGAAACCTTGGAAAGGATCCTGGCCCTGATGGGAATTCTGGAGGTTATGCAATTGACCTGCAAGATGCATAGTTATTAAATCCATTTTACAACATGTCATCAGAGATAGCGGTTCACCGTTGCAGGAAGGAATCCAGCTTCACCCCTGCCACTGTCTCCTCCATTCTACCTTGGAGACACAGACATTAATGGACATGAGGAGATCTTTGGATATCCTGCAGTGGATTGGGCCTTTGCCAATCACCAAGAAAACAGCCCTTGCGCAATTTCTAATATCCACTGCGGCAGGTTCTGCACCCGGCTGGATTTGGTTTTCCATTTGCAAAAAAGGGTGCACAAGCTCAGGAAGAGACTGAGCACATTTGTGTGTGTCCAAATGTGCATTAGCGAGGAAATGGTTGACCCATCAGACATGGTGGACATTGTCTTCCTGATACATTGGGATCCTTTTCATATGAAACCATTGGCGAATTGCATCCTGTGGCATTGGGACCCAGGACCTGAGATTACAAGAATCCGATCCCGATGACATCCAAGATCCAGGAGCGATTGCACTGGTGGCTCATCATGGTCAAGCTAGAAAAAGGGTTCAGGCTATAAAACAGCCACTATATCAACGGTATGCCAACATAGTAGCCACAGATGTGAGTAGAGTTGTATAGGGGCACCTGAGAGGAGAAAGAAGTCCAAGGAAAGTGCACCAAGCAGATTCATGCAAGACCATCCAACCGCATGGAATTGCAGGCAGCGTTCATGGTTCTAACAATACTGAGCACCCACGTCACTGGGTCTTGGTTTATACAAGAAATACTTCAGTGATGACCTATGTTAACCGTCCAGGAGGGACGCGCATTCAATCACTCTCAGTAACAGCAGATTAAGAGATGGACTGGGCAGAAGGTAATTTGACATCGTTATCCACGGCTTATAGTACATTTACACAGAGCATAATGCCAGTCGCAGGAGGCATCCTGACAGATAGGCAACACCTTCAGGACGCCAGTGATGGATTTGTTTTCCACCAGACAGAACAACAAGATCGCGTGGTACTTCCCCTGAACACCAGGCTGGCAGGCATGGGGGGAAAGGCTCCCTGTCCATTTCCTGGCCAAAGGGCCTGTTCTATACATTTTCTACTCCCCCACTTATCGCCAAGGTTCTTCTGAGCTTCATGGTAGATGGAGGCAGAGATGATATTGGCGGCTCCATAATGGACACAGAGGCCTTGGTTAGTGATACTCTGGAGGTTTCCCTCGATTGACTTGTTTCCCTTAGTTCTGGTTGCTGGCCCAGCCCAGTTTCAGTCTGGCAGTTGGAAAGGAGGCCTTGTTGATGTTGGGCTTCTCAAAGGATGCTGCCTCTGTAGCTCACACTTCTCGTACAGTGTCCACTAAGAAAGCGTGTTGGCATCATTTGGTGTATTTTGGGTGATACTGTTCTGAGAAAGGGGTAGTGGCATCCCCGTGGCAGCCCTTCCCCCGACCCCCTTGGTTTTTGATGTTCTTTTGGGAGGTTATCAAAAGGGCTTAGCAATTTCTTCACTTGGTGCAGAATGTGAGGAGTGGATGGTACTCCCCCCCTCCCACCCCACCATTTACCTGCAGCAATTTCACCACATTTTACAACGGGACATTTCACTGAATGTAAAAGTGGTATATGGGGGATGGGTAGAGCGTAAAATAGGGTGAGGGCCTGTGCACTAAGGGAAGGGGCTAGAGGGGGTACGAATGCAGTGGTATGTCAACTGACCCCACAAAATCACCGCAGTAAAATGTCATAGATTCACGAGGGATGATGTCATAGGATAATTTATATATTACACTCAGTAATGACAATTCCTTAGGATCGCCTCCCTCGTCACAGTAGTCATGTCCCTCCTGCCCTTCCTATGAGGGTGTCATGTTCCAGTAGAATTGCAGGAGAATCCAGGTGCTACAGCCCGTTATACATTTCTGAGGTCAAATGTGAAGGGGCGGGGCTTAAAACCCCAATGAGGGGAAATGCAACTTTTGTTAAAGGGTTCGGGTGAAACAGCAAATCCTCACGTAGTGAGGAATGATTCCAGGGAGGAGGACCTGAGTTATAGTGATTACAGAACATAATGTACACTTCCTAGCTAAGATGGAGTGGAGCCCTGTGTGGGTTTGAAGATCTTCCCCCTAAGCAGAATCAGAGGAACTGCCATCCTGAGCCAAAACGCCACATTGTGGTCAGCCAGGGACAGGATTGGCTATTTAGGAACATGTGACCGCTCCTTGCGCCAGCAGCAGCACTGCTGTTAAAGCCCTCACTGAAGACCCAACGCTCCATTTGCTCCCCTTCCATCTACACTCAGCAAGGAAAACTCTGCACACAGCGGACACCATTCCGGGCTCGGCGACCTTCCCTCCCAGGCAGCATCAGCAGAGCCGCCATCTTGGGCCTGTCCCTGCCCTGCCGAGCTCCACCTTTATGGTCGGTCTGGGAGAGGATTGGCAGGAATATATGCCCTTCTTCTCTTGGGTAGCCAAGGTAATCCTTTGCCTGGCATCCCGTAGAAGGAGTTACAGTAAAGGGCACCTCTTGTCTGGCCCTGTGTGGGCCTTGTAAGGGCAGAGTCATGCTCCCTGCAAACAGGCCCTTACACTTGAATGGCTGGTTTATTATGCACAGTACTGTAGATCAATATGCACATCTCATTAAGTCAATGTGTAACTGAATCTGTACCTCTGTGTATTGCTAAGCCATGTAATGGCTGCATCGGCGGGGAATCCACAGTCTCCTTGGTTGTTTCCTTTCTGTGCCAGTACTAAAGATGGCAACACCTTATTCACACTGCCATGTTCCATCTGTAGTGGAACTCCTATTTATCCTGTTGCTCTACCCTGTAAGCGATATTCAATCAACGCTACAGCTAAGTCAATGCCTAGTCTGGGATGCTGAGGAAAACCCTTATTGATGTATTTTTATATCCAGTTCAGTACTCTGGATGACAACCCTTGTATAACACCCCCCTCTTAGAATCCCCCTGACCCTACTGAGCCAAGAAGTAGATTTGTTTTGCAAATTAAAAGGTTTATTTGGACAATTTAACAATATATATCTATCACACTTTTATAATATATTAATATCTGATAGTACACTGAGACATATGATGTGGATGCACAATGGATAATGTTACAGTGGTACACTTGATTACTTCGGAGTAGTATAGAGGATGAGGTAGCTGAAAATGCTTTATGGTTTCAAGGAAATGCAATGAGGAATAAAATGCAGTACAGAAATACTTGAAATGATTTTAGCAAAAGATAAGATAATCACTTTTCTCTCTGGCAATTCACCCCCCTGCCCTATGCAATGTAAGAAATGGAAGGAGATGGAAAGAGGAGCACACAGTTCTCAGGAATGCAATCAAATACAATACGAAATTCAGTTCCCCCCCAGCAAGCTTAGAGGAAACAGGTAGGAGTTTGAAACACAGGCAAATTACTTTAATGTGGTTTGCAAGGAAGTGAAAAGGTGCTAAAATTGCTTTTAATTCCCTCTAGAGGTTCAGGGTAGGTGATGTCTACTTTATATTAGTTTCGGCTCACTTTAACAATACTCTATAAATGATTAGCAGATTGCAAACGAATTTTAGCAAAGAGAAGCAAAAAGCTGCTGATTTCTACAGATGAAGAAATCGGGCCAAATCGCAAATCGCGGTAAATTTCGCGAGTGCCTGTCTAGCGATTACGGAAAAAGGATAGGTGGTAGGTAGTCGGTTCTTGGTTCGGTGGAAAGCCTAGATTCTAAGCTTTCAGATGAAAGTTAAACCACGTTCCTATCCCAAACGGTTCCAGAGATACGGATGATTTAATAAAGGTAGATTTTCGGATTTAAAGTAAAACTCAAAATGACAGGTGACAGCTTGCAGCTTTAGAATGACAGATGACAGCTCGCAGCTTTAGAATGACAGATGACAGGATTACTAGGAGGCTGTTCTACTTAGGTTAAAATAGTTTGGATTAGATTATTTCAACTAAGAGATTGGTTCTGCACAGTTCTGCTAGGTACTCACAATATCAATTTGAAATAGGCCTCGTCACGGTCTGGTCAGGTTGGATGGGACTTCCGGCGGGTGGTTCTGAAGTCCCGGCTATCTGGGTCAGCTCTGCTCTCTGGGTCTGTCAAGCACTGGATCTGCTCACAACGGTCTGGTTTGTGGTTCTCTCGGGTTCCGGATACAGCACAGCTTTCTGGATACTGCTACAAGTTCTTGCTAAAATTCTTGGCAAAAATTCAAACAGCTCGCCTGGCTGTTGAATAGTTTGGTTGGTTTTGAGGCCTGCTGAAGAGGATTCAGCTGGTGGATTCAGGCCTCTCTGCTACAAATTCTGGAGTTAATTTCTGCTACAGGTTCTGGAGATTGATGGATTTGAAGTCTGGATCTCTGGATGTGAAGTCGTCGGTCAGCATGCTCCGCAGCAAATGGAATTGAATGTCTCTACCTGTCCCAGCAGTCTCTTTTTATGTGTTTTGATAATGGGTGTGTGCCTGGGCCTAGCTAAGCCTGCCCCTCTCTACTTGTCATTGGCCCAATTCTCCCCTCTCCCATGATTGGGGGAAGGAAATGGATTTTCATCATGATGGGGTCTGTTTATGGGTCAGAGGATCCTCCCCATGTCAATTTGCACACAAATCTATTTCTGACCCAAATACATATTTATCTATGTACCATTTTTCTAATATTATAGGTCCAGTTAACATATTTTCTGTAGCACCAAACCATCCGATCCCTGTCTTTGTACGATGTTGTGTCCACTGATGACAGAATTCTCCCCTTTTCATCCAGATAACGACCTCTAAACCTTTCCAGATTTTACACAAATGTGCACCAGGGATATGGGTTACAGATGATAAAGTGTCAGATTTTTAACATGCAGACATTTGGAGTAAGACCCTATTTTCCGCTAGCAACCCCCCAGAATACACCACAGGGTCCTAACACCTCTTAAAACGTGCACAGAAAAATCACAAAAATAATGATATTACTTATATAATTCTGACAAGTCCGCACTATGAGTTATCTATCTTTTTTAAATTATGCTCTGGTCAAAAAGGGGTGTGGCTTCCCACATCACAGGGTGGAATAACTGGTTTATCCACTTCCCCCAAGCCAGCTTGTTCACAGAGGCACAGCTGCCCCCAGTTTCTCCCAAGAGGAAGCTATTTTACGACGCCCCCAATATAACATTTGCCTGAGTCAAGGAAGTTGCATTGTTCTGTCCCTTCCAGTTCCCAGGTGCTCCACCCCTAATCTAATCAGAGAGATGTCAACTCCTTTTGGCAAGGGGCAGCAGGATGCAGCTAGGCCTGGGAAGAGTGGCTGAGCAGGTTTCTCCTGTCGGGGGTAGTTGTCAGGCAGAATCCAGTTTCATTAAGCCAGGTTTCAGCTAAATGTCACTTTTTGTTCCCAGTTTTCTACATTCAAATCAAACTGACAATTTTTACCTATACATTAAATAATGACTTCCTTCAAGTCATTTCAGAATATAGTTTTACATTCTTCCACTTCTTAGCAAGTCTTTCCTTGGCCTGGTTTTGTTTCATTTGTTCAGTTTTACACAAAAGTCTGGTGGTTTTAAAACGCCGGCTTTCTGATAGTGTTGAGTACCGGTATTGCAACCAGTTTTGGGATTAAGAAAATTAATTCCCCACAGTTCTGAGTTGCTTTTTGGCAATCAGCATTGCCATTCCCAATGGTTTCAGGCTACTGTGTGTGTAGCCCAATGGTGGTTTTAGGCAGTGCCCTCCTGTGCTCCCAACATAGGCAAAAATGGGTGGCAGTCTATTCTTCATGTTTTCCCTGTGCACTCTCTAGGGAGTTCTGGCCATCATGATGTTTTCCATGCCAGTACTGCACAGTTTTATGGTAGGGCTTGGATGCATGGGTAAAACATCCCACAACCCCCATCAGGGACTTCTGCAGTCTCTGAATAGCAACAGCCTATCACTAGTCTTGCCCCCAGGGTTTCTTTCATGGGCCAAGTCCTAAAAATAAAAGTGGGGGGACTCATCAACAAACGCAGTGGGGTGTGTCGTCGCCAGAAATTAGCATATCAACGTGAAATATGCACATTTCATTAAAATGGCTTTGCATAACCACACTATTTGCACAAGACGAATTACATTTGCCTTTCATAAAATCAACACGCACACAAAACCAAGAGAGGAGTTTTTCTTCTAATATTATTTTTTAAAACGTTAAAAGGTGTGCATGTTTTAAACTCCAATAACCAATACTAATGTTTTCCCTGGGACTTGCAGTACCTAAATGGGACATTTCACCTTAACTTGTTTGTTATTTTTCATCAGGCTATATAGTGCAGTGGTGAAGTGTCCGGCCTGCAAACCTGACGACTGCCATCCCTGAGATTACTTTAATTCATACATTCAAAGAAGACTTTCAGTGTTTCTCATTTTAGCTGGGGGGGGGACCAAGTCCACCCTTTGAAAAAAGTGGGTGGACTCCGTCTTCCCGCGTGTACCCTCGACTTGAGCCCTGGTTTCCTTTCATTTTCCAATCTTGCTACTGTGTCGCATAGCCTTGAATGTCATTTCTGTTGGGTTACAGCCAGTGAGCGCATTAGTACTCCATGCATCTCTAGTTTTCATCAATAAGTAAAACAGCACTTTCAGTCCCCTGCACGGTGCATGCTAAGTACATTCCCGACTTCCTGTCCAAGCCCTTTAAGCATGTTTTGCTTGTCCACAGGATGTATTGTGGGCTTCTCTGTATTCACTTTGTATGATGAACAGTGTTTTTCTGCTCTTGAACAGTAACCCTG
The DNA here is from genome assembly GCF_040938575.1 of Ambystoma mexicanum. NCBI lineage: Eukaryota > Metazoa > Chordata > Amphibia > Caudata > Ambystomatidae > Ambystoma > Ambystoma mexicanum. The sequence goes on along the minus strand of NC_090923.1, from coordinate 1,192,355,989 downwards.
CATGTGTGTTACGCTTGCTTATTAAATAGTGAATGCAGATATCTTCCTTTTTTGCCATTAACCTTATTAGAACTGCGAACCTCAGTAAAACCTTGTTACAATGGATTTCTGAACTCTGCTCTGTCGAACAGATGTTCAGGAGGCGGCCCTTATTTAGTGAAAAAGGGAACACTTCTGCGAAGTTAGCCAGGACAATTCAAGGTAGCTTGGAGAGCAGCCAGGGCTAAGTCTCAGGAGTAGCGGGGGTGATGTTAGGTCTTGGATGAGCACACACAGTAGGACATACGAATTACTCTTAGACAGTGGAATTTATTAGGCCCAGAACAAACACAGGTGAATAATGAAGAACACAGTAATACTACTACTTAAACACACACTATGTAAAATATATGTACAGTCACTTTTCGGGTCACTGCGGTAAAGTGTGGATTTCCGCCAAAACCTGTGAGGCAGGAAAGCCAACAAACTTTATCACAATGGCCAACTCCAATGCGAACTACAGTTGTCCCAAAGCTCGAGCCCAAACTTGATGTAGCAACGCTTCAGCACAAGTGCTAAGGTAAAGCTGGTCAGTCCACTGGAGGGCCCAGGCAGGGACACTTCTGAGAAGGCTTGTTTGCAAGGCACCAAGGAGAGTGATTGGTCCCATCACTCAAAATGGTTGAAGCACCTTTGCAGGTCTTCATAGATGGAACACAAAGCGGGGCTCTACCTGGGCAACAGCGGGCTCAGTGTGCCAAACCTTCTTTGCGTGGTTCCGGACAGTCCTTGGGTCTGCTTCACTTCTCAGGATACTTGGCTCCGTGTATAGGTCAGTTCGGACCTAAGAGTGATCTACGAGTCTGCACTTAGAGCCCCTCCTCATATCCTAAAAGGCCAGGGCAGGCTCGCATCTGGCTGGCCAATGAGGCGATCTGCCCACTCATGCCCACCAAAAGAAGTACAATCAGGGACTACTACAGCTCTCACGTACACAGGCACACCAGACATTCTGGCACCACTAGTGTGGATTGGGAGCAGACAGTCCCAGCCCACCTCCTGGGTACCCAACCATGTGACATGCATTAGCCCACAAAAAGCGCCACTTTTTGCGGGAGCATGCATTCCCAAATAAGGACTCCCTGGGTCACAAAGAGCAAGGGGAAGGCCAACTGACAAAATGACCAAAGAAGAAGACAAAAGAGGTTGCGGCAAAGCCATGGTGAACACTAGCCACAGTCATGAGCCACACATGATAAGCATGGTCTGGCTTGATAAAAGTTAATAAAAATACATGAAAAAGATTCTGCTGCCACCAGTCTACTAATAGGCACACTGTCCAGTTAGCGAAACTGGTTCGTGATGGCCACTTCTCCCTCTGAGTTGTTCTCCATTTGCCCCACTATACGCTTCCCATCACACTTTGCTAACAATGCATAAAAATGACCTGGGTTGCAACTCTTGACTCGTCCATAAATACCTCCTCTAGGGAAATACCTCCGCTGGTCTCAGATATGCTTATTTTCTTTTATAACCCAGCATCTTGGGAAACCCACACGTGTAACACGCTGTCCCCTATAGCATATAATGTTGTTACAGAGGGTAAAGTATGGTACATACTAAAAGACTCAGCTCAACATGTAAAGCTCATTATCAATGTTTTTAGGAATGACACCATCATGGTGCAAGACGGCCATGAAGACCTCCCCACCTTTGATTCCTTCCTCCCAGTTCTTCTGGCTGAGCACCCTTTACCAGGTTCCTCTCAATTCTACCTGCACCACTCTTCACTGGAAGCTCCCCAATTCCCCCTTCTGCAGCCCTTCACTCGCCTTCTTCTCCTCCGACCCCTTCTCATTCAGCTGAAGTTCTAGAGTTTCCACCTCGACAGGGTCCCCTATGATGGACCCCAGCCTAAATCGCATCCCTTTCTCATCTCCATCTTCTGAACCTTCTAAGGCTCACTCAGCCAGCCCTCATTGGAGTATAGCCGCCTGCAATACTCGTGCTGTAAACAAGCGAGCTGCTAATAGCCATGATCCATGACTTGATTCCCAAACAGATGTTCTCTATTTGAGAGAATCCTGGTTCTCTGATAAGTACACAGCACTGTGTGACACCCCCTGACGCAGGTGTATAACAGATGAAATAATTATGGAGGGGGAGCAGTTCAGATGTGTCCTACTTACACCCGGAACACTTTGATTCACCCCAGCATAATCTCCCCATCTGAAAGCTTAGTTTGTAAATATATGATGAAGCCGTCACCTGTCTGACCATTGTCATCAGCTGATGCCCTCCACTTTAAGCAAAACTGTTCCTAGAGAAGTGGACTGACTTTCTGTTCTTGGTAACTTTAACATATGACTAGATTGCTCAACTAACCATCACTCATCTTCTCTATTCTATGTCACTCACGTGACGTGAAGCTCTGGCCATATGACCCCAGATACAAAGACAGCCCGATTTGTGGATGCTATCCTGTCAACATCAAACCTGATCAGGTAGTCTGGTCACTCTCAGGCTAATATGGTCAGACTTGAGAAAACACATCTATCACCACATGGGAATCCAGGTTCCATAGAAAGGAGACCCATGGAGGTCTTTCTCTGCACCTTTCACCCCCCCCCTCAATCCCCATTTGTCATCAGACTCCTGCAACACCTTATTGTGGGACCTTCACCACAAACTTACCAAAGCTCTGAACGCACTTGCTCCTGCCATTCTTAATAAAGCAAAGCTTCCCTACAAAGGCAACCTTTGCTTGATCATGTTCCAGCATTCCAAACAAGCATTGGCAATGTGAACAGTTTGGGCTTTTGTGTAGGCCTGGGAAAGGCTCTTGCCAGGCACTGCCATAGTGGTATTAACTGCCCATTGATGGTAGTAGGTGTAAAATGGTGTGAGTGCCTGGCAATCTAATAGCAGTGCCTGGCAAATGCCGAGTAATTATCAACACTGAATTTGCTAATGGAAGATGGTTCTTGTCCTATAACAAGTAACACGAACAACTGGCTTGTTTTGCATGTGTCTCATGTTCCATCCATGTTGAACATGACAGCTCTTCAAGCATATGTAAGCTGTGTTCTGTCTTGTTTGCTTTCAGGCACACAGCTGAAAATCGTGTGCCTGGTTTATATTAAATATTGAAATAAACTTCCGTGAAAGCTTTGAAGAGTCTTTGTTCATGGCCACAGAGGGTTATTTTTTTATTTGAAAATCAAAGCTTTATTGAGATTTTTTGGTTACAACATCGTTTAATATTCAACATAACTTTTCTCCAAATCAAAATCATTATTAAGGGCACCTTGACGGAATAAAGCACACCAAATTCTCTTTTTTTGCCACTAATTGGTGCAGAGTCCTGGAGTGTTTGCGCCCTGATGCCCCAGGGTATGGCACGCCATATAAATAATAACTAAACTAAACTTAACAATTGCGCAATAAAGGCCCCGCAGGTGGAATGTAGGTCATTGAGCAAGTGTGCAGAAATCTTACTGTTAGTGCTTGCATTTCACTCACTCGTCTGAGGGTGGTGATCACGGCCAAAAAGGCAAGCTTAAGACAGGTATTTAAGGCAGCACCTGTAATTCAGATCAACTTTGGCCTGTGTACGACTGTGTCAAGATGGAGGCTCAGTCCCTTCCCCCCTTTAACGATTGATTTGGCCGCTGGTACTTTCCATAGTGTGGCGTTGTGTTGTGAGATGCTGTATGCAGCTAAGTCTGCCAAGGGGATTTCTAGAGAATTGCACACGGGGCCACTGTTGAAGCAAGCAAGCTTGTTACTATACATGCATCAGTGCAGTTTATTGGAACGAGTTGCACTTATTGCGCACGATTCCCGCACTTGCTTCTCTTTTCCTCTTACCGTTTCGCTATTTCCTTTTCCCCAATTGACCATGACCTTGTTTATCCCAAGCAGGGTCTCTATACTGTATTGTATTGTATTTGGTTATTTATATAGCGCTCTTTCTCCACTTGTGTGGCCTCAATGTGCTTTTTTCTTGGTTGAACGCCCTTGGTTACCGTAGTCGATGTGGTTGGAGATTAGTTTAGGAGCTGCATGTGTGCATGTTGCCGTTCTAAGACTTGTGTGGCTGGCAAGGCTCCACTAAGCAGGCCACGAGAGGTCGGACACGTGTTTGTGCTGTTGGGGGGTGGAGATAGATTGCTATTGTGGAGAGAGTCTATGTGCGGCAAGCTATACCTGGTTCCTTTCGGGTGGTGGGTGCTGTATGCTAGTGGAAGAGGCGTTGAGGTACTTCAGGTGTTTCAGTCTGGACGGCTATGTGCAAAATAGGCCAGATGTGCTTAGCCATAGCCGTGTTCTATTGTGCATGGATGCTTGGCTGTGCCTGCGGGCCTGTGTCCACACAAGTGGTGTGAGATATACGTACCAATGGCTGAGAGATTGCTCTTCTGGGGTTTTAGTTGTCCCGGTCTATAGTTGGGAATCCTATACTGATAGGCCTAGGTGGGAGGAAGGCCTATGTTTATATGTCAATATCTGGGCAAACCCTAGTGCCATACGACCGGCATGGTGGGTATGGGCGCAGTTTGCATGCTTATTGACATAACTTATATATTCCATTGAACAATATTTGAGTGTACTATTAATATTGTCATTTACCGGTTATTGAATTATTTGAATGGGTTTGAAACCATTCCTTGGTCAGTTATTGTTATTAGTCTCTGGCTCAGTGATGCTAAACGCCTATGCATGTTTCGTTTAAAGCACTCCTTCTGGGAATGTAACTTTAGCCTTGTGTTCTTTATCGTCTTGATTGCAATTGCAATGTTTGATTGTTATTTCAAGCAAAGTAGCACCGAAATTATAACATCATTTTTGAAAATGTGTCCAGCAGTCTGTGCATAGTTATACATTGAGAGCTTGGACCTGTATCTGGCACGACAGCCATGTGGAACCATGCCCAGAGACCCTTCAGAACTAGGGTGAATGCCACTTTACATCTTCTTAAGTTAAACCTCCCCGATTCCTGATGCCAATGTCTGCCAGCCTTTCCAGAGCCCGTGCCTACCGTTTACACCAAGTGCCCAGCCCTGGAGCAGCACACATGCTTATGTCATGCAGTCTGAGTGCACATGCCAATGGAACACTGGGTGAGGGCAGAGAATATTAATCAGAGAGCCTGTCTCCTTTGAATGAATGGGTGTAGCAGTGCTGGTCCAGAGCAGATTCACGGCGCATTTGTGATTTGGGATACACCGGGCGAACAAAAAAGGTAAGTCTAAGTAAACTGTGTGCACCACTAGAGCCGTACTGCTCTCTAGTTTTTACTTTATCTCACCTTAGAGATACTCATTTTGTCAAACCTTTGGTCATGTAAATCACCGTGACAGATACATCAACCAGCTGAGCTATCGTATTGGCATTAGAAGCATGCCATCCCTTGCATGGATATAATGGCGAAAGGTGATGGTATAATCCTAAAACATAATGTACCATATAGGGTAACTACTAGAAATATACAAATGAATGAAGACTCTAGCAAACTGAAATGCTCCCATATCAACATTCTGAATAGCCAAGAAAGCAGAATTTTAAAATAAGCAGCCAGAGGCTGCCTGAAGGGGAAAGACTGCCTGGCAGCCAGGAACAGTATTTATGCGTTAGGCGCGGTGAAATCTGCATGGGGAGGGGGTGCACCTTTTAAGAAAGCAGGTAAGGTGTTAGGTCTTGTAAATCCATTTACATGACAGGTTATTTTCGAGTTTTCTAAGCTTTTCGATTGTAAGCGTTAACAGTCGTATAATTTTAAAATCGACGTTTCCTATGAAAGATTTTCACTATGCTATCTTTTAATATTGAACCGGTTCACACCACAGAATCTGCTGGGCAGGCAATAATAACGATGTCACAGACTGATGCTGTAGCACCTCTTCCTGGCTTCGCTTCTGAGTCCCTGATGTACCTGGGATCGGCTGCCGCTTACTCCCTCTTTGCAGTGTAACAGTTTATTGAGAAGCCAACCTCAACACAGGGAGCTCCTTGCCTCCCCACTCAAGTGGTGACACAACAAACTAACTGATTATTTTCGTAAGCCCTATCTCAGACAGATATAACACCCCTTGGATTCCTCTCCCCTGAGCTAACAATGAGCAAAGAACCTGGCCAGTCTACGGGCAATATATTGGTATTTATTTAATCAGGGGATACAACCAAAAGACTAGCTAGCCTTGAGTCTCGACAGTCCCAACATTAGCCTAGCTCCCGATCCTTTCCAGAGCTAGCAACACCCCTGATTAAAAGTAATAGAAATGAGCACGAAAATATCAAAAAACACTTTATCCGTGGAATAACACAATCAACTTCTCTCAGCATAAATAAATCACAAACGTGAGTTAAAAAGAACACAATCACAATTCTTAACTTTCTGCAAATTTCCCTTCACAAAATAATTACACTGATCAATAACAAAGGCTCTTGCGTAATGTTGTACGATTTTGATTTTTCTGCAGGCTTAAAAGGGTAACAGTAGGATTTGAAGATTGGTAAAATACACATGGCAATTATAACTTCGCCCACACTTTTGGTTTAAAATAAACACAGGGTGATTTTTCGGTTTGTTTTTCAGAACCCCTTTGCCTTGGTCTAGGTTGGGGAATCAGGCAGAAACATTGGAATGCTTTGAGGAATTCTTGATTGCAGACCCCCCCTTACTGAAAGGACTGCGTTGAGGAAGCTGGATAAAAAGTTTGGACTGTTTTAGGAACAAAGATACCCCTCTTCCTTAAAGAAGTCGAGGTCAGCTGAACAACAAGGATTACCCAATTAAATTATAGGCTATACTTTTCAGCGCTCACTGGAAAGTGAGCTTTGTTAATTTCGAATTTTAACTAAATCACCCCATAATGTTCTGCCAAATGGGGAATTAATTAAATTCATATTTTAGGTTACATAGGCTATAAGGATGTAAACAGTTCTGCCCTCTGCTCCCCACCCACTATAAAGGGAAAAGATTCAAGGCAAGCAGACTTCCCCACCTTTTCGTTTCCCAGGGCTAAGTTCTACTTACATATCAAGCGTCTGTTTAAGGTTCAGGAAAGCCAGCTGTATCTCAGGACACTCTGGAAAGATAAGGCAGAGGTCTGGTCACTCAACTCTCAAAGATGGCCTCCCGCTCTCCACCATAGGACCCAGTTAGCTTTGAGGCCATGCTAGAGATAGATAACTCCACCCAGATGCACTCTCAGCAATCTCCTGTGGTGTCTCCTTGCAGCTGGCAAATGGTAAGTTTTAGCAGCCTTTGTGGTGGTCTGTCTCTTCTCTCTGTACTCCTGTCTTTCTCCTTTTTCTGTCACCTGTCCTAGTGCAGTCCCCTTTATATAGCAACGATGACACCACCAATTTTGCAATCTTGGGGCGGTACCTTGCAATCATCCCTGTCACTGGGATTGGACAGTAACCCTTCTCTCTCCTCCCAAAACCAGCCTCCAAGTCAGGATTGGTTTAGGGATCTGGAGCAATATAGGGCAATTCCCATTTGCCATCGCCCTTTGTTCTCCTATCAACTTTTTAGCAAAAGCTAGTTATGTATCACAATGTCATAATTGTGCTAGCAACTGCCATATGAAACATATTTTGTCTTTCAACTAATATTAGATAAGTAGATCACCAAATCTGTATCATGTAGCACAGCCATGTGGCACCTTTCTGCCATTTCTATAAAAGCACAAGAGTTATGAATATGTAAGTTATTAAGCATATCCCTGATTTCATTTTCCACCTGCTCACCAGCTCTCAGCCAGAAACCTAGTTTAACTGGCCATTACAGTTCCCAGAGTCACAGAAAGATGATTTTTATATCCCCAAAATCGCCTGGAGATTAAAATAAAATGGAACATAGATGAAATACATCCGCCTTATGATGGCTGAGCAAAAGGCCTAAATGATAATAGTCCCTTTAAGTTATTTGTGAATCTTCATATGGGACAATTGGCCCTGACTCCTGCCTTCCGGCCATTTGTTTTCACTGGGTAAGCCTGTGCCGAGAGTTACATTTTTTATCAGAACCCTTTGTGCTGGAACCTTGCTCTTTGAAGTGGGTGCCCCCATTTTCACACATATTAGTCATGCTCCATCCAAGCAGTAACTTTTCTTGAGGTCAATTCTTTCAGAGCCAGCACATCTGGAGAACATTGAATGCCGATGCCTTTAGAAGGAAATTCTACTGCAGTTGGTCATTAGATGGGAGATGTGTCATCCAGGCTGAGAGTGGCAGTTTTCCTTCTGAAGTTTTGCCCACAGCCAGCAAAAGGGTCGCTCTTGGACTGACATTTTCCAGGAAGACAAAGTGGCTCTTCAAATGTCAATGGAGCTTTGATAGGTGAAACAGAACATACATTGCTTTTGGTCAACCCACACATCATGTTTTGTTTTCCTGGCTTTTTTCTGTTAGCAGAGAATTTTTGTTTCACTTTTACTTTTTTTAAAACCATTTTTATTTGCACACACATGTGTAGGCCGTTTTTGTTTTCAATTTATAAAAATCCTGTTTTCCATGTGACAGGAATCATTGATTCCTCCTTCTTTTGTAAATTACAATGCTGCTTGTCCATTGGCAATGACATGTAGGCCCCTTTCCACATGGCTCTTTAATTTTACTTGAAAAACAAAAACAAAGGCCAGGCCTTTTTTGTTTCAGTGTTTAAAATATTGCTATTCACTTGAAAGAGACTTCTGTTCGGGGCCTTTAAATGCACCCCACAGCAGAAAGCACTTAATCTGACACCAGCTGAGCATGCGTCATGACCTCATCAGAAGCACATCCTAGGATAGGGGGTCACTGCTAGGCCTTCCCTTCTCACTTCCTCCTGCCCCTTGCACTAATCCCCTACACACGCATACAATATCGTCTCAGCTGCAGCGGCAGGTGGAGACTGGGGGCGGGTCACGGTGCCTGCGCGTTTGGTGCCCAGAATGTCTCAGCCATTGCTCATTCCTAAACAAGATGTTGATGGGTCACGAGGGGGCACAAGGGAAGATTAGATTTGAGGGATACCTGCACGCGTGTAGGGGGCAGGTGCGGAATGAGAGAGCAGGTGCAGCTTGGGATGGAGGCATGGTGGAGATGCAGAAAATCAGGGATTTAAAGGGTGGCGGTGCTACAGAATAAATGGAGGGGAGGGGAACAAAACGAAATTGAGTGGAGGAGCAAGGGGATAAACCAGTTATTGTTTCTGTGGAGGCGGTTTTTTGTATAGTGCCTAATCATGCCTCATTTACGATCTGTCAAAGCACTAGGGAGGAGGAGAAAGTGAGGTTGAATATTGAAGGGATTGGAGAAGTCGGAAGACTTGGGGCAATGTTTGAAGAGGAATCGCTGGGGAGGTGAAAAAAAACAGGGCGTGAAAGTGAGTTAGAAGTTAAGAATTACAGTGGCATAGGGGCGAAGATATCCCAGGCATGCCCCCTAGCTCCCCGGTCATCTGCAGAGAGGATCAGCGATGACTTGTGTGTGACAAATCATCCTCCGGGGCACCAGTGGTCCAGTGATGAATATCGGTTTCTAAACCATCAGTCAGCCCCACACCTCCAGTACACCAGAAGGAATATGGACAGATTGGAAACACAAGCAAATTATAAACCTAATTTCCAATTTTAGTAACGTGGACGGAAAGGCAGGTTTATGCCCGAAAGGTCGTGGATCGTTGGTTTGTTGCAACACAGCGAAAATAGAATTATTACTCAATGATAAAAGAGACTGTCCAGTCAAGAATGTATAAAAATATCGACTTTATTATTATCACAACACGCAGTTCTAGCACACAACAAAATACAGCTCACCCTGTAAAGGAATGCAGAGGAGAGACCGTTTCAACAAAGGAAAAGGGATGTACTCTGTATACTGACAGGAGGGTAGTCAAGAATGTAATTAATAGCAACAGTTTAAGGAAACTTGGTTTCAGCACAAAGGGAGCAATGGGTCATAAAATGTCACAAGGGGCCTTCGGAGAAGGACCAGAGGGACAGAACCACAATGTACTTTGCACTTGTAGGTGTTCTTGGTGCTCGACAGGGTCAAGTCGGTTTCAGGGTGCTTTGCAGCTTCTGCGACAGATGGAAGACAGCTGTGGGTATCAGGTGGCAGGCAGTTCGGTAATCGAGGCTGGACGGATGGCTTCAGGCTGGCCTACACAGTAGCTCAGTGTCAGGAATAGTCTCAGTGCTGGTAGGCGGTTCTGAAGCACTGGACGAGGCGTCTCGGATGGTTTTAGCAACTGCGGTGTAAGAACAGTCAGCGGTGCAGTCAGTTGGAGCACGAGGAGCTGGACTGGCTCGAAAATGTCCTTTAAGGCAGAGGTTGGTAGATGCTTATTGAGGCTCTTCTAGCTTCTTTGCTGTGCTCGTGTCATCCTTTAAGACAGATGGCCCAAAGTTGAAGAGAGTGTTGTTGGCAGCTGCATTGTCCTTGGTTTGTTTCAGGGATTCTCAGGCACATGCCACCTAGGAAGCTTGATGCAGAGCCTAGCAAGGCACACTGTGTGCTGGCTGGGTACCAGATCTGGAGCTGCTGGAGAGTCCACTGGATTAAATATTTCCCTCTGTTGCCTGGAAGATGTTTAGGAATTCTGCTTCCCTCTTGGAGGTCATGGCCTTTCTTCACTTGTGGAAGATGTAAGACAGACTGTACCTTCACCCTGGTTCCAATGATGAGTTGTTCCTTCTGCTTGTGGTGAAGCCTTGAGATGATCTGCCAAAAGAGGGGCTCATCCCTGTTTTAAAGCCAAATGGACCACAGGGATTGGTGGAGGCTAAACCTACATTAATGAACCGATCCTCGGTCCCCACCAACAATCTCCTCTATGCATGAGGTCATAACCAGAGTGCTTTGCAAAAGAAAAGGTAAAGGGGTGAAAACATGTGCTACTAAGTGCCACCCATCTTCCTGTCTGTTGTGTATCAAAGGGTCTCTCTGGTTAATGGAGCTGCCTGTGGTTCCTGGTTAAAGAAGCAGATCTGCCTTGAGGCTGCATTGAGACCAGACTTTCTGGCTCCCCCAGACCACATTCTTGTACCTTCTGAATGGTGTCCCCCTGAAGGGATGACTACTGTAATACATGCAGTCCCAGACATGAAATGTCACTGTCAATCGATACTGAGGGCGGGAGCTGGCTTAAGGTTGACACAGTGGATATGAAAAGGTGTTGGGTTTTCCTGTCTCCTTTGTTACCCTCTGCAGCCCGGCCCCGTGTGGGCCTGTCTGAATTAAACTCTGATTAGTATGCGGGTGCTGCCACCAGCTACAGAGCTCAACAAAAGAACAGGGCAGATCCACGGATCATTTGTTAGTTAATTAGGCTGGCCTTGGCAGGGGGAAGATTTGGCCATCTCCCTTCTGGAGATGCATTGATGTACTCTTGGCTGTCATTTCCCAACTAAATATGAGAGGTGGGACGGCGCCTGTAGGCTACGTCCACCCAGATTATGCGGGCCTATGTGTATGTCATATGGTGAGCAAGGGAAAATGTGTGTGGATTAGCCCGACTCATTTTCTGGAGGTTCATCTACCATCATTCAATTTCTTTTAAAATGTCAGAAAACCCATGCGAGCATATACCCACCATGCAGATGGCAAATTCATCAAACTTGTTTAGCAGCATTCCTTTAACTGTAGTGTTCTTCTGGTGGATTGCTCTCTAGCCAATTTTCCCTACTTTTTTGGTAAAGAGTAGTTTGTAGTGGTACTTTGTTTTGAATATTTAAAATTTTCATAAAACTCCTTTGAATGGAATGCTTAGCTCGAAGAAGTTCAATGCAGTTTATATGCTGACACGTTTCTGTCCGAGGAACTTATCATATAGTTTTCTGTATGAAGCGCAAACAAGAGAAAATAGAAAAAGTATACTTATCTGTCATTCATGTTTATCATTCTTTTATGATGTTCAATGGGTTTGTCCAAAATGAAAGCAGTACATTTAGATCACTTCACTTAATTCCTACAAAGGGTATCCCACAAGCTTTTTGAAGAGAAGGAAAAGCAAGTTCAAAACCCTCTTTCTATTGGGCTCTGTTTGACATTAGGTCACTGCGGCCAAAAGCCGTGATGACGCCATAATTAAGTGTATACTACAAAGCATACTGCTCTTGTTAAAAGTGTCACCAACATCTGATTGAATGTTTGTGACATGATGTTAATTTACACTCTTAGGATTAGAGATAGTTGTACAATTCTGATCCCCAAACTTAAAATAAGGCAAGAAAATAGACTATAAAATCAGCTGCATACATATGGGATTGGAGAATGAATTCTGTGACCTATGAGTAGCAAAGTATTAAGGGGAGTTGAGCACTGTGATGCCAGGAGAAATGAAATATGAACAGAAATAGCAGAACATTGAGAAAATCATATAACAAAATACATATGGGTCTTTGCACTGTAAATATGTTTAAATAGTGTATACCCCCTCAATTTCTATACAAAGTGGAGGATTTGACACAACGAGACATAACACTTATCTTCCTGTTAAATCACTATGCCCCTGATGCATGTGATATAAGACAGAAACATGTTGAATGATGTGATATATATGATATCTCATATGCCATAAGTGGAAAATAATGTTCATTTACATCTACCTGCTGAATCCCAACATAAATTAGTAGTAAGAAATGTATAGTTGATCTTGATATTTAATTGTAGTTGTATATGATAACACTTATTCTGTCTGTTATGTCATTTTGAATGAATTGTGGTGTCTGTTTTTTTTAACTGTTTGATGAATCGTAATGATGATAAACAAATGAACTTAAACATCACTACACTGCTTTTATATTAAATAGTAAAGATGGATAATCATATTTGGCTATATGTTCATATGTTATTTAGTACTATGAAATTCAGGTGTATTATGGCCCGTTTCTGTCCTGGAGTCCTGAGGTACAGAACGAAATACTTTATATTCACCCCATGCCGTAAGTATCCCATACAATGACAAAATATAATTAGGTGGTATTGCATTATTAAAAAAACATAGGAGATATTTAAAGTACTATGTTAACACCGTACTCATAATGTTGTCCGAATTGTTAGTTCGGTGTTCTTTTAATCCATGTCCATCCATCCAGAAGAGCAATCCTTTGCTTCCTACCTTGTGCTATGTTTGTTGTAATGGTTTGGTCCAAGCGTGACACAAATCCGTTATCACTTGCTGTGCAGATGATACCAATAGTACTGACTCTGGCTGCGGACCTTTTTTTTCATTTTTACTGAAACTTCACCTCAGCTGTCTGCCCATCTGCTCACAACTTCAGCTTCATTTTGATGACATGATATACACGGTTAGCCAAATCTACTATATGTCATTGAAACCATTGACCTTAAAATTATGTTTACGCCACTGAATCCTGTGGGAAGGTGTAATTGTGGTGACAAGTGTTGTACAAGCAACAACGCGTGTAGCAGTCTTATGGTAAAAGTCAAAGCATAGCAACATAACATAACAGAAGTGTGCCAGACTAACACTGCATACGGAAGGACAGGCATCTGGGAACTCCCTCCATCCCTTGCTAGTTTCTACCATTTACACAATCTAAGGAAGGGCTCCTGCACAGGGAGCCCCGGCTACATTTTCTTATTACAAATGGCTATGTATTAATGCACTCTGAAAGCTTACTAATGCACCACCTGGTCTCTCCGAACTAAAATAAAGTCTAGCAGGACAGGACATGGAATAAAAACTTAGTAATAAACATGTTGACATTAAGGTGCCAGGCTTTTTTTCATTTGGGATTATAAAATTACCCCAACCACATTAATAAATGTCGATTTCTTTTTAAAATGTTGACCCCCCTCTATGCCCCATATATGTGTGGGGGGATTGGTGTGCATGTAGTTATACACAGTCTACTCTTGACTACACCGTGCTTGGCTCAGACTTGGGAGTCATAGAAAAAATATTCTACATGCAGTCTGATAAAGGTAAAAAAAAAGCTGATCGATCACGATTGGATCTGCACTATAGATGGCGTGAATTTACTCAAATTATATAAAAATGTGCATGTCATTGATAGGAGACGGGGGACAGTCACACTCTATCTAAAAAGGTTCCCTAACTCCTATTGGATGTCCGAGTTTTTAAATTGTGACTAAATATATTGTATACAGGTGAGGTACTTCAAAAACGTGTTCCTAATAATGCCACTAATGGGGATTGCAGGTGTTGTAACGAGGTAGTTCTCCAGACAAGGCTTCACGTACTCATGGAATGTGAGGCTCTGCAAGCACTTAGAGAGGAACTCAGGTCGACGTATCTTCAAGATTCTCAATACGTTTTACAGTAGATGAACCAGCGGTGAAGAGACTGGGCTCACTTGCGACATTGTAAAGCTGCTTAAGGCAAGGCAGCAGGGCTCATTGAGTTGAGATGGTGAAGAAGATAGGGCGGGTGGGGGTCCATGGATCACCTTGTATTGTCTCCTGCCTTGTACTTTATTAGGGATGTTGAATTGAATTGACTTGCACTTTTTTCCACCACATGTTATACAGTAAACATGATGCACTTGAATATGTATTTTTTAGTAGTGTGATTTTAAGTAATCTGATCTTAAAATGTATTGGTGCTAGGGATGCGTGGTTTTGATCTTTATATTTAAAAAAATGTATTTGAACTGTGTTTGTTTTATCAATTGCAGCGTGTAGAGAGTCTATGCACATGTTATTTTCACAGTATGTGATGATTTGTGTTTTGTATAAAGTTGTTTCATACAACCATTATATATATTTTTTTATATCTAAAATAAAAATTGCATTCTGGAGTTTCACTTGGGGTACAGAATGCTTCGGCAAACAGTTTCCATGTCAAAATCCTGCACGTTGAAGGCTGCACACAAAAAGGCCTTCAACGAGTGGGATAGACCGAATTCAGGTGGTTCGGAGGGAGTTACCCCCTGAACTCGGTGGCGGCACTGTTCTGGCTAATCTCCTTCCTAAGTGTCTGTCCGTCCCAGGTTATTCTGGGCTCCTTATCCTCCCTCACCTCTATCTCCGCCTGTGGCATCCCACAAAGCTCCAACCTTTCTCCCTGGCTCTTTAAGAACTACCTTGCTCTGCTTGCACACCTCACGTCTGACTTCTCCCCAAACCTCAAGTGTTATGCAAATGACACACAACTCTTCTTCAAACTTCCCTCTGATCCTCTCCTTACTTCCTCCATCATTCCTGGCTGCCTATCAGCCATCCAGTCCTGGTGTACTTCTAATGATCTTTGACTCAACACCAGCAAGCCTGAGGTCCTTCCTATTGGGAATCCTGCTCCCTCTTTCTGTCCCTCACTCTGGCCATCCTCCATGGGCTCTCCCCCTTCTCATCTGAACCCAGAAACTTTGGAGTCATCTTCGACTCCTCTCTTTCCTTCACACCTCATATTCAGGACCTTGCCAAGAAGTCCCACTTTCAACTTCACCGCCTCAAATGAATCCTTCCTTTCCTCACTTTCCTCCAGAAGCTCAATTTCTCCAGAGCTCTGGTTCTCTCTTCACTAGACTACTGCAATAGCATCTTCCTTAACCTACCCTCCTCTTCTCTATGACCACTCCAGCTAATCCAAAATAGGGCTGCGAGACTTATCCTTAGCCTCAAGCCCAGGGACCTCATCTCTCCAGCCCTAGAATCTCTCCACTGGCTCCCAGTTGCTGCAAGGATCAAATTCAAATCCCTCTGCATCATCCACAAGGCTGTCTGGGGCTGGGGACCATTCCATCTACAACTGCTGTCACTAAATACTCTCCCTCCAGATCGTTATGCTTCTATGGCCCCATCTCTCTGTGTGTCAAACGCTTTGCTAAACAGCAAGCTGGTGGCCAATCTCTTTCCTCAGCAGTCTCTCTCCTATGGAACAGCCTCCGTCTTCCTCTCTGCCTTGAGCCGGATCTCCTCAAATTCCGGAAGCTGCTCAAGACTCTCCTTTTCACCTTCTCCTTCCCCTCCCCCCCCTCATCTGCTAATCCTACAATTGCTGAGATTGGTGACCATGGCCCTTATGTGTTTTCGCGGGTCCTAGCCTCCCACACCCAGTCGCCTACAGCCTCCACCCCTCCCAGCACTTTGCCTTGGCACCTACTGTCATATGTCATCACATGCCTGCACTTACTTATTTATTGACCACTGACCACTCCACCTATGCACTTACAGCTGCTCACTCACCAGCACTTCCCTCTTGCTACACCTAGCACTCACCTACCGCCTCCCTTTTGTCAAACCATTGCCTCCCTTTTGTCAAACCATTGCCCACTTTACAGAACTTACATGCAACCATGCTCTCACAAAACACTCTTCCCCCTCTGCATTCCTCCCACCATGTGTTTGTAGCATCCATTTACACGTTCCCATCGTCCCCTCGTTCTTTGTCTTTTCTCCAGTAGAGTATGTCTGGATACCCCTGACTCGGGCTCTGAAACTACTAGAGAGGGGGATTTGGCAGAGTAGAAAAGCCTACTAACATAAGCCTACATATAATGGGTAGAGCATAGGTGCGAGAGATCGGATAACAACACGTTTTATAGGTGTTTCTGATTCTCTTTTGGTATCCTAGTTTGCCACAGGTTTTTAGTTTGGGATATTAGGTGTCTCCTGTGACACCTCTAAACTGAAACTATTGCATTGGAGTACAGCTAGTGAGGAACGACATATGAGGAGGGACACATAGGGCCTCATCACGACTTTGGCGGTAACCCTTAAATCCGGCGGTCGCGCTATTGCCGCCGGATTTAAGGGTCCGCCAAATCAGGACTTTGGAAGATTTCGCCTGAGCTCTGACCTGGGGGGAAATCTGCCAAAAATTTGTGCTATTACTGCCGGCGGTAAATCCGTCAGCGGTAAGAACACAAAAATTCCCCATTGAGCCCAATGGGGATGGGGCCTTCCCGAATGGGCTCAATGGGGAATGGGGATTAACATTACCGCCGAACTCGTGATCCGGCGCTATTAGCGCCGGGGAGTTCGGTGGTAGTTCTAACATTCCCACCCATTCCTGCCTCTGCCCGCCCAAAACACCTCCTCATGGGAACTCTTTTAGCTTGCTTTAATCAAGCCTTACCATCACGCTTTGCATTCATAGTGCCTGCCAGAGTTTGTTCAAAGCAAACTTATGAGAGTTAATGACTTAATTGGAGTTGTACACACACTACTGGTGTAATAAAATGTCTTACCAGGCCTTCCTTCAGCCACTCAATTCGTAAGCACTTTGTGTGTCCTTCACTGAAGTTCAGTTAAAAACAAGTGTTGGCAAAGCCAACGTGTTCTGCTTGTTCATAGGTTTTAAGCTGTTGCCAAGCACTTCTAGTAGATGCCCAGGTGCTCACATCATTTTGCACCTGTACATGCAGCTGCACAATGAGTAGTTAATTAACACCACTATGGCTGTGGCTGTCAGGCAGAATAGGAAATGGGCCAGAACAGGGCCTACCTGCTCTGTCCTCCAGACCCAGGGGACCCCAGACACGACTTATACTGTGCTGTCACTTTCAGTAGAATCCACTGCATACCCCATGTATGTTCTGTGCTTCATAGTGCAGACTGTTTTTTTTCTGAGAGCTGTTTGCTTGTTACCAGCGTTCAGAAGACACACACAAAAACTGCCAGCGGCTCACATACAGTTACACAGCTGTTCAAACTGCATTTTACAGACATCTCTTTATTGGGGTGAATATTGTGACCAATCAAAACAGAAGAGTCCATTATTTGCTTAAACGTTTTTTTCTTAATGAATCACTATAAGACATGTTTAACGTTTGAAATTGTGGAAATTATGTTGTTCCCATAATGCTCTTTGCTTTTATGTAAATCGCAAGGACTGGGTTCTATATAGAGATACTGTGTTGCACAATCTGGCTGGGGGCCACGCCCCTTGGCCCCGCATCCTCCTTCCCAAAGCCCTGTCCCTCCTAAGAAGTGATGGTTCCCCCAATAAATGTTTTCCATTTCCAGCACTGCACAGGGGACCTACACAAAAGCCCAACTGTTGGCATTGCCAATGCTTGTTTATCTTTGCGGCTGCTTTCTTGCCACGGCAGGCTCTTCGCCCCTGCTTCCATTCCAAACAATCTCTCCCACTGTCCTTCGCATCCTGGGCACTCCAGCCCACGGGCCCCCTCCCAGTGTGCGCCTGTCCTCCTGCCTGTATGCCCATCGCAGGGGGGTTGATGGGAGGGGGGGGGGCGGCAGCAGATTTACTTTCATCGCGGCGGCCCTGCCCCCTCCCTCGGGCATGAAGCGCTGCTTTGTGACTTTTCCCATTCTGGTCATCTTCCGTGTAGGAGGCGGGGGTGGTTCGGGAAAGGAATTGCCGGCTCCGGACCCCAGGCTTCCATCTCCATCCCCAGGAGGCTCGCGCTCCAGGGAGGGTCTCGGGTCTCGCGGGCGTCTTCTGTCCCCAGTGCAGGCTGTTTCTAGCCATTCCGCGGTCCCGCTCCTGCCCGAGAGAGAAGGGGAGGCTTTGGCTACCGGCGATGGGCTGGACGCGGGGCGCTCAGGTGAGCGGCGTGGGGGAGAGGCGGGCGGCGGGGGAATGCCAACAGGTGAGAAGACAGAACCCAGGCAATGTGCCATGCTTTGCCCGCACGTGGAACATAGCGGGGCACCTCTTGTTTGCTGATTACAGAGTTCTATGGTTTTAGCCAGGGCCTCGCATGCTGCCCCTCGTCCCTGAAAAAGGAGCACAGGGACGATTTTCGGATTCCGCCTCGAGATGTGAGGGGGTGAGAGAGGGGTCTGCCGTGGCCCCTTCTAAAGATTAACCTTACGGGCTGGGTGCCTTCAAAAGCAAAAGGAGCCACATCGAGACATTGTATTTATTTATTTATTTATTTATTGATTTACAAAGCGCACCTAACCCTGGGGTATCTGGGCGCATTACATGAGGTGACACATTAGAGTTGAATGACAGACAGGTACATAAACAGTGCCAAGCGCGGATGTTATAGGTGGGCAGACACTAACACCACTCTGTCAATACAATATAATACAATAGTCTATGACTGCATGACAAGTATTGCCAAAGCTGAAAAGAATCCTTTCTGTCTTCTGTCTGGTGAATATTGCCTGCATGGACCCGGGCAGTGAGTTTATTGTCTACACATGTTTCGCTGTAGTCTCGGCTCCTGGTCAGTTTCAGGTCCCACTGCATAGGCTAGGGGTGCGGCCTGCCACCTTTGGCTCGTCACATGTTTTGGACTACAACTCCCATCAGCCCTAGTCATAATAGTAAATGGCGAGGGATCGTGGGAGTTGCAGTCCAAAACATCTGGCGAGGCACAGGTTTCAGACCCCTGGGGCTAGGGTGTTGGGGTGTCTTATGTCGTGACATGCTGTTAGGTATTCTGCCCTGGTTTCCCCCAAGCCAAGGTGTCGCTGATCACTGTGCAGTGCTGCTGCGAGGGAAGCCCTCCCTTCATTTAAAGCTCCCTTTGCCCTTGCTGTGCCCCTGGCAGAAGAGGTTGCCACTTGGCTTTATTTTACCGTGTGTGGAATATCAGGGGGTGCTCCAGCTCTTTGCCTGGCAGAGCTTGAGCCTTGACACTGTGAGGAGGGTGGGGGCAGAGGGCAGCACTCTGCTGTGATGATCAGCACATGGCTCTGATGGGAAAGGGGTGCTGCCGCAGGAGCGTGTCATATGTCTTACCTGGGAGAGCAGAGTGTGTACGTTCCAACCATCATTAATGTGGCAACAGCAGCAAAGGTACAGACGCAGAGGACCAAAGCATGCCAAGAATATATCAATATACCCCCAATGATGAGGGTACAGGCTTAGTTGCTGTACCTGGCTATTAGATAGCCCACACCTCCAATGATTAGCATCACATTATGAAGGTAAATAGCCACCCACCCCTCGAATTGGGACAAGCTGCATCTAATGGGCCAAAGGAAGGTTTAATGATATGTTATTTATAACACGCTTAATAGCCAGAGGTTTCTAAGCACGGACCCGGCTATCAAACCTGTGTTGCTTCGTGTCGACTTGCTTTCAAGGCGAGCATGTCACCCCTGAGCTATCCTCCCGAGACTAATAGCTATTCAGCCTACTGGGCTTAGAGTGGGGCTGTGGGACAACACCACAGTGTGCTCATGGCCACACTCACAAACAACTTTCAAAAGTGTCATCCAGCCCCCAACTGCCAAGGCCCAGAAATGTTGAGGCTGGCGCTGCCACTATTGAGAGTGGAACTCAGGTGTTCTCTTTTGATGGACGGAACTTCAGCACACACACCCCCATCTTGATCTAGCTTACTGGCATGGGAATTTCTGACCTAGGGGGTACAAGCCTGGCTGTGCAGCAGGCACCTTAACATCAGGGGCAATCAATGCTTACTTTGTAAAAAAAAGAGGTGCCAAGGCCCAAATATCTTCTAGTACACCTGGGGCACATCGGGCTGGCAACTCCCGGCCCACTGCTGCCAACTCCCACAATTGTTCCCCCACAGTGCCTGCATATTAAGGGGTAATGCTGGACCTCCCACTGGCTATGTTGGGTGATGGATGCACTAGCTATTGCAGATGTGAAATTTGCAGATACCAAACAACATAAAATAACATAACATACTTGTTTAAGACACATGTTTAAATGCCTCTTTAAACACCTCATTGCTAACATTTTGCTCGCATTGTATGTGTGGAAATTGGAACATGTTGACCATCTATCCACAGAAAAACAAGCAAACCGGCTTCCCTACTAAGTTTAATTGATTGACTAATGCAGGAAAAATGATTACTGAACTGGTAAACTTGTCCGTCAAATATTGCAGTAAGACCTTTGTGTATAGATTGACACTCATGAAAGGCACGCCTCTTAGGCACTAGCTTTTTCCCAGGCCTTTCCCCTGTGTTGGTGCTGCTGGCTGGTGGCTGTCCCCTTGTTGCCAACCCACACTAATGTTGTAGTGTTGCTGCGAATGGCAGTAGTGTAGGACCTCCATTGTTGTGCAGGAGGACTGGAGAACTGTGTGGGCATGGGAGCACAAGCACACAGCAATGCCACCTTCCAACTCGTTGCTATCTATGAAAATGGATAACTACCACTCTGCTGTGTACATCAGTCATCAAGTTCATGAATAACGATGCGCCAACACAGGGTGAAGAGAATGTGGCCACTGCACACTGTTGTTTCATGTTGTGTGACAACTGTTGAATAAGATTTAATAATAAAGTTGCCAAAACACAACATCACAATCAGATTGAGTCTGAGAAAGTAAGTGCCGGTGTTCAGCAATCAGTCCTGGGGCTGAGCACTGGCAAACACCCCACAAATGAAGTGCTGGGAGTTATCGTACATAGATGGGGAGCTGGAGTGGTCTATTCAACTTTCAGACCTTCTCTTAGATAAGGCACGCCCCTCCTAAGGGTTTGTTAGTTAGTTATGCCTCTTAGGCCACACCTCCAAGTAAACATTGTGTTGTGAAGTTTTGGGCTCCTCCCTCAATGCTTCCACCTAGTTTTAGCAGTGCTTTCAGCTAGTCCTGAAGCGTCCGGCTGACATCTGGTGAAACAGCTCTGTGACTTGGGTTTTTTGTCAGATGGCCTGCAATCCTTCCCGGGTTCCTGGGTTTGAAGCCCGCCTTTTCTCCTGTTGAGATGGTTACAATCAGTAGAATTGATCAGGCTAAGAGTAACAACTGTCATGTACAGTGCCGAGAAACGGCAAACGTGGGGCAGCAAGCGCTGTATCCAAATGATTGGTATATTACTCGAAGAATTGTGTTTGCATTGTTTATTTGTACTGGGATTGTCAGGAAGCCAATCAGTGCACAATATGTTGAGTTGCAAATCGTGAAAACTTAGGTGAGTGGGGCAGACTCGGTGAGTGTGCATTGTGAGGCAGAGAGGATGGGTGTGCAGAATGTGGCAGGGGAAGTGAACTCGCAGAGAGGGTGTAATGCAGAGAGGGCACACTCAATGGTTGGTAGAGCAAACAGGCACACAGTGATTGGCACAGAAAGCTATTAGGCAGTCTTGGGCTGATAGGCTGAGTGTACAGGGTGTGGCAGAGTGAATGAGTGTGGCAGAGAGGGCGAGTGTGCAATGTGAGGCAGAGTTGGGCGATGTGCAATTTCCATCTGCTTGTCGTGCATCTTGAGGCAGAGGCAGTGAGAGTGGAATGTAGGGCAGAGCTGGCTAAGAAGATGAGTGTGAAAAGTGAGGCACAAGGGATGAGTGCGCAACGCAGGAGCGAGAGAGCGGGTGTGCAATAAGTCGGATGGAGCGAGACTGCACATTGAGTGGCAGGGAGGGTCCTTGGGCAGTGTAGCAGTTCAAAAGAAATGTATGAGAATGTCAGAGGGCAGGATGGAAATGTGTTATGTGTTACTGATAAATGCTTCCAGCAAACTGCCTGAGTACGAGTAGCGTTTCTTAGCAGAGTAGGACGTACCAGAAAGCATGAGGCCGAGGTAGGGCAGCTTCCGAGTAAGTCATTGTTAACTTAGGCCCGGAGTCTGCTATCTGTGGCTCTCCAGATGTTTTGGACTACGACTCCCATGATCCTTCACCATTGACTATGCAGGCTTGGGCTGGTGGGAGCTGTAGTCCACATCTGGATAGAGAACTTTTCAGACCCCTGACTCCCTACTCGGAATCATGCTTTCCTGGAGGTAAGGCCCTTTTGGGTGAATGGTCACACCAGCACATAAGGGGCACCTTTAGAACCATTCAAACATTCTAAACCATTAGTAGGGAACAAGACACTGAGGAATTATGTAAAATAGATAGTCGCCTTGTGAAGAAGAATAGTGAATTGAAGGCTATAGCCTATAGGACTGTCTGGTATTAGAGCGCCTGGAGACTGCCCTTGGGTAGTAGCGGTGCACGGTATAATTCAACCTAACATCACTTTAGTGGGAACCAACTTCAACTCCAGATTCCACCAAGCAAACTCTATCTTGCACTTCCAACATGTATTATCTCCACTCTTCAAGTGATCCAGGACACCTCTGCCGAGCCAGCCACTGGAAACAAGGCTTTGCAGTCAGCCAGACCCACCTGGAATTTCCTGCACTGTCTTCCTGTAAATCCTGATTAGAGTCAACGGTCTCTGCCTCCCCCACAAATTCATCTTTGGAGAGGCTTCCATGCTTCCAAAATCCTCAAGAACGTGCTCTAATCTACTAATCTACTTCCCTGAATGCTCGCTGCTCTACTCTTAAGCAGCCTGCCTCCTATAGGAAGAGAGGTGCTTTGCTCTCAATAACAGACCACAATGAGGGCCACCGTCCAGCCTCCAGGAGACACAGACTTCCAAGCGCATCCTTTCGCATCCATCCATCGCACTCGCTTCTCCTGCCAGAAAGCGCCTAGAGCCGATGAATTTCACAGCGCTGCACTGTACAGGCCCTGTCATTAATGGCTTCATTCTAAAAGAGACTCTGATGCAGATCAGCACGGAAAAAGTGGCAAAGGGCGGCATGGGGAGAGTGGAGCAGAAGCAGTGACGAGGATGGGGGCAGTGGGCGAGAGAAGCCTGTGACGAAGAGAGGAACGATGAGATAACCTGATGGAGAGAAGGGCAGTGGGAAGGAGAGATTGTAGAGGAGAAGAAGAGAGAAAGACAGTGGGAGAGTTTGGCGTGGTGGTGTAGACATAGGCATCAGTGGAGCTGGAGAGGAAGGGAAGCCGTGGTAATGAGGGACCATGGGGGGCATGGTGATGGGGAGGTGTGATTGGCAGAGAGACAAAAAGGTGTGGGATAGAAGTGGGGAAGCCGGCAGTGAAAGAGATGGAGTGGGATGGGAGCAGTGGCGGTGACAGGTGCTGTAAGAGAAATATAGCGAGAGAGAGAGAGCAAGAGAGAGAGAGAGAGTGAGAGAGAAAGAGAGAGAGAGAGAGAGGGAGAGAGAGAGAGAGAGAGAGAGGGCGAGAGAAAGAGAGAGAGAGAGAGAGGGAGAGAGAGAGAGAGAGAGAGAGAGAGGGAGAGAGAGAGAGAGGGAGGGAGGGAGAGAGAGAGAGAGGGAGGGAGGGAGAGAGGGAGGGAGGGAGAGAGGGAGCCTTTATAGGTCTGTCTCTCTGTTGCTGGCAAGGAGCCTTGATGTTGGGGCCTGGCACCACTGTTCTTTCTTCTGTGTGGCCCAGTCACACACGTGGGTCCAACCGAGCTCACCGTGCATTGCCCACGCATATAAAAAGGTCTTTTGCAGACCTCTGCCCGGTCGGGCGTCCACCAGTCCTCACTGACATGGCCTTGCAGCACACTGGAACTTTTTGGAGGCCGCCATCATGACCCAGCACCACTTTCAAATGTTTCTGGGTGGCCTGTGCACCTGAGGACTGCCCATGAGCCCTGCTGCCCCTGCAGACCCATTCTTCATCTTCTTGGGTAATCCCATAGCCCGTGGGGCTGCCCACACCAGGATGGTGGGCGGTGTCTCTTAATCCAGCTTTTCTTTACCCGTGATGCCACGACGTGGCAGCCTGGGACTTTGCCAGCTTCCTGCTCTTCACCCGGGCTGCCTTACGGGGCTGCCTGGGACTTCTCTTCACTGATACACCCTCTGGGGTAGAGCGGACTTCTCCGCTCTTCACCTCCCGATCGGCCTGGCATGCGCAGCCAAGAGAATTTCTAAGGAAGGCCTGCTTCTCTGGCCACAAAGCACGTTTCCGGTCGCCCCCATCTATGCGGCCCGGAGTGTGCAGCTCTTCTGGTCTTCGGATCAGGCAGCTGCACCATGCTACCCGGGCCAGTTAATGTAGATGGGCCGGTCCGGTCTAGACTCCGGGTGGGCTGACACCAACCATGGCCCCATGGATGCCCGCTGCTCTGGGCACACAGCCCGGGCTCATGATTTCTAAGCCAGGTCACCTAACACACAAAGCCCTGCCATGCAACATCCTAAGCCGAGCTGGAGCGATCAAAGGGCATGGCATCCCAGGGAGCCTATTTCTTTTCTTCTTTCTTCCCTTTTCTTTTTTCTCTCCTTCTCCTGTTTCTTCCTCTCCTTTTCCCTCCCAACCATTCTATAACAGTAATATTTTCAAAACCCCTTGGATTCTTTCCTCCCCTGCCCAGCCCATTCTTGGGCAGGGGAGTTCTGTACCACTGTTTCTTTTTCTTTCTTTCTTCTTTTCAACATTACATCCGACCACAAGGTGGGCTCGATAGTCCAAAACACTTACACACAGACGCATACTACATTTAATAAACTATTTTATTCACAACTCAGTTGTTTGTCTCTTTATTGCTAAGTTTTCCCTTAGGGGACAAGCATGTTGCCCTTTCTAGCCGGGCCCTTTGTGGGCCACGGGCTACACAAAGATGGATATGGCCTAGATAGAGTGTTAGATAGAAAGTCTGAAGGCGAGAAACAGAAGGGCAAAGGAAGAGACAAAGACCCAAACCGAGTGCGAGAAAGACAGAGATAGGGTGAGAGAGAGTGTAGGGGAGCAGAAGTAGCATAGAGGAGAGAGACAGATGCATAGATGATTTAAATAGGGTGCAGCGTGACTGCTGTGAAGAGGGTAGTAGGGTAGGTAGAAAGTCTGAAGGTGAGAAACAGAAGGGCAAAGGAAGAGACAAGAGGCAAAGATCCAAAACGAGTGCGAGAAAGAAAGAGATAGGGTGAGATAGAGTGTAGGGGAGCAGAAGTAACATTGAGGAGAGAGATAGATGGATAGACGATTGAAAGAGGGTGCGCCATGACTGCTGTGAAGGGGGTAGTAGGGGAGACAGTAGGCAAGCAGCTGTATATCTAGATATAAGAGAGAGGAGGCAGGTGGAGACAGATAGGAAGGGGAGCGAGAAACACTGTTTGGCTGCCGAGGAAAGGGGTGAAAGACGAGCGAGATGTACAGTCTCCTGTGAAAACGCCTTCTGAAAAACGCCTTTCACTATAACATTACATCTTTGTCAATAATGTCAACCCAAAAAACACATTGAACAAAGGGAAAAGGTACATTAAAGGAGGCAGCCAAGTGTGGGAAAGCAGAGCATGGTCAACCACTTCCCCGTTGAAGGACAAAGAGGATTTTATTGAGAGGTATATTCTTCCGAAATGTAGACTTGAGGGAAAACACCGACCCTGGCTTCTTCCATTCAGCCCATTCCTTGCCCCCTCCCCACTCTCAGAACCTCCATTGCCCCCCAGCTGTATCCATCAGTACAACTGTCCCATTGTTTCTGTCTAGGGCTGTCTTCTAATTGAGTTACTATTTAACCTCTGCTACTTCTGCAGGATGCACGTGATAATTTGGTATACGAAAATCTCAAATTCGAAAATGCCGATATATCAAAATAAACACGTACATGCCCCCGCCGGCTATCCCCCTGCCCCCCACCCTCCATCCCCTACCATCAAAATGTACCTCTGCGGCTCACTTACCTGCTGTTCCGCTGCATGGCCGCCGCAGGGTGCTTTTTCTTTTTTTTTTTTACTTTATTTGTCCCCCGCTTTCCTTTTTATGGAAGCAGGGGACACCTTTTCCTGCATATACCACTTCTGCAGGAGGTTGTTCCATATAATCTGTACTCGCTCCCTGATATTTTCCTCAAATCCTGAGACCCTTCCTGTCCCATATTGGGTCCCATCTTCCACCTTCTGCAGGGCAGGAAGCAGCCTGCCTTAAAAATGGCAGGACAGGAAGCAGCCTGCCTTTAATCGGAAAGGACAGGAAGCAGCCTGCCTTAAAAATGGCAGGACAGGAAGCAGACTGCCTTTAATCAAAAAGGACAGGAAGCAGCCTGCCTTCAGAATGGCAGGGCAGGACGCAGCCTGCTTAAACTATGACAGGGCAGCTAGCAGCTTGCCTTCAGAAGGGCAGGGCAGGGAGCAGCCTGCCTTTAATCAAAATGGACAGGAAGCAGCCTGCCTTCAGAATGGCAGGGCAGGAAGCAGCCTGCCTTCAGTATAGTATGGCAGGACGCAGCCTGCTTAAACTATGACAGGGCAGCTAGCAGCTTGCCTTCAGAAGGGCAGGGCAGGGAGCAGCCTGCCTTCAGAAGGGCAGGGGAGGGAGCAGCCTGCCTTCGGTATGGCAGAACAGGGAGCAGCCTGCCTTCGGTATGGCAGAACAGGAAGCAGCCTGCCTTTAATCAGAAAGGCCAGGAAGCAGCCTGTCTTCAGTATGTGAGTGCAGGATGCAGCCTGCCTTCAGAATGGCAGGGCAGGAAGCAGCCTGGCTTAATTATGGCAGGGCAGCCAACAGCCTGCCTTCAGTATAAGAGGGCAGGAAGCAGCCTGCCTTTATTATGGTAGGGCAGCCAGCAGCCTGCCTTCGGAAGGCAGGACAGCAAGCAGCATGCCTTCAGTATAAGAGGGTAGGTAGGAAGCAGCCTGCCTTAATTATGGCAGGGAAGCAAGCAGCCTGCCTTCAGAATGGCGGCGCAGCAAGCAGCCTGCCTTCGGTATAAGAGGGCAGGAAGCAGCCTGCCTTCACTCAGAAAGGGCAGCAAGCAGTCTGCCCCGGGTTTTCCAGGGCAGGAAGCAGCCTGCCTTCACTCAGAAAGGGCAGCAAGCAGTCTGCCCCGGGTTTTCCAGGGCAGGGAGCAGCCTGCCTTCAGTATTCCAGGGCTTTTCTAGGGAAGTGATGGAATGATTGCATAGTTGCATGTCCAAGTCAGTGGAAAGCATGGGCTCCGAGAACTGCTGCCACGGGGATGTCCCTTTAGAAAGGCTGAGGTTTGACAACCTGGGTTTTTCCTCGTCTAGGTGCAGTTTGATCCTACTAGTATGTTTCTAGGATTCTTGTATAGAGCTTAATGCCATCAATCAGGCTGCCACTTCAAAGAACTGTAGGGATGAGGAGAAAAGAAAGAGAGTATGGGAGAGAGGGATGGAGAGGGACCAGGGGAGGGTCAGGCTGCAAGAGAAATCCACGGGTGACAGAGAAAGCAAAACAGTGACTGACAGTAAGTCATAGCTTGCTTGGGGAGATCAGTTGGAAGGGGAACACAGCAGGAAGGGCCCTGGCATTCAGCCCTCCCCTTCTTCCCCACCCCTCTGTTTGTAGGCAGGGCCTCCTGTTTCCTGGCTCTCTCCCTAACAGGTGCATGTAACAAAATGATATCATCAGATGAATAAAAAAAACAAAAGATGGCAAACTCCAGGACACTTCCCTACAACTCTCAATGATCTTTTTGGAACAGGGACCTGCAGAATTTAGCTCACAAATGTTTTGGACTACCACTGCAATCCGGCCTAGTCAGCCTAGTCAATGCTGAGTGTTCATGGGAGTCACAGACGCAAACATCTGGGGAGCAAGACCCCTGTTTTAGAATATGTCACAGACCTCAGAAGTTCCTCTATCGTCCAATCGTTGATCTTGCATGTCTATTCCAGTCACGCCCCCAAAACCTCTTCTGTTCCTTAGGTCCATTCCAAAATAATCATTCTCCCTCCAGCCTATCAGCTGATAGTGCTTGATGCCGAATCCCCGGGGCATCCCCTTGCCCAAATAAAATTGATTCCTACCCTTAGAGACATGTTACCCCTTTGATCATCTGTTGACTGTGTTGTTTGTCCCAATTTATGTCCCGTTCTGAACTATGCACATGTTTTCATTTGTAACTCATACATTTTCGTGGAATGGAAGACTGCATTTTCCCGCCCATTGTTTTTTTTTAATCTACGCTGAGCCAAGTTATCTGTCATCTTTGACCCCTTGAATGTTGGTGCCCGGTTTAACCTTTGCATACATTGGTCAACTGTCTGGCCCCATCATTTCCCTCAGACAATGGATTACGTCCGGTTTTCCCATCTTGTTCTTCATATGAACTTCTCCTCGCAAGCTTTTGTGACTAAAATCAAAGTGCCTCACTGTATCCCAGTGAAGATCTGGGTGGAGACAGGATATTCCCGGTGATGATCTCAGTGAAGCCAGGATGACCCCAGTGAAGATCTGAGTAGAGCCAGGATATTTATTGTGAAGATGTGAGTGGAGCCAGGACAATCCTGGTGAGGGTCTGAGTAGAGCCAGGATAATCCTGGTGAAGATCTGAGTAGAGCCAAGATAACCCCGGTGAAGATATCAGTGGAGCCAGGATAATACTGGTGAAGATCTGAGTAGAGCCAGGATAATTCTGGTGAAGATCTGAGAGCAGCCAGGATAATCCTGGTGAAGATCTGAGTGGAGCCAGGATAATCCTGTTGAAGATCTGAGTAGAGCCAGGATAATCCTGGTGAAGATCTGAGTGGAGCCAGGAAAATCCTGGTGAGGATCTGAGTAGAGCCAGGATAATTTTGTTGAAGATCCGAGTAGAGCCAGGATAATCCTGGTGAAGATCTGAGTAGAGCCAGAATAATTATGGTGAAGATCTGAGTGGAGCCAGGATAATCCTGGTGAAGATCTGAGTAGAGACAGGATAATCCTGGTGTAGATCTGAGTAGAGCCAGGATCATTCTGGTGAAGATCTGGGTGGAGCCAGGGGTGGTGGCTCTTTTTGAGCTCTGGACTAAAAACTGTATCTGGCCCAAATCCATATATGGGAGTGTGGAGGTAGCCCCTGACCATTCTCCTCTATTTATCACAATTGATATACATTGTATTAACATCTCCAATTACCCTTTTAAATGTGGCAATATGTTTCCCATTTTCCATTTCTTTGCCATCAGCTGTTGCTTGCCATAGGGTGCAAAATCCATAAATGTGGATTCTGAAGATATGTTTGCAGGGCTGGAAGATCCCTTTTAGAGAAAACACGATACACTACTGACTGCTACTAGTAAGTTGGTGTCCCTCCTGCCAATGGTCCCTCTGGCTTGCGATGGTGGACTGGAACATGGATCTCAGGTCTCCAATATATGACATCATGAGCCATCTGGTAGGACAAAGGAAACGGAGAGCTGGATACAAGAAAGTGACCTAAAGTCATTCTTGAAGGACGCCCGGCTCTGGTCAAACAGTGGTATAAGAAGACTACCATGATGAAGGAGAGCATCTCTGGCTCAGGGTCTGGACCACCACTGCCCTAAAGATCAGGCCTTTACCAGGCACTTTCCAATGCCGGCGAGAAGAAAGGGCTGGAGGTCAGGATCTGTGAGAGGGCTTGATTCTACTGCACCAGCAGGATACTGAACCCTTACTGAATGCGCACCAGTGTTGCGCATCTTTCCTTGCGGGAGGCAGCGCAGAGAACTGGTTATCAGAAGGGATTGGCTGTGTTTGCCCTCATGATGACGAAAGCTGCTCGCACTGAGTGGGAGAGACAGGTGTTGTTGCTTTGTGGTGGGATTGTGTTTCTGCAAGTGGCATGTGTGGCTGTGAAACAAGAGAGGTGCTGATTCACTGACTTTGAGCATGACCTATTCCATCACAGTGAACTGAGCTCTTGTGAAAGAGGGTTGTTGCTGAGCTGAGAATTAAGGTTCTGGAGTGAATGACACATGCCCCGGCGCAGACACTGGTCCTGTAAAGCACTGTCGGGAAAGCATCCTAAGAGGGCAAGGCTTGGCCCTATTCCTCACCATGCCATGTGTATTCCTACGTCTGCTGAGCCGTGGGCCCTGCTCCTCATGCTGGCACTGCACTGCTCTTGCTGTGATGGCAGTTTGTGATGCACTCCTTGGCTAATGTTGATTTGTTCTTCTTTGTGTAAATCAGAGCCCCTTTTAGTGATAATGAGGGGGATGATTGTTTTGCAGGAAACATTCCTGGGGAGGATCTGGGTCCCCACATTTCTGGGCGGCATCATTTTAACCATGTTCTTGCATCAGGTGGAAGGATATGTGTATACTGCAGGATGACAGATCAGTTTTATGTTGGAATACCAAGATACTGCATCTTTTCAATACGGGTGAGACCACCCCCCACCACCCACCCACAACCCCAACTGGTTTTTTCCCTAACCCAACCACCAATTTAGTTATTTCAAAAAAGAGCAAAAATCCCCAAAAATTCGACATCGTAGTTTTGTTATTCGTTTTGGGGGGGGGGGGTTGCCGACAGAGCAGCTTCACTGTTTTCCAGCTTGACACCAAAATTGGGAGAAATCAAGAGTGCCTGGCCATGGTATGTGGCCATACAAATCAGTGAGGTGGACTATGCGACGGACATGCAGACACCTCGGCAACCCCAAAGCACTCTCTGTGTGATTGAGCTTGAGCGCCACTATTGCCAGAATGTTGGGGAGCAGTAGCTCTTACCAGCTGAAGCGGGAGGAGTTCAGCTTGTGCTCCTCCCCGGCTCGCGGAGTCGTGAAGTGAGCGACGTTCCAGTGGAGAGGTCTCCATCTTGACTGGAGAGCAGAAGAGCTGGCCTTTTCATCAAAAGGATGCGTGGCTTGTGTTCTTGGGTTCAGATATTACTGATCGGCGCAGCCATCATCTAGGCAGCAGAGGACGCGTGCCTGTCCTGTCCAAGCATCAAGAGTGAGTTAGAAGATGTGCCTGCCTTAGGGCCGATAATGGAGTTGTATTGCTCTGGGATTGGCGCGTCGGTTCTGGCTCCGCATTGAAATGAGACAGGCCTCAGATTCTATCCGAAGGTTTGAATGCTGCCAGCTGATTATGTAATTGACAAGCTGAATGACGTTAATCTTTTAAGTACCTGCGGCCTTAGAAGTGGGTATTGGCCGACAGAAATGACACAAATACAAAGGTGAGGTCTGCATTCTCAAACCCAAAAGGCCACTACCATTTAAAAGTAATTCCACTGGCTTAGAAGAATTTCTCTATGACCGTTTGGAGACCAGTCACAGTTTTTTTGCCGAAAAATTGAATTACAGTGGGGCTTCTATGGCCGATATTGTGGTCTTCAGTTCGGTTATATGCAAAAAGACCTAATTTTAAAGCTCTCAAGAGAAAAAGAAAGATTTACAATGACCGGTTTTCTATTGATCGTAAACCCAGCATTGTGAGTGCTTTAAAATGAGTTTTTTTTTATATTGTCCACCCATCCCCCACCCCTACCCTCTCCGTTGGGAGTTCCTTGAAATCGGGTGTTTTGCCACCCGAACCCCATCTCTCTGCCCCGCCCCTCTCTCCCCACCCAAGAGTCCCCCCACCCAAGACTCCCCCAAACCAAAACACAGCTAGACACACACACCGACACGCGTGTGCAGAAACTCGCTTACCCGTTCTCTTTATCCTGCGCTTGCGGGTCCCGCTGAGCCTGACAGCCCCTGTGCACACTCGTCCGCAGCAGGGGCGTGACAGTTCGATTTAGAAAGACCGCTCCGCTTCAGTTCCTGTTGGGTGGCACACAAGCTGCATCTGTAGAGCGTGCTGTGGTCTCCCATGGGTTTCATCATGATCAAAAAGTCCACTAAGAGCCATAAAACTGGGTGTTGGTAGATGATCTTATTTAGTTTTGTTTTATATGAGGTATATATTTTTATAGCGTGGCCCTCGGCCTGCAGGACCTGTGGACCACGTCACAGAGCATGGCAGAGAAGATTCTGTTGTGGGACATGCTGAAATAGAGATGCATGTTGAGACATTTGCTTAGTTTAGAATGGGCTTCACAGGAGTCCGCATAATGCAAATGGCAGAGTTGGGATGGGAAGTGCATGCTAAAGAGGCTCATTTGTACTTCTTTCCGGAAGCTGTGGAAAATAATGGTCTGCTTTTAAGGGTGAGCTGTGTAGAAAACCAGAGGATGGCAGCGCTGAATGAGAAGGCTTAGCCACCAAAAAAGTTGAGCTATGATACAACCTCTTCAAGCCAAGATTACACACCTTCATAGGAACGGGGAAAATCAATGCACGGGTTCGACCAGCAGAAAGCCAGGAGCCAGTGAGAGCAAAATAATGGCAATGTAAAGGGAATCTGTTGCAATCATGTGGGTATTACCATTGGTCGTCCTTTCATTGTCGGATGTCATTTCGATGGGTTTTTTGCTGCGGTTATTTTAACCAAAAAACTCATTGAAATTTTTAGGAGGGGTTGGACAAGTATATATATAGGGGGGTAGATGTTCGGGAATAGATAAAAAATTAAAGGGGATGAATGGTTTGGGGGTGAACCCCCGCCCAAAAAACACAGAAAAAACCCCAGCGAAATCTCATCCTGCGATGAAATGACATAGAACCACACCATTTTGTTTCAAACGTGTGTGTCCAAACTGGGTGGGTGGCTGGCTGAGGCTGTGTTGTGCTAAGTCCCCGGAAGGTGACCTTTGGGGAGGTCAATGCATGAAAAGTGAGATGTGCTCATATAGGTGTGCCGGGGTGATTGCCAAGTGAGGAATCGCCTAAATGGACGGTTCCGTCCGCAGGATGTTAGGGCGCCGCTAGCAGTCTCCCCTCCATTTACTTGAAGAATGTCAGATCCTGCTTGCAACCTTACCTTTTCACTTGTATTTATTGCCGGCGAGTTAAGCGCTCACTTTGGACATTTCTGTTTCACCTGCAGAATTCCGCCTTTCATCCTTCCAAGGTCAATACATTGAGTACTAATACATTGGTGATTGATGAAACCTATTAAACAGCACTTACAAGTGCAATAATACAGCATGACATGCTATTTAAAAACAAAAAAAGGATACTACTGTTGTTGTTATAGTCTGCCATAGTCCTAGGCCAGCCTCCTCCATGATAAAAAAAAAAGATGGTGGTCAGTGTCATTCTCCCTTCCAAGATCAAGAAACTGAGCACCATTACATTGGGTGATAATACATATTACAACAGCGCGTAGAAGCTGAATAATCTGGCATGACGTGCTAAATGAAATAAGTGATACTGTTATTATTGACATTGCAACGTCATAATTCAAGGTCAGTCAGCACCATGGTGCACGTTACAGCGGCGTACAGATATGGCGGTTGGAGCAGGTGTCCTTCCTCCTTACAGCTTCTCTCCCAGCACAATGCATTTGACTTCTATGAACCCCAGACCACAAGCAGGTACTGTATTTGCAGAATTGGCGGCATTGTTAGTGTATGGATGTCTTCACCGCCCCCATCGCATCTGTTTGGATCCTCGGCTCCTCTCCTCAATCCTCTTCTGCTGCCAGCTCCCAAGGGGCTTTTAATGCAGAGGGATATTTCTCATTACCCAGCAGTGCTGCAGGCCTGGGTAATCTGTTGCACCAATTAGGGCCTAGTCCACCCGTTCAGGACCCACCGTGTTCACAGCGGTAGAAAAATATTATTTTTTAGAGGTCATCCACTTTCTGGTACATCTGCTGGGACTCCTGAAGGCTTGGGCCGGCGAGAAACGGCCTCCTTTCGCCCAGGGAGCTGGCATACTCTGGAGATTCACGGCTCTGCCAGGCCTCTCGGTTCCTCTCTGAAGGGTTGTCCTCGAAGTAAGGTCAGACATCCGGCCTAGGCTGTCATGGCCCATCCTTTCCCTGTGGGGGCGCTCAAGAGCTGACGACAGGGTTTTAGGTCCTGCCCTTCACTAGCATGGATACTTTTTGCGACCGTCAATGCGGGTGCCATTACTGGTCATCGTGAGCACGGTGTTATGAAATGCCGCTGATGGGCAGGTGGAATAAGGAACCCCTCCAGTCATGGGTGTCTCCTTTGATTTTTGCTATGGGGGCAGAACATATCCGCCTAGTCTCTGGGTTTTTACGCTCTTCTCCGGATCTCTGGGGAAGATCGTGCAATCTTAGGGATTTTGGGCACTTCCAGTAACTCTGCCCATACCTCGATATGATTGGCTACGAACAGACCAATCGTATCCAATCACATCGAGGTATGGGCAGATGAGAGTAAATCTCACTCAGATTGGCGTCATTTGACATTGATTTTTGTTTTTTAAAAAATGTGGGCAGCACGGGTAGGCGGAGTCTCAGGGTAAAGGGGACGGGGTGTCCGATGACATCATCCTCCAAGTTCTTTAGCAAATGTAGGCAGGTGTGGGGCAGAACCACATTTTGATTTTCGCTATGTTGCAGAAATTCTCACACCGAGCGAAGCAAGTCTAAACATATAACATCACAGCAATAATCTAATCTGCGAAACTGTATTTGCAGCATTCTGCTTTAAGATTGACTACTTCTCCCACACCCGCAAACAGCTTTGGCCTGCCCTCCAAAGCCCCCAACAGAGGCATTGCTGGGGGGCGCTCAGGGGGCTATAGCCCCGGGTCTTTTGGGTGTAGCGCTGGATAGAAGCTCAGGGACTACAAGCAAAAGGCTATCTAGCCCGAGTCCTGACAATCCTGACATTAGCGTAGCCCCAGATCTTTTCCAGACTTAGCAACACCCCTGACCCCCAATCAAGGCTGAAGTGATGATGAGGGCGGCGTCCCATTTTGAAGATGTATGCACTTGCTATTTTTGCAAGATGCATGCTTACATTTCATCAACCGTGAGCCCAGCAGGGGAGGAGCCAGAAGGAATGCCGCACTCAGTGATTTAGGAGAGCGTGGTGCGCAACCGCATTTTTATTCTTCGTTTTGTTATCAGAACCTTTCCGGGGCAAAATGCCACACCTGCCCCCGTTGTTCAAGGAGAACGGAGGGAACTGGCTACCCCACCCACATGTTCTCAGCTTTAAGTAGGACCTCAACCCGAACAAATACAGGATGCCTGGACTGATGGTAGGACAGTACCTCCCACACCATCCCCTCAAAACAGGCTACAAGAATGTTCAGGACCCCCGCTAGATCACCTGCCAGCCCATATGTATTGTAAAGTGATGTAACTGCTCATCATCAAATTCTGACTGTTTCCTATCTACCGGCTTCATGTGCTATAGTTGCTGAATGTAACTACTTTTATGCTGATATCCGGGCCTCCGGGCCTCTTGTAACTGGCTCTCTCCAGTGCACTGATGCCTGAGGGCCTGTGTGCGCTATATTAAACAAAATAAATAAATAAATGTAAGTGGTCTTGTATAGCACCCATCTTCCGCTTTTGGCGGCCTCACTGAGCTTGGCTCTGTAAAAAAAAAAAGGGGATGGGTTTAATTAGTGGGAAGTGGGAAAGGCAGATCGGAAACCTGTGGTGTTGATGGGTGCAGGTCAGAAGCACCGTTTCCTGAGTGCCAAACCAGCTTTTTTTGGGTTTGGCGGGGAAATGTGGGAGTATGTTATCCATAGGGAAGAACCCACGCTCTAACAGGCTACAGGGTTTGGGGTCTGGTTAGCTGCTGATGTGGCAGCGTGCAACAGGGCGAAAGAGGAAAGCTTAGTGCCTGTGGTGGCCATCCGTGTGTGTAGTGTAAGGTGGTAGGAGATCTTAGAGGGGAGACAGTTAGTCATGAGAACAGTAGATTAGGTCTGACAAGGAAAAACAACCAGCAGCCCTGCGCTTCCACCAGCAGCCTCTTGCATACAGGTCCCATTTCACTAGCTCACTCTGCCCCTGGCAATCCCTCTCGCTCTAAATATTTATGTACATATATTCCCTGGCAAACATAGTTGTTTTAAATGAAATGGGAAACAAACGTGATAAGAATTCATTTCGCCTGAGGAAGCACTAGAATGAGCTTGGAAACCGTGGCGTTTTTTACCCGCAGGGGTAAGTGCTTTCTTTCTTGGTCTGCCTGCAATGGCTTTACCCAAGGAATATGCCTTTTTAATACTGTGATGTTCTTTATGAAATAAAACTGCATTTTAGAATCCATTTGGTTTTGAGTGCCTGGCCATTTTTTGTTGCTCGTTTGGCAAATATAGGCTGAAGCTCCTTTTCTGTGGGAGATAGTTTTTTTTTACACATAATTGGATTTTGGCCCAAACCAGTCTGGTGGCACGAGCTGTGTAATGAGGCTGGGTGCTGTTGTAGTTGGCTAACACGCTTTGGGACACACATCAATGCATTGTTCCCCGCGTGCAACAACGCATGCATCTGTGAGTTGGCAAATGAGGGGCAAGGGGCAGTCTGTAAACTGTAGTCAACTTCCATAAGCTACAGCAACTGGTTTGGGTGGCAAGAGCCTTGGGTTCAGAGAAAGGACTACTTCAATTTGAAGGCAGCAGTCGTCCATATTGCCTTGCTGAGCATAGTGGTTGGCAGACAAGCTGAGGGATGCCTCAAAGCTCACTCTACCATACTCAGGTGCTGTACTCAGTGATTGCTGGGACTTTTGCCTGTCAGGACAAGGCCTATCTCGGGCAGGGCACGAATGAGCTTGTCGGGTGTTCATCAGGCATTGGTCGGGGCAGGACCACAATCCCTGCTCATTTCACCCCGCAGACATCGACCCTGCTGTCTCCCTAAAGCTCCAAACTCTTCTCACACAATCTAAAATAAAATCCCCCCTCCACTTCCACAAAATCACCAGGTTTTGGCATGGAAACAGGCGTTCGGTATCCGAGCGATGATGCAAACCTCCAGGGGATTCATAATGATGAAAGGCTGAGCAGAAAAGACTGGCGATGGAGTGTGGATTCCTTAAAAATATCCAGAACCTTGGCCTAAAAAGGGAGACAGGGAGGTGGGACAGATGCAGGATGGGGAAGAGCTGTGTGTTGGTAGTGACAGACAGGGGTTTGGGGCCGGGTATATGATGGACATTTCAATACAACTGCAATCTCGAGTTTGCAGTCTCTCTGGACCCTTTCTAGCTAAGAGTCTCTGGGGTTCTCCTTAAATCTTGCACAGCGAAATGTTGGGACCAAATCAAAAACATCCACACTTAATTCATCCAGAATTTTAAGGGCTGTCTTTCCATGGGTAGGGAGGAGCTGTCGGGATTAGCATATGCACAAGGCATGAGCAGTTCCCCACAGGAGGTCTTCTGGAGCCAGGGGAGGGTCTGCCACAACCTTTAATAGTAGTTTACAATACAGAGAGGAAGGTGGCGAGAGTCTGTCGAGTTGTCTCTCTGAAGTGCATGTGGTGTTGACTGAATTGTGTTCTGACATTTACAACTTTTGCACAAATGTCTTAGAGAAATGTCAGAGAAAGGCAGCAGAACATACTCCTTGCTCCTAAAATGGCCACCTGCTGTATGTGTCCTCTGTGACCAGAAAAACAAATATAAATTGCCCCCCTAGCTCCTCAGTATCATGAACAGCTATGCAATGTAAACGGGAAAGTGCAACACAGAGAGGAAGCTTTCAGCTCCCTGAAAACTGAGCACAACTGCATTTGGGTGGCTAGGATTGGATATTTTGCAAAAGCTTGGGCTACTCTGCAAACTGGATCTAGGGTTGTAGAATGCTGTTTTAGAGCTTCATTAATCGGTATCACTACATATTATCCCCACCAAAAATATCGCCGCATATATGGTCTGGAACGGCCAGAGGTGAAATTTTTGGGGGGGATAATTTTGGGGGGTTTTGGGAGCAGGGGATGCAGGGCTGTCCGCCGCTCCTTTAAAAATAATGCAGGGGTTGCAGGGTTGTCCCCCACAGGTTCCATGCCTTAATATTTTTTGCGGGGATATTAACACATGGAACCCATTAATCTACGCTGCCCCGTGTAGACACCTACATACACATACACACATGCAACAAAGACAAGAAGCTTGCAGCTCCCTGAAACTTGAGAAAAAAACCATTTGTGTGGATAGGATGTGTAAACTGGGTCTAAGGTTGTAAAATGCTGCTGTAAGGGCTCCTTTAGTACACCAGCTCTATATGTGGCGCGTGTACACACACACACATACACACACACTCTCTCTCTCTCTCTCTCTCTCTCTCTCTCTCTCTCTCTCTCTCTCTCTCTCTTTCTCTCTCTCTCTCTCTGAATAAGCACTCCTCTTTTATCACCCACCGTCCCCAATACCCAATGTTTCAGCTGCATACTGCACTGTATCCCATTGCACTGCACCTGTGCTGCTCCTGTCCATGCATTAAGTAACATAAAAACATCGAGTGGGTCGGGGAGGTCCTAATAAGTCACAAAACAATATTTGGGTGCGAGGCACAGGAAGTGTCTGGCACAGGAAGTGTCTGGCACAGGAAGTGTCTGGCACAGCCAACGAGTCGTGAGCTGCAATGGAAACTATATAAGACACAGGGCCTTACAGGCGCTGTGAGGTTTTCTTGAAATGCCACTACCGGGGTGACATTTATTTTAAATGATGTGCTAAATGTAACAAAATTAATCTGCAGCACACATTGACTACAATAAAAATATTCAATTATGAAATCAAAATCAAATCAAAATAGGTCAATGCAGATTTCAATCCCGCAGTGTGTGTAAATGGAATCCATGAATGTCGGGTAATACTTAATTGTATTTAATTATTCTGATGTAAAGCCTTCAACGCAATATGTGCAAAAATCAAACAATGCACTATGTATATTATGTTTTCGTTCCAGGGTATTACAAAACAAGTAAGCTAACTCCTAATGCCTGAAAGTGGTGGTATGGGTCTAAACATGAGTGATGGTGACATCTACTGGGGAATTGCAGTACTGCTGCTCATGATTTTTTGATTGACTTCAAGCATGAGGAAATGAGGCTGGGGAGCCCCGGAAGAGCCCTGGCTCCAGTGTAGTAGGGCAATGTTTGTATTCTGCCCGTGCACAGACACAGCAAGCCCTCACCCACTTACAGACCTGCAAAGACCCTCAGGGATGCTGCTAGGAAGGATCCTGTATTAATATATATATGGATGCTCAGTGGCTCAGTGCCACTGCTCATTTTGGTGCATTCAAGGTGCAGTCTGATGTGGTACTCCGCACCACTGATCACATGATGTCGGCCCTTTAGGGCCAGTGACTTTGCCACTTTCCCTCTTAACCGAATGACGTTTATGTTTCAAGTTCTAATCTTAAGTATTTTTTGTGCCATTGCACATTTTCCATTGAATGCAAAGGTCTGACTTGTGGATCATTTTAGAAATGAGAGTTCGGGGAGGAGATTCACGCCCACAGCATAGCCATGGTGATCAGATGCCCCGGTTTGTCTGGCACGGTGCCAGAATGGAGCACTCTGCTTTCATTTTAAAAGCCGGTGCAGGTTTTGGGGAGAGGGTTGGATCACCGCGGGTAGATTCCCAGCTGTGAGCAGGACCCTTCACACGTCAGTGGCTGCTCTGCCGACAGGAACACGCCTGGCCTCCAGGTGCAGCACAGAAGGGATGGAGTGCAATCACAATAGCTTAGGGATTTCATAGGCATCTGAAAGCCATCTCTCCACCATCCCTGCGAGGGCTCCAACCACCGACCTGTCATTTAACACAGCCGCATGCATTCATCGAGAATACACCTACATTTCTACCCAGCAGGGGTGTTGCTAGGTCTGGAAAAGATGTGGGGCTAGGCTGTCAGGACTGTCAGGACTCGCGGCTAGCTATAGCCTTTTGGTTGTATTCAATTAGCATCTATCTGGGGCTACAACCGAAAGACCCAGGGCTATATCCCCCTCAGAAACCCCCTAGCAACGCCTCTGTCCACAGCACCCCTTTCAGCCCACGACTGGCTTGCTCCAGCTGCCACCACAGAACACCTGTTTCAAATGACCAAGCCGGCACATCCTTTCCAGGTGAAAACTGCCCCAGCTTGCACACGTGCACCGATTCGTCAGCCTCACTGTTTTGTGGTGCACTGTTGGAATTGTCGCTCTCATGTAGGGAGTCTCTTCATGAAGGGTCCTGTTCTTCCACCTGAAAGCATGTCAAGACATCACAGAAAGCTTCGCCTGTCACCGAGATGAACAAGAAAATGGAAGATCCCTCCAAGAAAAGGTATTCTTAAATTGTCCCCCAGACAGATATTTGTTCAGTGGCACAACTACCAATGACAATAACTGGACCCTTCCACCACGTCAGTGCAGGGAACATTCGATATGATTGTCTGAGTGCATACCGTCTCTCGTATCTTTAATGCGGTAATGCAACGATACCTGCTGTCACACATAATGCTCTCTTGCTGGGCTTCAGGTGAGGGGGCGGGACCTAGAGATGTACACCTGCTCCTCTACATAGTCCTTCCCTTCCCTCGACACACTGTTTTCCGATGGCGTGTAGAGTTTAGATGTGGCTGAATTAATGTGGGCAGAGTGGTGCTGGAGGTGGCGGTGCTGATCAGGTTCTGGATTCCACGTAATGATGTAAAGTGCTTTCTGGTCTCCGACGGAAGTTCTGTTTCTGAAAGAGTCTGTAAACAGGTGATGGGTGAGATTCTAGCACTACTGCAACCTCTGCATTCCCGGTGGTGCCATTCTCCTCTTCCACCTGAGTGCCACTCATTTTCAGCATCAATGCTTGTCCCTGTCTGGGCACTGATGGTGCTTAAGCATCTTCTGCATCCTCAGCTCATCAGCGTTCTTTAAAAAAGTGGATGCATTTTCATTGTATTTAGTGCCAGAATAAACAATTACAATCTCAGTATATATGAGCTATTGATTACATGTCATTCTATAATTTAATAGCTAGGGACAAGTATATTACAAAATGTATTAACTTTGAAGGTGTTTGTAGCAAATAGGTAAGAACAGAGTTATCATAAATTCATTAAGATATATGTAAATTACTCAGATTGATTGAGAGGAGAAAAGGGGATACTAGGGAGAGTGGGAGAAAAGAGGAAGAGGAAAAAAAGTTGGGGAGAGGGATTTATCTCACATAGGTGATAGGACAGTGCAAAAGAGCCATACAACTGTAAATAGAATTCACAATACAGGTGAGGTTCAGCATTTGTATTATTTAAATAATCAACAAAGGGGTGCCATCTCCTATCATGTCTAGAAGAGAGAGAGGGTGAGTTAGCGATACACTTCTCTGGTCTGTGGACATCACATATATTATTCCACCAACCTTTTATGGAGATTTAAGTGAAATCTTTCCAGTTTGATGTAATTAGCCGCATTGCCATCTCATCAGCGTTACTGTCTGACCCAGTGGATGGGGGTGGCAGAGCTAAAGACCTGGGATTTCCAGTTTCCAGACGCTGTTCTAGTACTCTGTTGCTCTTCACTGAATGGTACCCTGCCCCTCTGTGAATCCTGAATTAGGATTATCACAGAAAAGATCTGGCAGAAAAGCAGGGGTAGTTCATCCCTTCAGTAAACCGAGAGTACTTTAATCAGTTATAAAAAGGCAATTTTCCTGCGAAATCTGCTTCAGTGCAGAACCATATGAAGAGCGTTATCAATGAACCAAAACAACTTTTTGACACTTAAAAAGATTCCGAATTCCCGCCTGTGTCTCAGCGAGTCTTTTAGCAAAAATGAAATTGTCAAATAAATGTAATAGTTTATTTGTGGGAAAAATATGTTTAATTCACAAAAGTCATAGTGAACTGGCTTTGACGAAGAGCTACTGTCGATTGCTGGATTGCCTTGGCCGTCAAATATTCTAGAGAAAGTGGTTAAACTTCAATTGCAAAAACATGTTGAGGGTCACCCCAACTGCTTTGGTGACCGTCTGGGATATCTTAAATGATACCAACCAAAGCACCTTCACTCTATTGTATATGTTACCAACAGTGGTCAGCACGTTGGTCAATTCTAAACTAGAGTACTCCGATGTCACCTTAACTGGTGCCCAAAGAAACAACTTCCTTGATTACATGCTACCCAAAACGCTGCCAACAGACTTGCCTTCCATGTGTAAATTTTTTCCCCCATCTCACAGTTGCACAGATCATTTCATTGGCAACCACTTTGGGAAAGAATAATGCTCAAGTTATTATGTCTGGTCTTTAAATGCCTCCATGGCTTGGCCCCACCATATTTAGCCAACAAGCTTCAATTGTGCCATCTGACCTGGTCTCTTCAATCCTCGCATCAACACTGTTTAGTTGTACCAACAATTTGCTACTGCCACAGAGGAGACAGGTGCTTCTTAGTTTCTCGGCCCCATCTCTGAAACTCGCTCCCAATTACACACAGAATGATTCCCTCCATGATCCTCTTCCCGAAGACTCTCAAGACTTACCGTTTTCCAATAATCTTGCTATTCCCTCTGTCTCTCTGCAGCATGCTGATTATCAATTGAAAAAACATCTGCACTCATGCAGTTCATTCTGCTTTGTATCACCATTGTCGAAGCAATATTAATCCCTCTAATCAAATCAAATAAATCACTAGATTCGAGCTGCACACCTCCTTCTTCTGCATGTGATAAGCTGAGAGGAAGTCAAAGTCCAATCTCCTCTGTCGGTCCCAGTCGATGGTCATTGACGTGGGGAAATACGTGTTCATTTTCTTGTACTGGCGTGACTTGTGACAGAGGTTGAGGAGTGTGGGTTGGACAATACCCTCAATTGACCATGTGCAATTCTGGCCTCCCGAGGCAAACAGTAACTGCTGCTACAGGAGTGAAAAGACCAGAAGCAGCATGTCTCCCTTTACTTTGCACTTGTTTGGGTGCAGACATGGTGCTCCCAACAGATCAAACGGTGTCATCCTCCACCCATTGAAATCTCTGCTGCTCCCTCCCAGCAAAATCAGGTGAGTGTGTCCCTGCCGCAACCTTCCTTCTGGGCTTCTCAGCTCACCCCATTCCTTCCCCAGTTGTCACCATATGGCACGCATCACGTCCACTTGCTTCAAGAGACGGACACTGACTGATGTGTCACCCGCCGAGTCCTTCAAAATCTGCTAATCCCTTCCAGAAAAATTAGGCAAGTATGACTCTTCCACAACCTGCCTTCTGGGATTTCAGGCTCCTCCCATTACGGTTCCAAGGTGTCAATCTATGACAATTGACTTGCCCACTCACTCCAAGAGACGGACACTGAATCGTGTGTCATCCACATCCCTGAATCTCTGCTGCTCGGTCACAGGAAAATCAGGAGGGCGTGACCCTTCCACAAGCTGCCCTCCATGATTCCCTGCTCCTCTCTTGCATCCTCCCACATCTCACCCAATAGCACTCTTTCTCAAGAAACAGGCACTGACTGTTGTGTCACCTACCTCCCTGAGGCTCTGCTGCACCCTCCCAGCAACATCAGGCAAATGTGCCCCTCCCTCAAGCTGTCATCAGGGTTTTCCACTTGTTCTAGCCAGTTATTTCCCAATTGCATGTGCCTCATACACGTGCTTCAAGAGACAGACACTGCCTGGTGTGTTACGCACCACTTCAAATCTCTGCAGATAGCACTTGTGCTATTCACCCACTCCAATTTGAGTGAAATTGTCTGCAGCACTGTGTAGGCAAAACCAACCCAATTATCACTACCTCTCCCTACCCTTATTCCTACAACTAATCTAAATATCCCTACACTTCCCTAAATATCCCAAACATTCCTACTGCAATGACCCCATGCCTCTCTGAAAACTGCCTGAGACGGAATGTAAGTGCCAGCCACACGTTCCACTTGAAGCCATGGGGACGAAGGAAAGAAGAACTTTTCCAAAGTTCGTCTGCGGTTTGTCCTCATTGAATCATCCAAAATGTAGGTGATTTGGGTTTGATGTGGGAAAGTTCATTGAGGCCTACTTTCAACATTGCGGGTAGACATATTTGGCAAAAAGAAGTATGAAACTGCAAACGTGTACGTTGTAGTCAAAATAGATGTTTGTAATAGTTAATGACAGTCAAGTGTAGCGATTGAAAGAAGGATTTAATTAGCAGGAGCTAAAAACAGCTCTTGGGTATGAGTCATCACCCAGTAAACAGGAGCTACTTCTGGAGAACAAGGAGCTAGAACATAATGAATCCAACTTCTACATGGGATGCACATTGTGACCTTTTGTTCATTATAATTGATACATTATGCGTAGTATCTGGACTTTCTATCGAAAATGTATTCATCGAATACATATACATCGAAATGTATTCATTGAATTGCTTTTCCATCGAAAAGCATATTCATTGGATGAATTTCGATGGATAATTTCGATGGATAATTAGGGTTAGGGTTAGATTTAGGGTTAGAGTTGGGTTAGGGTTAGAGCTACGGGTGGGGTAAGGGTTAGGGTCGGGTTAGGGTTGGGGTTAGAGTTAAGGTTAGGGCTATGGTTATAGTTAGGGTGAGGGTTAGGGCTAGGGTTAGATTTAGGGTTAGGATTAGATTTAGGGTTA
This sequence comes from Ambystoma mexicanum, assembly GCF_040938575.1. Lineage (NCBI taxonomy): Eukaryota > Metazoa > Chordata > Amphibia > Caudata > Ambystomatidae > Ambystoma > Ambystoma mexicanum. The sequence goes on along the minus strand of NC_090923.1, from coordinate 1,192,311,258 downwards.
GATTTAGGGTTAGATTAAGGGTTAGATTAAGGGTTAGATTTAGGGTTAGGTTTGGGTTAGGGTTAGATTTAGGGTTAGATTTAGGGTTAGATTAAGGGTTAGATTAAGGGTTAGATTTAGGGTTAGGTTTGGATTAGGGTTAGATTTAGGGTTAGATTTAGGGTTAGATTAAGGGTTAGATTAAGGGTTACATTTAGGGTTAGGGTTGGGTTAAGGTTGGGGTGCCCTTGGGGGTTGGTGGAGGGTTGTGGGGAACCCCTCAATAAACAATTTGCACTAAAACGTTACATGAAGCTGGCCAGTGCTGAAATACTTTAAAGATTTCAGGACTGGACAGCTCTATGTAACGTTATACTGTGAAAAATAAATGCATCGAAATGCTATCTTTTACATTTAAAAGTACATATTCATTGAAACGTGTCCATTCCTATATTCGATGGACAAGTTTCGATGGATATTTACTTTCATAAAATAGCATTTCGATGCATTTATTTTCGTTGGATTATTTTCGATGGATTTGCGTTTCAATGCATCATTTTCGATGCAAAGACCATAAACCATTATGCGTTAGACATGTGTCCCAGTGCTTCTTCACACATATTGTCAAACACATAGAGTTAATATCAGATAAGGTAAAACTTGGCTTAAGGAATTAACAGTAGCTCCTGGTATTTGTTGATGTCAAGCTAACCAGACTCTCTAAGTTTACGAGGAGCTGCACAATGGCTACCAGCTCTGGCCATTTTGAAACCTGTATGCACTCTTACATGTAGCAACCTGATGCTAGCAGCTATAAGGAGCTACTTCCCTCCTTAGGCCAGCTGTTATCATACAAGCATACCCATGTAACATTATGCAAGCGCACTCGCTCCTCATTGTTTAGTTGTAGCTCCTGTTTATGGAGTTACTCTTGCTAGGCGGGAACCACTCTTAGCTTCTGCTGGTCACACCTGTATCTCGCTGCCTAAGATGTGCTGCTGAAACAATGATCTTCCTCATACATCAGTTGCCCCCAGACCAAACTAGCATGGGGACCCCACCTTTCCTGCTCGCTTCCAAAGGTAATCATGATCATGCTGATGGCAATACATGTTTTCAACCATTCAAAAATCTTTCCTGAGTGCACACTTCTGTCACTTCATTCTGGCAAACTCCCCTCAGTATATCTGCAGTTCCACTTCTATTATGGAAAATATGGTGTGTTGCATACCTCTTTTCACCCCTAAAACTTAGGGGGCATATCCTAGCTTCCCATTTTGGCTGAAGGTTGGGGAGCAGGAATCACTGGAATATGATTTTCTTTCCTCCACAATCCCGCACTCCACACACCTCCTTATGTTAATCGTTTACGTACGGAGCATCTTCCTTTGCCCGCCTCCACGCCTCGATTTGTAGTTCTTAATCACCTTTTAGGCACTGCATGTGTGGCCTCCTCCTCCTGCCCTTTTTCCTTCCCAAAACTCTGGTGGCCGGAGCTACGCCCATCCTGCCGCTTCCTGCCCTGGTGGTCCAGTTGGCCTCGGCTCTCTTTACTATACATTCCCAACATTCCCTGATGACCCAGTGGGACCTGCTTCCTGCCTCTCTTGCTTCCTTGGGGGTCCACTGACCCCGTTTCCTATTCATTTCTTGAATTGCCAGTCTCTGGTGGTCCAGTACGATCCTCTTCCTGCCCTTCCCTTCCAACCACTTTGTTCCAATCCTTTCCAAATGCATCCCTGGTGATCCAGTGGTAAATCCTGGCCCAACTCTTGCCGCACAAGTGCTTTAAACAGACCCGTCCTAGCCAGACCTCATCAGTACCTGCACTTCTCATTTTTGTCAAAATTGAGTACCAGGAATTCTCCAAGCTGAAGGAAAGTACTGGTACTCGGGTATGTAGCAAGGAGAAAATGAAATGTTTTACTAAACTATACCACGATGAAGGATTAAGCTCCTACAGCTGTTGCATTGGAAAGCTGCGCCCACTCTGGCCTCCTCTCGCCCCCACTGGCAGGGGCACATGTCTTGTCCACTTACGAATTTTCTTGAGGCCGGGCTCAAACTACCTAAGAAATGATTTCTTTGCTAACCGGATCGGAAATAATTTCTCTCTGAATTCAGAGTGACTACAGAAAGAAAATGTTTACATTGCGGGTGGTGAAAGGTGCAGGTGCTCTAGCTCCTCTCTGCATGACAGGAACCAGGAAGCTCTCCCTACTTCCTGGTTCCTGTCTGCGGGGGGCGTGGCTGGGAGCTGGAGACCTGTCTGCATAGGAGTCCCAGTAAATTGCAGATTAAGCAAAAAAGGTAAGAACAGAACATGTATTTTTGGTTAATGTGTGTGTGTGTGTGCGAGGGTGTTGCATGTTTATGATGTGTGTTTGTATGTATATGTGTGTGTTTGTGAAAGGGTGTGTATATGTATTATGTAACTTGTGTCTGAATGATTGGGTGTTTGATATATGGGTGGCTGGCTGCACGTTATAATGAGCGAGTGAATGGTGTATAATGAAAAGGCGTTGGGGAAATGCTCTTGTGCATTGTTGGTGATTTGCATCTATTGGATCTTTGCATTGGAGTTGTCGTTAAAAACCCTTTTCAAACTGTCTGGCTTTTTACTCCATTTTTCACAGAAAATGTGCTCTATAATCCTCTGTTTTAACCCACTACTCATGCAGTTTTCTTTGGGGGTTGGACCTTCAATCCCCTTTTAATTGGTTAGGGCTCCTGCGCTACACTTGGTCACTCTGCCATATTTGAAGGAAATATGTTTGCACCTTCAATTAGAAAATTCACCAGCCACCACTGTATGATTGACTGTTGGGTGAGTGGATATGAATGTCTGCATGCAAGGTTGGGCATAGCAAGGGGCATTGAAAATTGATGTTTTCCTGGAATTATTAGACAAAGCCTACTTGATCAATGGTATTACATGGAGGCGGTTCGGGTGGGGGGTTATAGTGCATGGGGACAGTTAGACTGGACTTTATCTGTGCCATGACATTTTTATTCACAGTAAGTGTGAAGGCCAATATGATGTGTGATCTTACATAGTGGGCAGAGGCATTTGTGAGCCAGACATGTACATATTTTCTTACTGTAGCATTGCATGTTTTAGTGGGGTTGAAGGTCAAGTTAACATGAAGAGGATTCTGACATGGTGGTGTAGGAGTTGGACAAGCATTTGTGCAGCCAGCAATGACATGCTTTCTTCCTGTGGCAGGTGATTTTTACTGGCATTAAGGGCAAAGACAACAAGAGAATGTTCACACATAGAGATACTGGCATATACTTATGAAACTATTACTGTGCATAACTTTGCTTGCCATGCACAGAGTTGGCTGGTACATTTGTGTGTCCTGAGCCAGGCAAAGTCCCCTTTTTCTATGCTAAGTAAAGGATTTAAGTGTTGATTAAAACACATGCTCCCACCTAATGAAGTGTTCCGCATGGCCGTCAGCAGCATGATCATCATGTGCATTGCTCATAACTGTGCTTGGCTGCTGAGCTTGGAGGGCCCACTGCGAGACATGCTAAGGGTAGCATGGCTCGCAGGGGGGCACATTTTGTGTTACACCACAGCTCTCTCCCACCTGTTGTTTCCCATCATGCCTCCTTCAAGGTCCTCGCCTTGCTCTTTATTTTATTTCACTGTATTGATAAATATTAATAAAACCCCCAATACCATATTGAATCTTAATATAGCCTATAGACCAACAGAGGGGTCGTTCTCACAGAATCATGACCAGCCACCAAGTTATGGCCTGATGCATAGCCGAGGGACATACGTTGTGGAAGGGTTATTATCCAAAGCGTAACTGACCTCACCTGAGGTCTATAAGACTATTAGCACATAGCGGGAGTAGCATCACATGTTTTGAAGTTCAGCTGGTGAAGTTAAAAAAAATCTTTAAGAGTAAGTAATGTAAATAGACCAGTGTATTAGTAAATTAAATGTTTTATTGTGTAGTTGTTTTCATACGTTAATCATTTTTATTGTAACATGGTTGAACTGGTACAGATTTAACACGAGCATGCATGAGGTGTCTCAATTTCTCTATAAGAAAGTGAAAGAATTGTTCAATGTTGTAGCTTTCTCTTTCGTGTGTTAAATAGCATGTTGCAGCAAAAAAAAAGGTCCTCCCAGAGAGGGAGTGTTCTACTGAAATAAATCTTGCCTGACAATTTCATTGTTTCCCGTCTGCTTCTGAAGACACAATGTTCAGAAATCAGTCAATATCAATATTAATTGACAGCACTCTAAGCATTCTGATTTGCTGAGAGGAGACCAACAACCATCACCACGCGCTAATAAAATAGATTGACCAAAATACTATAACAAGAATTAATGAAGCAAATGTGTTAAGAGACAGACATATATCGATGACAATAATGGAAAAACAATATAAAAGTACTGAAGAGCATAGAGAGCATCATTTACCAGTCAATTGGCATCCAAATCCCCAGAGAGATGGTGAAAGGGGGGACAGAAATGGGACAGGGAAAAAAGAGGGAGAGACAGTGAGTGAAAGCAAGAGGAAGAGCCAGGGCGAGTAAGATAGAAAGCGGAAGACGCGTGAGGTGGAGAAAGGGCGCCGTAGGGTCAAGGATGGGAGAGGGAAACAGTGACAGAGAGTGAGATACCTGAGAGCTTAATGCCAGGAGATGGAGAAAGGAGGGACACTGGGAACAGAGAGAAACCTGGGGAGAAGCAGCCTTGCCGCCTATACTTAACTGGATCCATGCTGAGTGTTGAACCCGCCTGTGCGCTCCGTCATGTTGTTTGTTTTAGGACTGAGGGGCGGGTGAATGAAGTCAAACGCGTCCTTGTTGAGAGCTCCACCTTAAAGATTCCGGAAGTATGCAGTGGCTTTTGACTATCCCAGCGCAATATGATGATGTCATCATGCAGGCCCGTCTATCCTACTCTGGCCCTGTGGAGGAAGTCGGTGCACCTGGCTGTTTGGTGACGCCATCCCCTTACAAGTCCACCCCCACAGTCTAGAGGCCTGCATTCTGGGGGCAGGTGGGGGAGGCGTGGGGGCAATGTTTGTTTGTTTCTTTCTTTCTTTATTTGTAACGCGTGCCAGACCTGAAGGTATGAGGGCAATCTCCTGTAAAAAGAAGACAGAGGGTGATCTTGGCTCCCACGTGCCCAGGCTGCCTACATCTTAAAAGCAAAAATCCAGAGATGGATGTCACTAGAATCCACGGCCACATCTGCACGAGACTCGTCCCACACGTTGAAAATAAATCTAAACATATGCACAGTGTGGTAATTTTGGTGCCAGTTATGGGCGGGATTTCCATGCCATTAACTGTCACTGCCATGCAATAGGCCACTTAGGGTATTTTTGTAGCCAATCACATGGAGGCATAGGCAGAGGTACTGGAATTTCCCAAAATCCTGGAGACTGCACCCACTTGCCTGGAGACCCGAAAAAGAGCGCAAAAACCCAGAGTCTCTGGGCTAAACCGGGTGGTCTGCACGTGCCTGTTCCCTGGGCTGCCACATTTCTGGAAACTTCTGGAGCGGAAGTGGCGGATACTCATTTAAAAGCATGTTCTGGTGTAGGTTTGGGGCTAGCTGGACATCGTGTTGGGTGCAGAAAAACGCTAACTAGGTGCACCTAACAGCCGTCCCCAACTGATGGATGGGAGAGGCGTGCAAGCATAATCTCCCTCCCCCACTGAACCCCTCCCACACATCTACCTGAATATGCACATGATTAGACCTCACACATGTCAATTGCAGCGCAAGGCTGCCTGTTGGCTGCTTGAGTGCGCTGCGCTGACAATTCAGAAGGAAGCCCCACTTACCTGCACTCTGCCCCTCCCCCACCCCCATCAAGCCTCTGTAAACGCCATCAGAAATCCATTATTACGTGTCTGACATCCTTGTTAAATGCACTTTGTTCTATTGTGGTATTACCTGCGACCTTAGACATTCTGAAACTGTTAACATCGTAAGTGGTAGAGCAGCCTAATTGCCAGGGCGTTTATGCAAAATACACCAGCCTTCATCTTTAGAGCATGAGCCCAGGTCATGCACCAACCAATGCAGGAAGGAGATTAGGTGGGACCTTCCTGAGCAGGTGAAATCGCTGTAACGCTAAAGCGCGGCTCCTGTGAGAATGATCCTTCTCCTAAAATTAGCATCTCTTGAGGACTCGTACAGCACCGGGGCTGAAAGGGTTATGGCTGGATGGTTGGGTGGGTGGAGGTTGGATGGATTGAGGTTAGATGGATTGATTGACTTGTATTGGTGGGTGGATGGATGGTTTTGGATGAATGTGTTGTGGGTGGATGGATTGATTGATTGATTGATTGATTGATTGATTGATGGGTGTCTTGGTGGGTGGACAGTCAGATGGATGGATGGATGGATGGATGGATGGATGGATGGATGGATGGATGGATGAATTGGTTTCGATTGGTTGGTGGGTAGATGGCTTTAGATGGATAGATGGATTAATCGATTGATGTGTGTTTTGGTGTGTGGACAGATGGCTGATGAACAGATTCATGGATTGATGGCTCCATTGGTGGGTGGATGGATGGGAGTGTTTGGTGGGTGAATGGATGGATGGATGATGGATTGATCGATCAATGTGTGCATTGGTGTGTGGACAGATGGCTGATGAATAGATGCATGGATGGATTGCTCCATTGGTGGATGGATGGATGGAGGATGGATTACTCCATTGGCAGCTGGGTGGATGGATGGATGGATGGATGGATGGATGGATGGATGGATGGATGGATTCATTTGGATTGGTCGGTGGATGGATGGTTTTGGATGTATAGATGGATGGATGGGAGTGTTGAGTGGTGAATGGATGGATGATGGGTTGATCGATTGATGTGTGCTTTGGTGTGTGGACAAATAGATGATGGACAGATGAATGGATGGATTGCTCCATTGGCAGCTGAATGGATGGATGGGTGGATGGATGGATTAATGGACTGATTTGGGTTGTTCGGTGGATGGATGGTTTGGATGGATAGATGGATGGATGGATGGATTGGAGTGTTGGTGGGTGAATGACTGGATGATGGATTGATTGATTGATTGATTGATTGATGTGTGCTTGGTATGCGGACAGGTGGATGGTGGATAGATGCATGGATGGATGGCTCTATTGGCAGCTGGATGGATGGATTGATGGATGGAGGATGGACTGCTCCATTGGCAGCTGGATGGATGGACAATGGATTGATTTGGATTGGTCGGTGGATGGATGGTTTTGGATGGATAGATGGATGGGGGTGTTGGTGGGTGAATGGATGGGTGATGGATTGATTGATTGATGTGTGCTTTGGTGTGTGGACAGATGGATGAAGGATAGATGCATGGATGGATGGCCGCATTGGCAGCTGGATGGATGAATTGCTCCATTGGCTGGTGGGTGGATGGGTGGGCAGAAGCAAACTAATGCCAGCTGGAGACATTCAGATTAGCAGAAGCCGTGACTTGTTGACTCAATGTCTAGTGCTGGGAAGGCACATGATGCTCTTTCCAGCACGGATCCTTGGTACTGCATTCGTGAGCCGAAAGTCTGGGTTCATGGTAATCTTCGTGCTCAGTTATACGTACATTTCTATAAAAACGCGCGCATGCGCACACACGCACGCGCCCTGCGTGCCAGTGTGCTCGCGAATCGAAGGTCATTCCACTTCCTTCTTAATACACTCTTATCCAAATAATGTACTTCACCAGACGGGGGATCTGTAAGGAGGGGGGCAGCGGGGGTGGGGGTGGGGGGGTTAATCCATATTGTTCATATTTTAACGAATGAACAGAGGAGAGAAAATTGAGCTGCCATCCTATGCATTATTTAAATGCCAGTGAAAAGTGGTTAAAGATCCCATTACGGCTCATTGCCCCTTCCCCCTCTTCCCTGCCGTCGCCATGGAAACATAGCACACCAGCCGCCTGTACACCAGCCTCTCTCGGTCCCCTCCTCGGGGATAGCGATGACGGAAAGCACAGGATGAGACAGCAGGCAACAGGGTCTCCCAGAAGCACAGCCTGGACCCCCGAATACCTCATATGGAATCTAGACTTTACAAGGAGCTCTGCCTCACGCGTGCACCCAGTAATCCACCCAAGCATTCCGTGCCAGCGTGCCCATGGCTGGTCCCCCATAAAACTACACCCCTCTTCAGTAGAGCTGGGCGAGCCAGAGATTTCATGGGTGGGTCCAAGCCTGGGGGTCAGGCCTGAATCTGGGAGGCCACCATGGGCCGCGCCCGTGAAATCCCTGGTTCCCCCAGAAAAAGGAAAACAATGAACGTGTCCCTGGCGAGCCACCACCAGGGCCCCGTTTATTTTTTTTTCATATATGGCCATTTCTAGCCATCTTGCCCGGGCCGCGCCCATTTTTGATTTTTTCATATGGTCAAATGTGAAGAAAACAAATGCCAATGTCTTTCCATTTTGTCCGCGGAGCGCAGGCAAAATGGAAAGAAAGTCAACTTTGAGAAAAAAAATGCGTCCCTGGTGCCTTCTCGACACCCGAGCCGCCGTCACGGTCGCGTTTATTTTTTTCTTCATATTAGACCATTTCCTTCCATTTTCTCTGCGCTTTTGTTTTTTTTGCACTGGGCAGCCATGGTGGGGCCCGTGGCAGGCTTGTGGCATCGGGGGGGGGTACTGGCCAGGGCTTGAGCCCCCCATGGAGCCCGGGCCAGCCTGGGCCTCGCCAGGTTCGCCCACCTCTACTCTTCAGGGCTCAATCTCGCGCCCTTTGCCACCTCCACAGAAACCTTCACCGCCCTCCCCACCGGCTGCATGGCCTCGGCCCTTGGATTGGCGGGTGACGCGCTCCGAAAGCGTGCGAGTTGAGCGGCATGCATTTACGCACCCATGGCCGTGCGCACACAGATTCACAGCCGACTTTGTCAGCAGCGTGTCCCATCCATCCGTGTAACCTTCCCTGCTGATGCAGCTCAATTCCACCCGCTCAACCTCCGTCCCTCCTTTTACTTGGCCATAACCCCAATAAACCATAAGGACTCTGCAAACCGGACTACGACCCCCAAGAGAAGGCCATCAGATTTAGCAGCGCACCAGTCTTATGATTCCTAGAGCCCCTGGCACCCCCACCCTGACTTAGATACAGCTGTAACACAGACCCTCATACTGTGGCCAAATCACACTTGTCCAGGAGGCTCGTAACGCCAGGAGTCTCTTCCGTCTGAAGACTGCCCGAGCAACCCTAAAGAATACCGTTCTATATGTGCAACAGTTCATGCCCCACCACGGCCTCAGGTCACATCAGCTTTGCTGCCTCAGTCGCTAGACCTCATGTTTATCCCCCACCAAAACCTACAAGGATGTCCAATCGAGCATTATTCTCTCACCCCAGGTGAGGTGGTGACTCTACCCACCTCCATACCTTGCCCTAAGTAGCACCCATCACAACCCAGCACCAAAATATACGCAGGACAAGAAATATAAGCGTATTTCCACAGGCCCAGGATGACCCTATGGAAGTCAGTCCAGTAATAAGAGTCTTCCCTGATGAGGGGATTTCTCCACGGCAAGGGCCTGCGCCTCCAGTTCTTGTGCTGTCATCTAGACTATGCCTAAAAAGTCACTTGCCACCTCAATTATCCACACATCCACAGCACACCATTTCTTACTTGCCAAGAGTCAACTATCACAAGCCAATGGCTAGTGACGAGTGAACATTTTGAGGCCTGTTCCAGACAAGAGATCTCATTGGGACAAGACTATCCCTCCACGAGGGAGGGATTTCTGTCACAAGATAGCACCCCGATAAGAGGCTGGTGGTCCCCTTGCAGATGATCTGAGCACCCGTCTGTCAGCAGGTCTTCTGTATCCCTACCAATATTTGACCCATCTTCCTGGTCCTTCCCGCCACACCTGCTTTGCGTCATTGTAGGGCAACTCAGGCCTTCTGGCCAGCTAATGACCTCCACTGATAAAGTCTCCCTGGGTGGGTCGTTATCTACCCCTATAGGCCCTCTCCCCCTTTCGCTGTCAGTCACTCAGTCAACAGAGCATTGGCGTCACCCACACATTATCCCAGTTGAGAGGATTCTGGCAGCGCGTCCCCTTGAGCGAGCCCAGACAAAGTGCTGTCAATCTCATGTTTAATGAAAAATTCAGATTTTATCTTGTCACGTCGGGTCACTAGTCAAATTTATTCCGGTGATGATTCCTCGCCTGGTGGGGGCCTTAATCGAGACCCCTTAGCAGGGACGCCTGGCTCAGAATTAACCCTGAGGGGCGTCGGAAGGTGCAACATTATTGCGAATTCTGTAATTATTATTACTTCCGCTGACTGGGGTGGTCTTTTCTTCTTTCAGGCTGGGAAAATTAGTTTTATGTTCTTTTATTTCATTTATCGGAAAGATTTTCAGACCTCAAGCAAAGGCAGGATATATCGCATATCTCAAGACCAATGAAAAAAATGCAAAGATAATTACTAAAATGGATTATTATACAAATGTTTGAGCCTGGTTATTTTACTACGGACTATGCTATATTTGAATTGTTTGATGCCTTTAATAAAAATGTGTTCATTTAAAAAAAACTAAAAAAGACCTAGCCGAATAAATCTACAAGTTCAAAACACAATAGAGATAAACCTCCCATTGCGATCTTATACACATATTGCAAAGTGCACCGCTGACCCACAACACCGGCCTTAACAAAAACAAGGAAAGCTTAAAGAATGTACTTTTCAACACCATTGTAAAAGAGTTATCTCACTCAAATTCTCCCCAGTTACATGCTTCAACTTGGGGTTTTCCCCGCCCATCCACGTGCATTCTGGGTATTATAGCTTGCCCTTCCTCAGTAGAGAAGCTGAATTTGCTATGATGAAAGGCGACAGTCCCGCCGCAAATTCCAAGGACTACCGATCAGGCAGGATAATAGGAAGGTTGGACCGACCTAGCCGTACTCACCTGCTTTTAAATGAGATGCCTGTTGCCTGACCTCGAGCATTATATTATGGACCGATACACATGTGATTGGTTGATTTTTGTGTCAGCTCTTTGACTGTAGGCCTTTTGGACAAGAACAACAATAGGAAATGTCTAAGGAAACTCCCATATAGTCCATACAGGCTAAAGCGGCAAAGCTGGTGCCCTTCTGCATGCCGGCACCATTGCCACACAAAGACCAGAAGAAGGACAAGTGGGAAGGAGGAAGGGAAGAGGAATGGTGGATGAAGAAGGGAGTGCTCAATCGAGATGGTGGTGGGACTCATCGTTGTGCTTCTTATGAACAGATGGCGGTTCCCAGTAGGAGCGCTTTCACTGGAGCACCCGCTCGATCACGCACCCGCTGGATCAGAGGCCTGGTGGGACTCAACATCGTGCTTCTTATGCACAGATGTCAGTTCCCAGTAGGAACGCTTTCACTGGAGCACCTACTGAATCACAGGCCTGGTGGAACTCAACATTGTGCTTCTTATGCCCAGATGGCGGTTCCCAGTAGGAGCGCTTTCACTGGAGCACCCGCTCGATCACGGGCCTGTTGCGCACGCGGCCCTTCTCCAGCTCTCTGGGTTTCCCTTGAGGAACTCTCTACACCTGCTTGTCGCCTCGGGATTCCAGCAGTGAAGATGTAGGTTCTACTCTCCAAGCCTTCACCAGAAGATGCCAATCTTCCCCAGCAGCAAAGACTTTGCGCTTCCCCGAAGAGGAGGGGTCATTTAATTCTGCCTGGCTTTCCAAACCGTGGATAGGCCTGTGAGGAAATGTTCAATATTCGATACATTTTTGGGGTATTAACTGCATTTGTTTTGGTTTTAAATGGGCCCTTTCCATGCTCCTGGCCAGAAGCATGTTTTCGTATGTGTGTAGAGTGTGTGTTCCTGAAACCCACCCTAAATGCAAAAGGTCTAAACCATTGAGCCACTGTCAAGAATATACCACTCGAGGAAGTATCTAGTGCAGAGAAACATTGCTTTCAAGAAGAAAAACATTCCAAAGAATTTGGTTAAATCAATAATCGTTTCCCAGACTTTGGCTACTCCAGCACCGTGATCAATGCCGCCATCCCTAACGCAACTCTAAGTAATAGCCAGACACTTCTGGCCCCAAGGCCAAAGCACACAGAATCACCAGAGCAATTACAGCTGATCAGCAGATCATTGGGACGTAGCCAGCATTCACAAAGAACTGCCATATAGAACAACTCTTGGGAGGATAGCTCAGGAGCAACGTGGTCGCCTTGGAAGCAAGACAACACCGATCAACGCGCCTAGAAACCTCTGGGTATTAAGTGCGTTATAAATAACCTATCATATCTTATCATAACTGTCTGCTGACCTAAAAAGACGCATCTCTCCACCACCTATAGCAGAGCAAAGCAGAGCCTCTAACCAAAATACCTAGACACCCAAAAGAAGGCCACGCCCACTGGCCTGGCAACAAACACTCTTCAACGAACCGTAGAGCCTGGCCTACCTGTGCTTTCACACCGAGCAAAACGAGAGGATTATACATGATTGCCGACGGCCGAAAGATCAGCGCTCTGATAAATGCTCCATGCGCCATTTCCGGCATGTGCAAAAAAGGGTTAATAGGACGCACTTTCAGAACTCTGGAAAATTCCCTCTGTGAACCCATAAGAGGGGGTAGAGACAAAGAATGATAACCTGAAAAATAAAGAAAATGGTTCACATTAAAAGGCCAAAAGAAAAGGTCATCATGAAATGTTACCGAGGCAAGCGGAAGCTCGATTAACCGAGCGTACACAAGTAACCGTGGGCAGGTTCAATGCTGACGATATGTTGCCCACTGCTGAATGCCAAACACTGTCCTCTGACGCTCTGAGTCCGCCGCAACTACTGTTATCCAAATGATTTGTGTTGCATCTTACCCGCCGCCACACATCAAACAGAAAGACCATCAAAGCGCACTGTGACATGCTCCCACAAGGCCTCATGTACGTGATATGCGCGTGCATGCACGCAACACACTAGTCCCACCCACCACTGGCGTGCATGCTGACTAAACCCTTCCTTTTATGATGGCATAATCAGTCCCATGAGCAGGGCTCTTAAAATGAATTCAAACTATATAAATCCAGCCTTTCCCACTTTGATTGAAGACCCCGTTATCAGTTTATTAATAAGGAAGGTGGTTCTTTATAGATGATGTTAAATACATATCAAATTATTTTTGATGTACAAACCCTGTGGCCTATTTTAATATAACTGAATGTCCAATGTGTGTGCAGTCACTCTGCATGGCACCATCCATGGTAAGTCTGCCATTCTGAGAGGGCACACGCGGACAGCTGATGCCCCAGAATGGGGGCTTTCTTAAAGAAGGCATACCAGCAATGGCAGAATCACCCTACACTTGGGAGATCATACCATGCCAGCCTCTGGGCGCGTGTCACAGCACTCTGAATTAGATGGCCACTGAGAGGAATTGCATGTCTCTCTTTTCTCTCTCATTCCTCACTCTATTTCCGCTTCACACTCTCCTGTCTCCCTCTAACTGCTCTAAAATCCCCCAGGATTGGAGCTGACACACTATCGAAACCTTGCACCAGTTCTCCAGTCCGGCGACTACCATAGAGCACAATTCAGACCATTTGGTAGATGCACGATCAATCAATTGCCATGCTTTGATCACTCAATTAAAGGGCTCATACATTATTTTGTTTACATATTTTGTTTACACCGCTGTCACAGTGGTGGTGACCATCTAACGCACGATACAAGCTATGTCTGACAACCTTTGTTAAAGGTTTCAAAGTGGTGGGCTGGAGGATAGCCTACAGGGTGAATGTGCACCTCAGGAGAGACTGTCGCCATACTACTATGCTAATGTCCCTAATCTAATGGAACCACTCCATCTCCTTCTCTTGAATCCTAATCTCTCTGGTCACAGCACTCTTCTAGGAACTCTGTCCCATCTCCCACACAATCCCGTTTACTCTCGTTAATTGGGAGCTTGAGCCTTTTTGGTTCCTAGCTTGTGGGCCCTCATTCATACTCACTTCCTGACCGGGATTGGTTCTGGTGTAATAGGTCAAACTCCTCCCCAATAGTCTGGCTGTTGTTTGTAATTCCCTGCTTCTCGCGTTCAAACGTATCTCCAAATGATTGTCCCTTTTCCCAGTCCCTGCCGCCTGAAGTCATAAGTAGCCTTCTGCCATGTTGGAGTCAGGCGGCTGAGTAATGGCCGGCCGGCCAGCCAGTTCACGAGCCTCTCTACTTTCCTGACAGTAAGGTGGCGCTACGCCCCAACGGCAACATTCTAGTGTGCATTTTAACTGCTTGATTCTTTAGTGTCCCTTTGTAGATTGTCATGAACCACAATGAGGAGACCACGCCATAGTCAACACACACAATCTAAGATCATTCTGGACATGTGTATGCCCTTCTGTCAAAATCACGCATGTCAAAACGTTGTTCAAAGACCTCTTTCTCTGCAGTGTTCTCCTGGGAGGGCCAGTGGCAATACCCGGGTTTACACTGCTTGTCCCCTTTTACTGTGTAGATACTTCCCCTGTTATTACATGGAATCTGTTTCCTCCTAAACCCCCTTTGAGCCCAGGTTTTCATGGAGGAGGAACTGAGGGAGGTCTGGGGGACCCTCTGTGTATCACCTCCAGTGGTTGCATCACAGAGCGGCTGGGTCCCCATTGCCCCCCCCCCCGGCCTGCAAAGCGCCCGGTCCTCGTTTAGGACAAAAAAAAGTGACCTTGTCACAGTGCCCATGGAAGCCAGGTCTCTGTTTCTTGGCTTGCTGCAATGTGGAAAGTCCTTTCACGCCTACTAAGCAATTTCCCTACCATCTGTTCCCATGCACAACACATCTTTTGGTGCTTGTGACACAAACTTATTCACAGAACAAAACCTTAAATATATTCTACGGACATATTTTCATTTCCAAACATTTTGTCATATTGAGTGTGTAAGTACACTTTTAAAAGTAATTGTAGATCTATTTGGGCATGTGTACTAATGTTGTTGATGTCCATTGTTGTTGTGTTACTTTTTGTAATGTCGCTTCCCATAACTCAGTTGAGGAGTAATGACTGTGCTGTCATATCCTATGGCAAAGCCTCCTGCGATCGCTTCACCTGCAAATCTTAGAACCAGCTCTGGGTGTTTCAGGCATTTGAACACATTGAAGAGGAGCCGAACACAAAGAGTGACAGTGCTCAGGCTGTCACCAGGGCTCTGCTGATTTCTTCGGGACAAAACTGTTCTCAAGCGCCTCGTGCTTCAGGTCCAGGAGGGTGTGTGGTGGATCCTCAGCCACAGTGGGGGGGGGGGGGGGGGGGGGGCAGGGCCGGCCTTAAGGGCAGCAGCGCCCTGGGCGAAATAGTGCCCCCCCCCCCTCGGCCACCGCACAGCTCTGGTTAACAGAGGGCGGGGCGGAAGGGGGCGGGGCCAGGATGGGCAACTTTTTTTTTGTTTTTGTTTTTTTTAACCTCCTCGCCTTGGCGAGGAGGTTAAATAGGGTGCATTAGCACCCCATTGTCATTGAATGAGTCCGCCGCTGTGGGTGCATTCAATGGCAATGAGGCGCCTGCCACAACTCCAGCTCGGGGGAGCCCTTGAAAGACTCCCCCGAGCTGGCGTGTCGGGGGCTAATGGCACCCTGGGGGGCGTGGTGCCCCGGACGGTCGCCTGGCTCGCTGCCCCCTAAGGCCGGCTATGGTGGGGGTGGGGGATGGCTGGGATACATAAACAGTACTTCTAGGTTTCCTAGAACATCACCTAGCAGTGCGTCAACCCACAACCTCGCCTGGTGGACGAGATATAGACAACAGGAATGCCATGGCCACAAGGACAGGTTCCAATGTGACTGCACTGCACCAGGCTGTGCTTCAGGTAACACAGAGATCCCTAATGTAGCAGAAAGAGAAAAGAAATCAAAAGATTGTCTATGACAGTGTTGCAGTCCAAAATCAAAATAGAGATGCTTCCCCTAATCAGTACTCTAACATAGCACAACATCTTTGTATTCCTAGTACTGTGCCAAGTCTGGTACACGGTGATGGTTGAATAACTTTGTAGTGTTAAAGTCAGTAAAAACATGACTCTCATTGAAGTACCAAATATTTCTCGTTGATGCTCAAAACGTTAATAATCATTTTCTCCTATTCCACATTTGTTGTTCACACTCAAAACCTTAAATGGCAATGATATCCCTTGCCAATACGTGTTTCATGCACTACTCTTCTTCAGGGCATGTTTTTTTGCGTGATGTTAGTTGTAGTGAATCATACAAGTACACTTGAGTAAATAATTAAGCAGAGATTGAATGTAACCTTTTCCAATTAAACATGAGTTTTGGCTATAAAAGACACAGACATCGACAGGGGTGTTGCTAGGTCTGGAAAAGATCCGGAGCTACGCTAAAGTCGGGACTGTCGGGACTCGGGGCTAGCTACCTTTTTCGGATGTAGCCCCTGAACTTCTATACGGGGCGACAACCAAAAGAATCGCGGATATAGCCGGCCCCTCGTCCCCTTCTCGCACTCCCAGGAACGCCTCTGGACATCTATTCTCGCCAGTAACGTGTGTACCTTAATGCAACCTGCGTAATCCTCAATGGTTGTAATTGCTCCTCGCGAACAGTGTCCTTTGTTGGTTCCTTATGCTAATACCCTGGCAACTCGTGAGGGTCCAGTCATGTATTCACTGCATATTAGTAGCATATCTTGAGTTCCCCTCATAGGCTGGATCCAGCGGTTTCATCCTTCCTTTCCAGAAGCAAGACTCCTCCGCAAGGGAAGCCCATCTCCCAACAAAGGACGCTGTTCCAGCGGGGTAATTACAACCGCTCAACGTCTCTGTCAGAATACCACATTCAGCTGTTCACATCGAATTAAAGCAGGAACGTAAGGCAGGAACTGCGAAGGCAGTGTCAGCATTTTGTGGGAACCAACAGGGAAACACTATAATGGAAGGGAAGGCGGCTGAGGCTTAATCTGGCTTGACATGTGTGCAGTCTATTCTTTAGCTGGATCCTTTCAGAAACACGACTTCACTATCACACTCTCCTGAATGAGTGTGTCACTGGTAAGCGTGTTCATCTTGCAGTATGGTCGCTCTATTGGGTGCATGATGCAGGGTGACCCGTGTGTGAGGACCATGAGCCAAAGATCTTCCTGGATTGACTCTCGTATGAGGTTTGCAGGATCTCCTGCAAAGCTTGCGGGCCCGTCTGTGATGGACTTACCATTGCACTAATGTTGAGTCTTTACTTCGGGTGTTTTCAGACCCACAGCCTGGTCACTTCCTGGATTGCACTGCTTTCAAGGCCTTCACATCTTGTGCAGGGCACCAATAACTCAAGAAAGGGACATACTCATTAAGCCTAACAAAATGTTTTAGCAATACATGATGTATGACAAGTTCTTAGACTTCATGTAGAACAGGTGTCTGCAACCTTTGGATGTCCAGATGTTTTGCACTACAACTCCCATCATCCATGACAAGCATAGTCAATAGCCAGTTATCATGGGAATTGTAGTCCGAAACATCTGGAGAGTCAAAGGTTGCAGACCCGTGATGTAGAGGGATAGGTCATTCTAGCACTGTGCTTGGCTGGTGCCCTGTCCATGAGAACATGCTAAGTCACCAACGAGGCACCGAGTCAGTGAAAGATGTGTGGTCCCGCTACACCCATGCTGTGGCTCTGCGTAGATAGTCCACCTGAGCGAACTGCTTTGACGTGCACGACTTGGCCGTCACCAAGCTGCACCTCAGACAACAGGCAAAGACAACAGAGAGGAGGAGGGCAACAGAGACATGGTGGAGAAAGCACCAGGTGTGTAACCTGTCTCTAGGGTGGCAACCGACACAACCGAAAGACTACCAGGTGACTAGAATAACTCAGCGCCTAAGCCCCATGGGCCGGGCTGCCACAGACACCGACTACAGCTGCGGAAAGCTACTTCCTCTTGTTTAAAGGATTTGGACGTCAGATCATCCGTCTGAAAATACATAGAGCGCTGCAGATATATAAATAACATGGACAGGGACAGAGTGCTCCTGGGACAGCTCCATCACACAACGCTTCACACGTGTAAGAGGATTGTCACATCCCTCGTTATGGTTGCTCTGATAATCCTCATTAGCACCCTGGGCGGTGGTGCTGGCCAATCCGGAAGCGCAGAACACGGGCTGTAGTCTATGGTATAAGCCTGCATTCCAAGCTCCCCCATGGCTACACACCCCTCGCCCTTTGCCTCCCTTGCTCCCACCAACCTCCCCCATACCTCCTTTAAGAGCAAAGTGAAATAATTGTCTTTATAAACTGACCTTTCTTCAGGCTTCCAAGCCACGTCTGAATCAGGAGTCCGTATTCCGTGATGAACCAACAGTGAAGACAGACTCATGTTCCTGAAGTGGCGTCGCAGGACTGAATAAAGGTCTGTTTTAATTTTGTTTTAATTTTCAGATTGCCTTTTGCACCTGCGTGTAGTTGTTACTCGTGGGTGCTAATGGCGATAGGATCCTCGGCGTTGGGTCGACCCTGCTGCCTCTCGGGTCATATCCCGCCATTATATACCCCACCACCACTTGCACCCCAGTTTAGAATATGTTTTTTTCAAAGTGTCCCATTATTTTCTTAGGGAGTGGTTACAAGTTCAGCGTTATTAGCTCAGGTAATTCCCGCAAACGCAATGAGAGTTTCCACATGGGGTATTCATGCGGTGAATTGAAGGGTCAATGAAGCAGAATTTTTGCCAGCCAAGTTTGTTCGCTACATGCCTACTCGTTCTCTTCGATCACGAGGAACTGCTCCTCGGTTCAGATTAGCTTGAAAAGGGGCACGCGCCTTCTCAGTGGCTGCTGCCAAAACATGGAACGACCTTCCTCTTGTCTTGTGGGGGACCACAGACCATTTTGCTTTTCATCGGAAACGGAAAACAATGCTTTTCTAGATATGGTACAACCACAAATAATTTCTCATTTCTGCAGCGCTATAATGCCTCCGGGCGTACGTGCACTTCAATAAATTCAGTTAACATAACATAACATAACATAACACAACAATCTGAGCCATGCAGTCCTTTCAGTTATCTCCATTTTAGAGTGCCACGGGATTCCACCGGGAAATACCATTTACCACATGTGGAATTACCGCATGTGGTAATGGTCTATTTTCCTATTCTTAAAAAAAAAACAGTGGAATGCGGTACCTTTATTAAAATACTACTTTGCAAGCTTTCAGAACATATTTAATCTATACGTCACACTCCACAATATTTTGCCCGGAAAGATAGCAAAACAAAATATATGTTAGCCTGAAACACAAATCCTCCTTTCAAGATGGATTACTGCTTGCCTTCCTTTACATGTAACAAACACAGTTACGCCTCCAGAAGTTGGAGTATTGTTATCGCGAACACTGCACTGTGACACCAAGACCGCTCGGTGGGTGAATACCTGCGTGTCCGAGGTTCCACTTCAAGGACTTCCTGCCTCCCTTGAGACGTTGTTATAAAGAGACCCCTTGTGCAGCAAGAGCACACATAATGAAAGTGCCTGGAGAAGATTAAGTGTGCGGTGTGCGCTATGTGAACAATCATTGCTCTTGGAATTGCAGAAGGGGCGGGCGCCGGATTGATAATACGCAGAAACAGAGAGCCGCCCATTTCCAGAGAACCCAGAGCTCTCTGCGGGCAATAGCAAGAGTGTTAATACTAGCAACATCACTCTCCACTTTACAAGAGCTTATTTACAAAAAGAAATAACATGAAACACAACAAAAGTAAAATGGCTCGGATCCATGCAGGTTTGAAATACTAAATATTACTGTATTCGCCCTTTCATCATCCCTCGTGTTCATTTGACTCAGTGTCTCCTGGAAAAGAAGATTGTAGAGAAAGGATAAGCCCAGAGCTTTCAACTCAGTTTGTTTCACCAGTGCCTTCACCCTTGGTACCTGGTAAAAAATAATTCTGCAGTGAAGATGTGTCCAGACTGGACCCACCAATGTAGGCCAGTGCTGCATAGCAACACCCATGCTGCTTTCAACCTTGATGCCCAGGGAAAATAATGGCAGGACACAGTAAATAAATATGTCCAGACTGGACCCACCAATATGGACAAGTACCATGCAAGAACCTTCATGTTACATTAGTCCCCAGATGCCCAGTAAAAAATGCCATACCACAGTGAAGATTTGTCCAGCCTGGACCCACTAATGTGGGCCAATACCACATAGAAATACTTATCATGCTGCCTTCAACCTTGATGCCCAGTAAAATATGCCATACCACACTGAAGGTTTGTTCAGACTGGACCCAGCATTGCGGGCCAGTACTACTTAGGAACACTGGTTATGCTGCCTTCACCCTTGCTGCCCAGTAAAAAAGGCCCTGGGCCTCATTATAAGTTTGCCGGTCCGGGAACTACGGCACCGGTAAGCTTGCTGGTACCTTAGTTCCCGGACCTGCAGACTACCAGTTGTTCTCGCAGGTGCCTTTCTGCCCACCAGGTCGGACCTGGCGGGCAGAGCGGCACCCGGGAGCTCAGCATGTCGGATGCACCGGCAGCGTTCATAACGGTGCTGGTGCATCCAACCTCCAGATTGCCATTGAGCCCTATGGGGCTCACATTGGAATGGGGAAGACATTTTCCCGGTGCCCAGGAATGGGCAAATACCATGTCTGGCAAGGCTGTAATGACCCGGTAATTGCCCATTTCTGGGCGCCGGAAAAAATTAAATACCGGTGGCATATCAAGCAAGGAAATGTCCAGACTGAGCCCACCAATGTGTACCAGTACCACGTAGGTACACTCGTTATGCTGCCTTCAACCCTGTATTTCATTTTTTACTGGGCATCAACTTGATGGCCAGTAAAATATGCCCTGGCACAGTACGAGCTCCTTCCCGCCCCTTCTTCCCTTCTACCCTCAATAGCATTAATAGAGTATTCATTCTTCATTCACTCTCACATTCAC
Organism: Ambystoma mexicanum; assembly: GCF_040938575.1. Classification (NCBI taxonomy): domain Eukaryota; kingdom Metazoa; phylum Chordata; class Amphibia; order Caudata; family Ambystomatidae; genus Ambystoma; species Ambystoma mexicanum. The sequence continues at coordinate 1,192,290,343 of NC_090923.1, read as the reverse complement.
AAACAATCAATCGCATTCATATTATTCGGCATTCATTCTTCATTCACTCTCACATTCACTCTCACATTCACTCCCACATTCACACACACACGCAATGGCATTCATAAGGCATTCATTCTTAATACACCCTCACGTTCACAAACACGCATCAGCATTCATATACACATTTTTTATTTTCTTTTCTTATCTGCAGCCCTGCTCTGGAATCTGGTCCTCTCGGCTTTTGCGCTGCCTGCTGCATTGAAGGACCTTCAGCTCCCGCTCAGCATACAACAGGAACCAGGAAGCAGAGAGTGCTCCCTGGATCCTGCATATGTGCACTGGAGCCGGACAGCCTCCATCTCACCACCCCTTGATCCCTGGATACGTAGGGAGGTGCAAGAGTGCTCGATCGCACGTTCAAGCCTGCAGTACCCCAACCTGCATCTCCAATGGGAGATGCAAGGCTGGGGTTCTCCAGCCTTGCAGGGCTCATTGGGTAAAGGGAAACCATGTTTCACATTGAAGGTTTAAGCCAGCCCATGAGTGTATCTGAGGGAGTATTCAGTGCTTACATAAGGCTGGCTCGGCTCCGCTATATTGGGCGACGATACGAGTGGGTCAGCTCCACCTCACCCATTATGGACAAGCTGCCTCTGTGTTTGTCTGTTGTGGAAGGTTCTAGAGTGCAACAGTATTGTGCATGTATATTTCTGCAGCCTGGCCTCCCCACTCTCCACTTTCTCAAAGCCCTGGTATCGCCCACCATCAAATACACTGTGTAAATTTCAATAAACTTAATAATGAAAAAAAAAATACACTGTAGAACCCAGTCCGATACTGAATCATTGGTCAAGCATGGAGCAGGATATTTACTAGCTTCCATATTCGCCAGTCCACCTGAGTGTGATAACAATACTAGTTCCTGGACCATCTCCTTTGGAAACATGTTTTTCAGTTAAAAATGATGCACTTTTGTGGTGAAAGGGGATCAGTGCGGATTCATCCCGAATAGGTTGACTAGAATGAACATTAGACGTCTTCCGTGGTCTTGGAGGGGCGAAGACGACGCAGCGTCCAGTAAACAGCTTGAGGCTGGATGCACAAAAAGCCGCTGATTCCATTCAACGCGTATCGTGGTGGTGGTGATCGTGGTGTTACCCATGCTATTCGCCCTGGCCCTCGAGCCACTGGCTGAGTGGATTAGGGAGGACCAGGGTTTGTGTGGTCGGGGGGAAGGGAGGAGTGGATATCGTTGTACGCAGACGATATTCTGCTGTACGTGACCAACCCAAAGACCTTGATACAGAGAATTATCACTATCCTAGAGGAATTTGGATCGTACTCGGGGTTGAGGATCAATTGGGATAAATCTATTCACTATCCGGTGCATTGGGTAGATGGAAACCGAGGTCAATATCCACTGTTAAAAAATGAAGAGAATGGATTCCGGTACTTAGGGGTGTTTGTCCAAAGGGATGAAATGGCCTTCGCTGGGATTAAGATGACGAGTGATGTAGTGACCACTGAGGGGAACAGACCCTTTCAGGGGTTGAGGGAGAAGTGGGGGATGCCAAAACAAGATCATTATAAGTACTTGCAACTTAAACATGTTCTGGCACCACACATAAACAGAGGAAATGAGATCCCACAGGCTTCTCCAGTCGAGCAGAATGTACTGGACGGAGACATTAAGCAGATCTCAACCCTCTATAAGGCCTTCATTCATAACTCAGTGACACAACTAGGCATGTTTAAGGAAAGATGGGTCAGGAACTTGGGGGTAACAGAGGACAACGAATGGGAGGAGGCCCTACAATACCCCAGGGAGGTGCCATGGTAGCCCGCCTGAGGTTGATACAATTCAAGTATTTGCACAGGGTCTACTACTCCAGGGACACACTAAAGAGAATTTGGAAGGGGGAGGATACCTGCCCCATATGTAAGACCCACAGAGGGGCCTATTACCACATGGTGCAGCAATGCCGGAAGTTGGAGAGATACTGGGAGGGGGGCTGACGAGAAGCAGAAGGGATTTGGGGGAGGCCAATACATTGGGACCCCAAGGGAACATTACTTGGGAATTGGGGAGAGGTATAAATGGACAGATACGATAAGGGTTTCATGAATATAGCATTTATAGCGGGCAAAATGGGCGATAGCAGAACATTGGATGAGTTTGGACACCCCAGCAGTGGGAGTGTGGAGATCAGGGATGGATGTTATATAACGATGCGACCAGGTAGTATACAAGCAAAGGGGATGATGCCCAGAGAAACATGAACACATCAGGGGGAAATATGGATGAATGGGGGAAGAGTGGGATTGGGCAGAGGGAGCGGGGTATAGGAAGCAGGGTGGGAAGGAGTCCAGGTTCGGGAATTCGAAAAGGTGTAGGAGATGATCAAGGTGAATGGGAGGGGGAAGGGGACGGAAGGAAGAGGGGTTGGAAGCTGCGGAGCAGGGGATACCGGTGTCAATGTTTTAACGTTGAATACTTTTCCATGATCATTGCAAAACTTAATAAAAAGTTTTAAAAAATAAATGATGCACTTTTGAGTCTTTTCTGAATTCTAGCACCGTCGTGGTGCATTCACTGCTGCCAGGTCGCCAGCAGACGCATTGTCTTCCGGCATGTTTGCTAACCTGGTGCTCTTCTGTCTTGCTTTGCCTACAGCATCCCTTCACTTCCGGCATGTTTGCTAACCTGGTGCCCTTCTGTCTTGCTTTGCCTACAGCATCCCTTCACTTCCGGCATGTTTGCTAACCTGGTGCTCTTCTGTCTTGCTTTGCCTACAGCATCCCTTCACTTCCGGCATGTTTGCTAACCTGGTGCCCTTCTGTCTTGCTTTGCCTACAGCATCCCTTCACTTCCGGCCTTCACTTCCGGCATGTTTGCTAACCTGGTGCCCTTCTGTCTTGCTTTGCCTACAGCATCCCTTCACTTCCGGCATGTTTGCTAACCTGGTGCCCTTCTGTCTTGCTTTGCCTACAGCATCCCTTCACTTCCGGCATGTTTGCTAACCTGGTGCCCTTCTGTCTTGCTTTGCCTACAGCATCCCTTCACTTCCGGCATGTTTGCTAACCTGGTGCCCTTCTGTCTTGCTTTGCCTACAGCATCCCTTCACTTCCGGCATGTTTGCTAACCTGGTGCCCTTCTGTCTTGCTTTGCCTACAGCATCCCTTCACTTCCGGCATGTTTGCTAACCTGGTGCTCTTCTGTCTTGCTTTGCCTACAGCATCCCTTCACTTCCGGCATGTTTGCTAACCTGGTGCTCTTCTGTCTTGCTTTGCCTACAGCATCCCTTCACTTCCGGCATGTTTGCTAACCTGGTGCTCTTCTGTCTTGCTTTGCCTACAGCATCCCTTCACTTCCGGCATGTTTGCTAACCTGGTGCTCTTCTGTATTGCTTTGCCTACAGCATCCCTTCACTTCCGGCATATTTGCTAAACTGGTGCTCTTCTGTCTTGCTTTGCTTACAGTAACCCTTCACTTCCGGCATGAGTGCTAACCTGGTGCCCTTCTGTCTTGCTTTGTTTGCAGTAACCCTTCACCTGGAGGCCCGCACACAGAGCCTGACTCCAGGCAGCCAGTGAGGACAGGAGAGGAGGACACTGCGGCGGTAAGCAATGGCCCTCTGAGAGCTCCAGGCAGTCTCTGATCTATTGTTCCCATCCAAATGTTATGCGAATTTGTAAAATGTGGCGCGCACAATGGAAGTGCCCCCAGAACTCTGGGGAGGCAGTAGGAGACAAGGATTCAGCTAGTGAGAACGTCGGGAAAATCAGGTTGAAAATGTCCCTGGGTGGGGGTCTGGAGAGCACATTTCAGTTGCTGCGTGGTCACTCGAGGCTTTGACGGCCAGCATGTTGTGCTCTTTTGATCTGTTGATTAGGAAACCAGCAGTGACCACAGGTTCCATTAAAGGAAAGCACCATCTGGTGCTCACGAGTTGATGTGTCCTTGAGATGCATAGTTCTTGGTAATGATATTTGGTTTTATACTGTGCATAGTAGCCATTTGCATGGCCTCTTGGCACTCTCGTGGACGGTAGTGCCTGAAATAAGGGTCCTTGGTTAGGGATATGAAGTGCTAACCCTTGGGATTCCCGGTTCTTGTTCATTAACTGCAGTCCTTGGGTAACAGGGGCTCTTAATATAGGAGTACGGTCTTTGGGAGGCACAATCCTGAGATCTACAATGATCCTTGGTCCTGGACTGCTGCTCATGTTATGCTGGTCCTTGGTCCTGGGCTGCTGGTCCTTGGTCCTCGGCTACTGACCCTGAGATGCTGGTCCTTGGGCCTGGACTGCTGCCCCTGTGATTCTGGTCCTTGGTCCCAGGCTGCTGTCCCTGAGATGCTGGTCCTTGGTCCCGGACTGCTGTCCCTGTGATTCTGGTCCTTGGTCCTGGGCTGCTGTCCCTGAGATGATGGCCCCTGATCCTGGACTGCTGCTCCAGTGATGTTTGTCCTTGGTCCTGGACTGCTACACCCCAGTGATGCTGGTCCTTGGTCCTCGGCTGCTGTCCGTGAGATGCAGGTCCTTGGTCCTGGACTGATGCTCCTATAAAGCTGGTCCTTGGTCCTCGGCTGCTGTCCGTTAGATGCAGGGCCTTGGTCCTGGACAGATGCTCCTATAAAGCTGGTCTTTGGTCCTGGGCTGCAGTACCTGAGATGCTGGTCCTGGGTCCTGCGACTGCTGCCCCTGAGGTGCTGGTCATTGGTCCTGGGCTGCTGTCCCTGAGGTGCTGGTCCTTATTAATGGGCTGCTGTCCCTGAGATGCTGGCCCTCGTCCTGGGCTGCTGTGATTAGATGCTTGTCCTTGGTCCTGAACTGCTGCCCCTGAGGTGCTGGTCATTGGCCTGGGCTGCTGTCCCTGAGGTGCTGGTCCTTGGTCATGGGCTGCTGTCGCTGAGATGCTGGTCCTTGGTCCTGGGCTGCTGTCCTTGAGATGCTGGTCCTTGGTCATGGGCTGCTGCTCCTGTTATGCTGGTCCTTGGTCATGGGCTGTTGTGTCTGGGATGCTGGTCCTTGGTCCTGGGCTGCTGTCCCTGAGATGCTGGTCCTTGGTCCTGGGCTGCTGTCCCTGAGATGCTGGCCCTCGTCCTGGGCTGCTGTGATTAGATGCTTGTCCTTGGTCCTGAACTGCTGCCCCTGAGGTGCTGGTCATTGGCCTGGGCTGCTGTCCCTGAGGTGCTGGTCCTTGGTCATGGGCTGCTGTCGCTGAGATGCTGGTCCTTGGTCCTGGGCTGCTGTCCCTGAGATGCTGGTCCTTGGTTATGGGCTGCTGCTCCTGTTATGCTGGTCCTTGGTCATGGGCTGTTGTGTCTGGGATGCTGGTCCTTGGTCCTGGGCTGCTGTCCCTGTTATGCTGGTCCTTGGTCATGGGCTGCTGTCTCTGGGATGCTGCTCCTTGGTCCTGGGCTGCTGTTTCTGAGATGCTGGTCCTTGGTCGTGAGCTGCTGCTCCAGTGATGCTGATCCTTGATCCTGGGCTGCTGTCCCTGAGATGCTGGTCCTTGGTCCTGGGCTACTGTCCCTTAGATGCTGGTCCTTGGTCCTGGGCTGCTGTCCCTGAGATGCTGGTCTTTGGTCATGGGCTGCTGCTTCTGTTATGCTGGTCCTTGGTCATGGGCTGCTGCTCCGGTGATGCTGGTCCTTGGTCCCGGGCTGCTGTCTCTGAGATGCTGGTCCTGGGCTGCTTCCCCTGTGATGCTGGTCCCTCGTCCTGGGCTTTGGACATGTGCTATGACAGGCCACGCTGTGGTCAGTGAAAATAATGTCTAGTTTCTTGAGAAGGGTCAAGCCCTGGCCATTAGTGCCACCTGTCTAGTTCCTTGGTGGATTCATGGAAGGCAGATGTCTTCTGGTTTATGTGCCTTCTACTTGCTTGTCCAGTTCTCCATGGATGGGCATGCCCTGTATTTAGCTGCTTCCCATATTGTTCCTTGTCCTGATCTCTGCAGATGGGTCACACCCTGGTCATCATAGATTTCAATCTTGACTGGTACCTCGGTCTATGTGTCTTGGTCATGCCGGGCTGTTGAACGTTTCTTTCACAGACTGCACTGGTCATCGTTGCAGCTTGTCCCCTTTCTCTGGAGGGCCATGCCTGGGATGCCCAGCATTTTCTGGCAGTTCTTTCACAAATGGACTGCACCAAGAGCATTCATGCTCAGGGCTTTAAGTGGGCCGGGGCCAGCCAGGGTGGAGAGTCTCCAAGAGATGTTTGTGTGCCAGAGTACTGCTGGGGCTTCTTCACTCCCCTGCTAGTTGCACACAGCATGATTATAGTCAGGGCACCGTAAAGGACATACATGCAGGGAATCTACCTGCTTAAGTAGAACAGCCAGCACCTAACTCCTTTAAGGTTAAGTACTGCATTGTACATATGACTTATAGTTTGTTGTCACTTTACTGATGGGATGTTAAATGAAATAAGCAAAAAGGCCAGTGTGCATACTGCTCCCAGAAAAGTTGGAGGCTTGAATCATTGTCACGGATATGTCATATATAAAAAAATGGGTGTTCATTATTATGTTCCCACAATGCTCTTTGATTGTATGCAAAGCACCAGTTTAAATGAGTGCTATTTGTCTTTATCCCCTTTCTCAGAGGAGCCCCCCTGGCAGAATTCAGAGTACGCTGAAGATGTCAGGGATGCGTTAACACCCTGACGCCCGGCTTTGGCCAGCCAAGGCATGTGTTTTGAGTAGACTGGTGCCTCCCTATGGAATATATGCACATTACTATCCCTTCCTTGTAGGGTGTGGATAGCTGCACAATAGCACAGGTCAGGCAGGCAGAAGGGGGGCTGGAACCCTACAGGAGCAGTAAGAGCTACTAAGCACACAGGTATTGGGCCAGTTATTTACAGAACGAGGGTGATTTACTCACTGCTCCATCTGCTTAGATGCTGAGTCAGAAAAGGATTTAGTTACAGCCAGGAGTTGATCTAGAAATTGAAAGAGAGAAGGTCTTTTTACAATATGCTGATTCGACGCAAACAAGACCACCTAAGACCACGGTGGGCGGTCCAAACTACATGTTTGCAGGGCTTTGTGTTGTATTGTTTGCTTGGGGCAGGTGGCCTTTGCCTGTCACCGCCGCCTCCTTTAGGCCACGCCCCCTTTCCGGGGCCCCCTTGGATTTCTTGTGCCACTTTAAGCACTGCCGGTGGGGGCCACGCCCCGGCGGCGCGGGCTGCCTTATTTTCTGTGCCCTCTCTGGAGCCTGTCTCCCTCCCCGGCGGTTACCAAAAGGCCACGCCCAAGCAGTCGCGCCAGCTTCTCTGGAGAGGTCCCTCCCGTTCGGATGTGGGAGCAGCGATGTGAGAGGGCCGGGAGATGAGGGGCGCCGGTGACGTGCTCTCCAGGCTCGCACTTATTCCGCCTCCCCGAGCTTGCTAATGGCGCCGCGGCTGGGCCTGATCGCCGCAGGGGGCGCCTCGGCTTGTCTGGGGGGACCAGGCAGGCACAGAGCCCCCGGTGTCTCGTCCTCCCTCCTCCACAGTGTCTTCTGTTGACAGCCAGTCAAACGGCTCAGCAGGTTAATGCGCCTTTTGCAGGTATCTCTTTGTTACCAAAACATCGGTGTGAAATGAGCAAAGGCAGGGATACTAACACATGTTATTCCCAGCACGGTATCAAATATGCTTTTTTTTCCCCTCCCTGCATATCGCCGTCTTTAGCAATGATTTTGTAGTACTTTCGTCTTGTGCAAAGGTGTATTGGCTACACAGCTCGAGTCCCCAACAGACCGGCATCTGTTGTCTGGTGCACAGTGAGATCGTTAATCTTTGGGGGTCGTGGGGGCAAGAGTGGTGCCTTCTTTCTTTTACCGCGCTGGTCAATGGGCCGGCTCTTGCTGGTCTGAGATCGGCATTGTATGTCTGGCCGGATGTCGGGCCCAGCCTGCCTCAGACCTGACAAGGCTTTATCGAGCTCCCAGCTTCGCGAAGGGAAGCTGGGGCTCAGTGATCTAATCTGCTCGGCGCCCCTTTCCCCAGACGTCATCTGCACTGTTTTCTTTCTTCTGGCCTGAAAGACACACCACAGGAATCAATGGGCCATGACTATCACTGGGGCGGGGGCCATCACTATTAAAAGCAGGCTTCCTACATGACGTGTACACTATTGTTTTCTAAATGTGCATTTTACACTGTCATAGAAAAAAAAAGAAACTAATTTCCAAACTCAAAAATGCTTCTTCACTTGTATTCACTAGTTTTCTTTGAAATGTGCTTCTTTTTTGTCAGACTACGACACGCATACCCTGTAATGTTTGTGCCACTCCCTTTGTGTTTTATCACAGGTTATATTTATCAAGATGTTATATGCGTGTTAAACTGCTTAATCATAAAGGCTTCTGTTGGGCTGACAGCAGTTATTAGGAAATTAAATTGTGGGTTCATGATTGCCAACATTTGATTTTCACTACAGGGGCAGAAATACCCCCACCTCAGCCCTGAACATAAGCGACCAGCCCAACCCATGCCCTGGCAAAATACAATTTATAACACTTGTTTTTTATAAGGAATTGCAAAAAGTCATACGATTAACAACCGGTTTTTAATATATAACATCTCAGCAACTGTCTCTCAACCTGCTGAGCTACCTTGGTGGATTTCTACTGTAGAGCGTGTCTATGGATCCCTTGATGTACTAAAAATCACTTCATTAGCAGCAGTATTTTGGGTGAGCCTCTGCCATGGTAGTGATATAAAAGTGGAATTGACGTACAGTGTGGTGTTTGGAAAGAAGCAGCATGAAAGAAACGTCACCATTTAAAAACTATTGTTTTGACCATTTCCTTGGAGCGGAGATCAACTGCCAGCTACGTTCCCTCATTCAGACTCCACCCCCACCCAGCACTTGTCAGATCCCTCTTTAAATGTTTTCCATTTCCACGTCTGACCACCACCCTTTGTCATTTTCTTCCACAGTCTTATTCGCCATGTCTGTTCATCTTTCCTGTCTTTGTTCGCCTCCCCATCACGATCTCGCCCAGCCACTGTCCTCTGCTATTTCTGATTTGTCTTGTATCTTCCTACAATATCAAGTGTGTCTCTCCCTTTTCCTCCGCCTTTCTCATCTCTCTTCCCATCCATCTATCCCTCGGCTCTTATTCCCTTCATAACCATATCCCTCCCGCTAGCATGTTTGCTGGTCTCTCTCCGCTTTAAATGCCCCCCTCTCTTTGATTTTGCTCCCCTGTCTATCTCCCTCCTTTCTCATTTGACTCTGTCATCTCCATCTTCTCTCTCATAATATCACTGTCAACCCGTGGAGGGATATTGTATTGTCTTGTACATGTCATTTATATAGTGCCTTTTACCAGTATTATAGTCTCAATGCACTGTTAGTGGGTGGGAACACCCTCGCAGTACCGAAGTCCAGAGTGTTGGAGGTTATGGAGTAAGATTAGGATGCATGTGCGCATTTTGGCAAAATAAGACTTAGCAGGGCTGGCCTGGAAACCCATTTGGTCAGGCGTGTGGATGGGTGCTGAGAGGAGTCGGGAGATGACGTGAGTGCTAGAAACTCGATATGTGTTCAACGTGCCTGCGTTTGTCGTAGGACTGCACTGCATTCTGATGTCAGAGGTGCTGAGGCATAGTCTGGTGTAAGTAGGCAGAGAATTATGTGACCAACAGGATGGAAATTTGTACTAGTCCTGGCTGTAATCTAATGTGTTTGGGTAGCCATGCCTGGAGCCAGTGTCCACCGGCCCGAAAGTCACACCCAAGACACAAAGGGTCTCTTCTCTCTTCTCTCCCCTGTGGGATGTGCCCAAGAGTTCAAGGTGGAAAAGTAGAAATCGCCCCAAAGCAAGGGAATAAAGTGAAAGCATGGCCAGCACATTCCATAGACTTTGGATGAATCCCAATGTGAGGTACACGCGAACATCCAGAGCTTCAAGCCTTTCATATTTCTGCTTTATTAATTCATTGGGTGATCTTCTTTAGGGAATGGGAGCCTGAATCGCCATTCCTTCCAGGATCCGGTGGAAGGATGGGCCAGTCGTTTACATGGCATGTTGCACAATTCTCCAAGAGTTGTGTGTAGTTAAATACATGGCTGTCTTCTGGCTGCTTGAAGGGTAACCTCTGCCTAAAGACAATGAAAGAAAACTCTGCACAATCCTCCTCTGATTTAGTTTTGCAGCCGGGTGCTGACATCCTGCTGGAGAGAGCACGCGCCCTATTATTATCAGGGCTGTAGGAGCTGGGTGGCTGTGAGTAATAAGAAGGTGTGCTGTGTAGGGGAGTGCACTCTTCCATCTCGCTCTGCCTGACATGATGTCATCATCTGAACTTAAACAAAAATGGGGTCTGTTTCAGGGTGCTTTGCATCTTCTGCGACAGAGTTTAAGACGAGAGGCAGCTGTGGGTTTCAGGCGGTAGGCAGTTTGGCAAGCGAGGCTGGATGGATGGCTACGGACTGGCCTAAACAGCGGCTTGGGGTCAGGAATCATCTCAGTGCAGCTCTTCCATCCGCCTTTGGGGTTTCCCCCAATAAGCCCAGTGTGGAAAATGACATTTACTGTCGGAACTCCCACCTCCTTTGTGGAGGAGGACAGCGGGGGGAGTGGTCAGTGATGTGGGTGTGACTGAAGGGAGGAGCCCCGGCTCGAGCTGATGACCTCAAGGAATGAATCAAGTGCAGGAGTGAAATTTGCATATGCGCAACAAGCATTATGGGAACATAAGAGTGACTGCATCATTTTGTATATAAATTATGCCTGTGGTAGTGATTCAAGCATTACGCCCATCTTAGTAAGCAATGCACACTGTGCTTTGTTCATTTAATTTTCCAAATTGCGCACCCCACGAGAAAAAAGGTATGTAAAATATGAGACATATGTTCCCCTTTGGAGAGTGTGAGGGCTGTGATGGTGAGACGGGTAATGGATGAGTGGCAGGAGAGGTGGGTGAGTGGGGTGAAGGGCAGGTGGATGTTTGGTGTTCGTGGGAAAGTGTCAGTGAAGGTGGATGCGGGGAGTCTGGAATGGAGGAGGGGGGAGGAGGTGATGCTGAATCGGTTGAGGATAGGGCATGTGGGACTGAATGACTGTCTGTTTCGAGTGGGGAAGCGTGAGTCGAGGGACTGTGCGGTGTGTGGGGTGCCTGAGACAGTGGGACATTTTTTGCTTAGGTGTGAGAGACATGTTGATGAGAGAGAATTGATGAGGGTTCGGTTGACTGCGCTGGGTGTGGATGAGCTGAGTGGGAGGGCTTTGCTGGGAGGTGACGGGGTGAGAGGCAGGAGGAGGAGCAGTGTGATGTTGGATTTTGTGAGGCAGACGGGGCAGTGGGAGGAGTTGTGAGTTTATGTGTGCTAAGCATTGATTGGTGGGTCTGGTGCACATCATCCTTTAGGATGGGGAAGCGCCTGCGTGGGTCCGCCCACGCCTCCGATAATTGAGAAGAAGAAGGAGAGTGTGTGGTTGTGGATGTGAGGCTTCGTTTGTATGGTATAGAGCTTCTGAAGTTTATAGGTAACAGAACAGATCTGGGAGACTGCAAGCCAGTGCAAGGGATTTGGGCCTAGATCCTCCATAAACGGTACTCCGGCAAGACAAACTTTGCTGATCCGGCACAATACCTCTCCTGCATAAACCCATATATTGTTAAAGTTTGGACCCACAGAAGCTTACGAGCCACCATTGCATTATTACTCCCACCTCCTGCAGTGAACTGTGTTTTGGGTCCTGGGGCTCCTGGGGCAACCCTGCAGGTTGAAGATGCATAGTTTCCAGCTAGGTTAAAACAGTTACAATGAAGCACAAATACAATGTTAGTCCACTGCCAAATGTGTTGTAAGGGAGGAGTCTTAACCCTTATTGCCTTGGTGATAGTTGCATAGGCGCTAAACAACCCCTTCAGCCGATGCGCCTACAAGCGCCATTGGGCCTCCCAGTGAATGAGTCTTGCTTCAGTTTCCCCCATCAGAGCAAAACTGCACCAAGTCCAGCAAGGCGCTACTTGACTTGAAGAGGTAACGTTGCAAATCACATTTGAAAATCCCATCACCTGGCGATGGTGATTGGCCAGCCCTTCACCTTAGGTAGGGTCACAACACAAGAGCAGTGTATGACCCTGGGCAGGACAGCCAAGTTATGAATTTCCTGGGGGGTGCTGGCAGCCCTACAGTTAAGAGGTATATCAGCTACTTTAACTCCCTAAAAATGGGCAAATACTCCTCCAAAATATAAATAGGGAGTACAAATACTCCCCACAAAAAAATAGGAAACAGACATGTAGAATCTTGCACCCCTGTGGAGTTACTTCACCATGAGGCTAGTAGTTTTGTCTAGTGTTACTGAATAAATATTCTTTAAAATGCACAATTTGCATCACATTTTTTTTTTTTTTAAAACTCCCCCTTGGGTACTACTCAAACGGACTGTCACAAAAGGAATGAATTGCCATTTGCAACTGTGGGCCACTTTTCCATTGGTCTCCGAGACAATTGTATGCCCCAGTCCCACCCTGCGCCTGGGCGTGCTAAGATCTCTGTCCAGGGTGCTGAATGCGCTCCGCTCCGCAGCTGAGCTCCATTGCGTATGCTCTATAGAAAGGAATACTCAGTCTGTCTTCGCTCAGGGTTCTTAGCCAGGAGTTTTTACTGTGAAGGCCGGATCACTGTTATAGCGGAAATTGAATCTTGTCCTTCCATCAGGGCGGGCAGCTCCCAGCCTCATCACTGCCACCTTGGATGCCGCCCTATTTCTGCAGACTTGCCAACTCAGCTATCATCTGGTGCAGCCCCAGCAGCTGGTAGAATAAAGGTGCAGGCAATCATACCTTTCCACCGCAGTGCACCCTCAACCGGTTCTCTCTATGGGACAGGTAGCCTCTGTGCTTGTGTGGACCATAAGTCACGACCTTCTGCCTTTCCTTCCCTGTAACCCAAAGACTTTCTGGGTCTTCCACTAGCCACCCCCAGACATTTTTACAGGAAAGGGATCGCACCTTGCCACCTGTCTACACCTTCCCTTCCCTTTAACCCAAGGGCTTTCTGTGTCCTCCGCTAGCCTCCCCCAGACACCTTCAAAATCAAGGGTTGCCACATTGCCATCTGTCTCCGCCTTTCCTTCCCTGTAATCCAAGGGCTTTCTGTGTACTCTGCTAGCCACCCCCAGACATCTTCGCAGGAAACGGTTTCCACCTTGCCACCTGTCTCCTCCTGGGCTTTGTGGAGAAAAAGGAGACTTTTGATTTGCCGAATAGGGCTGGGAAAACCCAAAATCACACCACAGGCAAAAATAGCGAGAGCTTTACCGAGGTGATACCATACGGCCAGTGGACAGGCTAAACGGCTTTTACAAACTCTGTACAAAAACATTCCCACCAAGATAGTGTATTTGGCAAGAATCGTGAACAATGGCTGCTCTGCTGGAGGCCAGATTTGCTATAACATGAGCCAGACTGATAGGAAATAATATGAACAGTGGTCAGACAGTTGCACCGAATAGCAAGAAGCATTTCATAGCAGGCAAATCTAATGCCACCCAGGTCTTAAGAAGCTGATCACCTCCAGAGTCAATGGAACTCCCCTAGTAGCAGAAATGTGAGCATGCCAGTGATGAGCAGGCCACAGGGTTTGGCAAAGCGCAAACCAGTCAAAAATAGTTGACGTGGAACAAAAGGGAGCCGCTTGGGAGCAAGCTCGAGGGTTGAACCGGAGAAGACCGCACCTGTGCGAGATTAGTGTGCTGACTGTAGGTAACCCGTGGGAACAAATCAAGTCCATTCTTAGAGGTTGGCAGGCAAAGGAATCCTCCCAGAGGCACAGAGACTATGACAGACACAAGAAGACTGTCCATTCCCCGCAGAGACCCAACAGGTCTCTCCTCATCCTATTACAAAGGTCTCACAGGCGTGATCTTCAACCATATCTCTAACCACCAGGAAGCCACCGACTCGGTGATCCCTTCCAATCCTGGTTCAGTCACCAGGTGGCACTGTGTGTGGCGCTGTGTTGCCTGATGCTCAACTCCTCTAAAAACTAAGGTGATCCCTCTCCGGCCCCCATTGCTTAACCCGTACCCCCTCGCTTATGCCCCCAAGGCTCACAATCTTGGGATTCTCCAGTTTCCCAAAGGCACTTCCTAACCATTGTTTTCACTCTATTTCTTCAGATGAAAGATGGAGGAAGGGAGGAGATTGGAGCCTAAACATGCACTGCACGTTGCCTCTTGGCTACCCACTTTTTGAGAGAAGGCCTTGTTAATAATGCCTGCACTATCCTGCCAACTGTAGACTATCACTTCTCAGGTTACAAAGTGATGGGAGAGGCCTGGTCAGAAGGGAAGGTGGGGAGTGTCATTGCAATATGGGTCTTTGTGAAATTACTGCAGAAATGCCAGTATATGCTTCTCCCCGTGCTGCGCTGGCTGAGCGAGGCTGAAGCGAGAGTCTGCTCCTCACCTGAGGTTCCTGTCAGTACTAGAGCCGGGCCAATGTATTCAGCCAAATTCTGAATCACGTGAATTCCGGTGATTCGGCTGAGCCAAACCTTTCCTGCCTTCCCCCAGGGTTGGGCGAGTTCAGGTTATGATGGCGTTACTAGGGCCTGGACAGTTGGCGTTCAGGATGATCTTGTAGGCAGTTGAGGCAGAGTTAGAGCATTGAAACTGAATTTAGTTGAGGGAGAGCTAGAACATTGAAATAGGACAGATTATCATTGTGTGACTAGTGGAGGAGAGACTCAAAGTGAGCAGCTTCCACGTGGCATTCCTTGCCAGTGGCTGGGGAGGGGTCCGTGTGTTAATATCCCCGCAGAAATATCCCCATACAAGAATGGTGGCATATTTCTGCTGCAATATTAACCCATTGAACCTGCAGGGGACACCCCTGCAACCTCCATATTATTTTTAAGGGAGCAGGGGACAGCCCCGCAACTCCAGCTCTCATGTATCCCCCAAAATGATTCCCACTAATAATATTGCATTGTGGCAATTCCCGACCACCATATATATGGCGATATTATTGGTGGGGATAATATTACCCGATACCCTAGTGAGTGAGGAGAACATATCAGAATTAAATGGAAGCTGTCAGGAGATTACATTAGGTGCCTGTAACCGAGTGTGGCAACTTTATTTTGTGATGGACAAGACAAAATACTAGCTGCCTAGATTTGTGATCAGACTACTAATTGTGAATAAATAAATACAATGTTTTGGATGCAAGATATTGCAGCCAGTGACTTTGACCGAGTGTGTCAACTATTTGTTATGGATGAGACAAAATTATAGTCGCAAAGATTTGCGATGAGACAATAAAAGTAGTTGTGATGAAAAAAAATCTTCAATTGTATGGTGGGGTGAGATTACATTATGTGACTGTAACTAGGTGTGCCCATTTTTGTGACAGATGAGATAAAAAATATATTGCAAAGAAAACATCTTAGAAATTGTTTGGTGGCAGGAAATGACATTCGATGGATGTAACCGTGTATGCCAACTTTTTGTGAAGGACGAGACAAAATACAAACTGTGCCGAAAAAATATTGGCCATTTTTGGAAGCAGATTACATACGCTGGCTGTCAGTGAGTGTGGCAACATCACAAAGTGGGTGCCACCCAAAGGATTTCACAACATTTTCTAACAGAGTTTCTGTTTTTGGTGGAAGAAGGAACAGTAAGGGAAAGGCTTTAAAATAAATCCCAAAGATGTCAGAAAGGGTTTCATATGGCCTTTCTTTTTTCTTTGTTTCTTCTTTTTTGGGTGTAAAGAGGAATGTTAAAGGGACGGGATTCAAGTGACAAACAATCGCAAAGCATTTCTCAAAGGGGTACTCAGGCTTCCAGATGCCAGCACAATTCAAGAAGCATGGCACAAACAGGGAATTAGATGAGAAAAAGACAACAAACAGTAACTGCTGGTGGCCGCAGCACAAGGCCTTCTGCGTTCCCCTGGTGTGGATCTGCCTTCTTCAGACCTCTAACATCAAGCAGAACCGACAAAGAATCCGGAAGTGAGCAGAGTCTATTATGTGGGCACCAAATGTGTCTACTAATTCTAGCATTCTGATTGACATGAGGCCTCTAATATAGTACCTAGAGTCTTTACTTTCTTGACCGCAGAGATAAGACAGTCATCTACTTTAAAGCTAGAGTAAGCTTGATTTAAGTTGTTCCTTGCAGAAATGGTGCCGATATCATGAGCCTGGTTTTATAGCTATTGACACACATCCAATTTTTAATCATCCATTCCTTGATGGATGAGTAGATACAGTTGAGACTGTCACAGAGCTCCGCTAAGGTCCATTATGAGTTGGAAGTCATAGTTGGTGAAATGGAGGCCCATTGTCTCCTGTTGTTTGCATATGGGTTTAATATATATATATTAAAGAGTGCTTGTGAGATTCAGGCCCCCTGCGGAACTCTACAATCAATAAGGCCTGAGTCAGAGTGTGCATTACCCCAGCAGATTCTATAACTTCTTCCACTCAGGAATGAGTTTATCCACTCAATGGTATGACTAGAGCCGTTCCCTGTGTTAGCAGGTGTTCTAAGAAAGCTTGAGTGGTCCAACACATCACAAGCGTCAGATAGATCTAATAAAATCTTGCTTTTGTCCAACCTCTCCAACATTTGGGACTGTAAGTCCAGCAGGGCGCATTCTGTCCCATGATTACTTCTAAACCCTGATTGCTTTGGGTGGAAAGCCATGGATGCCTCAAGGTGGGTCTGTAGTTGTGGCGTGGCCACCTTTTCTAAGATCTTCAGCAGGAAAGGAGTATTGGTGTGATTCACCTTAAATGTGCGGGGTCCTTCGGACTAAGCCCTGGTTTCTTTAGAAGGGGGTTACTGCCACTTCCTTAATAGCTGATGGCACATTTCTGTGTGTGAGGGAAGCGTTGGCAAATCTTGTAAGAAAAAGGGCAAAAATACTGCTGTTCTTTAGTGGACATGATGTAGGTCTAATACGAGCTACTGTTTTTACCATTTCTTGAAATGCAGATTTATTTAAAGGAGAAGCCTGGCAACATGCCTGTTTCCCCTTGATCATTCTTTTGCTCATGTTCACACGTTTCCCTGGGTCAGTCTGCCAGTTGGATTTTTAACAGGCCGGCAACACTTTATCTTGAAATGCTTTTGTACTTTTTTCACAGTCTGCTTTCGCTGGGGTAAATAACTGGGATAGGGCTGTTGGTTTCTCACATTTCCTATATATTTAAAAAAGGTTTTCTACAACTATTTCCTGCATTCTCAATGTGTTCATTAGTGAATCGTTTTTTTGCATCCAAGATTTCTTGCTTGTACGTTTTTTTTCCAGAGATTCCAGCTATTTCTATTTCTTGTTGATTTGGATGGTTGCACACCATCTTAAATCTCAAAGATGATCTTGCAGCTTTTTATAGCCTCCCCTTCCAATCACCCACCACTGGTACCTCTTAATGGACATGCCCAGGACTATAGCCACTGGCACACCCTCTCATTACCTGCAAACACTTCTGAGTCTTCAGCAATTTGCAGATCGCTGCCAAGCTGGGCTTTTTGACTGCTTGGGAATGGGCTTTATGTCCCAAGCACTCTATTGAAATAAACAACGTCAATCTAGCACCTGCGAGATAGGGCACAGGTTGCAATCCCGAGCAGAGGAGAAGTTAAAAAAATAAAAACAAAGGTGGCCTTACCTACCGTCTTGGAACCAAACTGAGGGTCAACTTTAGTGAAGGAACGTCGTACCCTTTAGTTCCCACCCACTTTGACCTCTGTTTTTATCTTGAAATCTTGCTACACAAAACTAGCTAATACAGGTGTTACGCTTTTAAGATGGATTGGTAGCAGATCAAAACACCCCAAGGTAATTTCCATTCCCCTACTTAACATCAAGTGTGGTGCAAACAAGCAGGACACGTGGTTTTAAAAGAATAGGGATGCAGGAATTGGAGGTCATGGCTGCTCTCTTGCATTACATCCTAGCAGAGCTGTTGAAAACCAGCTTTTCGACCACCAGCCCCTCTTCCTGCCCCCATGCCCGTCCTCCTCAGTATATGTCTGATTGCAGTATGGCCTTCTGTCTACTCACCTGTGCTCTTCCAGTATCGGAACCCGGGCACAGCTTTGCAGTGCACATCAAGTACTGCCCTGCGGCTAGTGCATTCACTAAATGTCTTCCCTTGTGAACTGACATTCACGCACACTGATATCAGTGCACCTCAGACGTGCAGCACCCTGGATATTTCAACCCTGAAACCCAGACAGAGTTGCGCTAATAACTACCCACACATGACCTGCACCACACCCTATACCAACACACCCCTGCTCATAACCCCACCCATGACCCACTCACCCCTTACTGCCCTAATACTGAAACCCACACACAACTCTGCTAATAACCCTGGCACATGACTTGCATCAGCCACTGTCATCCCAATCCTGAAACCCACAAGCAGCTTGCTGGTAGCCGCCACACATACCATGCGCCTCTTGGCTATTCCAACCCTGAATCCCACTCATT
This sequence comes from Ambystoma mexicanum, assembly GCF_040938575.1. Lineage (NCBI taxonomy): Eukaryota > Metazoa > Chordata > Amphibia > Caudata > Ambystomatidae > Ambystoma > Ambystoma mexicanum. The sequence goes on along the minus strand of NC_090923.1, from coordinate 1,192,271,885 downwards.
GATATGATATGATAGGTTATTTATAACACGCTTAATACCCATAGGTTTCTAAGTGCAGACCCAGGGATCGAACCTGTGGTGCTCCCTGTCGTCTTGCTTCCAAGGTGAGCACGTTGCATCTGAGCTATCCTCCCGATGTGCTAATAACTACTACCCTCACATGACCTGCACCACACAGCTCTGCTGATAACCATGACACGTGACCTACAGCAGCCCTTGCCATGCCAATACTGAAACCCACAAGCAGCTTGCTGGTAGCCCCCACACCTAACCTGCGCCCCAAGGCCACCCCAACCCTGAATCCCACTCGTCGATGTGCTAATAACTACCCACACATGACCTGAACCACACAGCTCTGCTGATAACCATGACACGTGACCTGCAGCAGCCCTTACCATCCCAGTACTGAAACCCACAGCCGCTTGCGGTAGCCCCCACACATAACCTGCGCCCCCTGGCTATTGCAACCCTGAATCCCACTCGTCAATCTGCTAATAACACCGCACACATGACCTGCACCAAACCTCAAACCCACATGCAGCTCTGCTAATAATCCCCACGCATGTCCTGCACCACAACACCGGCTTCCTATTCCACTAGCACTGGGGCAACATTCTGGTCTTGGAAACAAGACAACGCTGAGCAACACGGGTTCGAATCCTGGTTCTGGGCTAAGAGACTGGTCTCTGGCATTAAACGTGTTATAAACATGAATTCATTTCAAAGGTCGTGAACCGGGCGCAGGGGTCACCAAGATGAACTACCCTGAGGGAGAGCTCAATGGCCAAGCGCTCGCCCATCACACTCCCCCAGAGCAGAATCACCTGCCGCAATCACAGACTGTGGGGCCAGCACTCTTGCTGCGGCTTCAACACTTTTAATGCACTTTTGCGAGTACCACAGACTCCTCGGGGTCACCGCACTTCATGAAACGTTAGGGGCTTTGGCGTTGCTCTGCTAGAGACAACTTCAGGAGGTGGGAAGTTGGGGGGGGGGGGGTGGCAGGGCACCTGTAGAGGTGGGTGGCGGACAGGAGGCACAGGAGGACGAAGAGTGACGGAGGGACAGAGAAGGGATTGGGGAAACCCTGGGCGCTGAAGAAGGATGTAGAGGGCAGAATGGTGGGCCCAGGGGGTGGGGGGGGGCTGATGAAACATAGAGGTGGTAGATGAGGATGCAAATTGGTGGAGAGAGGGGAGCAGTAGGATAGCAAAGGCTAAAGGGACCGGGGGTTGAAGGGGAAGACCGAGAGAAAGAGCTGGTGCACCTGACAAATATGTATAGAGAGAGGACTTGTACAGGGTGAAGAGGTGGCTCAAGGAAGCAGAGAGGGACCAAGGCTGCGCCTGGTCGCCATAGAAACACTAAAGCTCCACAATTAGCAAACAGCACGTCGTTCATTCAGGGGCGCTCTGCATCCACTGGTGCCCTTGACTCAGGGCAGCACACAAAGGCCTTGCCTTGACCCTGCTGACACCTCCACTGTCGCTCATCCCCCGACCTCTTCTTCAGCCCCTCCACGCACACTCCTTCCCAGGAGGCTTGAAACTAGGGGGTCCAGGTAGGTGAGAAGCAAGCCATAGAGACCCGAGGAGACACGTGTGCCTCGGAGTGGACCTCGTCCCATGCTGAAAGCATAGGATATGCGCGAGATAGAGGCAATGTATAGCACGCGATGCAGAGATACCATGTAGCACGCATGAAATAGTCTCAGCATTACACGCATATGCCACGGAATGGACATCGTCATACTATCATAGGGGTAGGTGGAAATTCTGCCACGAAGTGGAAAGTGCAGAATTTGCACTGGAATCTGTTTCTGCCCATTCCGCAAAATCAACATTATGGTTCCGCTTCCACTGAAATGTGTGCAGTTTCGTGCAAAGTGTGGTGTTTCGTTTCCATGTTGGTTTTGTACAGTGAGACAAGACACTTTGCACAGGTCTTTTTTATTAACCGTACTAGTTTAATGCAGCAACACAAGAAACTTTGCATAGGGTTTTGATGTGTGCTAGGTTCGCGCAGCAACACAAGAAACTTTGTGTAGATATTTTGCAATCCATGCTAGTTTAATGCAGCAACACAAGAAACTTTGCATAGGGTTTTGATGTGTGCTAGGTTCGCGCAGCAACACAAGAAACTTTGTGTAGATATTTTGCAATCCATGCTAGTTTGGGGCAGCAACACAAGAAACTTTGCGTAGGGTTTTTGATGTGCGCTAGGTTCGCGCAGCAACACAAGAAACTTTGTGTAGATCTTTTGCAATCCATGCTAGTCTGGTGCAGTGAGACAAGACACTTTGTGCAGTTCTTCTTTGATCCGTGCTAGTTTCACGCAGCGACACGAGAAACTTCACGCAGGTTTCCCCAATCTGTGCTAGTTTCATGCAGCGCCGCTAGAAAGTTTGCATGGGTCTTTTTTCGATCAGCACTAGTTTTGCACTTTGGCATGAGAAGCTTTGCACAGGTTTGTTGATTTGTGCTAGGTTCGCGTAGCGGAACGTGAAACTTCACGCAGCACTTTCTGATTCATACTAGGTTCGGGCAGAAGCACGAGAAACTTTGTGCCGCTCTTTTCAATTTGTGCGGGTTTTGCCCAATGGCACAATACAATTCAGGTGGCTCATTTCGGTTCCCACACTTCAGCGGATCTGTTAAATACACGGAGGTGGCAGAATGGCGGATTGGGGTGAAGCGGAATGAAATCCGACCAATTTTGCTTTCATGGCTGGCAGAATGGAAACAAACAGTTTAGTCCGGCCCTAATCACCACACCGCTGCCAGCATAGGCCATGTGTGAGATAGAGATAGTGCATAGCACACAGTACATAGATACCATGTAACATGCATGAAATGGTCTCAGCATTACACGTGTGCCATGGAACGGACATCACCACACTGCTGCCAGGATAGGAGATGTGCACCAAAGAGACAGTGTATAGCACAAACAATACCGCAATACCATGCCACATGCATAAAATGATCTCAGTATTACACATGTGTGCCATGGAATGGGCATCAGCACGCGGCTGCCAGCATAGGGCATGCATGAGACAGGGAATGTAAAGCACACGTGATGCAGAGATACCATGGAACAGAGCCATCGCTGGGCGGGGGGGAGGGGCAGGGGGCTGAATAGAAGCTCTAGGGCTACAACCAAAAGGCTAGCTAGCCCCGAGTCCCGACAGTCCAGACAATTACATAGCACAAGACCTTTTCCAGACCTAGCATCACCCCGGCCATGTAACATGACAGGCAATCATCCTTAAACGATGTGCCAGGGACTGGAAATCACTTCAAGCTGCCAGCATAGGACATCTGTAAGATATAATGAACAACACGCACGGGACAGAAATGCCATGTAACATACATGACATGCACTCAGCATTGCACACTTGTGATACAAAAAAGGCCTTTGTGTATGGCACAGATCCATCATCACAGCGAGGGCTACACATGGACAGCATGGCACGTGCCACACATATATATTCCATCATGGCACTGGCAGCAGCAAAGGGGGCTGACACCCCCCCCAAATTCAGGAAGAAGGGAGCACTTTCCTAGACATGGGGGCCACGATGAATGTGACCAGCCTGGGTGGGAAAAGAAAATTAGCGCACAAAGGTCATAGTCTCCCTGAACTCCACATAGTCTCCCCGTCAGGCGGCATGATTGGTAATGTCACACTGTCAGACTGTGCGCCACATCTTGGTGCCAGGGGAGCCTGGTTGACAGTCCCATGGTTAGTATTGCGTGTATTTCCCCCGTCCAGGAGGTTGGCTGTAATGTCTTCAGAGTTAAGGCCAGTGCTTAAAGTGGGACGGGGCCTGCCGGGGCCGGGCCCCGGCAGTCTCCAAAAAGTGGGACTGAGCCGGGGCCCTGCCGGGGCCCCCCATCCCACACAACATTGGCGGAATGCATTATCCTGCCACGGCCGCAGCCGCGACGGGAGATGCGCCCGCCAGTTTAATTTCAGGCGAGCTGACAGAAGTGCCAGCCAGGCACAGCGTCGCTGAGGCTGGCTGGCACTTCTGTCAGTCACTGTAACTTCCCTGATGACCCCTCATCTGAGGGGTTATCAGGGAAGTTACAGTTCCTTTGTTTGCCCTCGCCAGGTCACTGACCCTCAGCGAACCTGTGGGCTCCATGATCTAATATGCAGATTAGATCTATCTGCTCTGAGCAGAGATCACTGAGCCCGAGGCGCTTTATAAAAGATGCCTTGAATTGTATACGTTTCAAGCCATCTTTTATAAACGTAGAAATATTTCTATGTTTATAAAAGACCGCTTGAAACGTGCACAATTCAAGGCATCTTTTATAAAGCTTTGTCGATGGACAAAGCCACCTCGGGTTTTGTCCGTCCTCAACGCTTTATAAAAGATGCCTTGAATTGTTTACGTTTCAAGCTGTCTTTTATAAACATAGAAATATGTTATAAATCTCTATGCTTATAAAAGGTGGCTTGAAAAGTGCACAAACCATAGTAAGGTAAGCACACAAGAGTGCGTAAATTACTATGGTTTGTGCACTTTTCAAGCCACCTTTTTATGAACATAGAAATACGTAACATTGGTATGTTTATAAGGCTTGAAAGGTACACAAACCATAGTAGTACGCATGCAAATATATAAATGCTCACATACATTTATATATTTGTTTGCGCACCTTACAATGATTTGTGCACATTTTAGGCCACGCCCACAATGGAAGCCACGCCCCCAAACAAGCCCCCCCCCCTCAATTTCTTACCCCACTTAAAGCACTGGTTAAGGCTACACTGTGTGGCTCCCCTGACTCACATTTGGTAGTTGTGGCCAGGCTTTCAAGTCCTAATCTCTGCAGGAGGGGCTTTATGCGGTGGTACCAGACTGTAGAACAGAGCTACTCTTATGATTTGTCAGTCAGATCAATTTACTCCGAAAAGAAACAACTCTATGGACAAAGTAGAAATAATATACGGTAAAAAAAATAACATCTAGGAGCAAAACAAAAACATCTCTAACTGAACCATCCTAAACTAAAGTTCTCAGCCAAAAGTGGTTTACAATCGAGTGCTAAGCGTAACTTGATAGGCCGGTATTAGCCACTGTGGCCACGTTGCTGCGCTGGGCCAATCACAGACATCGCAGCTCACTCGCTCTCCTAGGTGCTGAAATGGTTCTGCGGCCTGATCTGCTGAACATCGCGGCCAGGCTTTCGGACTGAGTTTGTCTGTGGAAGGGTTGATGATCACACACCCTCGTGATCAGTTTTACTCCCGGGACACATCACCCCCGTCCGCGTAACCCATTTTAGGGTCGTATAAACGCGCCCACGCGATTTTCTGACTGGTTTTGAGGGGTTCGGGAGTGGGACTCTTGCGGTTTCCAGTGTCCTGGGTCTGTCAGATGTTTTCTTTGTGAGAAGCATCTTGGTTGGACAACGCAGAGCAAAACCCGTGCTTCTGCGCACCAGGGTCTCCCAGTGCTGCAGCCGGGACGACACTGCACTCTGCGCGACTGGCCATGGCGTCTGGGCCTCAGTGCTGCCCAACTCGGGCGAAGCAAAGCAGAGGGGCAGACCCATTGTGCGGAAGCAGCCAGTGGCACGGAGGGGGAAGAATGCAAAAGCTGAGGCTCGACGGAGTATAGGAAGTCAGTGTAAGGGGGTTCAGCAGGGGCGCACATTTTGGGAGGGGGGACTGATGATGGAAGGGGCCACTTCAGAAACTGGGTTGGGCAAACGCGGAGGCTCCGCCCCATTTACCCCAAGGGTTGTCTGGTGTGGGGACCAAGTATCAAATGGTAGCAGTCCAGCATTACACATAAGCATGCGCGCGCGCGCACACACACACACAGACACACACACCTTTAAACATCCCATTTACCATACACTCGCTCATTCTTATGCGCAGCCATACATCATACACTCATTCACACACACTCACTCATTCACACATACATTACATGCACACTCCTTGCACACAAACATAATGAGCTAACATGCAACACCCTTTAACGCTGCCAGTTTCAGAAAAGGCTTCCCTCGCGTCTCTGGCTATCAAAAAGCAAATGTGCACATCAGCCCCTTCCCCTCAGATGCGAAAGAACACACAACGTTGCTATTTGTCTGCTTGCATCTGTGCGGAGGGGGTTGATGTGTGCATTTGATTTTTGTTAGGCAGAGAGGTGAGGGAAGTCTTTCTTGAAACTAGCAGCTTTAAAGTTGATCTTATGGCCCTTAGGAGCGTGCATATGGAATGGATGGGATTACACCAGAGTAATTCTGAGTCCAAATTATTTTATTTGTTATTTTATTGTTTTTTTATAACATGCCTAATATTGTACCTAAGTTCAGTTTCTAAGCGTGGATCTGGGATTCAAACCTCTGTTGCTCTGCGTGGTCTTGTTCCTAAACCAGCATGTTGCCCCTGTGCCCTGTGCTATCCTCAAATAACCAAACCAACTCAGGAAGATGGCAAAGTACTGTTTTATTTATTAACAATTATCTAAAGCAGGGAGGTTACAACGAACATCAACAGACGTATGCTCAGTCTCTCAATGATCTCCACACAAAGTATGTTTTTACATACACAAAATGCTTCAGAGGGACATCATACTACGCAGCAATAGTGAAAAACCTATTAAGGGTCAGGATTGGTTAAGGGAAACATCTAAGTATACATTTCTATAGGAGCTAGGTTTGTGTTTGGCTGCCCTTATCAGGTGGACAACTTATGCCTACCTCTTTGCCTACCTCTAAAAACATGTAATTTTAAAAGCATTAGATACACAGTTTCTTATTGGTTTTCAAACTATAAGGTCCTTCGTTATACGGACTAATATAATTGGTTGACATGTTTGTGCCATGTCTGGAACATTCAGTTAACTTAGCTGCACATAAACCCAGACCCAGGTGCAAGGATATAGGACATGAAACTACCTCACCACCCAATTAGCCCAGCATCTCTCATCACCCATGCCTTCTGCCATGAAATTGTCTTTGTACTTGGCCTTGCAGAGCATCCTTGTCTTTGAAATGCAGAGGAGTGAGGGCAACCGCTATTGTGTCTGGAACTCCAAGTCCAAACTCTATTTCCATCCTTGGCTCACGTGACAGGAGCCAGGATTTGGTCCATTTTGGAGATTTTAAATGCTCTAAATTAATTAAAGCTTGGCATCTTTTGTGGTCTTTCTTGCATCTTAACGTGAGAAGGTTTATCCTCCACACACTCATTCTTCTTTAGAGTGAATAGCTGACCTCGATTTCTAGAATCTTAACTTCAGGCCGGGCAACCTCGCTACGCAGCTCTATGAGCCTATTATTCTTGCTGCAATACACTTTTCCATAACTGCTTCATGGGTTCTGGCCTACCAAATTCATGATACTAATGTCCACTTTCTATACAATGGCAGCTTCGCCTGCATTCTATTCACTACGCATAGCCAGCCTATACGATGACTTAATCTACCTTGCATTTCAGCGTCTGTGCATTTGTTGAATGTTTGTTTTCTGCAGCACTTCGTGAACATTTCATCTTCTTTTACACTTGAGATTTCACGCGATCCTTACTTCATCATTGGCCCTCTAGAATCCATACATGATCTTCATCCAGGATCTCGGGATGTTGTGCACATTTTTTATGATGTCACCAGCTCCTCTTCTTTGCTCTTTCTTATATTCCTTCAGGGAGTTCATTGTGCAGGTTGTTGTCACTTCAGAGGTTCTCTTAATGGGTATCTTGTTCCAAACACTCGCTGCGGTATTGGCACGATGGCTGGTGTCAAACACGGCATGGTCTCATGTCTCCAATATAGGGCAGGTAGGGGGCCGGGATCTCCTGCAGATGAATACAGCTGCTCTTCTACAAAGTTTTGCTGTGTTTGTGCAAATATGTTTTTCTGCACAAACACAGTAACACCGGTTTCAGAAAAGGCTTCTCTCCCGCCTCTAACAAAAAGCTATGTGCGGAAGCCCCACCCCTTAGGTCACATTTGGGGGCGGGTGGTCAGAAGCTCGATTAGCTCAATAACGTTGCGCAACTGGGGTGCAGGCACAGGTTTGCGAGGTCCACAACTTCCCCAGCACTCAAAGGATGCGAGGACGAGTACACAGTGCTGCTTGTATTGGGCATGACTCTCACAGTGGGCACAGATTTTCCAGACACAGGTGTTATGGGGCAGCTCCTGGGTTGCATCCAGTGGTTCTCTCGCCATGCCAAAGCGCCAGCCCTTAGGCCAAGGCGTTGTTTCTCCTGGTATGGCAAGGCAGGGTATTCACTCAGGACTCACCTGCACTTGGGCTCATCTCTGATGACCATTGCCGCAGGTCCTCACCGTGAGGCAGCCGTGCGCTCTTCTGGAGATCCCGCCCCCATTAGGCTCTCAATGGCCAGGTCTATGTCGTGACAGGCCTTGGATCCTGGTAGCAGGCGCTATGCATGTTGGATAATCCTTCTGGTCAGCAGAGCAGGCCTCAATCTAGAATGTTGAGAGCCTAGATGAAAATAGGGATGGTATTTAACCAAGGAGCACTGTTAGTTCCAGAAAAATAATACCAATCCCAAAGAAGGGGATGTCCAGCTTCTCGCTCTCCATCTTAAAGTTTCTCATCAATTTTTCAAGTCGGACTGCATGGGCCACCTGGATTCAATGGGGTGATGCATAAGCCTCACCTTGGCGTCCAGTTGCTAGGACCAGACCGCAAAAACAAGTAACTAGCACCAACCAGAACACTACCAACATGCAAGGATACATAGATGCAAATAATAGGGGTATTTTTGAGGATTCTCAACTCACAAAAGGCTGGGGTTTCTGAGGTGCACATCTTTAATGCCAACATGTCGGGTCTCAAAAGATCTGAGCCCACAGAATAACCATCAGAAACCAGATGCGGGGCAACACTGAAAAAACGACAGCAGTGTCTGATCTAATCACAGCCCATGAGCTTGGCCTTTACAAACCTTGTTCTGCAAGCTCTTAAGAAGACCCTGTCTGCAGGCCTGACAGTAGCTCCAAATCAAATGCAAGCAAGTTATATTTATCTATTTATTCATCTATTTATCACGTGCCAAAGGTTGCGGTCATCGGGGGGCACAGAGACACAGGAGACACATAAAAACAGGACAAAGCACAAAAATTCAGGTGGTCCAGTCAAAAATACAGTTTAATCAGTTCAACCAAATAGACTGTTTTTTAGGCGTCTCTGAGAGGCCAACACATTTCTTTCTTGACGCAGGTCAGTGGGCAAGATATTACAGCTACGAGCAGATTGAACCTGGAAGGAACAATGGTTCTACCTCGCTCGTTTCGCTCTAGGACACACTGAGTGTGTCGAATCAACTTCCGGGGCACCAATGATCCAGGGGTGAATATTGGTTTCTAAATAATCAATCAGCCCAACAGCTCTAGTATACGAGAAGGGATCCAAACAGATTGCAATAACATGCAAATTATAAACCTCCTTGTCCAATTCTGGTAACCTGGATGGAACAGCAGGCTTATCTCTGAAAGGTTGCGGATCATTTGTTCGTTGCAACACAGTGAATATACAATTATTACCCAATGATAAAAGAGACTGACCAGTCAAGGGTGTATGAAAATCAGACAGTTTTAGCACACTACGAAATACAACCCACTCTGTAAAAGAATGCAGAGGACAGACAGTTTCAGAGAAGGAAAAGGGATGCACTCTGGATACTGACAGGAGGGTAATCAGTATAGTAAATTATCACAACAGTACAAGGATACTTGGTTGCAGTACAAATGGAACAATGGGTCATAAAATGTCACTAGGGGCCTCTTGGGAAGGACCAGGGGAACAGAACCACATTGTACCTTGTGCTTGTTAGGTTCAAGTTGGTTTCAGGGTGCTTTGCAGCTTCTGCGACAGAGTTCAAGATGGGAGATAGTTGCGGGTATCAGGCGGCAACCAGTTTGGCAAGCGAGGCTGGACAGACGACTGCAGGCTGGCCTACTAAGCGGCTTAGGGTCAGGAATCGTTGTCTCAGTACTAGTTGGCATTTATGAAGCACTGGTCGAGGTGTCTTGATGGCTTAAGTGACTGCAGCGTAACACCAGTCAGCGGTGCAGTCGGTTTCAGCTTGAGGGGTTTGACTGGCCAGAAAATGTCCTTTAAGGTGGACCTCGGTGGATGCTTGTCGAGGCACTTCTCCTAGCTTCTTCACTGGGCTTGTGTCACCCTTTAAGGTGGACGTCCCAAAGTTGAGGAGTGTGTTGCAGGCAGTTGCCTTGTCCTTGGTTTAGGGTTCAGAGACTCTCTGGTACTTCCCACCTAGGAAGCTTGCTGCAGTTTAGCAGGGCACGCTGTGTGGTGGTGGAGAACTGGTTCTGGAGCTGCTGGAGGGTCCTCTGGATTTGGTATCTCCCTCTATTGCCTGGGAGATGTTTAGGGGGGGGGTCCTGCTTCCCTCTTGGAGGTCCTGGCCTTCCTTCACTGGCAAAAGATGTAAGGCAGACTGCACCTTCAGCCAGGGTCCAATGATGAGTTCTTCTTGCTACTCCTTGCAAAGTCTTCAGATGATCTGCCAAAAGAGGGGATCAGCCCTCTTTTAAAGCCAAGTGGGCCTCGGATATTGGTATAGGCTAAGCTTACCTTAATAAACCAATCGTGTTTACCCTTCAACAATCTCCTGTATGCGTGAGGTCATAACCAGAGTGCTTTGTAATAGAAAAGGTAAAGGGGTGAAAACATGTAATGCTAAGTCCCACCCATCTTCCTGTCTGTTGTGGATCAAAGGGTCTCTCTGGTTAATGGAGCTCTCTGTGGTTCCTGATTAAAGCGGCAGGTCTCCCTTGATGCTGCAGTGAGACCAGACTTTCTGGCTCCGTCAAACCACATACTCATACCTTCTGAATCGGGTCCCCCTGCAGGGATGACTACTGTAAACATGCAGTCCCAGACATGAAAGGTTACTGACAATCAATACTGAGGGTGAGATTGACACAGTGTATATGAACGGGTTGTTGGCGTTTCCTGTCCGCTTTGTTAGCCTCTGTGGCCTGTGACAATCAATACTGAGGGTGGCAGCTGGCATCAGATTGACGCAGTGGTTCATACTTGGTTCAAGACTTTGTTTAAGATAGGAGGGGCCATCCCGTAGAGGCACCTGTGAGTCAAGATATTTATATTGAATTGCACTCTAGCAATCACCTCCTTCCGAAACGTGGAGATGTGGTCTCTTCTGGGGACATTTCTGACTATCCTGACTGCTTCATTTTGTACCATCTGCAGCTTGTAAATAAAGTGTTTATTGGCACCACTCAAGAGTGCATTAGAATGATCTATTCCAGGCATCAATATAGTTCTGACCAGGGATTCAACATTTTTATTGGAAGCAAATGGTTTAACTTTTCTCAAGAGTCTCAAGTGATACTGTGATTTCTTAACAATACCATTTACGTGAGCATCTGTGCCGAGAGAGGACTCATAGAGGACACTAAGTGGCTTTACCTTATTTAGGACTGAGATACAAATGCCATCAGTATTAAGCTCACAGATTTGGAGTCCAGTTTAGCCATGAGCTGTGCTGATCCGAAGATCATAAGTTCAGTTTTTGAACTTTTCAAGCACATCCAGTTAGCAGACATCAACCTTTCACAGACACAGAAGTACAAGATAAGTTATTAGAGTCACTCTTGTAATCACCGCTCAACTCCATTAGCAGCTAGGCGCCATCTGCGTAGTCAGTAAATTGTCCTGCATCTACGTAATTAGACCACAGAGAGGTCTGATGTATTCGTTGAAGAGCGCACCTTGATTGACTCCACAATGTATTTTGGATGGGTCAGAAACAGCATCGCTCCAACACACTTTAGACCTTCTACTTCTTAGAAATGATCGAATCCAGTCTAAAGCTTCCTTTGAGCAGCGTCCTATAGTAGATAATGTTTTCAGGGTGTGTTCATGATCAAGGAAGTTGAATGCTGGATAGGCCCAATAAAACCAGCAAACCAGTCTTGCTTCCATCAACGGGATTCAGTATTTGAGTTTGGAGATCTAATAGGGCACCCTCAGGGCCATATATTGACCGAAAACCTGATAACCTTGAATGAAGGATAGCCCAATGTTCCTGAAACTGTATGGTAACGATCTTTAAAACAATTTGTCAAAGAAAAGAAACATTAGTGATAGGTCACAGGTTGACAGCTTCTTTAGTGATTAAGGCAGTTTTTTTTTTTTTTTAACAGCAGAGTTACAACAACTCCTTTAATTGTGTCTGGCACAGTATTATGAGTAAAAGTCGCATTCACACATTGTGAAAGAAAGGGGGCAAAGATTTTTAAATTTCCTAGAATGAGTGTGGATGTGTTGGTATCACCCAAATAAGTGGTGAGACACATATTCTCAAGTACCCTTTCCATCTCAGGCACCGTAACAGGTTTCTGAACTCTGGCACAGTCTTCATTAGAAGGAGTAAAAGTCTGGGATTCCACATTGGGTTGTGCAGGATTTTTAAGGATTTCAAAGAGTTTCTTGTTTCTTCGTGTTATTATCAGCATTTTCAATTTGTTTGTTAAAGAAGCTCCTTTTCGTTTAATACATTTTCAGTTTATTGGTTTTTTCCAGCAACTTCCAAGCTTTCTTATTTACATCGGTCTGGTGTTTTATCCAAATTCTCTGGCTGTCTTTTTTCCCTTTTTAAGGTCAGCTAAGGTTGGTGTAAACCAACTATTATGAATCAGCCCATCTATAACAAATTTTGATTTCATAGGAGCAACTCGGTCCAGCAATTTGACCAGATGCATTGCGTAAGAAGCAGGTAGGGCATACCGGCTGTCCAGAACCGTGGAAGAGTCCATAAGTGATTTCATGCAGTCACCAAAGTACCTTATTCAAGTTCCTACTGACAACTCTTTTTAGTGTATTCATTTTTCCTGCTGGTTCCTCTGGTAGATGGGACTGAAATTCTACAAAAATGTGATCCGACCAAATGCACGGATTGGTATTTATGGTCACCGGGTTGAAATTCCGGGCCTCTACCCAGTCTAGAATATTACCTTTTACATGGGTGGGCTCTTTATTATGCACTAAGAAGCCAATATTATTGCTAATTAATATTATGTATCAATAAAGCTGCCCTAGCATTAGTGTTTCTTTATCTGAGGCATCTCCACGCCATCAATTAAAATCACCCAGTACAATAGTTGAGCAATTCGATTTATTCAACAATGCCAGAAGGCATGTTACGTCCTCATTAAATCCAGGAATATCTTCTGGAGGAAAATACAACAAGATACTATTCACAGAGTTATTGTTACTAGGGGTAATCTTAACATGGATAATTTCACAACCCTGACAGATCACAGGGGATTCAAAAAAGAAAAGCTCTTTCCTGGCCAAGATAACCACCCACTTCCTTTACCATGTTCACTATATTTAAAGAAAAAGTGATATCTCGTCAGTACAGCCAGGTCTATTGTCGGTACACTTAAGCCCTTCAGCCATGTTTCAGTCTGGCACATGACGTCAATTGCATTATCCATGACATAATCATGATATCAATGGCATGTTTGCTTAACGACCGTGTATTCAATAGGGACACTTTGATGGTTTGGCTGTTAACAAGGGAGTTTGCAGCCCCAGAAATGGTAGAGTCGTCTTCAATTGTAACATTACTATTAACTTTATCTATGTCTATTTCATGTATCACATCTGTCCAAACAGGGTTCCCAGAGACCCCATTGTTTAAAATCATAATACTCTTATCCATAGAGATGTCATTGAGAGCCCCATTTAAGGAACAATCAGTCAAGCCTGATGGCAAGGCACCTCGTGTATCCTGATCAGTCATGTCACTTTTTGCTAGAGTGCAAAATGGTGGTAGCACCAAATGATTGCCTCCAAGAAAGTCCATAGAGTTGATAATATTATCTGCCCGATCTTCATAGGAGTCGATAGTAGAGGTGTGGACTCAGTCGGCTCGATGGCTTCTACATCATTGGCACTACCAGCACCAACCCTACTTACTGCTTCCAATGCATCTTAAGGTATTTCAAATATTTGCTCACAATGGCCTCACAGGCTAGTTTTTGAGCCGCCAATAATAGTCTCACGACGTAGAACAAAGTAAGCTGACTTTGTTGGTTACATTTAAACGAACCAAAAAGGAAAAAGAGAGCAGATAGATAATAAATAGTAATACATGTAGATTCATTGAAACATACTCATAATAATATTAGACAAAAAGCAAAACAAAACGTGAAACAGGGCACAACCATGAGGAAGAATTAAATAAGGAAATAACTGGAATGAAGTAATACTATTTGGTATATTAAGAAACGCTTATGGACCACAGAGACACACACTCCCTCATCCACCAAACTATTGTCCTCATATACTCATCATCATACATACCTCAACATACACTTTATGAATGAACACAAACTGGTAAATTGTATTATGTGAAATAGTGGCACATATAACAATGCCGGTGTTTGTATTCCAGCTGGTGCCACACTTTTTTTTAATTGTGCACAGCTATTTACTATACCACCAGGTGTTCGACTAAGTTAACACCTAGGAACATGTTTTCACCAAGGAAATAAGTCCCAAACGAATTCATCCTTCAAGTAGAAATACTGCCAACTCGTGTTTCGGCCATCCAGTATGAACAGTTCTAACGAGGACACCCGACCTTCTTCAGGGAAGACACAAAAAACTCTTGGCTGGTGTATGGATTATTCATGAAAGTAAAGATAATTGTCAACGCGGTAGAATTGTCACATGGAGATTTAATGGGATACAGGAACAGGGGAAGTATCTCCCCACTCACTCAAAACCACACGGTAGACCACCCTGGTCACAGTGCGCCTCTATGTATGCATGAAACCTTGTAGTAAATGTAAAGCTAAACATCAATCCCAGCACGCAAGTGCAATGGAGGAGTCTGCAGCATTCAACGTACACAGAAACAATCAATGTCGATGTAGGTAATGGGATGCTGTACAGGATGCCGTTATGATCAGATTTAGCACAGGAGCCTCTTGGATCTTGCAGCAGGTTATATGAGCCTGTAATGGGGTCGCCTGCTACAGTGCCGGATTAAACCCAGTGGAGGCACCCAGGCAGTCGAAATTATCAATTCCCCTCCCTCGCAAATTATCTTCTAATATGTTTTCATTTTCTGCACCTCTTTTCTTTGATCCGTTGTCATTGGGCCCCTAAAAGGAGTGGGGCCCATAGGCCGGTGCCTCCATCACCTAATGAATAATCCGCCACTGGCCTACTGAGTGATATTCGACTTCCTGGGACATAATGCTCATTGCCAAGTAGTCAAAAGCCCTGCTCAGTAGTGATCTGTGTCTTCTGTAATTATTCATAGACTTGCCTACATTCTAAAAAGAAAAACCTGGAGATTTGTATCACCTGACACCCCACCCACATCCAATAAAGGCTCTGGCCACTGCCCTGCCGTGTTTTGCCCTCATCCCCCACCCATTTCTTTTAACAGTAGGATGTTGCACCAGATATGGGTGGGATTTCCCTGCCATACAGTGTCTCCGCCCACACCTCGATCTGATTGGCCATTAGCAGTTTGTTTGTAGCCAATTGCATGGAGGTGTGGGCTAAGTTGCTGGTACAGCCAGAAAACACAGAGACTCCACCAATGTTGCCAGGTCCGCTTATTATAAACGACTTTGGGCTTGTTTTTGCCCAAAGTCGCTTATAATATTTGGAGGTCGCTTGTCGCGGTTCTTGTCCACTTATTTGACCGCCTGTGCGCGTGTAATTGGGCTTGTTTACATTGCAGTTAAGCCCATTATACGTCACACAGAGCGTCCTGCACTGGGTTGCTGGCAGCACTTTACGCATGCAATTGCTCCTTTGTCTTGCTCCTGGGTGCTCCCTGTATTTTGCATATGCTTAGTCGTTTGGCAGTGATGGGATCGTTACCTGCCCACTTGGTGGCCCATCAATGCCAAATGCCTAAACATATGCAAAAAGAAAGCTTGCTTTCAAATTTTAATCATGCTGTCAGACACAATGACATGTAAATAAGGGATTGTTTTAGTTTAGCAAATGTTTTTAAGAACATAGTCACTCTATAGCAATGTTATCCTGGTGATAAAGACCTTTATTCATTTATTTTTTGTATTTTTGCAAGACTGGGTTAGATATCCAAGGATTCAGTGTCATTGGAGTCTATATACAACATCTTCTCAGAGAGATCCATTCAGGACGGCATTGTTTCTTTTAAGCTTCCCGTTGGCCATGTTACAATGTATTTAAAATGCTTCTAATTCGGTTCATGTTGTTGGTTACCCTGTTCACGCCTCACAATATGCACACTTCCATCTGAAAATGTCAATCTGTAGAACAAGTGCCGGTGCCCATCGTCCCCTCTACAATTGGCGGATGTTGCAAACGGATGACCAAAGCCATGCTGAGCTCAATCAGTAACGCACGTAAAACCAATAGACGTTTTCTTAACTAGTGGTAGTGGAGACCCAAGTGAATCCTTTGGGCAACCAATTAAAACCAAGTTTAAAACTTTTTGTGCCCCATTTAGCATAAATATACTTTGCGATCTGCAGCCAGGATTACCAGTTTTCAAATAGCTCTTTGCCACAGGTCCCTGTCCAGGCACAACCGGGAAACGGCGAACGCTCTATACCCAAACCCTGCCTGCTCTACCGCCACAATGGATTGCTCTGTATTGAACATAGCCAGCCAGACGTTTATGATAACCATTCTGTAGCCAGGTTATGTTGCCACACAACGTTTATTAACCAATCTCAAAGGGAATAAAACACAGTAGTGCAGAGTAGTATAAAAAGAAAATATATTCCAGGGAGGCATTATTTTGCATTCTGGGACTTGTAGTCTGCATTCAATAACATATTGTTGTTCTAACACTCGATGTCAGTGCTCTGTCTATGGATGTGTTTGCCGTTGTGTTATGTTTCTTACATTTGAGACCTTACCACAACGTTTTATGTGCACACTTGTTTTTTCGGCTTATTTGGATGCGAGTCAGCTTGTTTTGGAAGGCATTCAGCTTATTTTTTCCTTCCCTTCTGGCAACACCGGACTCCACGCTCTTCCCCGGAGACCTGGAAATGAGCGTGGAAACCCAGAGTCTATGGGCTAAACTCGGAGATTAGGCAGGTCTCTGCGACAGGTGTCTGTACAGCTAATGGCCCCTACACATTGGAATACCCTCCCGTTAAATATTAAAAATGAAGACTCCTTTCAATGTTTCAAAAAACGACTAAAAACTTGCCTATTTGACCAATTCTAACTAGACAATGACCAATCTAAACACAGTGAGGCATACACCTCATACCCTCAGTCCTACTATAATGAATGAATCCCAACTGCCTGAATTTTTAGCCAAGTAAAAACGGATTGATGGGGATTGATGGTTCTGTAATTTGCAATATGATGTTCTCCTGTTTGTATGCATACTGTTTGTAACATATTTTTAAGATGTCTGTAACTACGCAGTGATACCTCAGGGTCTGGGCGTACAACCAATGCAAAAACTAAAAATAAATAAATAAGGGGGATTTGAGGGTGCAAATATATCGCCCTAAGAGTGTCCCTTAATAGGTGGGAATGGCAGGCTGCGGGGGACAATAACCAACTACTGGTAGTTTTTTTAAAGCATTTTCTTTCGTTGTTTTTTGTCGGTCTTGATAGTATTGTGTAAACACAGCAGTGTGGCGTGGACAAAAGGGAGATGTGGGAGGGTGCGGGGGGGGGGAGAATGTGGTTGTCTACAGACCTGACATGTGATCCACTCTGCCCCAGCCCAGTGACCTCTGGAAATACCCACCCAGCCCAGTGCAGCCCCCAAGATGCGGAGCAAGGCCCCAAGGTACGGAGAAGTGCCCACTGAGAGTCGAATCCTGGCTCACGGTTAAGCCGGGTCCCTGAGCGCAGTAGGCAGCAGGCAGATGGGCGCAGAGGCTGAAGGACCCCCAGGGGTGTCACAAAGATATCACCTGCTTGGGTGGAGGTGGCGTGTGCTTCTCGAGCCGACCCTGGGTCAGATAATTCTCCTGGAGAAACCCCCCTCCCACCAAGCTCCCCCCACCGGCCCCGGGTCACAGGTCAGCTGCGGCCATGCGCACACATATTCATAGTCTCCTAAGCTGATGTTAGCGGGCGTTAGAAGGCTGGGGATGTGGGGCGATTGGAGGGGAGGAAGGGCGGACGTCTGGCGGCGCATTCATTGAGTGCAAGGCCATGTTCCCCTCCCCCAGTCGCTCCCTCTACTATGGTACTGGACTGGGCTTCGTTTTAACTTAAGGCTTCGATCCCAGGGAGCGTCATTGCGAGCTGTGAAGCCGCCTGGGCACCGCTCTGCTCACGCATCTCCACTATGTGGCAAGCAGGACTAGGTCAGCAGGTCAGGGTTGGACTTGCATGGATGGGTCTAACAATGGGTGCCGACCTTTGATTTGTGCTACGGGACATTTGTCATTTTTTTTAACACGCTGAACCCAATATTCTGCAGGAATCTGCAGGAGTGCAACCAAGGGAGTCTTAATAAACCAAGTGAGGATCATGGAGATCACCCCAATAATTCTTTTTAAGGGTTATAGTGCTGCATTTTGGTATCCAGTGATTCCATCGAATAAAAAGCATTGAATCCAAAAGCAACGAAAAAATGATTTTTTTTGAAGGTAAAGGTTTTATTTCTATTATAATGGGTTTTAGGGGGTAAAATAAACAGGGGTTGGGGGAGACCCCCATTTAAAAAAAATGCATTTTTTCAATGCATTTTTTTTCAATGCTTTTGCATTCGATGCTATCGCTATAAAACCGGCATTTTACACCAACATTTCTGTGAGAATTGGGTAAAATGCAACACAATTTACAGTCAGTTTTGTAGCATAACACATGAACAAATCTAATAGATGCCAGGTCACCAAAAGTGCACAGGACCATTTTCCAAAACATGTTCATGATACCTTTACCCACAACACATGCCAGGATTCTGCCAGTGTACTTTCATGCTGGCTGTGTTCAAACATACTCATGCTGGCTGCACCAATATATACCAGTATTCCCAGTTAAGAACATATGTTTGCTTTTATTTGCCCATTATTCCAGTAATGCTACTATAAAGTAACATGTTCATGCTGGCTGTGCTAATATAGGCCAGTATCCCCACCTAAGAATACACATCATGTTGGCTTTACCCATAGGTACAGTAAAAATGCCATGCCACTGTAAGCAACATGCCAATACTAGCTGCACCAAGGTAGGTCAGTATTTCGTCTGTGGTCTTGAGGCCCCCAGGATAAAGCCATATGCACAAAATAGTGTTGTGCGTGGGCTGACGTGCACAAGAGTGCCAGACTTTGCTGTGGTGCTCTCTGCAAAGAGACATGGGGGTGCAGGTAAGTGGGACCGCAAGGGGGGACATGTGGGAGGGAGGCCGGAGAGGAAGGCGGAAAAAATGGGGTGCCAAGTCATGGGAACAATGATGTGGGGCTCCCACACTGGCAGAGAGTGACCCTGTGTGGGGGGAGGGTGGACCTTCAGATGGCAGACTTCCAGAACATTGCTCTTTTGGGCAATGCAATTTGGGCATAGATCCCAGTATTCCCACATAACAACACTCATGTTGGCTTTTCTGGAATTCCAGTAAAAATGCCATGCCACTGTAAGAAACAATATCTATTTTGTCAGTGCCAATGTAGACTGTATCCCCCACATAAGAACACCCATGTTGCTTTTGCCCATAATGCCTCCTGAACTCTTATTGTAATAAATATTTAAGTTTTGGCTCTCAAGAACTACAATAATAGCATTTTATAGAATTTAGAGTATGCTTCTATCTATATTTTCCACATCCTGGATGGACACGACACGTCCCAGAATGCAAGTAAATGTTTGCCTGATAAATCTCCTGTTTTACACAATTTTACTTTTCAGCGTTTAAAACACACAATAAAAGAAACAAGGAAGTGAGATCACCGTCATATAGGGATTATCTCAAATGTCTAGATTGTTGCTATGCATGATGTTTAGAACTTTTGAATATACACGTAAAAGCAACACCTTTCTTACATGTCAAACCAGTAGACATCGTGAGAGCAAACCCAGGGAGCTTTATTGGGAGAGCCACTTTAGCTGTGTTGGAAGTTGGCCCATATTTGATAGGTAACAGGAGCAATGAAGGCGCTTTCAGTTGCACATGTCCCACCACAGTTCTAATGCGCTGCTGATAACAGCAAGGGCAACTCGTCCATAATGGGCGACGGGGCGTCGACCGACCGGGTCTTGGCCCCCTCGCACCCATAATGGAGCAGCCAGCCCAGTAAAATACCAGCACTCCCTCTGCTGTTTTTTTCAGCTGAGTGATTGCTCTAAACTGTGAAAGGGCCTTTCAAAGGGCCTTTCACAGTTACATTTCCCCAGTCGCGCAAGCTCAATGAGCCATGCAAGGCTGGGGGCGTTTGCTTCCCCAGCCTCTCATGGCTCATAGGAAATGCTGGCTGGGGAATTGCATGTCTGTATGTGCAAAGGGGCGCTCCCGTGCCTCGCACATACAGACAGGGCAGGTTGGACTCGGGCGTCTCCGGACCCCTCAGGCCTGCTCATGCTTGCAGGGGGCGTGTGCACTGGAACCTTGGGACCCACGGCAGAAGTTAAGTTTGTTTATGTTTTAAAAATGTGAATTATGTGTATGATGCATGCATGCTTGTGTTGTTAGGTAATGTATGATGACGGATGCTGGTGTGAATGAGACAGTGCTTTTTGTCTGTATGTTGTGTGAATGTGTGTGTTTGTATGTTCATTTATTCAGTATTTAGCATTTACATTTGCGTATGGATGTGTGTATGCTTGTGTTATGAGTGAGTGCATGATGGATGCTTGTGTGAATGAAACAGAGTGTTTGCTGCATGTGTATTGGGTGTATGTTCATTTATTTATTATTTAAGTATGTGTATGGATGCGTGTATGCTTGTGTTATGAGAGTGCATGATGGGTGCGCGTGTGAATGAGGAAGAGTGCCTGCAGTGCATATGTTGTGTAAATGTGTGTGTTTGTGTGTTTATTATTTAAATATGTATATGGATGCGTGTATGCTTGTGTTTTGAGTGAGTGCATGATGGATGTTCATGTGAATGAAACAGAGAGGGCTTGCTGTGTGTATGTTGTGTAAATGTGTGTAATTGTATGTTTATTATTTAAATATGTGTATGCTTCTGTTTTAAGTGAGTGCATGATGAATGTTCGTGTGAATGAAAGAGTGCTTGCTGTGTGTATCTTGTGTGTGTATGTTGTGTAAATGTGTGTGTTTGTATGTTTATTTATTATTTAAATATGTATATGCATGCATGATTGTGTTAAGAATGAGTGCATGATGGGTGTCGTGACCGTGAATGAGACAGCAAGTGCTTGCTATGTGTGTGTTGTGTAAGTGTGTGTGTGTGTGTGTGTGTGTGTGTGTGTGTGTGTTTGCTGGTCCGAGATGATTTTGATGATTTGGGGTAAGAGGTTTGTACAACAAAGGCATTTTAAAAATGACTTTGTTGCACAACTCCTGCCCCCTCACTGGCCAAAACCAGCTGTGGTGCTGTGGAACCCAGAGGACAGGGATGGTATTTTTCTACTGGATATCTATGATAGATGGCCAGTAAAAAATACCATCCCACCCCCTGTTCTCCCAGTGCCTGTCATACACACATAACCTCATTGATTGTGTGCATGTGTGAGGAGCTTGGGGCCCAGGGGACAGGCGTGTCATTGTTTTACTGGACATCTATAATAGATGGCAAATACAAAAAACATGCCTTACCCCAGTGCCCCCCAGCACCTCACAATCACACATAATCACATTCATTATTATTGTGATTATGTCTAACAGCAAGGCACTCACTGGCACACCCCCCAGCACCTCACAATCACACATAATCACATTCATTATTATTGTGATTATGTCTAACAGCAATCCACTCACTGGCACACTATGTAGCAGGCATGGCATGTTTTACTGCACATGGTTGATAAAGCAAGCATGATATGTGTTATTAGGTAGCTGGGCTTGCATTTTAATGCAGCCAGCCTAGCCACCTCTTATTGTGGTATGACATTCTGTATTGGGCATCTTTGGTAAAGCAAGCACGATAAGTGTTATTATGAAGCAAGACTGGCATTTTTTATGCAACCTGTCCAGCCATTTCTTACTGAGGCATGGCTTTTTGTATTGGGCATCTTTGATAAAGCAAGCAGGACAATGGTATTATTCTTACTGTTTCATGACATTTTGTATTAAGCATCTTTGGTAAAAACAAGCATAAGTGTTATTATTTAGCTAGACTGGCATTCCAATGCAGCCATTCTAGTCATTTCTTATTTTGGTATGACATTTTGTATTGGATATCTTTGGTTAAACAAGCATGATAAGTGTTATTACGAAGCAATACTGTCATTTTTTATGCTACCAGGCTAGCCATTTCTTACTGAGGCACAACATTTTGTATGGGGCATCTTTGATAAAGCAAGCAGGATCAGTGGTAGTATTCTTACTGTAGCACAACATTTTGCATTGGACAACTTTGCTAAAGCAAGCATGATAAGTGTTATTATGTAGCTTGACTGGCATTTTAGTAAAGCCATTTTGGACATTTGTTCATAATTTGGCATACATTTTTAATGGTAAAGCCAAATGGAGTATGTTCTTATGTGGGGATACTGCCATATGTTGGCAGAACAAACATGGACATTTTTTCTTATAGTATCATTACTGTTATTTTGCACAAAGCAAACATGAGTATGTTCTTATATGGAAATAATAGGGTATAATGTTACAGTCAGCATGGAAATGTATGGGCACAGACAGTGTGAACATTTTTTTATACTGGCACATATTGTGGGAAAAGGCATCATGACAATGTGTTGGAGAAATGCTCCTGTGCACTGTTGCTGACTTGCATCTATTGGATTTTTTTTCATGAGTTATCCTACAAAACCCAATTGCAAACTGTTTGTCTTTCTACCCAATTTTTCTAAAAAGTGTGCTCTAAAATGCACCATTTTAACCCATTATTTAAAAAGAATTCTCGGGGGAGAACGCCACTAAACCCTCATTCAGTGGTGTGGGATCCCTCTCTATGCTCGGCCGCCCTGGCATATCTGGGACAGATATTTACGCCACTCCAGTTAAAAATTTCACTAGCAGCCACTGTATAACATTTATCAGATTGGTTTTTGGAAGTAACATACAACGCGCATGGTCTGGATTCTTCTTGTCGGTCAAAAGGATAATCAAGAATACAGTTCAGTTAGGTAGCGTAAAGAAAATGTAATGCTAAGGTGAACAGCCGACGCGTGTTTCGACCACGTGGGTCATTCTCAAGGCTGTACAGTACATAAACGGAACAAAGACATTAGAGTTAAAAATAAGAAGTGCATTACAGAAAAATTCGATGTTTTTGTACACATTATTTTTACAGTTACAATTGGTTAAATGATAATAAAAAGTGAGCATAAATAGTGGCAAGTCAATAAAAAAACAGATAATATCAACAAAAATGAGTGATCATCAAAACAAATCAAAGATTACATGAAAAAAATAAATATAAAATGAAATAATGTAACATACCACAGTTTAGGGGTTGAAATTGGGTTGGACGGAGGCGTACATGAAAGAAAAGTGACACAGAACAGATGCTGAATTGAAAAATGTTCAAATGTCATAGACATGAGTCTCTTTACAAAAACGGTGAAACACCCGCTTTGCCCTAAGAAAAACACCTGAGTGGAAGGATCAAGGGCTATTACTATATTTGAAAAAGTAGGTGAGACAGCATGCACCACGTGCATCAAGGGTATTAAAACCTGATGATCATTAACTGGCTCGGACCTAGAGTATCAAAAAGTTAAGGAACGATTAAAAGCAAATATTGGTGGGGGTACAGTGACCAAGATACTAGGAAAGGCGGTTAGTAATCAAATAAGAATTAAAAGAAAGGTTTGTTTGTTTGTTTGTTTTATTATTTATAATGCCCTTCATACCCTGGGGTAACAGGGCGCAGCAGTTACAAGTAAATGCGAAGCTTAGTTACACAGAAATATGTTCAGATTACATACAGGTAGAAATTACAAGGGTCTATATACAGAGAGGGTGTATTTACAGGCATAGTATGCAGCAGGAGAATGTGCAGGCAGCTCCCAGAGGGTATTACATACAAAATAAAATCTGGTGCAGGGGGTAATTACAAAGATACTGTCAAGAAGTGAGGATATCAGGTCATATGGTGAGTACCATGGCGGTGGCCGATCAGTTCTAACTGTGTCCTAGGTAGTGGTTATTAATGCTGGTTGTTGGATTTCAGCCATATGATGGTGTTGGATCTAAACTTGTGGTAGGATTGGCCTGTTCTTAGACTGGGAGGCAGAGTATTCCATAGTTTGTCCGCTTTCACCAGGAAGCTGTTACCTCCAATTGTCGATTGTTTGAAACTTGGTATGGAGAGTCAAATGCTGTTGGCAAGTCTTACTGGTCTCGGAGAAGTCTGTTTGTGGAATCCCTCAGCCAGGTAAATAGGTGCAGCAATGTTGAGAGATTTGTGGGTAAGCGACAGAGTTTTTAGGAGGACCTTGACGTAGGTTGGGAGCCAATTGTTCTGTCGACAGATCTCTGAAATGTGGTCTCTTCTGGATATGCCTAAAGCCACTCTAAGAGCATTATTTTGTAAAGTTTGGATTCTTTTGATGGTGGCTTTGGACTATCCTAGGTAAAGAGCATTACAGTAGTCCAGGCGCGGCAAGGTGAGGGCTCTGGCCAGAGTATTGCAGCTGCTAACAGAGAGGAATGGCTTGCCAGTGCGTATCAATTTGCACGTGTAGGCTGTGGAAGATGCCAGGGAGTTGACCTGTTTAGTGAATGAAAGGTTTGAGTCGAGGTAAATGCCAAGTGTTTTTACCTCACGTTCTACTTTTATGATGTTGCCATTGATTATGAATGATGAGTAGTTGGAGCCTAGTTTTTTTTAAGTTGGACTGGGTGCCCAGGATGAAAATTTCAGTTTTATCATCATTCAGGCATAGACCATGTGTGCCCATCCATGCCTGGATGATGATATACACTCTGTTCACCAAGACCAAATCCTTTTCATAATCCCCTGAAAGCGGGAGGAGGATCTGGGTATCATCTGCATAGTTAGTGTCGGTGATACCGAGATGATCCAGATCATCGAAAAGGGGCTTAGTGAAAATATTGTAGCGTGTGGGCGAGACGCATGACCGATGGGGCACACCGCAGGTGATGGGTATAGGGTCTGCAGCTGCTAGCAGCGAGAAGACCCTCATTGTTCTGCCGTTTAAGAAGGATCTGATCCAGTTAACAGCGTCATCAGAGAAGTGTGCTGTTGTGTTTAGATTGTGAAAACAAAAAGAAGATATTGAGGCTGAGTACCCCAAAAGGAAATACACCGAACATGGGTTACAAAGGAACATACAAAGATCTTTATTTTATACTGAACAGTTTCAAAGGACAAAGCAACAGGCCCTCAGTACAACACAGCGAACTCCAGC
This sequence comes from Ambystoma mexicanum, assembly GCF_040938575.1. NCBI lineage: Eukaryota > Metazoa > Chordata > Amphibia > Caudata > Ambystomatidae > Ambystoma > Ambystoma mexicanum. The sequence continues at coordinate 1,192,246,383 of NC_090923.1, read as the reverse complement.
GTGGTTCGGTGTGCTCAGTGAGTGCGACTGTACATTAGAATAGTCGCACTTTACATACCTTCGAAAACATGATGTTCAACCCATTTCCCAGTTAATATTAGTTAATGCATTACGGATCTAGGGTTCATGCCGAGTTCGAGTTTGTACATCAGTGCACTTAGGGTTTACCTTTAATGTATTCACTAACAAGCCTTACTGGCAACAGTATATCTTAGGATTTCATGTTAAGCCTTCTGAAACAGTTGTATACAATGTAATCAAGCAAGCGTTCACATTTCAGTATTTGAATACATTGTGTTTAACATATGCTCATGGATTAGCTTTGTTGGCTCAAGCAATCCTCTACACACAGGTCAGCGAAGGACAAGGTCTCAGTTCATGACCCCAACATGTAGCCTGCAGGCAAGTTATACATTAGTTTATACACAGAGGTCAAGACGGCCATGTTGCATTCAGAATGACATTGTCCACCATCTTAAAACACAGGGTGACTTTAGAGGGAGAATCTAAAATGGCGGATAGATCTAAAATGGCGGCTTACACTGATCTAAGGTCAAGACCTTGCAACGCATATTTCCTCGCAAGTGGCTTATAAGCAACTTGGCGTAAGCCAATATATATATATTCATACACTATAGGAGGCACGATATAATTTCCCGTTCGACAAGATGGTTGCAGAGAATAGTGTGGTCGACTAGATCGAAAGCAGCTGAGAGATCTAGGAGGAGGCATAGTGCTGATTTACCACTATATTTGAGCTCATCGATTGGGGTCTTTAAGATTGATTAAGGCAGTTTCTGTGCCGTGTTGGGGACGGAAACCTGATTGTCTGGCTCCTAACAAATGTTGTCGTTCCAAGTGTTTTTGAATTTGAGTATACACTACCTTATCCAAGATTTTTATGTGGATGGTGCAAAGGATCACGTAAATGAGTAGTATAAAAGTGTATTAACGTACCTAGCGTCTTGTCGATGTAAGATACTGGTGTATGTCAGAGTTGGCGAAGTAAACAATAGAGATACAGTCTCTGGATCATCGGTCATCAGTTAACATCTGGCTGAAATGTTTTGTTACAAAGAGATTTGGTAATGGAGAAAGTAAGTGTAAAGAAACTCTAATTAGAAAGGAGCGCAGAAGAAAGTAAAATAGTACCTAGGAAAATAAAATGACTCACCATGTGGTAATAGGGTGAAATACAATAACAAAATGATGAATAAGTAGTAATAAATACGGTTCCAATGTGTACAGTAATGGCGCTAAATCGCAGGTACAAATTGAGGGTCGTGCCTATAAGAAGTAAAAATAGGGCAAAAGATTGAAGGAGCTGTTGTGGTAGGGAGCCAGATCTAGATCACTAAAAATACATTTTTCTACTAGAATTAGGATGCTACAATGGCTGTAGGAGATATATACTAATACGGGTTTGGAAGAGAATAGAGCTCACCTTTGTTAGCGTTTGCAAAGAAGGTGAAATTGAGGAGTAAGTCCAAAATGATCAATGGAAGCGCCAGCGCGCATATGTAACCAGATGACGTGCCTGTATAAGGAAAACATAGGACAGGAGGAATCCAAGATATTGCTGTAGTAAACAAAGAATTCTAACATGTCAGAATGGAGTCTTGAAATAAATAATGATAGAGTCTAATGGTGTAAAGAAAAAGGCACAGTGCAAGTGCTTGTAGAGAGGGGATAACAGACAGATATGTTAATAAAAGTGGACACACAGCGGATTCCAACGTTTCCCATTGGCATCCTGTCTCCTATTAACACAGCTCTAGCTGGCAAGTGAGTGGGGGTGGGATAAAAGCCAATGGCATACTCCACCTGGATCTCATGTACTACTGTCAATGCAGAAATACAAGAGGTGGCACCCTGATCCTCTAGTCTCCAGCCCACAGACACATAGGTCTTCATCTAGAGGTGCTTCACTGATCCTATACTCTTCAGCCCACAGGCACATGGGCCATTACCTAGAGGTGGTACCCTGGTCATCTGGTCGTCATCCCAAAATCACATAGGACGTCACCTAGAAGTGGTGCACTGATGATGTAGTCTCCAGTCCACAGTCACATAAACCTTCACCTAGAGGTGGTACCTGATCCTCTGGTCTCCAGCCCACAGTAACATAGGCCGTCACCTAGAGGTGGTACCCTGATTTTCTATTCCTCAGCCCACAATCACATAGGTCTTCTCCTAGAAATGGCACCCTGTCCTTCTGGACTCCAGCCCACAGTCACGTAGGTGGTCACCTAGAGGAGGTGCACGGATCCTCTAGTCTCTAGCCTACAGTCACATCTGTGGTCTCCTTTAGACGGCACCCAGATCTTATGGACTCCAGCCCACAGTCACATAGGCCTTCGTCTAGAGATGGTAACCTTATCCTCTGGTCTCCAGCCCACAGTCACATAGACGTCACCTAAGGGTGGAAGCCCGATCCTCTGGTTTTCAGCCCTCAGTGAAATAGGCAGTCACTCTAATCCTTTTCTTTATAAAAGATTGCTTCATCCACTTCAAGAGTTCTCATCTGCAGCATTGTGCGTCATATGGATTTTATTTCATCTGAACAAAAGTAAGAATCAGACTCTGTTTGTTCTCCAGCTTAACTACGAAGCTACATTGAAATCTTGTGCAGCTGCAGTATTTACGGCTGTATGCAGCCACTGACTTCCGATTGAGCTTTTGGACACGACAACAATCCAATTTATAATATACAGGCTTCCATTCTAGGGTGCTCATCCAGTGGCAGTTGGTGAATTATTTTATTGGAGGGGCATACATTTGTCCCCTAATTATGGCAGAATGACTGAGCATAGCAAGATAGCTCGAACCAAACAAAGGAGCGGGGGGGTTCTTGGGGTTCTCCCCCGAGAGGTTTTTTAAATAATGGGTTTGCAATTGGTTTTGTACGGTAACCCATGAAAAGATCCAATAGATACAAGTCACTAACAGTGAACAGGAACATTTCCCAATGCATTTTCATGATGCCTTTGCCCACAATATATTCCAATATAAAACACTTTCAAGCTGGCTCTGCTCATACATTTCCATGCTGGCTGCACCAATATTTTCCACTATTCCTGTATAAAAATACACTTGTAGTTGATTTGTACATAATGCCAGTAATAATACTATAAGAACACATGTCCACGCTGGCTCTGCCAATATATGGCAGTATCCCCACATAAGACGATGCGTCATTTGGCTTTGCAATTAAAAATGCCATGATATGCCACAATATGTAAACATGTCCAAACTGGCTGTACCAAAATGCCATTCTATGCACATAAATAACACATCATACTTGATTTATGTTAGATGCCCAGTAAAAATGGCATTCCAAAGAAATAGCTACCCTGGCTGCACCAAAATGACAATCTAGCCATGTAATAAAACATATCATGCATGCTTCGCTGCAGGTGCCCACTAAAAATGTCATGCCAAAGTAAGAAACAGCTGGACTGTCTGCACCAAAATGCAAGTCTAGCCATGCATAATAACACTTATCATGCATACGTCATAAGATGGGCATTACAAAATTGAATTCCGTGAGGCTGTGGTATCCCTACCAATTTCCTCCCAAAAATTAGTGGTCCAGCACAAACACACATGTGCAGACTGCACACATTCACACACAATGCACTCTCTTATTCACACAGCATTCACTTGCGCACCCATACACCATACACTCACTCATTCAAACATGCACCAACACATGATATTTTATTTCATATTTGTATACCTCATATTGCCATTGGTAGGGCCTCGAAGCACTGTGAGGATGAACGCCCTTTGGAAGGCTCTAGCCAGACCATTGCGAAGTGATGAAAGGAGTTGTAAAATGTGTGAGTGCATTTATATCCATAACAAAGTTATGCAGGCAGTGGCTAGGTCCCTAACAGCAGCCCATAAATATCTGGTGAGGAGACGGGTGCTGTGACAAACTGTCAAAGAGTCAGAGGGTTCATAAGAGTCAGGCTATGTAAACGACAGGCCTGAACTTTGTGTAGGACTCCGCTGTATTCTATTGGCAGAGCCACTCAGGCAAAGGCTGTTGTATCTTTAGGGTTGGTGTGGTCAAACAGTCTGTATCGCAAATGTTTGTGGCTTTGCAGACCGAACCCCCGGTGGGGCAAGGATGTATTCCCTGCGGTGCAGTGCATGATGGTCTGGTGAAGAAGGACTGAAGCTTAGATAGATTTAGTCATATACAGGGTTTCATAAATGTCTGGTAGCCATGTCACCACCTAGATAGGTTCCTCATCTATGCCTGATTTTCCAGAGGTGGTGGGTGATAGTTTATGCATGAGTGTGATCATACCTTATACACTCACTCATTCATTTGCACGTAATCACATACATATAAAATACATTCTTATTACCTTGAGCCCTGGTCCAGACGCTTTACTGTGTGCCTGCCTCACAGAGACCACAAAATCCCTAAGGCGCCTGTACCGCACAAAAAATAAACAGGAAGCAAAAGCTGCTTCCTAGGTCCTGTACATGCATGCAGGAGCCAGAGCACTATGAATGCCCCACTGCCCCGGCCAGTCTGAATGTGTGGGAGTGCCCCATGATCACACTCAGAGGTACAGTTCCCCAACCTGCATCCCCAAAGGATCATGCACGGCTGGGGAAGCAAAATGCCCTTGGCCTTAAATGGTCCATTAGACATTCACGCTGAGTAACAGATACTGTCAAAGGAAAACCACAGTTCCCTTTAACAGTTCATGACAGCCCTGTAGCCAGAACTATATCAAAAGTGCAGGTCTGAAGGTAGACTTGGGTAAGACTTTTTTTTTTACACCAATAGCACATTTATCACTCCAATTAAGTCACTAACTCTCAGAAGACTGCTTTGAAAAATACTGCCAGGCACTTCATTTAAAAAATATATGGTAATGCTTGATGAAAGCGAGCTGAATGAGTTACCACAAAGAGGTGTTTTGGACGTGGAGGGGCAGGAACTGGGAGGGAATGGCCTTAGGGATAAGCATGGCCATGGGCAGGCAATGGATGAGCCAATAACCAAAGAGCACTTACAAGATGGTTGTCCTTCCTCATATGCCATTTCTCACTATCTGTACTCTATTGCAATAGTTTTGGCGTATAGGGGGCGCTAAAGGGCCACCTCTGTACAGCAGGATAGTGCTGGGCCAATGCGTTTGTGTTGAAAAGAAGAAAACGCAGAGCAGCACAGGTTCAAATCCTGGTACAAGCCATGGACTCAAGAACAAGCACTGGCAAAGCCAATAGTTTTAGCTTTCGCAGTTGTTCATTATATTTTACATTTATAGGAATTAATTTGAGGTTGCCCCATAAAGAACTGTCATGAAAGTTGAAAGAACATGAACACTGAAGTACCAATCATCACATGACTATTATTAGGTGAGCTGTCTCGGCTAGCTGATAAATACCTCTGTCAAGAAGATATGTCACACTACACTAGTGTTTAGACATTACTGCACCCACAAAGGAAAAAACTTCCAGTGTTTGTATATAGTTGTAACAAAATTAGTATTCACACCCGGGGAAGGGTGGGAGCCAAGCAGGTGGCTGGAACAGCGGGTGAGAATACACATTCTTGGGCCACTGTTTCCAGCCACCCGAAGCCCTTCCCCGGGGCCGACATCCTTTTTTTTTTTTGGTCAAAGTGGGGAGGCATCAGAAGGACTATGATGAAGGACTAACGAAGAAGAAAGACTGTGACAAGCGACTATGACAGAGAAGGTCTGTAGTGAAGGACGTCGATGATGGACTGATTAAGGAGGAGAACTATGATGAAGTTCTGCGAAGAAGAAGGTCTGTGATAAAAAGAGATGGTCTCTAAAGAAGGGCTGTGATGATGGAGGACTGTGGTGATGGAGGACTGTGATGATGGAGGACTGTGATGATGGAGGAGTGTGATGATGGAGGACTGTGGTGATGGAGGACTGTGATGATGGAGGACTGTGATGATGGAGGAGTGTGATGATGGAGGACTGTGATGATGGAGGACTGTGATGAAGGGGGACTGTGATGATGGAGGACTGTGATGATGGAGGACTGTGATGAAGCGCTATGACAAAAGACTGCTATAAAGGAGAAGGACTGCCTTTTAACACCCTTTCTTCTCTCTCTTCTCTGTGGCACTGATTTAGTAGGAAAGTTCTGTTTGTATGTGCCAAAACCCAAAACATAAAGATAGGACGCATAGACTGAGCTTGGATGGATGCACAGTAGGAAGGAAACAGAGAGCGGAGTTGCACTGTATCCTTTCCCCGGCCTGGCAGCCTGCTGACACAGCAATACTTTGGCCAATGGGAAAGGGCATGTCTCAAACAGGTTTGAATGGGTAGGCCGCGCTCCAAAGTACTTTGCAATTGCTTGACTCCGCTGCCACATGATTTAGGTGGGGCGGAAAACTTTCATGGCACCAAGAGTAGTTTCACAGCCCTTCTCCGCCTCTGGTTCACTCACCGTGGCATGAGCCACCGCCCTTAGATGCAGGGACTGGCCCTGGCAGCTTCTCAGAGCGAAACCCCATTGAGTCTTCCTGGCGAATCTGCTTGCCCATCTTCTTGCAGGGCTTGTGACACAATGGGCCTCATTACGAGTTCGGCGGTAACCATGGCGGTAAAACCGCCTGGTTACCTCCGGACTTGTATTACCATTCCACCTGCGTGACTCCCGGAATTACCAGGGCATTACGACCCCGGTATCCCGGGAGTCACAGAGGTGGAATGGTGTTAATCCCCATTCCCATAGGACTCAATGGGAATGGGGAAGTGGAAACACTGGCACCACGTTGTGATGGTGCTGGTGTTTCCAGGAAGATCACCTCCCGCCTGCAGGACTCGGGATCGGGCGGTCCGGAATTAACAGTGGTGCCGGGTTTACCGCCACTGTTAATTCCGGACCGCCGACCCGTAATGAGGCCCAATGTCAGGCTCCGAAACGTAGGGCTTCCAGGTGCTTCTAGCTTTACACTTTAATCAAATTCCTGTCTACACACAGGTTTCCCTCTTTTCCTGGAAGCATTTCAGGGGCTGTCTTTCCCCAAACCCTGGAAACCAATATTTAGCGTTTGCCCAGCAGTCAGAACAAATATTTAATACTGGAGGCTGGAATGCTATGATGAAATAAACTTGGCTTATACATTGCAGTTTTCATTCAAAAAATGTAAATGCAAGATCTAGTACAAGTACACCTAACTGGTACCTACGCTTTGGCAACTATTGGATGATCTGTCACTTTACACTTCTAGCACTTTACACTCCCATTCGCTCTTTCCGCTTCTATAGGAGCGGAAAGAGCCAGTAGTTCCATCCTCTGTCCTCGTGCTGCGGCCCCTGAGCAGAGGTGTAGACAGGGTAGGGCTAGAGTGGGGCAAGTCCCACCCAAATCTGTATATACACACTCAGCAGCGCTGTGTGGGTATTACAGGTGTTCAATTCACTGCGATGTGTCCAACTACATTAGCTTCAGGCCCCACTTGTTAGACAAGCCTGGCTACGCCTCTGCCACTGAGCAAAAGACTCTCTGTGCTGCGGCCAGAATGTTTTTGGTAACCTTCCCCAGGCTTTTGAGGATTACAAAGTAGCATGGCAATGTGGAACTCCATCTGCCCGTGTTAGTGCTATTCTGCTACACTCCCCTTGCAGGATTATTGTGGGGTCCCCCCACCAAACACATCTAAGCTATTTTGCTCGCTTTCCAGGGAGTTTTTTTTCAAGCTTAGCAAATTTGGATTTCTAGCATGCAACGCATTCCAGATGTTCGTTGGGTGCCTAGGGAAGTGAGTAGGCAGAAGGGTGTTGTCATCTGTGTCTACTTGTGCATGGCTTCAACATGCCCTGGTTCATCATGATGCTACGACAATGTAGAAGGCTCAAAGGCTGGCCACTGCAGAGTAATAGACAGGCTTTGTGTGCTTATGACCTAGCAGTTCGGGCTGGACTGCCCCTTTTGGGGTCGGGCCAAGCCTGATTTGCATTTGGTCTTTCCCCTTCTGCAATGGCTTGGCAGGCGAAGAAAGATGGTCTGGAGGGTTGCCCAGAGCAATGCCAGTGGTTAAGATTCATTCTAAACCTTCCAGCCATCACCTCTTTGTTTTTGCTTTGTCACCCCGAGTGGGACGGGTATGCCCAGACGTGGGTCCCGTGCCTGCTGGGCCTAGAGACCCAAGCTACTCCTCACTGATGAGGCCTAACAAGGCCGAAACATGTTTGGGCATGCTTGTGGTCTCGTGCAGAAGGGATATGACCTAGCAGTTAGGGCTGGTCTGCCCCTTTTGGGGTGGGGCCAAGCCTGATTTGCATATGGTCTTTCCCCTTCTGTAATGGCTTAGCAGGCGAAGAACAGTGGTCTGGAGGGTTGCCCAGAGCAATGCCAGTGGTTAAGATTAATTCTAAACCTTCCAGCCATCACTTCTTTGTTTTTGCTTTGGCACCCTGAGTGGGACAGGTATGCCCAGACGTGGGTCCCATGCCTGCTGGGCCTGGGACCCAAGTTACTCCTCACTGATGAGGCCCAACAAGGCCGAAACATGTTTGGGGATGCTTGTGGTCTCGTGCAGAAGGGATATGACCTAGCAGTTCGGGCTGGACTGCCCCTTTGGGGTGGGGCCAAGCCTGATTTGCATATGGTCTTTCTCCTTCTGTAATGGCTTGGCAGGCGAAGAACGATGGTCTGGAGGGTTGCCCAGAGCAATGCCAGTGGTAAAGATTCATTCTAAACCTTCCAGCCATCACCTCTTTGCTTTTGCTTTGTGTCCTTAAGCACCTTGCACAGAAGCACAAGCCTAGGGTTTTGTTAAACAAAATCCTGTTTGGTAATCATGACATAAATAGGAAGCCCCCCAAAAAAGATCAAAGTTGATTTCTTCTCTTTTCAGGGAGCTTTTCTCAAACTTGGCAAATTTGGATTTCTGACATGCAACCCCTTCCAAATGTTTGTTGAAGACTAGGGAAAGTTATAAGTAGAAGGACTTTGCCATTTGTGTCTTTTTGGGCATAGCTTCAACATGACTTAGCAAACCATGAGATGGTTACATTCCAGACATAACGCTGGCTTGGCGAACACCTTTTTCCAGCTACCTCGCCTTTCAATGGTGCGCCCCATAGAATACAGTTGAATACCACAATAAATAGAATACATTTGAGTACCACAATACATTCGATCCAATTGTACACAAATCACCTCCACATTTCCTTCCAATACCTTCCTGAGCATCTTAAAAATATCCCTCAACCTCACCCCAAATACCTAACCGACTTTGCTCCTCCACTACTGAATGTTCTTTAATTCTCCTCCTTTGCCTCTCTGACAGGCAAAAGCGCACCAGAGCCATAACCGATGGAGGTCGGCACTATACAATGCAAGATAACGTAACATACAGAGAGACAGTGCCATGTACTTGAGCAAGTCCAGCTACATGTCTTTCCACCCATGGCCGCTAAGCAGCTGTGTACCCCGCTACTTTTAACAGGTGACTGGTAATGGAGTTTCGATACCTTTCTGAGCACAGGACGTCTGGTGGTGCCAGAGGCCTCGAGCTCTTACCCTGGTATCCTTCTGACATATTAGAAGATGAAGGTGGCGGACATCCAATGCTTTAAGTGGGATCGAAAATCGGGGAGGTGTAGAGAGCCCCTAAAGTGCGTTAACATAATGTTTGGAGCAGGGCATAAAAAGTGTCTTGCAGGGCCTCATAAACCCAAGAACCTACCGAACTTTTAAGAGATTTGATGCCCATGTAATTAAATCAATGGCCTAACAGTTATAGTCCAGTTTTAATATCTGGAATAAAATCTACTTTAAAAGGTTGCTAAATATAATTAATGTGCAGTCAATGTGCAGTCAAATATAAAAACGGAATCAAATCAGAAAAGGACAATGCATGTTCCATTCCCTCATTGTAATGACAAGACTTCTTTAAGCTATGCTACAAAAATCAAATAATGTATTTCCTATATTATACTTTCCTTCCCATCTTTGTTAGAACACAAATAATTTCTAATGTCTGTAACTGATGATGTGATTCTAAATTTATTTTAGCCCTGTGTCAAATAAAGTTCTCCATGTCAGTTCCGGGGCTAAGTCTGGGCTAGCCCTGGCCCACTTAATGCCCGACTGACATTGCCCAGGTCCTTTAAGTATTTCCGAGCATTTCACGCGTCGTCCTCTCTCCTGATTGCCCTACAGCCCAGTCACTTTCTGCTGTTTCTAAAAATATCCCAAAATGGGGGTCTTTGCAAAATCGGAAATAAACATCATGCATTCCACCCCCTACCGCCCCCAGCACCACACTGCTGCCTTTATGTCCCATAAATGGCCTAAGTGCTGCGTGCCTGCGGTGACCCGGACCCCTGCCCTGGGTGACTCATATTCATCGTAGGCTTCAGCCACGTCCTCCGATCGCCTGCCCTTTCACTGCCCGCTTCCATTTAACAATCCCACTTACACAGCGTGCTATCTGCCGGATTACCGGCACAATAGGATCTTTAGTGCGGAGAGTGGTAAATCTAAGAACCCGTCATGCTTTTTAAGGCCCCCTCTCATCCCCCCTCTCGCCCCAGCTCCCCGTTCGGCGGCTGCTCTCTCTTTTATCCGCTGCTGTCCGATTCTGAGAGCGTTGTGGTTTTGGTGGCGACAAGTGGCCCCTTTGTATTGCGTTCACCTCCATTTTGGGTAATTGCAGCACAATTTCCGCCACCCGCTGCGTTGTTGCTGACGGGCAGTCACTCCTCATGAAGAAACCTTGTTTAAACATCCATAATGATATGCGCCGCGAAGGCCCACCCTGTCCCATCCCAGTTCTGCAGTCTGGTCCCCCAGCACCACAGCGCCCAGTGGATCAGGTGTGACTTAAGCTGAGAACTAGAGGGTCCTGTCTGTCGGTGAGTTCATTCGTGTGTGTGTGTAGACTAGGGTGACCAGATAAAAATAAATAAAAAAGGGGCAGGCCATAGACATAGAAGTAGGACTAAAGTAAATACAAACACAACCATACTCCTATTCCTATGTCACTGGCCTGTTGCGCCCAGGAGGGTGTGTGCTCACAGCCACACTCCTTGCATTGGAGCAGGAAGAGTTACACCAGGACCCAATTTCGGTATTTCGAAATCGGGTCCTGGTAAAAACCGGGACCGTAGGCACCCACCATTGCAAACCTGGGACGCAGGGTGATTTCCTGGGACTGTCCTGGTAAAACCGGGACGTCTGGTGACCCTAACGTTGGCCTTAGGGTTTGTAAACATTCAGCCTCATTACAGGTCAGGCGGTCCGGAAATAAAAGTGGCGGTAAACCCGCTGCCACTGTTAATTCCGGACCGCCCGATCCCGACTCCTGCAGGCGGGGGGTGATGTTCCCGGCAGGTGTGACCTGGCGGGTTGAACACCTCCTGCCTGCAGGCGGACGTGGAAACACCGGCACCATCACGAGATGGTGCCGGTGTTTCCACTTCCCCATTGTCCTATGGGACTCAATGGGAATGGGGATTTACTGAATTCCGCCTCCGGAATTCCCAGGGCACCAGGGTCGTAATGCCCTGGTATTTCCGGGAGTCACAGAGGCTGAATGGTAATACGAGTCCGGCGGTAACCAAGCGGTTTTACCGCCTCGGTTACCGCCGGACTCATGATGAGGCCCATTGTGTCTACGGTAGAGTGTACCTACGGTGGGCTGCATACACCGATCTACCACCAAGGAAAAAATATGAGTTGCAAATCTCAGATGTCCCCCATATTCTCAAAAAGCACAGGGCATACGTACTTCTGCATGCGTGCAAAGGAATTTGTGCAGAGCACGTTAAAACACACATCTTAAGAGGCTTGGGGCTAAAAAGTGAAAATCTTAGTAAAATGCAATTAAAATTAATTGGAGCAATTAGTACATTGCCCAGGACTCTCCTGCAGTGGTGAGTGAAACACACATCCCAGCAATTGCAGAAGCATCCCCAACCCCATCCTCTGCCACTAGGAACAGCGTCAGGGCCTTTCAACATTTTCAGTTCAAGGGGCACGAGTCTCAGCGGGCGGGACTCCCAACAACTGCCCCCATGTTGGCTGTCGGCTTTCTTATGACGCAGCAATTCACGCCCTTCATTTGCGACTTTTAATGTGCACTTTGCAGCATGAACATTACAAGCTGGTTTCTCTACATTGGCCCCTTGCTGACAAAGATGTATAGGTTTTCAGTGGACGTTCAGTGTTTCAGCTCTCTGCTGTCTGGCTGTTTCGTGTCAATCGACAGCTATTAACTAACTGGCTTTATTGATATATCTCCATTATAATACACGCACCTCACAGGTGCCCCAGGCTGTTGTTCTCTGCTCTAGGGGGGCCCCAACCAACATGTTGAAATGTAGCATCCACGAGCAGAGACACATCTGGAGCCGGCTCTGTATACCACTGACCTGGAGGCAAGCCCACCCTCCCTTGCACCTCATCCACATAAACACCGTTTTACACTCAGCCCCTAAATACCACCCCCTTTCCACAGGATAGAATCTCCTTCTTACTCCGCAATGCATGCCTCGTTCACAACTACGACCCGGTCATCAACAACCCCATTGCACAGAGGCATTGCTAGGGGGTGACCTGAGGGCATACCTGCCTACATTTGGCATAGGAAAACCCTGAGGATGATGTCACCGGAGCCCCACCCTCTTTCCTGAGACCCTGCCCACATTTTTTGCAAACTGGAGACTGGTAATCTAGTTGTTTAATAAATTAGGCAGAATCTGCAAGGCTAATTGAAATTGTTGCAGAGTTAAGACTAAGCAACTGAGGAAGCCGTAAACAGGCAATATTGTTTTTTGTAAGTAAAATAGCTGCAGTTTTCTTTCAAGTTGATCGTCTTCATTAGCACCCTTTTGAGAGCCCAAACATTCCATTAGGGGGCCAGTCCCACCTTGAGAGCTGGGGGTGTCTTTATTTGTTTTTGCAATTAAACTGTCATTTGGCTGAATTTTGCATAATGGCCCAGGTACTTGCCCGAGGGCTTGGCTTCTGCCCTGCCCCCTGAGGCGTAGGAGTAGAATGTGCTCTATTGTTATTGATAATGTGTGCAGTGGGGGAGCGACTAGTAACAATGCGCCCCATTAGCAAGTCTGGAAATGGACCAGAACCCTGATCTGCAGCTTTCCTTTTTGTTAGCACAGTGGTGCCTTGCGGTGGGCCGTCTGTAGTCTCCCGAAAACCGGGAGACTCCGTGATCTTCTCCGGAGACCCGGAGAAGAGCGTAAAAACCCTGTTAACCCTTAGACTAGGCAGGTATGCCTGAGGGACTATAGCCCCGGGTCTTTTGGTTACAGCCCCGGATAGAAGCTCAGGGGCTACAACCAAAAGGGTAGCTATCCCCAAATCCCAACAGTCCCGACCTTAGCGTAGCCCCAGATCTTTTCCAGACCTAGCAACACCTCTGCCATCACACTTGACCAAATAACTAGTTTCTTCATCACTGAACCCTGGCTCGATCAGATATCACCACCTGTCCTGGATGAGCACACACATCAAGGCTCTGACATCCAGAATCAGATATGCCATAGAGCAAATGGTGATCTCGCATCACTCTCCATACACCATCCACTCTCCGCCACCTACCTGTCATGCTCACCCTTTTCACCATAACACACTCACTCCAGATTTCATCAGGGACTTTGCCAACGGCACGTCTATATCCACCACAAACTCAAACAACCATTACCTTGGATGTATCCGTCACTTCAAGTCCCCCCAAAAGACTTTGGCTTGATACCACCCACTCACTCATCCTCCTAAGCCCACCGTCCACTTGGCCAAAGGGCAGATCTCTAGACTCATCATTTCTGCTTTTCCAAGACTATCATGCCTCCCGCTTTGCCCGCTCGGCTGGACCCATCTCCATGCCACCTCAAGCCACAACACACCATAGCAGTCTCCCCATGCAAGGCCACATACACATCTCACATCACCGGCAGATGCTCTAAAAGCCTCCCAAGCTCTGCACTTCCCAAACCTCAATTCTCAGATTCCTCAAACCAGACCAATGACACCGATGTCCTGCTCCAGAGCCTTATCACCGCTCCTCACTCTTTTATAGAGACTTCCAGCCTCTCTCAAATTGGCAAGATTGGGGCTGACAGCCTGCTGCATCCGGGATCACCCCATCAACAAATGCCAAATCAGGAAGCTCGAAAACAGTGCTCCAACAAAGCCCCAAAAACCTGCCTGATTTCTTAGCACTCTGCACAAAGGTCCTCATCACGAGTTTGGCTGCAGTAACGGGATTACTGCCGCTTTTAAGGACTGGCCCTATCATGCGTTGGGTGCTAAAGGGGCTGTTTTACCTCCAGCTTTTTTTCTGGAGGTAAAAATCCCATTTTTTCACCCTGTATTACCGCCGGTTGTATTAGTGTGCGGTATTAGTGCAAAAAATTCCTAATTGGTTCCAGTGGACCCAATGGGGAATGGGGATTTACCATTAGTGCCCAACCCCTGATCCGGCGATAATACTACCGGACTGGTGGGCGCTAATGCTATTACAGTTGGGCAGTATTACAGCCGAGATACCGCCCAAGTCATGACAAAGCCCACAAACTTTTAGGGCCTCATCGCGAGTTGGGTCGGTATCCCGGCTGTAGTACCGCCCAACTGTAATAGCGTTAGCACGCACCAGTATGGCGGAATTACTGCTGGATCATGGGCTGGGCGCTAACATTAAATCCCCATTGGATCCATGGATAATTGTCGGCGCTAATACTGTGTGCTAATACAGCTGGCGGTAATACCGCCAAAACCAGGGCACTAAATGTGATTTTCACCTCCAGAAAAAAGCGGGAGATAAAACATCCCATTTAGCACCCAACTCGTGATAGGGCCAGCCCTTAAATGCAGTGTTAATACCATTAATGCTGCATTTACGGTCTACAGGCCCACTCGTGATGAGGTCATAATCATCTACAAAAGCAAAAGCCAAATGGGCCTGATGACGAGTTGGATGGTACCCCTGGAAAGCGCTGGTAACTGTGTTACCGCCGCATTTAAGGGTCCGCCCAATCTCAACTTATGAATGTTTACCCTCAGCTGGGGGTAAACATGCCAGAAAAATTCCCATTTACATCGCAATTACCGGCAGTGGTATTACTGCATGGTAATTGCACCAAAAAAACCCAAGAGACCCAATGATGAATGGGGAGTAACACTTAACACCCAACCCATGATCCGGCGGTAATAACACCGAACGGGTGGCCACTAACGCAAATAAAGTTGGGTGGTATCCCAGCCGGGATACCACTCAACTCGCAATCATGCCCGATGACTGGATCAAAACAGTAACTGAAACCAGCAATGAAAGCAGAGACCCCTTTCTGGCTATCAAACTCTGCTCCAACAAGTCTCCCCAGCCTACCAAACAGCACTCATTTGGAAAGCAACCACCTAATAGGATATGCGATGACATCAAAGCCAACCCTTCCATCCCACCTGCAGCACAGCACCCGGGTACGCACTCCCACCCCTCTCCATGACCCCCTCTGCTTCATCACCTGTTCCCTTTAAAGCCATAACTGTTCCAATGCCAGTCTAACCCCATACACCAGCAGCTTCCTGCACTTGCTCCCTGCCACCTCTGGCCGGGCGCTTTTCAGCCTGCTGAGATATTTCCCCAACGCTTCCTGTCATGGTGACCTTTGTCACTGCCATCTGCAGCAATTCCCTTGGCTTTGTGTTCGCAGTTTACTATCACACTTGATTCATTCAAAAGAGTGCCTTCTCCAGCATCTGCAAAATAAAGGGCAAAGAAGGTCAACCCAAACACACACGTTTTACCATGAGGTCACCCAAGCCAAGTGTCGTGACCTTACCTTTGATGAAAAATAGCACAGTACAAGTCATATCTATTCATTTTATACTCAACACCGTATGTCCACTGCATGGGGGGCTGGCAAGATCGTGATGTGACGAGTCACCTGCCAGTAAACAAATCGTAACTCAGTAATTATGTTGAAATAAATAAAGGATACGACATGGAGTGCCTTAGGGTTCACTCAGTTCTTGGCTCTCCTAGAAAAGTGAGGCCCACGCAGCCCCCACCCCACCCCCCAGTTTTGCCTTTTCGGCCATTGTCTGGGCCCTCAACCCCTGTTAAGGCTTCCCCCTTCTCCAGCCCAGTGTCGGTGGATGTCGCCTCTCATAGCGGTGGACTCCCTCTGAACCCCCCTAGACCTTCAGAGAGATTCTCAGTGGTGCTGTCCCCCTTATCCGGATGGCCGCAATAATTCCTGTTCTCGGGCAGTATATTATTTCCAAACGAATGGTAGATGACTTCATAGCAATGACTCTTGATCTTGGTTAATATTTGGCAACACTCGCTCTTCGTTTCCCATCATGCATTAGACTTAAGAAATGGCGTTGCTGGGGAGGAGGGGTATGGGGTCTATAGCCCCCGGTCTTTTGGTTGTAGCACCGGATAGAAGTTCAGGGGCTGCAAGCAAAAGGCTAGCTAGCCCCGAGTCCCAATAGTCCTGACATTAGCTGAGCCCCGGATCTTTTTCAGACCTAGCAACACCCCTGGATTTAAGTACTTGGGATTGTCAGAAAGGCTCCTAGCCTTTGCTTGGATGGCATGTTCATTACCAGGGAATCTTGCAGTGTAATAAGATTGACTCTTAGCTTTTTATCCAAACTCACTTTCCGAAATGCATGTGTTTGATTATCACACCTGAAATTTGGATTTTGGTAAGATTTTTTTTTTCACCGCAATGGTTTTGGGTATCAGATACGATTTTGTTTCCCAACATGCATTAGACTGGTTTAGATCACCTGACTCCTGTTCCCTGATAAGACTTGGGGCCTCATTACGAGTTTGGAGGTAGCCATGCTGTTTTTAGAGGCATGGCTACCCCCAAATTCGGGTCCCGGTCCTGTAAAAGGGTACTTACCGGGCCATTCCAACCTTGGAGGACCCGGTAATTCCCTTTCGTGGGACCCCGACCGGTACGTCCCCATTCCCATTTTAGCCCCCATAGGGCTCAATGGGAATGGGGAGGATGCTAACAACGGGCCCGTTAATGACGGGCCCGTTGTTAGCATCCTGGTCTGCTAGCGGGTCCCGCTCTGCAAGTCTGGTCTGGCCAGGCGTCCAGAGCGGGACCCACTGCAGAACTCGTAATGTGGCAGCCCGGAATGAACGGTGACGGTCCCTTACCGGCACAGTTCATTCCATGGCCGCCACATTTGTAATGAGGCCCTTGGTCTCAATAACTGTGTCTCTCGATCTAGAACAAGACGTTGTTTCCCAGCATGCATCATTCCTGATTATCACATTGGCCGCTTAGAATTTGATAGCACCTGCTTTCACCAACAATGACTCAATGTTGTATTGTGATTTTGAAGGACCTTGACATAAAGAGACAAGTGCAACTCTCACATCAAGCTGAGTCACCAAAAGTAATATGCCCATGAAACAGCCGTGTCCGCATTTCATCTGCAACCATAAGACAAATAGGAAGGGGAGAGAGCACCCAGGAGAGGTTGGGTATGGGGCACCCAGAACCATCCCTGCAGAGGAGGGGGGCACCAGAACCATCCCACCACCTTATGGAAACCTGGCAAAGACAGCGCGTTGAGCAGGGAACCCAGACTGGAACTTGGCAGAGAGGTTAGATAGGGACCAATACAGGAGCCTGGGTTTACTGTGCCATCTCGCCTGTGGTCCTGGCCAGGGCAAGCAGGGCGAGCCTAGCAAACATGCAAACCCTCTTACCTTTGCTCATGCGCCTTTTGCCATGATGCCAGTGCGAGGATGCCCAGGTCCTATAAATCCGATCTTGTGCAGGGCCAAATACGTGAGTACATGAAACCGATCCTGATGGTCCGTGGCATGGGGTGGAGTCTGGGGATCCCTTTGAGGGCCAGGCAGATGGAATTGCTCGGTCCTCCTACAAATAGTCAGTTATTTCCAAGGGCAAGTTTGTTTTTAATCAGTCACAAAGTTGTCAAAACGGTCGGGGAGTCTAGCTGGGGTATGGTGCTGGTCCTCCTCTGACGCTTTCTCCATCTCTGGTCCTACTGGCCCAGCAATCAAAGGTGTGAAGCCGCAATCACAGGTTGACGCAATGTGGAAATGAGTCAACAGTGACTCACGAGCTGCACGCCACAGTTCTCCAGCATGTAACCGGAGATGAGTCTCTCCGGGCGACAGGGTACATTGCTTTTCTGCTTCAGCATGTCATCACCTGTGTTCATAAGTGGACTTACATCTATCTGAAAGAGTTTGGCAAATTCCCAAATAGTTATTTTAGGTATATCAGGGGAGCTCACTGTTCTATCAAACACATTGCCTCAGATTAGTTCATATAACGTGGGCTATTGATTTGAAGTGTGGGGCACATCAACATACTGCACGGGGTAAGAACGGGCTATTAACCCCACACTATCTCTCCTATTTACCCCATGCAGTAAATATCACATGCACTCCCACTCATAATTAGGAGGTATTTAAAATAGCATGGTTGTCCTGGTGTTTGCCTTTCCTTGCATTTGACGTCGTACATTACATCACATTACATGGCATTTATAATGCGCGCTATAGACCCTCAGGCATTAAGGCGCGGACGACAAGGAGAAACATGAAACTAGAAACTCCGGGACCTGGAGCATCTAAAGGACAATTAGATACTGAAAACAAAAAAAAGCCAATGATCTATACTTATGTACGATACTATGTACTTAACTGGGATCACCTAGCAGTGTTTCCGTGCACTGTGTGCTGTGTAAAACATATCACTCATACATGGCTTAATACTCTACAGTTTTGTTCAGCGCCAAGAAGGTACCTTTGGTAGACGTTATGCCCCCGATCAGAATAATAGTGACCATTTATGCATGCTAAACTCAGAATAATAGTGACCATGTATGCATGCTAAACTCAGAATAATAGTGACCATTTATGCATGCTAAACTCAGAATAATAGTGACCATTTATGCATGCTAAACTCAGAATAATAGTGACCATGTATGCATGCTAAACTCAGAATAATAGTGACCATTTATGCATGCTAAACTCAGAATAATAGTGACCATGTATGCATGCTAAACTCAGAATAATAGTGACCATTTATGCATGCTAAACTCAGAATAATAGTGACCATGTATGCATGCTAAACTCAGAATAATAGTGACCATGTATGCATGCTAAACTCAGAATAATAGTGACCATTTATGCATGCTAAACTCAGAATAATAGTGACCATGTATGCATGCTAAACTCAGAATAATAGTGACCATTTATGCATGCTAAATTCAGAATAATAGTGACCATGTATGCACGCTAAACTCAGAATAATAGTGACCATTTATGCATGCTAAACTCAGAATAATAGTGACCATTTATGCACGCTAAACTCAGAATAATAGTGACCATGTATGCACGCTAAACTCAGAATAATAGTGACCATTTATGCATGCTAAACTCAGAATATTAGTGACCATGTATGCATGCTAAAATCAGAATAATAGTGACCATGTATGCACGCTAAACTCAGAATAATAGTGACCATTTATGCATGCTAAACTCAGAATAATAGTGACCATTTATGCACGCTAAACTCAGAATAATAGTGACCATGTATGCACGCTAAACTCAGAATAATAGTGACCATGTATGCATGCTAAACTCAGAATAATAGTGACCATTTATGCACGCTAATCTCAGAATAATAGTGACCATGTATGCATGCTAAACTCAGAATAATAGTGACCATTTATGCATGCTAAACTCAGAATAATAGTGACCATTTATGCATGCTAAACTCAGAATAATAGTGACCATGTATGCATGCTAAACTCAGAATAATAGTGACCATGTATGCATGCTAAACTCAGAATAATAGTGACCATTTATGCATGCTAAACTCAGAATAATAGTGACCATGTATGCATGCTAAACGCAGAATAATAGTGACCATTTATGCATGCTAAACTCAGAATAATAGTGCCCATGTATGCACGCTAAACTCAGAATAATAGTGACCATTTATGCATGCTAAACTCAGAATAATAGTGACCATTTATGCATGCTAAACTCAGAATAATAGTGACCATTTATGCATGCTAAACTCAGAATAATAGTGACCATGTATGCATGCTAAACTCAGAATAATAGTGACCATTTATGCATGCTAAACTCAGAATAATAGTGACCATGTATGCATGCTTAACTCAGAATAATAGTGACCATTTATGCATGCTAAACTCAGAATAATAGTGACCATGTATGCATGCTAAACTCAGAATAATAGTGACCATTTATGCATGCTAAACTCAGAATAATAGTGACCATGTATGCACGCTAAACTCAGAATAATAGTGACCATTTATGCATGCTAAACTCACAATAATAGTGACCATTTATGCATGCTAAATTGACTTTGAGATCCCTCGAGACAATTTCCCTTGTGAACCATGGTGCTCTCATCACAGTAACACGAAATAAATTATTTATTACATTTTATGGAAACATATTTTAAATGTACTTGTAAATACTCTGCCCTTTTGTGTCAGTGGAAGTATTTTGCGTACCCCCACGACAATGCCTTCTAGGCATCGCTTATTGCAGGCCGCACCTCGATTGTACTTGTAGCCTACCTCTTTCTTTCATTTTAACCTGTCAGGATGATGTACTCCTTGGTATAGTGCACTTTGATATTTGCCCCACATGCACTGTTATTATTTTTATTATTATTTTTGTATTTATTGAGAGCGGGCCTAGGTTCGAGAAGCAACAGAGCACTTTACAGAGGTATACAATAGTACAGATGCATAACTGAGCGGGGGTAGGATACAGAGAGGCACAGAGGAGGGTTACAGCTGTACAGGGCGGCGAGGGAAAAGGGGCGGACTGCATCTAACAAGTGAGGAGGCGCGGGGCGATGTGAGGGTATAGGTGTTGAGGAGGAGAGACTCCTTGAAGAGGTGGTTCTTGCGTTGTTTTCTGAATTGTTGAAAGGTGGGGGCAAGTCTGGATCCGACCAGGAAAAGGTTCCTTAGGCATTGGCAGAGAAGGCTAGTTTTCTGGTCCTTTCCTTTATGCAGCGGCAGACTGTGATAGTTGCTTTTTGGTATAGTGCACTGTGATAGCTGCTCCCCTTGTACTGTGATAGTTGCTTTTTGGTATAGTGCACTGTGATATCTGCTCCCCATGCACTCTGATAGTTGCTCTTTGGTATAGTGCACTGTGATATCTGCTCCCCATGCACTGTGATAGTTGTTTTTTGGTATAGTGCACTGTGATATCTGCCCCTCACCCCCATTCACTGTGATTGTTGCTTCTTGGTATAGTGCACTGTGATATCTGCCTCCCATGCACTGTGATAATTGCTTCTTGATATAGTGCACTGTGATATCTGCCTCTCATGCACTGTGATAGTTGCTTTTTGGCATAGTGCACTGTGATATCTGCTCCCCATTGACTGTGATAGTTGCTTCTTGCTATAGTGTACTGTGATATGTGCCCCTGTGTACTGTGATAGTTGCTTCTTGCTGTAGTGATATGTGCTTCCCGTGCACTGTGATAGTTGCTTCTTGGTATACTGCACTGTGATATCTGCCCCCAATGTAATGTTATAGTTGCTTCTTGTTTAGTGCACTGTAATATCTGCTCTCCATGCACTATAATAGTTGGTTCTTGGTATAGTGCACTGTGATATCTGCCCCCAATTTAATGTTATAGTTGCTTCTTGCTTACTTCACTGTGATATCTGCCCCCATGCACTGTGATAGTTGCTTCTTAGGAAAGTGCACTGAGATATTTGTTATCTGCTATTGGCACTGTGATGTTGGCCCCGGCTGCTTGTGCTATGGTGTATGTACCCCTGGTGTGTGCTGGTGTTTACTCCCTTCTATCTGCATTACACTCTAGTAACCTTTTCATGTCCCCACCATGACTGGCAGCACAACCCACCACTCTACATGACACTAAAGGCAAGAGCCAGAGCCACCATAATGCACTGATCCGAAAAGCACAAACCCATGTCGGTCACCCCACAAAGCCACAATGCTGAAGCAACGAAACAGACAGCAGCAATATGTTCCCCCAGATGTTATATGTAGCGGCTGCAGCCGGGTCCGAAGGTGTGCTTTGTGGCCAGAGCTGTCATTATGGCGCTTCCTATCTGGCTATGAAACACAGTGTCATTCTAGGAGCTGTGGTTAATAGTCAAAAGCCTGCCCAGTAGGAAGCAATTCATGGTAAATGGAGTCAAGGGGGCAAGTTCATCTTCAGTGGCACTTCCGTTCATATGCACAATTCAAATTCTTCACGGATAGTGATAATGTTTGGTTTGTTACTGATGTCCGCCACCACAGCTCAGGGTAGACGATTGGTTAATTGAATACTTTCAAAAATGGACAAAGCTGACTGCATGTTTTGGAAGCAAAAAAAAGACGTTTTTTGCAATGCCACAATTTGTATCCATCTAATGCAGAACATGTTGCTTTCCTGTTGCAAGTGATGAAAAAAGCAAGCAGCTTGAATTGCTTATCTGGCCAGCCCACGGCAGAATATACTGTCACCTCAAGGTGTCGCAATGTCACGTGTGAACAGGACATCCACCCCTTCCTCGTGTTCTTACATTCTGTCACTTGCAGCTCCAAGTTTATGATATGAAAGCAGAACTACTAGTACCAGAATGCAGATAAACACACAGCAGAGGATGCACGACTCAAACCTGACATGCGTGTGAGCCAGAACTCTGGGCTCTCGGGAGCCCCTGTTCCATATAGTGCACACCATCAGTTTAATTGTGCTCTGCACCTTGTCGTGCAAGTACAACAGTCAGGTGAAGTTGCCCAATGCCCCGTGTGAGCAGTCCGCCCAAACCGGATTGTCTGTTATCTTTGCATTCGGCTTTAGTAGTTCTGTTTACAGTGTAAAAATCATGCTGTACCAGCACAACCATGGAAAGCACCAAACCCGGCCGGGGCGTGGCTTGGAGACATATATGTATATATATCTTCTCAGGCACCCTCTCAAGCACCCTCACATAGAGTAACCTAGTAGTAGTGGGGATATAGTTCAAGTCTAAGGATGCACACTGCTGCAGACTGAAGACTCAGGGCTGGAGTGAGGTGTCAGCCAAGTCCAGGGAGCAGCCCCCTCTCTGTAGACCTCATACTTCCCGTCCTATTCAGACTCAGAGGCACGAGCAATGCATTGTTTAGGATCGGCGAGAGTCCATTGGTGTCTTCTGTCGATAGTGGGAAGTGAGGCCAGAGTGTGTATTATTTATTCTTTTTAAAAGCGCATAGACCAGGTCCGAGATAAAGTGAAGTACTGCCACGGGACACCAGGTGCTTAGTCTGCTCTGAAAAAGGTGTGATATAAGAGGAGAGAGATGTGTTACCCAAAAATGCCGATATATATATATATATATATATATATATATATATATATATATATATATATATATATATATATATATATATATCAGACTGCCCAATGTCAAGTGTTAGACACTCTACCAGCCATGGCCTCCAAGACTGCCTAACCCTGTACAGCTGATACCTGTGGATCCGCCTCTACGCAGGGAAGTTTACACTTCCCTATTGTGTAAGGGAGCACAATGTCATGAACGTAAATAAACAAACAAATCGAGACCAGCAAAAATCGCCCATCTTCCCCTTGACAGCGCAGCAGATCTGGTTCTGAGTGTTTTTCAGAAATGAGTGTAACTGGAGGAATGAAGTTAGATTACAATAGTGGCCATTCGTGGCCATTCGTGTTTTCAACATTAGCGGCCTGCAGCATGTTCTTACTCAGAATGTACGTTTCATGTGAGCGACTACTATATGGCTAAGCTGTCCAAGTTGCACCACTTCCCCACTTTGCTGCTTGGAAATCCCATCATAACTACACCCATACAGTTTCTGGGAAAAATATTCCCCCGGCAGTAGACTGACACCTGCCGTCCTTTATTTCCTCATGAGCAAGGGGATTGGCTCTAGTAGATGACAGTTCAAGGTAATTAAGCCTTTCACATATATATGTCCGAATATGCAGGCCCACTGTTCTTATGCCTTCTGCATGTCATTAATAGGTGCTAGGATTACTTGACATGAACATTCTTTTAATGACTTCCGGACCATGAAACAGCATGTCCTTTCCACTAGAGTCTTCGCTGTGTATGTGTGTACCTTACAGATCACACCCACACACACACACAGTCACACATACCCTCTGCAGCACGCCCTCAACCCACTGAGCTGTGATGTGTGTATCTAAACACATCACACCAATCAACCCTTAAATGATATCTAGACATACGTTTTTTCACCAAGTGTTACAACTTCCCAAATGATTATTTGTGGTAAATCTGCATATATTGCTGATGTTAATTCTGTTTTTGAAATTGACATCTGCTAATGAGACCCCACTTTCCTAATGCTCCATGCCAAAAAGCAAAATACGCACACGTATGTTTCTGTGACCGTTTCCTGACATTCCCAGCAGCTGTACTGACTTGGCAGCAGAGCAAGTTCAAAGAGTGCATGTGTATTTCTTAACACAGATGGCGGAACTCAAAGTTCCAACAAGCAGAGCTGTCTTTTTAACTTTACACAACTCTGTTTCAAAATATCATAATTGTGTACCCTAGCAGACTGGTGTCAGCTATTACTGTAAACCATGTCTAGTTTTGACGAGGTGGCTACTGATATTAAACAGCAACAAGCCTTATTGTCATGTACTGTCAGCTTGGTGAGCTGTGACTCATTCATGAGCTGAAAGGTCCTGGTGTGTGTGAGAATTTCTGGGTAGGGTGTAACCACAACAACCATGGTGGGGTCCAGCCTATCTTCCATCTCCCTTGTAAGGTGTCTCCTTCCTCCAGGGAACAGGAACACTCCCTTCAAGGTTCCCTTGGTTCTGATGCTTCAAAGACATTCCTGCCATTAAAATGGCCACCTCACAGTAGGGTGCTGACTGCTGAAGACCTATTGATGCAGGCAGACAGAGAACCGGGACTACGTTCGAGTAACCCAGGTGAAAGGTCAGTCACAGAGGGGTCTCACTATCTTGGATTTTGCTAGGGCTCACAAGCTTCCTCTGCTGAATCCCCAATTCCTGAAGACAAGGCACTTGGGTATGACATCAGCTCGCAATGTACACTTGTTAGGGCAGCCAGGATTGGATCTTGGTCAACAGGCATGCTGTAGACCAATTTACTGTAGCATTTTGCCTATGTAAGGACGGGAGCTCCCCTTAGTTGATTAATTTGAGTACCATTCTTGAAGAAGGATTCACCTCAAACTCTCTTGGGGCTATAGACTGCCCCAAAGCCTTCTACCATAGGGGTGAAAACACAGAGCCCAAAGGAAGAGGAGATCTCTTCTCCATAACCATCCCAAGGGCCTATTTGCAAGGGCCAGTCGGCTGGGCAAGGCCTACTGCAATTCAGGCACTTGTACCCAGGACCCTGCCACTGGAGATGAAAGAACCCTGCAAGTGCTCTCTACAAACCATCCTGGCTGGCAAAGGCAGCAGAAAGGGCCCACCTTGCTCCTGAGAACCTGATCTCTGTCTCCCATCGGCTGCAAAGGCCAAGGAGCAGCCCAAAGCCTCTTTTCTGCCTCCAGGCCCTTTTTGAGATGGCTCGACACTGCTTGACTCACTTTGAGCTACTATATGACCTGTGAGGCTGGCAAAGGCAGAAGCAAAGACTCAACTTGCTCCTGAGACTCTGGCCTGGGTCTCCCATTGGCTGCAAAGGCCAAAGAGCAGCCCAAAGCCTCTTTTCTGCCTCAAGATTCTTTTTGGGATGGCTTGACACTGCTTGACTCACTTCGAGCTACTCTATGACCTGTGATACTGCCTTTCACACTTCAAGTACTTTGAAGCAGACCCATTAAAACAGACATCCTGGAACCAATCACTTGCTTAACTCTGTGAAAGTAAGCGGCTCACCACATCTCGACTGAAGATTTGACCCAATCGAAGCATTGTCTCAACCAGACTCAAATGCCAACTCAACCTGCTGGAAGTCATTGACTCGCTCATCTTGAACATAACTCAATCCAGCAGACACATCATCTTGACTTCGTCTCAACTGCCGACTCATCTAGCTAGAAGACATCGACTTGACCCATCTTGATCACCGACTCAATCCACCGGGAGCCTACACCCCGACCTGTCTCAACGATGACTCACCATGTCAGAAAGAACTACTTAACCATCTTGACGCCGGCTTGACTGAAGTAAAGCACCTAGATGCCTCCTGGCTTGACCATGATGAGCCCCGAAGATTAAAAAAAAAAGGTATTTGAAGAGGCCCTGTCTGAAGGACCCTAGTGACTTCGGAACCCCTTCTTTACCTTTTGGAATACATATTCATTACCTTTGACATTTTGCTGCTGACATCTTTGCCTGAACATGCATTTCTACCAACCCTTTCATTTCAATTATGCTTTCTCTGTGTTTTCTCTCACAGGGATTGGCCAATAGTGTTTTTATTAGTTGCATGCTTTTTTGTTTGTTGAATTTAGATTAGATTTGTATAGCATCTTGGTTGGGCAGTCATTGATTTTGGTACCCCTGTACTATTGTTGTTTGTGTTGCTTCTTTAGCAGCTTACACCCCTCCTGAAGAGCGTAGCCTGGCCTTGGACTCTGCTACCCCAAACTGTGAAGGAGGTATACTTATCATGTCAGGCTGTGCCTCGCTTGTTTTTATGATTGGAAGTGCTGCTAGTTTAGTAGTAGTTTCAGGCTGAGTAGGTACTTTAGCCACTACCCATCCCTGTACTCCTGCAGAGTAGTAGTCTTTTTGTCATAGCCCTTTTGGACGTTCAGAGTAAATCATACTTTTGTATTGTCAGGTTGATTTACCAGGTGGTTTGATGCTTTGCAATTCAGCTTTATTAAATTTTTAGTACAAGTGTAGCTTTTGAAAAACAACAATGCAGAAAGATTTGAATGTTGACGTAAAACAAAAAATGGGAGGAGATAAAGGGGTCATTGTGCTTAGGGCAATACCACCACACATATTTACCATGACTGCCATATAGGATTGGAATCAGTCACGGTAGATTCATGGCTGTCATTTTGGGTTTGGTGGGGCTACTAGCTGCAGCCCCTGAGCTTCAGTTTGGTAGACATGTGATATTGCTTGCGACCCCCTACAACCAATGAGATTATAAGGCAGTGAGTCAGGCAAAGAGTGGAGATGAAACTTTAAGGAAAAGTGCAGTAAATGATGCTGTAATTTGTCATTTACGACGTGTCCTCTTCATATTCATTGCAGTTGTACATTAGACTTCAGAATGCATGAATTATTAAAATCATTAAATGCTTGGATTTTTATTCATGCTTTGGCAGACAGCCCTATAATCTTTCCTTTGTACCACTCTCCATTGGACAGTGTGACATGGTCAGTTTTAGAGCAGCAATATTATTGCTTATGATGTTATTAAGGCTAAAGGTCATGTGATGTCATCAGGGAGGAGAGTCAAAGGACGCATGATGCCACAAGCCCCTCGCATTTTGGTCAAGGCATAACCCTGCGTGTATTACGGTAAGCATACTCCAGAAAGGTGGCACCATTTCAAACATCAACGGGCATTAAAGCACCACCCCATTTGAGCCATAAGAGATAGATGTGCCAGACCGGCATGACATGGATCTAGTTGAAAAGAGGTGCATGTGCCAGACCGGCATGACATGGATCTAGTTGAAAAGAGGTGGATGTGCCAGACCGGCATGACATTGATATAGTTGAAAAGAGGTGGATGTGCCAGACCGGCATGACATGGATCTAGTTGAAAAGAGGTGGATGTGCCAGACCGGCATGACATGGATCTAGTTGAAAAGAGGTGGATGTGCCAGACCGGCATGACATGGATCTAGGTGAAAAGAGGTGGATGTGCCAAACCGGCATGACATGGATCTAGTTGAGGGCTCCACTAGAACCCTCGATAGTGCTACAATGGCCTTGTTGTATATATACCCAATTTAAAGCAGGGCGAAGCATGTGCCACGTGGAAAGAAGCAGTACAATGACCTGCCCGCGTTCAGACTGCAGTGTGAGAGAACTCCCACATCCCATTGCTGGATGAAACCCCGTGGCAGCTCCTAGGAAGTCGACATTTCAGGCGCCCCCTTGCAAAGTATCTCCTAATATGTTTTTAATTTTACCAACCAACAATTTTATTAAACCAGTTTTATTACACAAACGAAACATTAACAATGATTGCAGTGTACACCACATTTTGTGTATATCTCGCTGGCACCATTCCTTTCCCACCTATGCACCAACGCATTGCCCCTCAGCTACTGGCTGGTCCTCATCGATATAAACAACGTCATTTTATGAAGGCGCCCTGCTCGGGGAATGCCTCGCCCATCTGCATATGTACAACAGCTACTTGGAAATGTGTCTCGTATGAAAATATGGCACACCTCAAACTGAATAGTCTCTTCAGTGTGGCCAGTTTTTTTTAAATAAAGTGGACCAATTTGATGTGTCACGGCTCTAGTTTTATCCAATGTTACTAACCAAGTATGCTTGGAAATGTACTCATTGCGTTACATTTTATTGAAAGCACCCCATTGTGTATGCTTAAACAGCGTGTTCCACAAAATACCAATTCCAATTTGCAATTGGTGGCAACTTATTATTGGTGCCTGAAACTGTTTTATGTCCCACCCACGCCGACCCCGTACTTACCCTATTGACTCTTGCACTCCGAATCCATGGTTTCCATACGACCCACTCTCCTTCTGTCGAATAATAATTGTTTATTGGCAGTTGAATGTCTGGATAATGGCAGATCATGTTCTTACAATTCTAAGTATGTTGGCTGTTTTTGCAACTGAAGTTTAGTGTGGCAGTGAAAGATATTATTGAGAGGAGCACAGGGAGATGGAGGTACTAGATAGTGAAAGTTAGGCAAAGGGGCGGGGCAAAAAAAGGATCTTACCCCATATAAGAAAAGGACATGTCACAGTGGACATGGTTTCAGAATCCATTCCTTCTGTCACTCACACTCCTGTCAGTGAGGAATGTCTTACTCATGTTAGTATCCTCCTGGGAGTATGGGGTGGCGGAGATGCAACTGCTAAATGTAGTAGCATGAATGAAGGAACACTGGCCATGCAGCACTACCATGCCCCACTCATACACACACGTGCTCATATGCATACCCCACACACACACTACACACCAACCTATATACAAATCCAAGCATGTTCGTGTGTGCACACATGTGCACATACATACACACACTACATACACGGACACACAAATGTACACTCGTAAATGCATATAAGCACACTCGTACACCGCCTCACATAAACACTTCTAATGAATGCTTATCGAAACACGTGTGTTTTGGCGAGACGGTGGGTACATCACAGGCAGATGACTTAGTGCACTTGCAAACATCCCACCGCCTCTGCTTATGCACCCTGTGTCCCTGTCACACGAAAACACGTGCACAGACCCACATATGTATAAATGTAGTGTTCAGCTTCGAAATGCCCAGCTCTTCTCTTGCCATGGAACATTGCGCTATACACCTAAAACAGAACCAAAACTTCTGGCTCTATAGCGCGCGTGCAAACACACAATCATCCTCACATATTCTAACATTAACGCAAGCGGGAACACACTCATTCCTACCGACGTGACTGCTGTCAGTGTCAGACATGGAGGAAGGGCTGTGTTATTTACAGTTGCTATAAAGTGACATAGAAGTTCTCTTGACAGACAAGTGGTTTTATTATGACCTTCCTTACAAGCAGAGCGACTCCGACACAGAGAGGACTGGTCAGAGAGAACTGAAAAAACAGGTTCCCTTTTGATGCCGCCTGCGCAGCACTCGGCCAGCCTCTGATGGCTCCTCCCTGCCCGTGTGCGCAGCATCCAGGGTGAGTCTTAGACTCACTGAGTCTGTGCTTGGGTCCTGGCTGGCATGCATGTGCACGCATTTAAAAAATAAAACTGAAATGCAAGTCAGCAGGAGGGTGTAGCCATACAGACGTGGTGGGAGACGGGATATGATTTTGAAATTAAAAAAAAAGAATGCTAACACGGTGCAGCGCACCAAGGCCTCTGCGTTGCTGCTGGCGTGTCGACTGCTGACCTGCCCTAGTGCTCAGATGAGGTGCTGAAAAAAGAGTGCCGGATAGGATGGTACCCAGCCCCGGCAAACACCAGCAGCACAAATTAAGCACTGACGGGGCCCCCACAAGAAGTGGGGCCCTTAGGCCGGTGCCTACTTTACCTATTGTAATCCGGCACTGCCACATCATTGTCGTGGCTTGCACTACCTAAGTATCAGAGCATGCAGGGGTCAGTGCCCCAAGCAGTACAACACAGGCAATGCTTTTGGCAAACAGCATGTCAGAATTCCTCTTCACTGGTTGACCCCGTAGTGTAGAAGATGAATTCTTCCCACCAATGTACCCCTCTGAATGGTACCAATCACACATACAGAGGGATCAATTAATTGAAAGATGTATGGAATTCCCGTCGAGAGCCACATAGCTGTAGATGGAAGGAAGCACAATTAGTATCCAAGTATACTTATAGGCTTCAAGCAGTTACTAACACTCCTTCCCCACTAACCTGAGCAAGGGAAGAGCTGGTCTCTGAGCATGGGTCGTATTTCGTAGTAAATACTGCAAAACAAAACACCCTTCTGGTTACTGCCCCTTAAGTACAAGGCTGCCCCTTAAGTACAAGGCTGCCAACAATACTTTAACTGTACAATAACTTCTTACCAGACTTTCCAATATTGTTGCACACGTAGTCACTGACACAGACTAGTTAAACGAGGAAACCAAACTCCGTATGGTTTACACGAAATGTATCAACAGAAAGTTACCACTCCCGCGGAGCAGCTGATGCTGTCCCACGGAGCAGCGGAGGCTGTGTCGTTGAACGGCTAACGCCTCCCACGTTGCAGCGGAGGCTGTCCCATGGCGCAGCAGAGGCTGTGTCGCTGGGCGGCTAACGCTTCCCACGTTGCAGTTGCAGTACAAGAAGTACAAGAAGTCACCTAGTAACGCAATCCTTTAAACAAACCGGGTCGGAACCACACAGACAGAATAGACCAAGGAGTAGGCAATTTCAAATCCAAGGACAGAAGGCGAAGGTCGAAAAAACCAGGATATCACCGAAGTACAGTAACAGACAAGGAAGATCCAAAAATCAAAGTCGGGTTCAAAAGCAGGGAGTCAAGAAACCAGGGAATCAGGAAACAAGGTCAAGAACGAAAAAACTCCAAAATACAATGCTTGATCAGAAGCACCGAACAAGCAGTGAGGCAGGGTTAAATAACCAGGAACACATGATCAGCGCCGTGACCCAGCACGTACGTTGCGTCTCCCTAGCAACGTATTGCCTAACTTCCATGGCAACCTCCAGCAGCCTCGGAAAGCCGGGTTTTGAAGTACTCATTTCCTGGTTGCACGAATCGTGCATAGCCTGGTACGAAACCTTGCACGCATAACAGTACCCTCCCCTAAAGACGGGTCCCGTCCCTTCGAGGACCAGAACTCCGATACCAATCGAGGAGCATGAATATGACTTACAGGTTCCCAGGTTCTCTCTTCCGGACCGTATCCTTTCCAATCCACATAATACATCCTGACACCCCTGGAAACCTTGGTATCCAATATTTTGTGGACTTCATACTCATCTTCACCCTTCACAGACAGCGGAGGCGGGCGGGAAGGGAGCGTGGTACCAGGATGAAAAAACTTAACAAGAGATACATGGAAGACACAGCCGTACAACAACAGGATTTATCACCACCGTGATGACAAATGGCCCGATGTAGCGTGGGAGAAGTGCCCGTCTACCAGGAATATGCAAATTTCTCGTGGACAGCCAAACCTTACCCCCCACTGCGTATGTAGGGGCCGGAGAACGACGGATGTCAGCAAAACGTTTGGCATTGGACTGAGCATTTTTGAGATGAAGTTTGACCTGCGTCTGTATTGAAACAAGCTGCTGAATACAAGTGGAAGCCGCGGGGTGACGTGTAGGAAGAGCCGGAGAGAGAGGCATCGACCTAGGGTGCCTACCATATAAAGCAAAAAATGGCGAAGAGCGTGTAGATGTATGGAGAGAGTTATTATAGGCAAATTCTGCCATAGAAAGTAACGAAAGCCAGGTGTCCTGATACTGATGAGTAAGGCACCTAAGATACTGTTCCATAGTTGAGTTGAGGCGTTCGGTCTGTCCGTCCGTTTGAGGATGGTACGAGCTGGAATACCTTTCATCAATACCAAAAGAAGCGGTAAGGGATTTCCAGAAACGAGACGTAAATTGCGAGCCCCTATCCGAAATGATAATACAAGGGAGGCCAAAAAAACGGAAAACATTCTTTAGGAACAGATCCGCCAAGGCTGGGGCGGCAGGGAGACCCTGACAAGGTACGAACAACGCCAGCTTGGTAAAATAATCAATGACCACCCAGATGGTGTTGAAACCAGAAACCGGGGGCAAGTCCACCACAAAATCCATGGAAATCATGTACCACAGATAGTCAGGAACAGGCATAGACTGAAGTAAGCCTACAGGTTTGGAATGTGAACTTTTACATTGAGCACATACATAACAAGAAGCGATGTGTTCTGCAACATCTTTAGCCATAGAAGGCCACCAGCACCACCGTTGTAGAAGATCGAGGGTCTTCTTCGTACCCGGGTGTGCTGCTAACATCGAATCATGGCACCACTTGATGGCCTTCTTACGAATACCACTATCTGGAAGGAACAGCACACCCTTGATATGAGGCAAACTGTTAATAACTTCAATATTAAGTTTAGCTGCTTCAGTAGGATTGACTCTCACCCATTTCTGTAATTCATCCCGCAAGGTAGGTTGTAAGGTACAAGCACAAATCACCTGATATGGCAATAAAGGTTGATCATCTGTACTTGGAGGAGATGACTCGCCATGGATGCGTGAAAGAGCATCATCCTTCGTGTGCAAAGAACCGGGGCGGTATGTTATGGTGAAGTTGAACATTGAAAAGAACTCATGCCACCTAGCATGCCTGGCAGTAGAACACTTAACTGACTGTAAAGCTACTAAATTTTTGTGATCAGTGAAAACCTGAACTGGGTATGCTGTACCCAATAAATGATGTCGCCAGGTCAGGAATGAGTCTCGTACCGCTAACAACTTCCTTTTCAGTAATAGTGTAGTTTCGTTCATAGGATGTCAATTTCCTTGAATGAAATGCCACCGGATGCAACCCCTTGGTTTCCGGCCATTCCTGAGACAATATGGCACCAAGGGCAATGTCTGAAGCATCAGCTTCTACCACAAAGGGAAGACCAGGATTAGGGTGTTGAAGCACTGGCGCGCTAGTAAATGCAGCTTTGAGACTCTGGAAGGCTTGATCACAAACCCTGTCCCAAAGAAAAACCTTTTTGTTGCTTGTTAAGGCTGTTAATGGGGCGACCAAAGCAGAAAAATCCCTAATAAACCTCCTGTAGAAATTTGCAAACCCCAAAAAGGATTGTAGAGCTTTCAACAAGGTGGGCGGGGGCCACTCTAAAACCACATTAACCTTAGATTGACTCATTTGAATTCTTTTACTGGTTATGTCATACCTGAGAAATTCCACTTCTGAAGCATGGAAAATACACTTCTCTAACTTAGCAAACAGATTGTTTTCACGCAGTCTATGCAACACGCGATCAACGTGTATTACATGTACCTCATGGGATGCGGAATATATCAAGATGTCGTCCAAGTAAACTATCAGAAATTGGTCCATCATGTCATGAAAAACATCATTGATGAAATATTGAAACGTAGCGGGGGCATTACAGAGTCCAAATGGCATGACTCTGTATTCAAACAATCCATACCTGGTTTTGAAGGCCGTTTTCCACTCATCTCCGCTACGGATTCTTACTAAATTGTAAGCACCGCGTAGATCCAATTTGGTGAATACAACCGACGAACCCAGTTGATCCAGGAGAACAGAGATGAGAGGAATGGGATATTGATTCCTAACAGTGATGGAATTGAGAGCCCTATAATCAATGCACGGACGGAGATCCCCCTCTTTTTTGGGCACGAAAAATTAGGGAGAAGCCGCCGGTGAACGAGAGGGGCGTATAAACCCTGATTTTAGAGACTGATCTATGTTTTCTTTTCGAACGAGATCTTCTTTGTGGGTTAAGGAATAGATCCTCCCTGACGGTAGCTTACCACCAGGAACCAGATCGATAGGACAGTCGTAGGGTTTGTGCGGGGGCAAAACCGAACCACCTCCTTCATCGAACACATCTTTGAATTCAGAATATTCTGTAGGCAAAACACTGGTTATAACCGCTCTAACAGTAGAGGCAATGTCCAATAGAGAATGGCAAGGACTATTTGCTGGGAGCTTGTTCTTCCAACACAGATTCTCACAATATTCTTAGATAAATTCAATCCTACCTAAGTGCCAGTCAATGGTTGGATTGTGTAACCGTAACCACGGAAGCCCCAATATGAGCTTGAACTGAGGTGCAGTTATAAGATCAAAGAAAATAATTTCTGTATGTCCCATTATAGTCTCCATTGCCAAATCCTCTGTTTGCTGGATCACCATTCCAGAAACCAGGGAAGAGCCATCCGCAGCGTTCACGTCTATAGGATTCACTTTATCTATAATAGGAAGACCCAGATCTCTGGCATACAAGGTATCAATATAGTTTCCTGTAGTGCCAGAATCTATGATTGCTGTGGCTTGAACAATTTTGTCTTGTGATAGCTTGAAATTCACCTCCATTTCAACAGATTGAACTAGCAGGGAGTCCTTGAAAACGTAATTACTCGGCAATTGGACTCCTTTCATTGCCGAGCTTTCGCGTTTCCCTGTCTTTTGGAGGGCTTCTTGGTGCAAGATTTCAATAGATGTTCCGATGATCCACAATAGAAACACAGATTGTTTTTCTTACGATTCTCTCTTTCTTCTGGTGAAAGAGGACCTCGAGTAGCTGCCCCGATCTGCATTGGTTCTGGTGCAACAGCAGACGATGTAGGGTTGATGTGGACGTCAGGAGCCACACCTCGTTTCTCCCCTTTTCGAGCTGCCTTGCGGGCGTCTATCTGAAGGACTAGTTCCAGTAGTTCTGGAAAAGAAGCTGGTACTACTGGAACCATAGCCAGGGTATCTTTTAAGGTTTCGGATAATCCCTTGTAAAACAAAGAGGCCTTCTTATCATCAGGCCAGCCCGTCTCAGCCGCTAATTGATTGAACTTTGCTAAATAGCCCAAAAGCGTCATATCCCCTTGCTGCAAACTTAACAATTCCAAGTCCATGACTTGGGGCTTGTATTGAGTATCGAATACTTTCCCCATCGCTTCAAACAAGGCGTCACAATCGAACAGTAAAGGACTTCCCACTTCCAAAAGAGGATTAGCCCAGGCAGCGACTGTCCCTCCAAGATGGGACAGTAGGAAGGCTGCCTTTGTTGTAGAATCAGGAAAAGAACCAGGTTGACATAGAAAATGTAAGCGACATTGATTTAGAAACGTCCTGAAATGTTTTGGTTCCCCATGGAATCTCTCCGGTGGGGCCAAAGGAAATTGAGACGTAACATATACTGGCCCGGCCCCCGCCTGTGCAGGTTCCAGTACCGGGGCAGCCGGTAGTACTGGTGCTGCTTGAGGCATTGGCTGTATAGCCGTTTGGAGTTCCAGAATTTGTTGTTGAGTAGTGGCATGAGCATTAGCCATATCTGTTCTCAGATCTGCCACTAATTGGAGGAGGTTAGTTAAGGTCTCGTTGGGGTCCATGTTTAAAGGCTTCTAATTATGTCAGAATTCCTCTTCACTGGTTGACCCGGTAGTGTAGAAGATGAATTCTTCCCACCAATGTACCCCTCTGAATGGTACCAATCACACATACAGAGGGATCAATTAATTGAAAGATGTATGGAATTCCCGTCGAGACCCACGTAGCTGTAGAAGGAAGGAAGCACAATTAGTATCCAAGTATACTTTTAGGCTTCAAGCAGTTACTAACACTCCTTCCCCACTAACCTGAGCAAGGGAAGAGCTGGTCTCTGAGCATGGGTCGTATTTCGTAGTAAATACTGCAAAACAAACCACCCTTCTGGTTACTACCCCTTAAGTACAAGGCTGCCAACAATACTTTAACTGTACAATAACTTCTTACCAGACTTTCCAATATTGTTGCACACGTAGTCACTGACACAGACTAGTTAAACGAGGAAACCAAACTCCGTATGGTTTACACGAAATGTATCAACAGAAAGTTACCACTCCCGCGGAGCAGCCGATGCTGTCCCACGGAGCAGCGGAGGCTGTGTCGCTGGATGGAAAGCGCTCCCACGTTGCAGCAGAGGCTGTCCCCCGGCGCAGCGGAGGCTGTGTCGCTGGACGGCTAACGCCTCCCACATTGCAGCAGATGCTGTCCCACAGCGCAGCGGAGGCTGTGTCGTTGAACGGCTAACGCCTCCCACGTTGCAGCGGAGGCTGTCCCACGGCGCAGCGGAGGCTGTGTCGCTGGGTGGCTAACGCTTCCCACGTTGCCGTTGCAGTACAAGAAGTACAAGAAGTCACCTAGTAACGCAATCCTTTAAACAAACCGGGTCAGAACCACACAGGCAGAATAGACCAAGGAGTAGGCAATTTCAAATCCAGGGACAGAAGGCGAAGGTCGAAAAAACCAGGATATCACCGAAGTAGCGTAACAGACAAGGAAGATCCAAAAATCAAGGTCGGGTTCAAAAGCAGGAGTCAAGAAACCAGGGAATCAGGAAACAAGGTCAAGAACGAAAAAGCTCCAAAATACAATGCTTGATCAGAAGCACCGAACAAGCAGGGAGGCAGGGTTAAATAACCAGGAACACATGATCAGCGCCGTGACCCAGCACGTACGTTGCGTCTCCCTAGCAACGTATTGCCTAACTTCCATGGCAACCTCCAGCCGCCTCGGAAAGCCGGGTTTTGAAGTACTTGTTTCCTGGTTGCACGAATCGTGCGTAGCCTGGTACGAAACCCTGCACGCATAACACAGCATTCAACCACATTTATCACAAAATGCAACAATACATACATCTTTTTCCATAATTCATATCCAAAGGAACATGTTCTACTCTAACAAATGCATTTCACATCTAATCAAGCATGAGCCATGAGAAACCTCTCAGTTTCTAGGCATGGGGTGGTGCCTACTGTTAAGCACTCGGACATAAGAGTGATCATGGGAGACAAGGTAAACTCTCCCGACCCAACCATCTCCTGGTCCTGCTCCCCTGGACCTTACCAGGTCAGGATCTTCCTGGGAGCAGCTCCCTGTTAACTGTACCGCATGGGCCAAAGGGTCAGGACAAAACATTTGTGGTGAAACAACAGGAATCTGCACTGAATGGTGTAGTAGAGGAAGTAGAGTTATCAGAAGGATAGCTCACACGCAGGTCATATCGTCAGAAACCAATGAAGAATGCCACATTGTGCTTCAGAATCAAGGTAAAAATTATAATAGGAGAAAACAAGGGATGCAAACAGATACTTGATGTCCCAGGACTGAATGGAGGAACTGCCATATTGATGGACCAATATTGGGACTATGGATCCAGGGCTTACATGCAGCTGCCTAGGAATATGCTCTATAGTGGTCATACATGTTTGTGCATTAGTGATTGACAGAAGTAATCTCCATATCGATGAATTTCCAAAAATGTATGAGCAAGTGAGGAAGAAGTGATCACTCAACCTCTATTGCAAGAAAATAAGTCATTAATTCTCAGCAAAATCAATAGAGGTATATGACAATATTCGAGATGAGCATAAGCTTTTCAGCAAGACAGCAACGACAATGAATTCTAAATTCCTGCCAGGACTCCAGACTGCAGAGAAAGCCAAGTGCCTGCAGATCACCAGATGGGAGCTGTTATAGATGATTAATGCAACAATAAAAGGATTCAATGCAATCCGTGAAGAATTGTGGGCCATCAGGCTGATGACTCTTCAGAACAGGTATGCCCTGGACTTAATTACAGCAATAGAAGGAGACGTGTCCCTAAAGATCAGGCATTCTTGCTGTACATTTATACCATCCCATGATGAAGATAATGGGACCCCGATAGAAGTGATAACTATGCTGACGTTTCTGCATACAAAGATGGAAGATGAAGCTGAAGAGACAGCAGGAGATTACTTGTTTTCGCCCCTGTTTTCATGGATTTCAACTTGGCTGGTGAATGCCTTCAAATTACTTGGAGCATTAATAGTGCTGAAATTGCTAGGATTTTGTCTTATAAGTATCATCTTGGGACAGGGCCCAAAGAAAGCCAAGAAAGCTATTGGGATGAATATAATGATTGATAATGATGCTGGAACGGGTGAGCAGATGCAAAATGAAGCTAGTACCCGCAGAATATAAAGAAAAGTAACCTTGTACCTCCAGGAGCCAAGTTTCATTAATTTAAGGATCGGAAAAGATATGTAGGATGTTGGATATTCTGTTCGCCATCTAAAGAGTGCTGCCACATGACCTGGATTGTGGATGAACACAAAGAATGCAGGTCATCTGAGGGTGGTGACAAAGATTTGGAAGCCAAAGAAGAAGCAGATTGAAGAGAAGATGCTGATAATTGATGAAGAGGAGACCATGGAAAAAGAGCATTTGGTCAAAATTCGACTAGAGGGGGGACTGTAGAGGAACAGGTAGATGCTATCTTGCCAGTTCTGCCACCACCCCAACTGCAGTAATATTGGAAAAACCATAGAAAAGCAATAAATGGAAACCCTGTATAGTTCCCATACCGCATTGAGTGTATGAGAGTACAGAATGTTCCCTCGCACTGAGAGGGCGGAAGGATGTCATATGGAAGAATGCCTCATAGAAGGATGTCGCCTGCCAAGAGGTCAGAATGCATCAATGAATACTAAGGATGGACATTAAAAGTGAAATCTGACAAGGAAAAAGTGATGTCACAAAGAAGACATATGATTCTATGCTGAAACGATATGAAAATACTACATGTACCTAAAGCAAAAGTAAGCCTAGCTCTAAAGAAGATGCAGTAACTTACTGACCAGTAACTGTAAATACGGAGTCACGCAAGGTAGAAAGTAAACATATAGAAGTGTGCTTTAGAGAAATATATAATGTAGCAAGGACAGACATAGTAGGAAAATGGATGCTGGCTCATGTTGTACTTAACCAAGCTACCTCAGAGACAGGCTGAGGCTGTAGGATCAGGAGATGCAGGAAAACAGTTTTGTGTGGAGAGCCGACGATGAGTCAAATTTGGCCTCGAGTTCACAATGCTGTTTTCAAAAGATAATCCGAGCATAAAGGGACTACATGGATAAGCTCTGACTGCAGGACATTCTTCATAGATGGAAGAAAACGAAAACATCTGTGAGAGACAAACTGCTGGTCAATTAAAAGCATAAGACATACATATGGGATAGAGTGAGCAAGTCTCTAGAGGCCAAGAGGAGCAACAACTCTATGCATAATTGAATCAAATAGCAGTAAATGGAAGGATGAAATGGACAAATATGTGGTCTCTTTACATGTGACTCGGAAGTAAAAAACAAAGACCATTCATTAGAGCCTCAAGCTAACGTAGTGGTGTGCTCACACTCCCTTGAATGTTCTAGTACAGTGAGCAAGCAACAAGGTCAATTACAAACTGAAGACTTTGGCTTGTGGGCTACCGATGAGAGATGATGGACTAATTGGGAAAATTGAGAGTAGCCTGATGGGATTCAAACACTTAGGTTTTGTTTCACTTACCTGCTGCTAAGGAGCCAAAAGCCCAAGGTTGGGATAGTATGCCAACCAATCAGTGGGGTTGGGGGGACAACCTGACACACAATGTTGCAGAAGCCAATCCTTTGTTGTTATGTCCCCTATAATCAGTACTATACGTATTTAGAGGGAGTTCAAGGCATGCCCTACAGATAAGCAGTAGCCAATGACGCACTAGTCCTTATATGTTCTATAAGTAGATATGTGCCCTTCACCAATCCCTTCCCTTGAAAGGTTTGTATTTTGCCATGCAGAATAATGTAATAAATTATGCATATTGGGGTATAAGACCTCCATGCAATCAAGTTTGTTTGTGAGAGTGCGTAAATCAGTCCGATGTCCGCCAGTTGACCCTGCTTTATTTAATTGATAATAAAGTAGTACTTTACCATATTCTTCCTATTATTTGGTCTGAGATCATTATCATAATTGCATCTAGCACAAACAATGCTTCAAGGTGCTAGAGCACAAGATCTCAACAACAAATCATTCCATGACATAGCTCTTCAAGCCTAGCTGATAAAGGCAACACATCCCATCAAGTGTCATTGAACAACCTAAATCAGGGGTCTGCAGCGTGTGGCTCTCCAACTGTTTCATACTACAATTCCTATAATCTCACACCATTGACCATGCTCTCTAGGGCTGATGGAAGTTGTAGTCCAAAACATCTAGAGATCCAAAGGTTGCAGACTCTTGACCTAGGGACACAGGAATCGTAGACAGAGACATCCCAGAGAAATGAAAGAAACTTGAAAACACTCTGTCTGCATACATTCATGGAAGAGGTGAAGCAAATATATATAACCAAACCAATGGGCAACACCAATGCAGACTCAAAGTAAAATGATATGCTACAGGCTGCAGACAGATGCCAGAAGACTACTGATCTCAATGAAAAATGCCAAGCACAGGCAGCTAATGACCAAAGGCAGGGTCAATGAGCACAGACTGGGAAGTGAAACGGAGCTGGACAGACAGACCTGCAAACCAGGGCAAGTGAGGTTTGTCAGCCATGTGGCCAATGCCTTGTGGAAAACTAGATCCGCTTCCCTTTGCAAGCCTGATGTATGAACACACAAGCAACACTACTTTAAAGAATTCATCAGCTGCACAAAGCTCAGAGATGCATGGAACACCCAAATCCTGATGTGAGAACCAAAGACCAGCAGAATAGCTAGCAACCTGAAACACTGGTGAAAACTCTAGTACTCCTATTCAAACTTGTCTTGTACTGCACTAATACACAGACAAAGCTTCAACAATGCTTGTCAATCTCCAAGTCATGCCAGGGAGCTAGTATTGTACTGCATTACATTTGATATCAGCTGATTGGGTGTGCTGTGCAGGCTGCGGAGAAACGATGACCAAGTATCCACTGTACCAGGGCAGTTTCTAGGCATTACGGTGCCCAGGGCAAACAACAAACATGTGCCCCCGCCCCCATGAGTTTGCTGCACACTCCGCAAACTTTGACTCAGCGCAAACGCTACCTAACATAATGCTCAAAATCAGCGAGCACAGACGCAGACCACTAGGTTTCTGAAAATGCCATAAAACGCTGAGAGTGCGGCTGACCAAACATGAGGGGACCAGGTACTGAGTCCTAGCTACACCGGGGTGGGATGGGGAGGGAGGAGTGGCGTTAACAAAATGCAATATAGGACTGGTGTGAACACTGGCTCCTTCATAGAGTTAAGAACTGGGACGAGGAAGAGGAGGTAATGGATCATTATATGGATTCTTTTTAATGTATATTTTGGGAAGGGACAGGGCAGGGGGCATGTTGACTCACCCCAAGTTTACAAGAAAAGTGTTAAGTCACTTAGTTATATATATTTTTTGTTGTTGTTATGGTTGAATTTAAAAACCAAATAACATCACCCTTTCAATCATGTGGTTACAATTATTGAGTCATAATTGAAGAACGAAGTGAGGAGAGAAAAAAAGAAAAAGAGGGAGATTGCAACAATACAAAATTCCTGCAATTAAAAACAGCATAAAATTCATGCTTTTGAAAGATGTGCTTTTAAAAGTGACAGTAATCTCGAAATTCTTGGGATCACAGTTACTTATGGCAACAACTGCAATGGAAATCAGAATCACGGGAATAAGGTTTACAATACCATAAAATAATATAAAAATGTGCTCTTTTAAAATTGATAGAGCCTACAAGATCACATAAAAATGAAAAGTTTGTGATTAAATTGCCATGTCTGCAATAAAGCAAGATGTAATGTGAATTAGTCTGTTTAGGTTAGGTTCAATGATAAAAGAAATCTAATGACAGCTATTCTTACTATCACGAGTCGGGTTTCAAATATTTCATGCCATAGTATTTCAGGTGTTGGGGGCGTGGCTAGCGCGCATGGAGTGAGGACGTGTTCTCCTCGCGCTCCTGCCCGAGATCCTACAACGGACCGAATCGTTCGGCCTGCTTAAGCTGAACAAGCACGCCAGAAGTAGCTACAGTCAGAAGAACCGTTTCCCTACCCTTGACGAAGTTTCCGCAAGAAAATCGGACCGAGATAACGGTAATCCGAAGCGAACAGAGAGGAGGCCCCGGCCCAACAAAATGGCGGCGCCCGCCGGTCCCATCTGAGACGCACCGCTGGAGGGCGGATAGCCTCCGGAGGCGAGAGAGGAGGGCCCGCAGCGTCCAACCCAGTGATTCGGTGACACCCCGGGGGGGTACGGACCCCTGCGGCTGGCTGTGACCTGGGTCTCTATCTCCGAGACCTAGTGCCAGGAGGAGGACCCCCAGCGCGAGACCGTGTGCAGGAGAGGCGCTGGCTGGCGGGAGGCCGCGGGACACACGGAGAGACACTAAGAAGAGAGAAGGCGACGGGCGGTTCCGTCTGGGACATCCAGGACATCCAGAACATCCGCGGGCTGACGACTCCCCATCTGCAACGACCGCCCTCTCAATCGACTCTATATACACGTCCCCGCTGAACGGGAAAAGGCAGCGGAACACGCCCAAAGACAGGCAATGTCGCCCCCCAAAAGCGAATTAAAAACCGCGACCATGGACTCCTTCACCACGGTCAGGGCGAAACAACAACAGAGGACAGAGGCAGCAGACGACCCAATGGCTAAGGAGGACGATCCGACAAATACGCAAGTTCTACAAGCCATAGCGGCACTACGAACGTCCATCGAAACCAGGATCGATGAAATCAAGTCGGACATGCAACTGATGAGACAGGACGCCCGTAACCTTACAGAAAGGGTGACCACAACGGAGGCAACGCTCCAAGACAATGTTAACGACACCACAGAACTTAAATCTAAGGTCCAAGACCTTGAGTTGCAAGTAGCGTGGCTAGAGGCGCGATCAGAGGACGCTGAAGGATGTGCCCGCTGCGGCAACATCCGAATCCTGGGGGTACCGGAGGACACGGAGGGCCCAGATCCGACTGAATTCGTAGAAACAATGCTATTGCAAGAAATCGAGGCCGGCAAACTGACCCTGGGCTTCTCAATAGAACGGGCCCACAGATCACTTCAGAAGAGGCCCCCTCTGGGCTCCCGACCGCGCCCTATTATTGCAAAAGTCTTGAACTTTCGCAACAGAGAGACTATACTGAGATTCTCAAGAGAAGGAGGGGAGATCGAGAAACATGGCGCCAAAATAGTCATTTACCCAGACTATACCCCCGCAGTGCAGCGAGCACGGAACTCATTTGTACCGGTGAAAGCTTGGTTGTGCAAGCTAAACCTCAAGTACATGCTACTGTACTCGTCCCGCCTTAAGGTACTATACAAGGGGAAAGCTATCTTTCTTGAGACTCCGGCAGCAGCAAATATGTGGCTTGAGGACAACAACCTTGCTGATGATAAGGAAAGCACTGCGCATGAAGTCACAGGCCATTGAAAGCGCCAAACGACAGGAAAATGAAGGTTCGCACAACTGCCGAATGAATACTGGACCGCTTGAGATCTACAACTCTACGTACGCCATGACGGGCAGGAGCGCACCAACCCATGCAAAAAACAACGAAGCCGACGTACTCCCCTGCAAAATGTGGAGGCCGACTGCCGACACACCACCCGCATCGGGAGGCCCGGAAAGGCCTGGAAGGATCGGGTGCCCCCGAGCGCTGCAAATTTGAGGCAACTGCTGGGGGC
The DNA here is from genome assembly GCF_040938575.1 of Ambystoma mexicanum. Lineage (NCBI taxonomy): Eukaryota > Metazoa > Chordata > Amphibia > Caudata > Ambystomatidae > Ambystoma > Ambystoma mexicanum. The sequence continues at coordinate 1,192,202,494 of NC_090923.1, read as the reverse complement.
AGTTCTGAGTTGAAAGGTTTGTTGCCCTTATTCACTAGAGTGAGGATTGTTAATGTTAATAAGTCTCCAATTGACACTGAGAGGGAGGGGGGAAGGGAGGGAGGAAACGATGAGGCTCGCACCCCAACCCCAACACAGACTGACCCCTGGTTAACAGGTCCAGGCTCGGGGGCAGCAGAGGCAGGGAAAGGGGGGCACAACAGATCCGTTACTAAACCCCTATGGCTGCGACCACCATAAAAATAATGACATGGAATGTAAGGGGCCTAATGACTTATCTCCGAAGGAACAGGATTAAAACCTACCTGCACAGAAAAGGGGTAATGATAGCATTACTACAGGAGACCCACTGCACGGCGGACTCGGTGGCTAAGCTACAAACACATTGGGGTGGACAGGGGTTTGGTACCACTTATTCTAAATACGCAAGAGGGGTCTACACCTGGATTCACCCACAGCTCCCATTCCGGGTGGACAAAACTGAGATAGACCGGGAAGGTAGGTTCGTCGTAATTTGGGGATTCATTGAATAAGAAGCAGTATGCATCATGAACTCCTATCTCCCTAACAATAACATACCGTCCTACCTGAACTCACTGTACCCTAGAGTTGCACAGTACAGGAACGATCTCTTTATTTGGGGGGTAGGGTGGAATTTTAACTGTGTACATGACCCATGGCTGGACAGATCCACACCACAGCTGGAAGGCCCATCGACCGCTACAACAGCACTATCCGCCATGTTGGGGAGGCTGGAAATGATGGATGTGTGGCAGGAAAAACATCCTGAAGCGCACAAACACTCATTCTACTCATCCCCACATAAGTTACACACAAGATTAGATTATATATTCATAGACAGGGAACACTTACCCCGGGTGGAGGGAACACAATACTTGGGGAGGCCTATCTCTGATCACTCCCTGCTTCTGATAACATGGAAACACAGAGGGCCCAGACCCCACATTCCCATGTGGAAAATGCCCACAGACGCCCTGAGGGATCCAGCCTTCCGAGAAGAATTACACGATTCTATTGATGCATACCTAGAGGTTAACACCGGTAGTGTAGCTTACAATAGCACAGAGTGGGAGGCTCTGAAGGTGGTAACCAGGGGAGAAGTAATTGCAAAGGTGGGAGGTATCAAGAAGCTGCTCAGGAAAGAACTAGACCTAGTGGAACGACAGATTGAGCGACTTGAGGCTACCCCCGTAGACACCCAACAGAGGGAAGAGGAGCTTGTGAAACTTAGAGAGCGGAACATAACTGCGTGGAACAGGCTGGAAAAGTTTGACTATACGGCCAGAACAAATAGAGCACATGTTGAGGCCGACAGACCGGGCAGACTACTCGCCTGGCTCTGCCGTAAAGAGCACCCCAAACACCCCACCACCTCATTACAAGATGAGGATGGAAACACACACTGTACGCAGCAGGGCATAAATGACACTTTCACTCGCTTTTACACCCACCTGTATTCACATGAGGAGCAGGTCCCCCATGAATGGTTGATCGAAACACTAGAAGAGATAGGGCTCCCCAGGCTGTCCCCTGAGCAAGCTGACTCCCTAGAAGCAGAAATCACGCCCGAAGACATTACCGATGCAATCAGATCCCTGGCCATAGGCAAAGCACCGGGAACAGACGGGTTGCCCACAGAGTTTTTTAAAACGTATGAGTCCTCCCTGATCCCCCTATTACACGCAGTATACCAGGAGGCATAAGAAGAAGGGATACTACCCGAAAGTATGAGGGAGACGCTTGTGATCCCGATCCTCAAGCCCAATAAACCGGCAGACCAATGTGACTCATATCACCCGATTGCAATGTTAAATTATGAGGTTAAAATCCTGACTATGATCTTAGCGAAGCGGCTTTCTAGAATAATAGGAGACATAGTTCACCCAGATCAGTGCGGCTTCATGCTGGGCCGAAATACGTCCATGAACCTACGCAGGCTGCAGCACATTATAGCGCAAACCGATAAAGACAAGGACTCATACGCGCTGATGTCCCTAGACGCAGTCAAAGTGTTTGACTCCATTTACTGGGAATGGCTTGTGGCAGTGCTTATGGAGTTTGGCCTTGGTCCCAGGTTTATCAGGTGGATTAACATCTTGTATGCTAAACCTAAGGCAAGGGTGAAATCTGGGAAGTATGTGTCGGAGGCCTGGGATATATGCAGGGGGACTAGACAGGGTTGTCCACTATCCCCAATGCTTTACATACTGGGACTAGAACCCATAGCTGTCTACTTTAGAAAGTAATTCTTCGATGCAGGCATTAGACTGGGAGACGTGGATCACATCATCTCGCTCTATGCGGATGCCGTTCTCATATACGTCAGGGACCCACACCTCAACGTACCAACCATGTTAGAAGTGCTGGACAATTATTCCAAGGTCTCTGGGATAGGTTTTAGCAGGTCAAAGTCTTGTATGTTCCCCCTAGCAGCCCTGAAAACAGAGAGTTTAGAAGCACTCCCTGAAGTTGGGATACAGTGGCAGAATTCGTCATTCCGCTACCTTGGAGTGCACATTATGCATACCCCCGAGCTAATGCACGAACGAAACACAAAGGCAGCACTCCCCGCCCTGCGCAAATCATTGGCGTTCTGGGCGAAACTCCCCCTCTCGATGATGGGCAGGGCTTCGATAACTAAAATGATCGTTCTCCCACATTTCCTTTATGGTTTTCAAAATGTACACTACTATATACACAAGCCCTTCTTCCAACTGCTTGAGACCATACTGCGAGAGTTCCTATGGGGGAAAGGCAGGCATAGAATAGCGTTGCAATTGCTAACCCTACCATATAGCCAAGGCGGTATTCAACTTCCAAACCTAGAAAAATATTACATAGCAGCACAGCTTAGTTTTGTGACCAAATGGCTTGATGATGAACCCACATCTGAAACACCATTGCTACAGGCCATGCTGCCCCAATTCCATCTGAAAGAACTGGTCTGGGCACTGTCCAAACTGCTGGGGACTCTACCCTTTTTGGGTGACCTGGGAAGGAAAATTTGGCACAGGGCCAAAATGCTCACTAACTCACGGAACTACTATACCCCAGAAGTCCCCCTGATCGCAGACCTATGCACAACACTTTCGGATTTGAAACATGTCAGGCTCTGGGAGAGGGAAGGGGTCTACACCTGGGGAGATCTGTATGATGAAGGCACTTTCAGGGAGTTCACCTCGCTGCAGGAGAAGGAAGGCATACATACCGGCCAGTTTCTGTGGTACCAAAGAACTTGTGCTGTGGCCCGACGCAAATGGGACTCGTGGCCGATGGAACCAGATACAGACCCACTCCTCACCTTGATCTACAACTTGGGAGAGGGCGGTAAACCTGTTTCGCAAATATATGGCCACCTGATCGACATGTCAAATCCTCGGAGCAGGCCGGGAAATGACTGAAGAGGAGTGAAACAGAGCTCTCACATTCCCCAAAACGGTGTCCAGAAACCATAGATTTAGGCAGATTCAGTTGAACATACTACACAGAACTTACCTGACCCCGTGCCGCATAGCCACCTTCAATCCCCAGGCACAACCGACCTGCAACTGGTGCAAAGGGGAAAAAGCGGATCTGATCCACATGCTATGGGAATGCCCCAGGACAAGGGCTCTGTGGGACAGGGTCCAACAAACTTGTGAAAAAGCAGGCCTGAGTAAATATAATTGGACACCCGGCGAGTGCCTCTTAGGAACCTAACCCAGACCAGCCAAACTCAAGCATGCAACAAGGCTCATGGACATATCGTGCATACTGGCCAAAAGAACTATAGCAATGGCCTGGAAGAAACCCATGGGCCCTCAGTTCAAACTATGGCACAAAGAGACTGAACGGTGGGTGCTGGCCGAGACCGTGGCATGGGAGGAGGACTGTGTGGCCAGATCCACGGATGACTCTAGTATGTCACTCGAGGCATGGAAGGAACTCACCAGACACATGTTCCACCCCTCGGATGATAAACCCCCCTGAATCGGAACTTAATCCAGGCCCAGGTGGGACCTGTCATAAACCAGCAGCAGCGGAAGTACTGCAGAGGATAGAGTCCTTGCGGAAGCCTTTCCCCTATTGTAGTTGCCGGATGGTTCCCCTTCGCTCCCACCCTCCCCCCGAAACAGTTAACGATATATGAAACGGACAGAATATGGAGACAGTTATGGTTGTTTTGTTTTGTATTTGTAATTTTTTGACATTATGTTAAACATATGTTTATAACTATTTGAGATTGGCTCCATTGTACACAACTTGTTTGATATTATTGAAAAATGCCAATAAACAAACTTGAAAATAAATAGTATTTCAGGTGTTGTACTTCTGAGATCCTTAAAATACGTGTTTGTTTCAACATCTGGTTTGAAGACAGTTATGCCAACTCCCAAAACTCACTGATGGAACAACTCAATACCATGAAACTACGACAACTAGTCAAAGGGAAAACACATTCAGCAGGACACACCCTTGATGCAATTTTGGCCAAAAAAAAACTCATCACCACGGCACCGCCGATACAAATACTGTGAAGTGACCATCTCATTATCCCATTTGTGATCACTCTGCCTACTGAAGTCCACATTCAACCTCACAAACTCACAACCACCACAAAAAGAAACTGGAAACACATCAAAGAAAGCAACCTATTCGAACAACTGGAGTTAACCAAACCGTCAACTACAGAGCTAGAGCTGGCTGACCTAGACGAGAAAGCGGAACTACTACACAAATGGATTGCAGACACAATCAACAAGATTGCCCCAGAAAAACCATTCACCCCATCAAAACAAAGAGCAATGGCAAAATGGTTCACCCCACTATTAAGCACCATGAAAAAGGAAAACAAAAAGATGGAACTAGAATGGAGGAAAGAATACAGCCCAGACAAAAAAACACTGTTCCAGAGAAAAATCCACGCATAAAAGAAGGAAATTCAAAAGGCGAAGAGAAGGCATTATGATGACAGAATCACCAATGCCACCAACACACAAAAAGAAATGTTCAACATAATCAAAGAGATGAGAAACCCACCAGGTTGCGACAACACCCCAAACCCCTCAGAGAAACGGTGCAATGACTTGGCAGAACACTTCAAGAAAAAAATCAATGACATCCGACAAACCATAAAGAACATACCAACCAACCACAACACACTACTGAGCGATTGTATCTCAGAAGCTCAGCACAAACTCAAAAACGTTCCTGAAATGTTAGCAGAGGCATTCACAATGCTGGTAAAACACAGCAAGAAAGCTGGATCACCCATGGATCCCTGTCCCCCGGACATCTACAAATCAATCCTCGCTCAAGGAACGCCAGCAGAATACTATTAAAACCTTTTGAACCAATCACTAGCAACAGGAAATGTACCGAGGATCTTCAAATCAGCAAATATCAAACCACTTCTGAAAACACAAGTGGCGACGTAGAAGACCTCTCCAACTACAGGCCGATCTCCAACATTCCCTACCCGGCAAAACGCCTGGAAACCTATGTGTATAAATTAACCCAAGAACACGTAGAAAAACACCACCTGCTAGACCAAGCTCAAGTCGGTTTCAGACCTGCAAGAGGAACAGAAACAGCACTACTATACATCTGGGGCGACCTAAAAACTAACGCAGACTCAAACATAACCTCAGCCCTTACCCTACTCGACCTCTCTGCAGCCTTCAACAAAGTCATGACACCCTAACCAAAAGACTAGAAGACATAGGCATAACTGACACAGCACTACTCTGGACTAAATCATTCCTAGCAGACAGAACAGAACCATTTGGATCAGACCCTTCAAATCCACTCCAAGAGTTAACAACTGTGTAGTGCCACAAGGATCCTCACTATCACCACTGTACTTCAACATCTACCAGACACCGGTTATCAGAATCTTCAAAAAATACAACATCACATGCTACAACTACGCTGACGATACTCAAATCATCTACAAAATTAAAGACACCCAAGCCGATCACGCAACCCTAATCGAATATCTAAAAGAAGTCTTCAACTGGATGAATGCCAACAACCTGAAAATCAACCCAGGAAAGACAAAAATCATGATAATATCCAAAGACCAGGAAAACGAAACCGCCGTCCCGTGGCCAACTGAAATGGGAACCGAACCATCACCATCTAAGGTAGTAAAAAATCTGGGGGTCCTGATGGACAACTCCCTAACCTTAGAACCACAAATAAATGCAACTGTCAAGAAATGTTTTATCCTCCTCCAAACGGCAAGAAGAATCCTACCTTTCCTCTCCTTCACGCACAAAACACTCACTATCGTCTCCCTCATCATGTCAAAAGTCGACTATGCAAACAGCCTCTACCTCGGAATACCAGAATACCTCCTGAGGAAACTACAACGGATCCAAAATGCAGCTGCAAGACTACTCCTAAAACTCTCAAGAAGAGAACACATCACTCCTGCCCTAAAAACAGTACACTGGCTCCCAATAAAACATTGCATCACCTTCAAAACAATGTGCATAACTCACAGGGAAATCAGCGGACAAGGAGCAGAATACCTACAAAAGAAAATAACAATCTACAAGCCAACTAGATTCCTCAGGTCATGCAACGGAATCCGCCTGGAACCAAAACCATACCTCAAGAAAAAACTTGGAAGCACCTCCTTCTGCCACTTAGCTGCAAAAACCTGGAACAATATCCCAAAAGAAATAAGAAACCCCAAAGATCACCTAAAATTTAGGAAATTACTAAAAACCGGGCTATTCAACATCACAGACTCAAACTGAAAATGGAAACAGAAAGGAAAAGGGATGACTACACTAAACTAGACACGGACAGAGCCCACTGGGTAGCTCCCAAGGCACCAGGACGAGTCTCACCGGGTAGAGTGCAACACCGGTGACACCCATGGAGATGGAATCAACAACCCTACCCTAATCCCACCCAACATACGCACTCGCCCCTTAGTTGCCACCAGGTACCACAGTGTTTGGAATTGTCGGGATATTGGCAATCACACATATTGGCAATCACCACAACAGCTGAGCTGTGGACCTAGGCAGGTGCACTGGCTGTATGAGTGGGAACGGAAGATAGGTAGCACTGCGAGGCAGGCTGGGGGTTGAGGGGGCCAGATTTGAAAGGGACCTTGAAGGCTGGATGGACCCAGATCATGACAGAGGCATAGGGGTGCTACCGAAACTCATCTGGGGAGAATACAGAAACCCACCGCCTCAAGTCAGGATAGAGATGCCAACTAATCAACTGCACTAACAATTTCCCCCTCTGCATACATCTCTCAAACTCCAAACCAAACACAACCACAAACCTACAGCACAAAAACAACCGCACAAACTTCACTACATAGCAACAACAAAACAAAAAACACACATAGACTTGCACAACAGTACACGACGACTACCGGCCGCAAAAAAACACCCCAGGCCCAGCCAACAGACCCACCGGGATGAGGCCGCCAAGAGCACATCACTGCTCTCTTGCGCTTTTCCCGCTTCCTCCTACTAACTCAACCTCCCCTCCTCTTTCAGAGCCACCAGAGCGCCAGAGGACCACTTTGGTGGTGATAGTGCGCGGTGCAAATGTCCTTTAACATTAACATTAACAAGTACAAGGTTCGCTTGGCTGCGAGCATCGGACATTTTGTTATTAGATGTTGCAAAGTTTTATTGCTGCTTTATCATATCCGTGCTTCATAAACTAACTTTTTGGCATCATTTTAAAATCTCACTGCTCATCAAAAGTGCAGAGCTCAGGTTTCTTATTGCCATGCATGAGAAGGACGTCCAGTCATGTTTTTCTTTGAATTCCGGGACTTGTAGGCATTGGCAAAGTGTACGAAAAGAAGTAGTGGAGCTATGTTCCCTGCCGGTCTCCGCCGCTCTCCACAAACCCCATTGCTGCGCCCCTCCCACATACAATCCAAACCCCCAAACAAGCACACCTGCTATTTGTGGGAATTTTCAGTGCAGTGCACTGAAGTGCAAGCTTCAACTTCTTCCTACACTTTTATTTTAAAACTAAACCGTTCCAGAACGGGTTCTTTTTAAAATAAAAGTATAGGAACCGTGAAACTTAAAAATAAAAAGTAAAGAAGTGCCGCTCCCGATCGCTCCCCCCACTTCGACCTCTGCTTGTAGGTTATTCGGAAAACTACAAGTCCCAGGATGCAAAGGAAATAAACGAGACTGCATAGCCTTCTCACGCATGGCCTGGGGAATCTTGTGATCTCAGAGTGGTGTGTGCATTTTTTATCCTGTTTTTTTTGTTACCCTCCTCTGGATGATCTGTGAACTGAAGTGGCTTTGAGGACCGGACCTGCAAAATTATTGGCTTTTATCAGGAACATGAACAAAGAAACTGTGTTTAACAAGAACTTCCAAAGTCTGAAGACTCCTGTCTAGAGAGTTAATGGGGAATAGATCATCAGGTGTGGATTGGCGCTTTAGTGCAGCTAATATCATCCTTTTGTTTCTGGGAGCAGTAGAGCTGTGGCCTCACAGCATGCGCTTGCTTCCTTTGTGCATACATCAACACCCTGCACACCCACCCAGTCCCTGCATCCAGGCTTCAGTGATTCACACCAGACATTGCAGTGGCATGCTGCTCGCCTTACATAGCCACTGGCCATCAAAGAAGCATGTGCTCTTAGGGTGCGCTTCTCGCTGACGTCCTGAGGCACGTTCAGACCTGCCTTTGCTGTGCCCCTCCCTCCCTTTGCACCGCCTGCACGGCCGCCCCTAGAAACGGGGCCGAGTCTGTACCCCTCCTCTTCCCTCGTCAAGTGTGTATTAGCACCATTATAAATCCAGTGCTGCAGGCCTCACATCATTGAGGTAATACATGCTCAGTGCCCTCCCAGATATCAATGCAAGAGCTGGAGCCGGGCTGCAGTCTCGGGAGGATTGCTCAGGGGCAACGTGCTCGCCTTTGAAGCGCAAAAACGACTCAGAGCAACACTGGTTCGATCCCCGGGTCCGCGCTTAGAAACCTCTGGGTATTAAGCGCATTATAAATAACCTATCATATCATATCAGGTCAGGGCCCCATTTGCAAACATGCCCCCATATTAGGACTTGCTTTAGGTACAATGCATTAACCCATAACATGTAGGTAGGTGCTGCCAACGGCTAGTGCTAGTGCTGAAATACCATCTGTGATAGCTGTGTTCTCTGCATAACATGGCAAACATAGCATAGAACATAGCATAATGACCCACCAACATGACTTTGCATAACTAGTGGTGTGCGATATATGCTTTTTCGCAGCAAAATTGTACAAAATGTGTAATTTCTCACTTCATAAGCATATGAAATATGAATGTGTTTTCAATTCTGCCTCGGGCAACATTTCAGAAAAAAGTACTCTCAGAAAGCTACCCTGCATGATTTCATCTGAACAGCTAAATTAGTGAAAGGTGATGTGAAAGGTTTTCACTTAGTTTGCTGACTTCTCGTTAGCAAATGTACTGATTTCTGCAATATGTTCTTTCCATTTCATTTACATTTTTAGTGTGTCCAGATTTGCTAAATATGAACCCAGGAGAGGATACCGGCATAGAAGCAGAACTACAATGTGATAGTAGAGACCATGCCTACTGCTCAGTAGTGGGGAAAACGGGGTTCGGTGGCCGGATTACTGGGATACTTCCGGACATAAAAACCATGTCTGCAGTCACAGTCGGGTTTGGGGTTCTGGCAGTGCTCACCCTTAGTGGATGTGGTTTCTACATAAACAAAAAAAGAAACTCTTGGGATGGGCAGACAGCGGGTCCAAATCTTAGGCAGACCCAGAAAACTGGAACCCAATGTGTTGATATATAAGCGCCTTACAAATGCACAAAAAACAAATAAATAAATAACACCTAGTCACTATAATTTTGCAACATGTTCTAGGTTTTGTTAAGTAGGTACATTTTAGTGCACAATTTCACAAATCTGTCAAAATTGAAATTGACCAATTTCACACAAGCTAGGAAATAACATGACATAAAGTAGCTTAGAAACCACAACACAACATAGTGTAATTTAACCTAAAACCATTACCTTGCAGAGCATAGCAAGGAGGGTGGTATTTGAACAATGAGTAACTACATAATGTTGAGGCTAATTCATGCTTAGTGTCACTTTTCCCCAGTCCCTCCCTTATGCAAGCCATAGCCAACTATCATGTTTCCAAGCCCGACTGACTGGGGCTGCATTGCTTTATTTTGTATTTTGTATTTGTATTTGGTTATTTATATAATGCTCTTTCCCCACTTGTGTGGCCTCAATGCGCTTTTTTCTCGTGCTAATCTTCTTTATGGCGGGTGCCCCTTGAAGGCACCTCCATGAAATGGTTGTATGCTAACGGTAGGCATAGGCAGCGCTCCATTGCTTACAGTAGAAAGGCACAATCAGCTTGAGGTTATGGAAGGATTGCTTTGGCACAAGGCCTTCTGTCTTTGCAATGGAACAGTGAATAGTGCGATATATACCCAGCAGGTTGTCCAGAGCATCAGCTGTTGGCCATCCTATATGAGTCTTGTGTTCTGGTATGCATTGGAACAGAAGTCTTCCTTTAATCAGAAAGAAAGTGTCGGGATGTGAGCTTAATAAGTATTGACATGATCCATAGATGTGGCTCTTGTATAGGCATTTCACTTCGAATGTTCTGGCACCAATTAGTGCATGCCTCCCAGTGCACTCTCAGTGCATAGGAATTAGGGATTGTTTTTTAATTGTTGAATTGTAGAATACACATAATAATCAAATAATTTGTTTGCCCTTTCCTTCGCGCTCGTCTACCCGTTGGTGAGGAGTACAGGGGGGCAAAGGGCCCCCCTTTGTTCCTTAGCAGCAGGGCAGGCACCTCACTTAGCCCCAGTAGAAATGTGTGCAGTGTTCTGTTTATTGATCATCCTAAATGAGTACGTGCAAAGTTGCTGGAGATTAAACACTCTCGGCTTCTAAGCTATGCACATGGACTGCATTGTTGGTAATGCAGTGATATCTATCAGTATTTGGACTCCCATCCGGAATTGGTTTCTTTGCTGAGCCGTGAGTGCAAAAGCAGAAAACTGCAAGAGTAAAGCAGGAGGTTGAGTGCCTGCTGTTGAGATGTCTCATATCGCAAGCAGTGCTTAATTTGTGCGGGTGTTTGTTAAGGATCAGCCCCAGATGCTTAGCCAGGATTGTCTAACAAGTGGGGTCTGTAGCTAATGTAGTTGGTCCCCCCCACACTTAGTTCTGAAGCCAGTTTGATTAAGTTGTAGTATTTTGGCTTTATTATTTTAATTGTCAGTCAAAGCAACACAACAAGCAACTACAGTGTGGCCTAGGTTGGCAGGTTGTGGCTAATTATCAATTTCCATGAATAGCAATGAATTGGAAGGGGAAAATGCTGGCCACTCATGCTAGCCATGCCTGCACACTGCTCCACTCAGGCTGCATGACATTGGTGCAAATTATCTACCTTAATAACCAGCAGCACTGCCACAGCAGGGTGGGTTCGCAATAACAGGACAGTAACTAGTAAGCAGCACCAATACAGGGACAAGGTCAGTGAAAAGGTCAATGTCGGATAGGATGGCCGGTCACAAGTGCCAACCTATACAAGAAGACCTTACTGCAGTTTTTGGCAGGACATTGCATGAGTTCAGTAATGATCAAGGATTTAAGTGGGCTGGGACCAGCTGGGGCCGAGCCCCGGCAGTCTCCAGAAAGGGCTCCCGAGCCCCTGCCGGGGACAACCCCTGACGATCCCCACCCAGCCAACACCTCAGGCAGCTCATGTAGATGCTGCACGGTTACAAGAGCTGCCTGCAGGTGTCAGCACTTTGGTTTAGAACAAAGAAAAGGCGTCGCCTTTCGGAGCAGGACATATCGGCGTGGCCGGTTCGGCGTGTGCCGATTTGGCGCGGCCGGTTCGGCGCAGGAGCCGGTTCGGCCCGGCAGCCCGCGCTGAACTGACTGCACTGAAATGATTTATTTATTTATTTATTTATTTTATTTGTTTATTTGTTACACGCCCAGACCCTCGGGTGTCACGGCGAGGTTATAAGATAGCTTAGAAATTTGTCACATTCAAACATTACATTGGTTGCATTACATGATATAGGTTACAACATATTCACAACAATATACAGTGGCCTAAGTATTCACAACAGTATCCGATGGAAGGGGTCCTATCTTAGGGTGCTAATATTGGTTGAATAACCAGGTTTTTAGCTGTTTGTTAAAGAGCGTGAAGGAGGATGCTTTTTTGATGATGATGGGTAGGGTGTTCCAGTGTTTGGGGGCTAAAGTGGTGAAGCTGCTGCCCCCTGCTCTAGTGGTTTTGAATCGGGGGGGGTCCAGGAGGAGTTTGTCGTTGGATCTCAGTAATCTTATGTTAGTTTTAGGATGCAGGGTGTTATTGAGGTAGATAGGTCCTTTTTTTGTAATGCATTTGTGGGTGATGCATAGTGTTTTGAAAATGATGCGGGCTTTGATGGCATCAGCACAAATGCATCAGTCCTGCACGAATGCTGAAAAAACGAATGCGTCTGTCCTGCACGAATGCTGCCGCACTGAAATGAATGGCCGCACTGAAATGTCCAGCACAAATGCATCCGTCCTGCACGTCCTGCACGAATGCTGAAAAAACGAATGCGTCCGTCCTGCACGTCCTGCACGAATGCTCCCGCACTGAAATATCCTGCACGAATGCGTCTGCACTGAAATGTCCTGCACATCCTGCACGAATGCTGCAGCAGCCCCTTCCCCGCACTGCACCACGTTCCCCCCAGACTGTCATTCATTATGGGTAGCCTGAAAACCTGAATGGATCGCCGAGCACTATTTTCGCGTGTATCCATATAATGTATCCATATAATGAGCAGTCAAAGAACACATTTGGTCTGTGTGCCATTTCCCCCTTAATCATGTAGTGCAAGAGGTGTATTAGTGGAGCTACACAACACTGGCGTGCATGCCGCATTTCGCTGTTGTGGTGCGGAGCAGAACTGGCACGCCAAAACATCCCAGCGCCAAAACATCCCATCGCCGAACTGGCCGCGCCGAACTGGCCACGCCAAATCGGCCCGCACCGAACCGGCGGCCCCGAAACGGGGTGTACCGTCACCTTTTTTTGTTTCTAAACCGAAGTACTGACACCTGCAAGCAGCAGGCGTAAGTATGCAGTGTGGGCTACCTTATATCTATGTACTTGGCTCAGCTCTCTTTTTGTTTCGAGTAACAAGTCATCACCCAGCATGATCCTGAGTGATGACTAGTTACTCGAAAAACAAAAGGCGAGACTGGGCCCTCCAGCCCTCCTCCTGTTTCAGAGTACAGAGACACCAGCAGCAGGCAGACCTTTCATTCAAGGAGCCCGTGGTTAAAGAGGGCTCCTTAAATGAAAGGGCTGCCTGCTGGGTGCGAGCTGGAGCACACTGGTGTGACATCTTTTGGTGCACCCCACCACTTCTTTTGTTTAAAAGGAGGGGCTGGGTGCCTCAAAGGTAATAATGCAAGTGTGCCCCAGCTCCAACTTTTACCAGCCTCCACCCTCCCTCGCCCTTAATCGAGGGGGGGTTCTGATTAGGGGCATTTCCTTAGGCCGCACCCCCTAACTAGAACCCGCCTCTCGATTTCCATTCCCACTTAAAACACTGGCAATGGTGTTGCCTGCATTTGTCCATCAATTCACCACAGGAGGAAAGCATGTTTGCTCTTTTGTCTGCGGTTGGATGGCCAATATCTTCCACTTGCCACTGATACAATTAGAGCAAAATGTTAAGGATGATGTGTGCTAAAGAAACACTTAAACATTTATGTTATTTCAAGCCGCAACTAATATGTTATGTCGACACTGCCAGAGTCAGATCATGCATCACCTGCAATGCAACATTGGGAGTTGCAGCTTCAACCCTGAATAGGGTGACACTGCATGGAGCAGTGTCCACCCGGTGTGTCACAGGCTTGATTGAAAATATTTAGGCCCTGCCACTTATTTTCTTACAAATTAAGCACTGACCCCGATCTACCTGTAAACCCTATGCCTTTTTCCAATTCCTTCCGAAAAATGTGCTTTAAAATGCCTCGTTTCGCCCGGGGGGCATGGCCGGCTGCCTTGCTTTGGTGGAGGACCCACCGAAGCAACGCAGCCGACCAAGGACTTTAGGGGCGGGGGGCGTGGGAAGTGGGCCCCTGTAGTGAAAGTGAACATTTAGCACCAAGGCTGTGAGGGGTGCGGCCTGAGGTGATCTCATCTGTTGACTTCATAAACACCCTGATAACATCCCTGGCCCTCTCCCTCTGCTCACCCCCCAAGAGGGCCAGCCAGGTCGTGGGGGCGGGGGCGGCTGCCTCTTTACTCGCCAGCCCTGAATAATTGAAGCTGAACAGCTGCGCCCTAAACGCCCCGTCACCTCGATCCCAGGCAGCGCCGGGCCCTGCTTCTCCCGGTTACGCAGTGATACACTGCGCCGTCCGAGGGGACGCAGCCCGGCTCATCCTGTGAAGCAAGATGTTAAGCTCCGTCTCACAGCCCGAGGCAGGGGCCATCACAATAGCTCTTCATTGCCCTCCTGCGCCCCTCCTGCGTGCCACACACAGACAAGATGGAGCCGCACGCCAGCCTCTCGGGTGCTGCGCGGGACTGGGAGCAGCTGGACGCCGAGGCGGGGTATCAGAGGGCGCGGAAGGCCTCCTGCGCGGAGGGCAGCATGACTCGGTGGAGAGACGTCCAGGGACAGAGGGAAAGCAGGCCACGGACCGCGAGTAAGATGGACTGCAGGGGGGAAAGCAGACACCGCATGGCCAGGATTGCAGGTATACGAGCAGGCGCAGCATTGCGGAGATGAACAGGGCTGATGAGAGGATCAAGCATGGAGGCAGAACACATACCACAGATCAGCTGGGTTTCTCTGCGAGGAGCAGGCGTCAAGGGAGAACACCACACCACAGTTGAGCAGGGCTGCTGAGTGGGACAGGATTGTGGGCAGAACACCATACCACCAAGGAGAACAGGGTTGGTGCGGGGAGCAGCTGTGGATGCGCTGCATGGATGCCTTCCATGCATGGCTGCAGGGAGCATCTTCTGAAAGAAGAGCCGATGGTCCTAAAAAGGCAAAGAGCAGAAGGTAGACCAGCAGGCCAGGCATGAGCAAGAAGAGCCGATGGTCCTATAAGGGCAAAGAGCAGAAGGTAGACCAGCAGGCCAGGCACGAGCAAGAAGAGCCGATGGTCCTATAAAGGCAAAGAGCAAAAGGTAGACCAGCAGGCCAGGCATGAGCAAGAAGAGCCGATGGTCCTATAAAGGCAAAGAGCAGAAGGTAGACCAGCAGGCCAGGCACGAGCAAGAAGAGCCGATGGTCCTATAAAGGCAAAGAGCAGAAGGTAGACCAGCAGGCCAGGCATGAGCAAGAAGAGCCGATGGTCCTAAAAAGGCAAAGAGCAGAAGGTAGACCAGCAGGCCAGGCATGAGCAAGAAGAGCCGATGGTCCTATAAGGGCAAAGAGCAGAAGGTAGACCAGCAGGCCAGGCATGAGCAAGAAGAGCCGATGGTCCTATAAAGGCAAAGAGCAGAAGGTAGACCAGCAGGCCAGGCATGAGCAAGAAGAGCCGATGGTCCTATAAAGGCAAAGAGCAGAAGGTAGACCAGCAGGCCAGGCATGAGCAAGAAGAGCCGATGGTCCTAAAAAGGCAAAGAGCAGAAGGTAGACCAGCAGGCCAGGCATGAGCAAGAAGAGCCGATGGTCCTATAAGGGCAAAGAGCAGAAGGTAGACCAGCAGGCCAGGCATGAGCAAGAAGAGCCGATGGTCCTATAAAGGCAAAGAGCAGAAGGTAGACCAGCAGGCCAGGCATGAGCAAGAAGATCCGATGGTCCTATAAGGGCAAAGAGCAGAAGGTAGACCAGCAGGCCAGGCATGAGCAAGAAGAGCCGATGGTCCTATAAAGGCAAAGAGCAGAAGGTAGACCAGCAGGCCAGGCATGAGCAAGAAGAGCCGATGGTCCTATAAAGGCAAAGAGCAGAAGGTAGACCAGCAGGCCAGGCATGAGCAAGAAGAGCCGATGGTCCTATAAGGGCAAAGAGCAGAAGGTAGACCAGCAGGCCAGGCATGAGCAAGAAGAGCCGATGGTCCTATAAAGGCAAAGAGCAGAAGGTAGACCAGCAGGCCAGGCATGAGCAAGAAGAGCCGATGGTCCTATAAGAGCAAAGAGCAGAAGGTAGACCAGCAGGCCAGGCATGAGCAAGAAGAGCCGATGGTCGTATAAAGGCAAAGAGCAGAAGGTAGACCAGCAGGCCAGGCATGAGCAAGAAGAGCCGATGGTCCTATAAAGGCAAAGAGCAGAAGGTAGACCAGCAGGCCAGGCATGAGCAAGAAGAGCCGATGGTCCTATAAAGGCAAAGAGCAGAAGGTAGACCAGCAGGCCAGGCATGAGCAAGAAGAGCCGATGGTCCTATAAAGGCAAAGAGCAGAAGGTAGACCAGCAGGCCAGGCAATGGCAAAGGAAGCATCTCCTGACTGGAGAGCAACTAAGAGAGCGATGAGCAGGGCACCATCCAGTCTCTTAAGGAGGAAGAACAGTAATAGATGTAAGAGTGGGAAGCTGCAAGGAAAGCAACAGGTCAGGCCTAGCAAAGCATGAACAAATTGCAGGGCGTATCAGAGCCCTGTGAGGCCTTATACGTATGGTTGTGCTGGGGGAGTGGAGGCTTTGCGACCAACCGCCACTGCCGCGAACTCCACCCTGACTATGGTAAATCCCACAACAATTTAGGTGCAGCATTTTAAAGCTGTGCCTTCTGGCCGAAATCTGGTTTTACAAGCGCAAGGCACTTGTAGTCCAAAACAGATGCATAGCCACATTTTGCAGACCCCTACTCTAGTATAGTGGGCATGTAGACCCATCCAAAACGCCCCATACCCCTTCTTTTTCTAGAAAATGCCCCTTTCCTGAGCACCAGGGGTAGTTCTGTTTCCTAGCCAGTGGCGGAGCCAGCCACTAGCTGTCTGAGGACTTAAACCCTCCCAAATTGAGGAAGTTGAAGTCTAAAGTCAGCACTCTGCCTAAGCACTCAGCCCGGGGTGCTTTGGAAAATGGAAGCTACTGAAATCTATCACCTACAACTGAGTGTCAGAATGTAAACAATCATTCACAGATAGTAGCAACAAGCGTACAGTGGCAGGGAGCAGAAGCCTGTCCTGCCCAATGGCGGCTGTTGAATTATTTGAGTGGAGGGGTGTAACTATTTCTCCCAAATATGCCCTAGCGACCGAGAGTAACGAATGAGCCCGAACAAATCTACGGGGGTTAGGAGAGGCTCTGCCCCCGGGAACATTTTTTAAATAATGGGTTAAAATGTTGCATTTTAGCGCACCATTTATTGAAAAATTGGGTAAACAGTCAAACAGGTTGCAATTGGTTGTGTTGGGTAACTCAAGAACAAATCTGATACGTGCAAGTCACCAACAGCTCAGAGGAGCATTTCCCGGCACATTTTCATGATATGTACCAGTATAAAAACATGTTCACGCTGGCTGAGCCCATACATTTTCATGCTGGGTACAAACATATATGCGAGTATATAAGAACATACTGATGTTCGCTTTGTGCATAATGCCAGTAATGATACTGTAAGAAGAAATGTGCATGCTGATGTGATGAATCAGCTTCCGGGGCAGCGGTGGTCCAGGGATGCATGTCGGTTTCTAAACCATCAATCAGCCCCACACCTCTAGTGCATCAGAAGGGATCCCGAACAGATTGGAAACACAAGTACATTATAAGACCACAGTGTCCAATTTTGGTAACCACAGAGAGCTCCAGTAACCAGAGGGACCACAACAGGGACCACAACAGACAGTCCCCAATGGGTTCTCCAGGACCTCATGCGCATAAAATCAATGTGATTATGTGTACATGTGAGGTGTTGGCAGAGTCGGCCTGAGCCATAAAATTGTCCTGGACACCAATTAAAAAGTGGCCCATACTTAAAAATGGCAATTAATTTCTTTTGTGACACTATTTGAATAATAGCCAAATGGGAGGTTCCTGATGAAATGGGATGCATTTTAAAGAATATTTATTCAGCAACACTGGTCAAAACTACTAGCCGCAGAGTGAATTAACTCATCAAACTGGCCCACATTGGTCAAAAAAGTGGCCCACTTTGACCAAAAAAACTGCCCCACACCAGCATTTTGTGTTTTTGGTTCAGCCATGGGCCTATTGCCCTATAGGCCAGTCCAAGGCAGGCATGTCTGCCCTGAGCCCCCAGCTTCTCACACATGCACAAAATCAATGCGCTTATCTGTGTTCGAAGGTACACAAACGTACATGATTTGTAGCTTGGTGAATGTAATTTACTACAACATTTATATTCTCATTCCCTGATGAACAGAATGTTCCCAGCGTAATACAGTATAATATATATTAACAAAACATATAAGAAGACTTAGCACGACATAATCACAGGACCTTTTTATGCATATCAATATAGCCTCACATGATGAAGCCCAAGGCTTATCTGATCTGCTCAGCTTTTAGTGACTCACACCTCCCGAGGATTAGAATCACTTTGTGAAAGTAAATATCCTCTGAACTGCTGGTGAAACGATCATCTAATGGACCAAAGGAACATGTTACAGATATTCAGCCTCCTGGTCACAATGGAAGGGGAAGGTCTACAATGCAACAGATTAATAAACATAATGCAATTATCTCTGTGTGTAACCTGCAGGCCTCACATCCAGTTCCTGCTGACATACTTAATACAGGTTTGCTTGCTGTGCTGAGACTTAGTCACCTCACATGACCTCAGGAAAGAGCCCTCTTTGATTCCCAGCACAAGTAACTTAATGAACAATGAGGACATTTGGGGCAGCTCATGTGTGGGGGTCCACTCAATCACGCGTAAAACTGAATACAGAATATGTAGGTTTCTAGATTGAACAACATCTGATCTGCACCTTCACAGAAGTTAAAACATTAGGCATTATGCGTGAACCTTCTTTAAGTTCAGAAGTTCACACCAGTAGTGTTGTGAATAAAGCACAATATCATCTAAGGCTGCTCCGGTTAATTAAACCTTATCTTCCTCAGGCTAATTGCATTACCTTGACAAGAGCAGTTCTCATGCCGAGACTAGATTGTTGTAATGTTATCTTGGCGGGAGCAAGCAAGAGATGCATTCAAAGGATGCAGGTACTGCAAAACGATGCGGTGTGCATCATAAAAAGCATCCCTAGAGATGATCCAATCACTAAACACAGAAAAGACTTACATTGGTTGGCTAGTGAGGAGAGGATTAGCTTTAAAATCAGTATCATTACTCATAGGTGCCTATATGGCTCAGCCCCGTTATATCTCCAAGATACTGTACAACTGCAGCAGGCTGATATGACTACAAGGTCCAGTGATACTATGCTCCTTCGCTGCCCCCGGTAGTGGGTGGCGGTCGTTCCTTCCCAGGTGCAAGCAGCTACAATATGGAATAAGCTGCCCATGGAGCTGAGGATGACCCCAGATTTACATCTATTCAGAAAACGTCTGAAAACGATTTTGTTTAAATAAATTGTACAAACCTTTCCTCCAGATCTGTCTGCTTCCAGCAATCATTTTGCGCCCTGATGCCTGTGGACTGCAGCGCATTATAAGAAGATGCATACAAAAATAAAATAAATGAAGGCCAGAGTGCATAAAGAAAAGCTGCAACTGGCTATGGGCATGCAGACATATGGAGGGGTGTTGGAGATTGGGTGATCACTCATTACCACAATAATGACTCACTTTTAGAACTGCCCTCCAGCCCACACACCATTTTAAGGCTGCCTACACCACCGCTAGAGGCTCACTTATGTGTGATCCTCAGGAAACAGAGGCCCCTCTCTATTCTCAGTAGACACAGCACCCAACCTTTGGACGGGGAGAGCGCATGCAGTACTAGCCGTAGGACTCTCAGCGGCTGCCTCCTGCTAACGGGATCTTTGAAAAGTCTGCCAGTCCACCAGCCGAGGCCTGCTTGGAGGTTCGCTGCTGGTAGAAAGGGTTCATTATAGCAAGCGACAGGCCAGTCTCACTACTTATTTTATTTGCATTTATTTATTTCCATTTATAAAGCGCGCAGCTGCCCTAGGGCATTGTGGCGCTGTTACAGTATATTCACTTGGGTGCAGGCAAAAACAGTGTACAGTTCTCAGTACAGGCTCATACAGATTAGTCAATAGTCAAGTTCATTGGTTACAGTGGAACAAACAGTTATTTGAATAGTATGGTTTTCATAGCCTTTCTAAAGGCTAGGAGTGATGTTTCTTTCCTGAGTTTGGGAGGTAGTAAATTCCAAGATTTTAGTGCCAATACTTCAAAGCTGGTACCGCCGGCTTTGGCTCTGTTAAAGACAGGGACCGCACGTTGGTTCTGTCACTCTAGAACGGGGCACACGGGCTCTGTGATGCCATCTCCTGGCCAAAAACTGCCTTTACACTGGCCTGATGCTGTGGGGGCTGAGGGGGAATCACAAAGATCTAAGTCAGGACCGTGATGAGGATGAGGGAGGAGAGGGCAAGGGTGTTCTAACCCCATTTTAAGAGCATTGTACGTTGGGCAACTTACAAATGTCGGCTAGTCCATGACTGCCGGCATTGCGAAATTGCCCCTTGTAAGCAATTTACCAAAGAAGAGAGTCAGGTAGTCAGCGTTTATCTTAACCTCTGCTTAAAATGTGTACCACACCCTCACTCCTTCTATCCGAAGTCTGCAGTCTGGCTACCCCTGGCAGGGGCACACTTTATCAGTTTCTAGACAAGCCCCGGCACCATAAGATCTCTATCGTGGTGATTTGGCGAAGTAGAAAAGGTTCAGAAGATAACCAAATGGTTCCACTGTGGCAGCTAGAAAGCAGTGGTCGAAGTGAGGGGGAACGGTCGGGAGCAGAGCTTCACTACTTTTTTCAAAAATGTTCACCATTCGGGAACCGTTCTTTGGGAAGTTTAGAGCACATTTCTCCACTTTACCACCTAATACCAGTTACAGCTCAACTGAAATCTGTTTCAACTCAATGAGCTGTCAATCAGCATGACTGCAACCCTTGAAAAATGTGTTGCACGTTGCTCCCTGCGAGGGTCACAGTTCCGCTACTGTTTTTGATACACGTCTATCACTGTTAGAAAGTACAAATAACCTTTATCCAAAAATGAAATGCATTGCTTTGGCAAAAATGTAGACGGTTAAAGGACGGACTGCACCAACGGAAGAACTTTGGCAGGACAAAGAATATCAAGGAGTGCCCACATTCAATACAAAAGGTTGCCATATAAAGGCCCCACTGGAATCGAAATAAAAAATAGGCCTTTCATAAATGAAAGGGCTTGGGGAGGAGCCATCATGGATCTGGCAGTTTAGGAGACCCAGCCAAGTGCAGCTCAACGAGTGCCTGAGAAATGCCAACTTACAAGTTTAGATACAGTTAATTGAGAGGATTTGGTGTTTGCCCAGTGAACCCCAGCTTATGGGTCAAGGTCGATGTTTATCACACTGAGGGGCTGACCACTGTAGGGTGGCACAGAGGGTGTCCTGAGTCGGTTGGGGCGCAATGGATTTTAATGGAGAAAATAGCAGTTCTAGCCTTCAGTGGGGGCTCACCCACATTATTATTACTCACTAGGGGGGCTCAGCATAAGCAAGTTGGGAAACCACTGTTCTAGGTCATTACAGAGCCACTCATACTGACCGGGGGGCCCCTGGTCCTGGGCTATCCGGAAAGAGGGGACCGTCGCTCTCTGTAAAGGTTCCCATGGGGCCCTTACCAGCTGGGGGCTGGAAGTCTAAGTGTTAAGGCCCTCCCTGGAGCCTCTTTAAACAGGCACAGGTTTCTGCGGCTCCAACCCTCTACCCCGTCTCTGAAGCCATTAGTCATCCAAGAGCCCACGCTCCTTAATTATTAAGGAGGCGTCGCGGCACTAGGGACGGGTCACAGCGTATGGTCGGAAGAAGGCTAAGATTTCTGATGCCAGCTGCACTGCTGATGTACCACAGAGAAGCAGACCATGGAGGTGGCGGGGGCAGTGCAGAGTCTGGGGGTGGGGTGACGAGTCGGTGCAGTGTGCGCAGGGCAGGACTTTGAAGTGGCTGATGGGTGATAGGAATTGTGTCAGGCGCAGGCCCTGGTGATGTGGTGAATTGTCCTGTGTGCTATGGCTAAAGCTAGTTTGAGGGGTGCTGAAACGTGAGAGGCACAGAGCCTGAATATTGAGGGGAGAAAGTGGATGGCACAGCCCTGGAGGGGGTTTTAGGTGCAGGCTTTGAAAGAGGGGAGAGGGAGGAGGTGGATAGTACTAGAAGCTGGGCTTAAACTCGGGGTGCGTCTAGCTACTGAAGGGAATAGCCCTACTAGCGTTGGCTAGGGCAAGTATAAACCGATAAACAACATATGCGTGCCAACGACAGTGTGCATAATATATTTATTTGTCTGTTATTTCTCAAGGCCTCATATAGAGTGCCATGCTGTAGCTGCTCAGACCCTTTGTGAATTGGTATACCAGCAAGTATATCATTTAAATCAAAATGTCTTGGTTGCTTTAAAACAAAACTTAGAACAATGTTTGAAAATTAAACACTAAGACACAAACCCCATGCATGTAAAAGGCATTTTACTACAAACCTATATATGAATTGATCATACTAGTTACATATATGCAGACTGAAAATGTGTTCAGAACCTTAAGTGTGAGTATGAGAGTAAGGGGTGAGAGGAAGTTAGTTAGAAAAGGGATAGCACTACCATTTCCCCATGTGACTTGCAATTCCATAAAACCGACAGACTGAAATATTCTCTGCAGTCTTGATTTCCAGTGGTCCTTGTGTAATGGTGCATTGGCTGCTGTGTCGCACAATCTTGTGTACAAAACGTCATCAAGCATTCTGTTAGAAAAACAGACATGTATGTCCATTAGGATTGCTCCTTTACTATTCCCGTGAGCCTTGAAGTGCACTTCAAAAAGAGACGCCTGTGTTTATAAATACGTTCCTTGTTTTCATTGTTCTGATGCTCGAAATGAATTGGAGAAGGGTCACTTAACGGGTGGGCAGTGCAGGCTATTGGAATCGGTTTTCCTGGATCCGGCAAATAATGTCCCCCCTGATCTGGGAAATCCCGTGGCACCCTTCATTTATGTTATGGCATCCACACTGCTTTTAGGTGCCACTACCTGGCTTCAAACCAAGATGGTTAGGGTCAAGGCGAGCCACTTCAGCATGTGATCGGGTGCTCCTTGAACTCCTCGCTTATTAAAATCAGAAAGTATTTAAGTTGTGCTATGTTATTCGGATCTGTAGCATATGCACCAATGCCATGTGCTTGGTCTTCAGGCGCCGGGTGGATCTGGAAGAGGGTGGGCGGTTGGCTTTGCTGGGAGGAGAGGGAAAGGCAAGATTGCAGTGCTTTTGTGTTGACGTTGCAGATCAGAGGTGCACTGAGCTCTGAGTGCTTGTAAGCGCTGTAGGTGTGAAGTGGAGGATGCACCCAAAGCTCTGTCTCCAGAGGGGTGGTCTTGTGCCTGTAGTGTGGTGTGTGTTGGCAAGGGGCTGAGTATGGCAGTTGTAGTTAGAGGTGCATGTTTATGATGTATAAAGTATGGGCAGAGGGACTTTTTTTCAAAGCGGTGTGCAAGTGGTTGGATTTCTTATGTGTCTGGTAAGTAAGCCGGTGAGAAATTGAAGGTTAGTCAAAAGGTGCACGGTGTTCATTAGGTTTCCATAGGGCTTTCAAATTATTGGTCCTGTCAGTTGCATTATGGTGAGAGCTATTTGGCTTTAATGGCTGATGCGTGAAGCTGTCCTGTGTTGCGGTTTAAACATTCCGGGCAACAATGAAGGCATTCTGTCAGGGTTTTTGCGGTGCCTTGATGCAATGCCTTCCAGTCATATTAGTTTCCTGAGTGCTATGCAGTGACTTCCAAGCATAAGGTTGGGGGCAAGTATGCTGTTCCCTCAGTTTCTGTCTGCGTGAGAAAATCAAAGTATTGATGAGTGTAATTTCTGCTGCTTGATGGGTGTGGGTGAACCTTTCATTCTATTAAGCATTGAAGAGCCAGGTTCAAAGACTTTTCTTGAATTTCAGGTGGCCCTTTGGGGTGCACATTTCGCTTGGAAGTGCGTTGCAGGGTCTGGTCACCATAATGGAATAGACAGAGCCTCCATGTCTTTCTCTGCATAATACTCTGCTTTCTAAAACTATGTTGTTGCTCGATCTTAGGTCTCTGGTTTGTTGGTAGAATGACATTTTGCTTTGGCGGAATTCTGCTCCACGACCTCCAAGAGCTTTGCCGGTGATGCAGAGGGCCAAACACAGGATCCGTTTTTTGATTGGGGGTCAGTGGAGTGCTCTGAGAGCCGGTGTTATGTGTTCCCTCTGGTTGAGTCTGAATAGGAATCTGGCAGCAGTGATTTGGACCCATTGGCGTTCCTTTGTATGTGAGGCTGGCATAGCAAGCTGAATGCTGTTTGCTTAGTCGACTCTTGAAAGAATCAGGGAGAGGATGGCCAGTCCTCTCTGTGTGAAGGCGAGTTAGGGCATAACCCAATGGATAGAGTGTAGACGGTAGAAGCCCTTTTTGACTGTTGCAATGGTTTGGGTTTCTAGTGTGAGCCAGTTGTATATCAATATGCCTAGGTCCTTTATCACGTTAGATGGTTTAGGGCAGTTACCTACTTCCAAAGACTATGGTAGATGTATTCCAGGTGCGGCGTGAGGTGAGATAAACATTATATCTGTTTTAAACGGGTTGATTATTAGGTAGTTGGTTGTCATTCATTCATATATTGCCATGAGGCACTTGCTGAGGATGGTGCTGGAGTGTCCATCGTTTGTATTTGATTTGTATGTATTACGCATAGTTGTACAAGGTGAGCCCATAAGATGTTATGGTCTTCATCCAAGGGGTCATATAGCTTTTAAAGAGGAGTGGTGAGAGGCTTGAACCCTGGGAGACTCAACAGGTAATGGGTCCTGGGTTTAAAGCGAAAGGGGTCGGCCAGGTGATTTTTGATCTGGCCATGAGCAAGAATCTTTAGGAACAATCTCATCCATAGCAGAGTTGTGTTATAGAGTCCGGTTTTGTCAATCCTTCTAATTAGTGTACTGTGGTTGACCATGTTGAAGGCTGCTGAGATGTCAAGGAGTACAAGTGCTGAGCTGATTTTATCATCCGCAATGATTTTGAGGTCGTCCAAAATGGAAGCTAGTGCTGATTCAGTGCCTTTCATAGGTCTTAAAACAACATATCACCAGTCTCATAAGTTATTTGACTTTAAATGCTCAAAGATTTGGCTTCATACAAAACTCTCTTCAATTTTGGCTGGGTATGGTAGGTTTTAGATAGGACGAAAGTTATACAGTTTGCCCAGTCTCGAGCTGTATTGTTTAGACATGGTTTGACGTAGGCAGTCTTGAACATTTTTGCTAAAATTCCTGTTTCATGCGAGCAGTTCATTAGTTTGCAAAAGAAGAAAGCTGGTGTTTCTGTGTTAAAGATTTGTCTGTAGATGTTGGGGGGCAGGGGTCAATCAGAGAGCAGGCTTTGTTGCTAAGTTTCAAAAATGTTTTGAAGTTTGGTTTGGCTATCGGTTGAAAGCTGCTCGTCGGCGGGGTTGTAGCCAGAATGTCATTCAACAGGGCTTGAATGCTGCTCCCAATACTGTTCCTAATTCCTGTGTTGATGGCTTGCTGTATGTCTAGTCCTTTGCTTCTGAAATGGTTGGTGATATCATCACATAGGTTTTGGTTAGCAGAAGGCCCTGGGTTTCTCATCTCACGAATCATTTGGTAAAGTTCTATCTCCACATTGGATGCATTATTGATTGGTTCAGAATAGTAATGTTTCCTTGCTTTTTGGATGTTTACTTTGTCTGCCTTTGGCAGTCAATCTTGTCTTGTGGGTTGTAGTGTTTCCTCTAAGTTTTAAGCATTGATAGTTGTTTTGTCAGTGCCCATAGGTGGGTGGTGAACCATCCTGCTGAAGACTTTTTTTTCTGAGATGGTGATACGCTTTAGTGGGCTGAGGGTGTCTAGTGATTTGGTTATGCAGGTTTCTTGTGTTGTTACCATGTTTTAATTTATTTTATTGTTTAAAGCACAGACGTAGCTTGAGCGGAGCGCTGTACAGAGCGTGGGTAGCCGGCATTTGGGCAGGCATCTTTTACCAGTAGCGCAGTACTGTGAGGTCTGTGCTTGCACAATACTTGCAAAAGTTTGAAAGCAATATTGAGATGGTTTTCAGTCATTTCTTCCGGCAGTAAGAGTTCTGGCTCGTTAGGGTTGGGATTGGCCTATTCCATAAGATATCTGAGTTTACAGGTTTCTAGCTTTTCTTGGCGGGGGAGTTTTTTTTAACTTCTCTTCGGGTGCTGACACATTGGCGTGTTGATCGTTAGAGGAATCCTTTAGCTGATCGCTCCAGAGTCCTTGAATGGGTGGAGAGGTGGTTAATTGGCCTCTTTCACTACATATTGTGTTGAGGGTGTGTCCTGCAGTGTGTGTCACACTTTTGACCATTTGTTTGAGGTGAAAGCTGGCCATGTGGGATCTCAAGCTTTTGGGTGCTAAATCTGTTTGCTCCTCGAACCAAAAGTTGAAGTCTGTGAGGACCGTTAGATGTTACTGTTGTAGCACTACGTTGGCAATTACAACTGCAAAATGTTCTGCAAAGTATGGAAGTATGGAGTTGCATGGCAACGGTGTCGTGTAAATAAGTGGGAAGGAAAGTGAGGTGGATCAGGAGTCCTTTGCAGTCTAAAAAGCCGATATTTGGAGGAGTTCTTTGTGTACGACAGCAGTGCCTTTGTCTCTTTTGCCAGTTAACTTGATTGGGTCTGGATTGGTTTGCTATTACCTTCTAGTCACCTGACCACCAGGCTCCTGTTGTAAGGAGCATCTAGGCCCCGCCTTTGCTTCGAAGTTCATGACTCTCCATTCTGTGTCGATAGGCGGCGCAGGCATTGATCAGGCTGCAGTGTAGCATGTCTTCTGCCTCTGGATGACATCTTAGTGGTATTGATTTCCCTTAGGTGCTTCCATGTTCTGTGCGCAAGCCAGAATCCAAGTTGTCAGATGGTTGATTGGTTGTGTGCAGTTGTATCAAGTCTAATGCTTCGTTGTTAAACAAGTTCAGTAGGTCACGGGTTGCATTGTTTTTTTTCCATCTGATTCCAAGAAGAAAGTGGTTGTTGGGTGGTCTGTGGTACTAAATGTAGTATATAGGTTGTGGTTTCTTGTTATGGTCATGTGGTCTCTGGCATCTGTGCCATGATGAGTGGGCCATGGTTTCCTAGTTGTTATTCTTGAGTTGGTCACCTCTAAGGTTGGCTGCTTGGGGTTTTCAAGTTTCTGCTCCTTTTCCTCATGTATTCATTTTCAGTGTTGTTTCTCGTGCAGCTTTTTAGATTTAAAGTGTGAACCCCTTTTATACTTTGCTTGGAACCTTGCGTGGGTTATTTTCCAGTTGTTCATCAATAATCTTCTGAGAGTTTATGTGGGGTAGGAGTGGAAGAAGAAATCCCCAATCCCTCCTGCGCCTCGTCCACCACGTCAATGGTGGGACCCCACAGTAAAAATAAAATCTATTTCCAGCACTGTGGTGAGGGAAGGGCAGTGGATGTTAAAGAAGGCGGTGGATAGTGCCAGATAATAATAACTGTATACTCATTTGTCATTTATATAGTGCTTTTATCAAAAGCGCTCAACATTTTTATATACAATTATTACCCAATCGAAATTGGTACTCATTTTTGATCAACCTCTGTGAGGATGAAAGGCGGAGTCCACCTTGCCCAGATTCAAACCTGTGACCTGCAGATCACACACAAATTGCAACAGTGACCACCTAACACACGGACCGGCAGGGCTTGAAGGTGAGGCGTGGGAAGTGTGGGCCGCATGGTACGAAGGGCAGGACCCAAAAATAGAGCATTGAAAGTGGTCCCCGAGGCGCAAGGCTTGAAGATGGAGTGCGTGGGAAGTGGAGGTGTGGAGTGTCCGAGAAACCTGTGAATCAATAGATGCACTTTTCCCACCAGTGGCTGATGTTTCCCTGCACTGAGTCACTCTCTCCCAGGACCGCGTCAGCCTCATCTTCAAGGTGGGGTCTTGCAAGTCATGATTTATTACCATCATATTCCTGCTCACAGAGAGGATGGAGCACGGTCAAGGTGGTCTGAGAATCTGGACCCCTCACCTCCTTTCCTTTATTTGTAGTATTCCATTCATGTAGCGGTTTTACCATTCCGTAGTACAGCGGTTAAATGCACTAGGATCAAAGGGCCTCATTACCAGTTGGGTGGTATTCCGGCTGTAAATCTGCTGGAGTAAATCCCCAGTCCATTGAATTCTGTGGTGCTTTTTCTGCAGAATTACCACATCAATTCCATTGATTTTGCCAAACAGTGGGGGGTAATCACCCACTCCAGGGCCATACTCATAGTGTGATGGTGTGGGAAAAGTGGCAGTCATTCCATTACTGCCAATTATTTCCCGCATCGCACCGCCATACTTGTAATGAGCCCCAAAGAATTTAAAATTGACAGCAAAAGATGCCTGCACTCATGTGTCAGTGATGAGGGACATGTCCCAAGTGGGCAAGGGACTGAAGGGGAGAACGGAGAGGGACTCTACAGGCTAGTCCAGCGGGCGAGGAGCTGTGAGGTACAGGGGTAGGGTTCCAAAGGCTGGGTGCATCAAGGGAGAAGCATCCTAAAGCACCAGAGGACAGGGAGTAGCAATGGGACTTTCTACTGAGGAGTGAAGACCATAAATAGCGGCCTCTAGTGACACCAGAGCAGAGCGCAGGCGCGAGCATGCCAGGAACGAGCACGGCATGAACACACTGAAACCCAATACACTGGGTTTGGGTATGAAGGCAAGATGGAAAAGGTAGCTGAGCCAAATGATCTGGGGGAGAGTTAAGAAGAAAGGGGGAGCCTTCTGTACCATTTAAATGCGTAGCACTGACATGTAGAGAAATGGAGAGCATTGGACTTTGCCCCATGTACGGATCCAGGGCTGGGGACGACCAGGTCGTGTAGGAGACAGAATGCCATAATGTTATAAAGCTTAGTGCGTAGGGAAGTGCTGGCGGCGTCAGTGATCCCTTGGGAGTATGTTACAATTCAGGTGATAGGACAGAAAATATCTACAGGGCTTTGGCAAGGTAACCTAAATACAGAACAAATAATGTCCACGGGTGTAGGATATATGCAGAAGAAAAGGGTGCCCAGTGCGGACCCTTGAGGGACTCTTTGGCTGATTGTGGAGGAGGTGTCGAAACACCAAACCAAGGGATGGAGCAGTGTTGGTTAGAAAGAAAAGAAGAGAACCAGGAGAGGTTAGAACTATGCTAGAGAGTGTTGAACGGTGGTGAATATGGTCCACATGCTCAAAACCAGTGGTGATGAATGTGCAGCGAACAAGGTTTGGGGTGAAGAGAAGCTGTGAATTAAACCAAGACATGAGCTTGTATACACATTAGACTGTCAAGCAACTATGGGAATTGGGAATTGGGGCAATACATCCCTGCAGCCATAAGAGAAAGTGGAAAGTGGAAAGAGGATGCAGGCTTTGCATACCACCACTCTTCGGCCAAGTTTCCTTGCTTATCCTTTAATTTAGGGGAGGTTGGGCCCCTCGTTTTCAGGTCACATCCTGGGCATCGGCAGGCTCCAGTACAAAGCCCTGATCTTTTTAAGGCAGTGGGCTTCCGGGGAGGTGGTCATTTAAGGCAAGAAGCTCAGAGAGGGTGGGCAGATCCATTCATAGAAAGAAATACAAGGACTGTATGAAAAGCGTATGAGATAGACCGACAGGTGGATGGAGAGACCCGCCTATAGGGACACACACACCCCAAGAAGAGATCGAGTGCTGAGACAGAGCGACACAGAGAGACAGAGACCAGATCTGCAGTCTTAGAGGTAAAGAGTGGGATGGAGGACGAATGGCTAGACAGACAGACACCAGGATCTATTAATAAACAGATAGAGACAAAGGTGGCTGAGGATAGATGAGTAGGAGCGTGCAGGGACAGGCAGCATGTCACACACTTAGCTGGAGAGGGCTGGATATATACAGAACAGGGATGGCTTCCAGGATGGAATACGAGTCAAATGGTATCTGGTCGGTTCATCTAAAGCATTACCATCGAATGGCATTCCATCGACAAGATGGCGTTGAAAAAATATGTATCGAATGCATGTTTTTCAAGGTAAAGGGTTTAGTGTTATTTATAACTGGTTTTAAAGGCTAAAAAACAGGGGTTTGGGGGGACCCCCCCATTTAAGAAATAAAGGAAAAAACATGCATTCGATGGTCATTTTTTCAATGCATTTTTTTAGATGGAATGGTCATTCGATGGTAGAAATTCGATGGAATTACCATAAACCACACAACCACCAATCCAACTACTGATGTGTGTGCAAAGCCTGCAGGAAATGTATTTGTTGCCCTTGGGTAACATGAGTGGTGATTCCAATACTTCTCCGAACTGAGGTGTGAGTACTTTACGTAAAATGACAAACAGACCGGTTGTTCTGTGGTCCACGCCGATGCTGGAAGTGTATTGGTAAGTGTTAGGTCGTTTTATCAGGAGATCTACGATATGGGTTGCGCGTATCCTGCCATGAAGTCATGGGCCGCACAGCGAGAGATAGATCAAGAGAGGGGCTGATAACAGTACATGGGCTCAGATGGAGCGACATGTACAAGACGATTGATAGTGAGACATACAAGAAACAGTGGGACAAATTTAAATGAATGGAAAAATGGATGAATAGATGGATGGACGGAAAGAACGAAGGCTCGATGGATGGACAGATGGATGCATGGATGGATGGACGGAAGGAAGGAAGGGAAGGAGGGAGAGAGGGAGGGAGGGAGGGAGGAAGGAAGGGGAGAGAGGGAGGGAGGGAGGGAGAAAGGAAGGAAGGAAGGGAAGGAGGGAGGAAGGGAGGGAGGAAGGAAGGAAGGGAGGGAGGGAGGGAGGAAGGAAGGAAGGAAGGAAGGAAGGAAGGAAGGAAGGAAGGAAGGAAGGAAGGAAGGAAGGAAGGAAGGAAGGAAGGAAGGAAGGAAGGAAGGAAGGAAGGAAGGAAGGAAGGAAGGAAGGAAGGAAGGAAGGAAGGAAGCTTTCATTTGCATTTGTAGGTGCATAAGTAGCTATCAAGGATGCAGTGGGAATAGTTGTTGCAGTCCTCTGATCCATACAGCAGTCACTTTCCATTAGAAACAGGCACACGCGCATCTTTTTCAGCACAGTTGCTATTGTCTTTTCAGGAATTGAGGCAGTTAGGGGGCCGGGCTCCCACCAGTGCTCTAGACGCCAATGCTGTGGCCTGCAGTCCTTCTAAACATACACCTCACAAAGCATGACCCCTTTCTCCATCACCTCCAGGAACTGCGGTAGTCCACCCGTCCATGAAATCAGAGGTCGTTTCATTGCACTGATTTTTAGGATGGGGCGGGCTAATCCCAGCCCTTAGAGATGATGGAGAAAGAGGACATGCTGTAGCAGGCGGAGATCTGGCCATTTGGTGCAGCTGGCTGGATTCCAATATTGAGGTAACTGTCCACCTGAACTTTGAACCTCTGGTTCATTATGCCCCAAACCAATGGAAGTCCTTCTATGAGGAATTTAGATCATCTATACCGATATCAAAGCTATTGTGGTCTCATCGGCTCTGCATGGGCCTGGATCACTTGGCATCGTGTACCTACAAACCTACCAAAACTGGGGCTTCAGAGTCCACGGGAACGATCCTATGGAACCTGAGGCCCCAGTCTTGGTGGCAACGTATGCAAGCTTCAAGGGTTGCATCAACCATGGGAGACCAGGTGGCTCAAGCAGCCTGGAGAAGTTCATGGGCTGCTTACGCCTCAAAATGGAGATAACTGTCTGCAATATTGAAGGGCACGAAACTCTTCTTTCCTCTTAGTCCATGGCATGCCCTTGGAAATTGACAACCAAGAATGAACACTGTTCTGCATTCAAGTGCACCTGTCACTAAGAAATACCAACTGTGCTGATATTCATCTCCTAGCACAGTCGAAAGCTGACATTCCAGGAAAAGGCAATATTCAAGCGAATCGATTGAGCCATTGTGTTCTTTCTTGGAGAGTTTTGAACTTGATCTAAGGATGTTCCACCAGATATCTTGAATGTTTAGACCGTGGCTGATTTGTTTACTTCAAATGAGGATGCACTCTTCGGTCATGTCTGTTCCCATTCTCCTTCACACCCCCGACAGTTCCTCTGCTTATGAAGTAGGTAGCCTAGGTCTGGAGGAAATTTATGTCAATACTGATGTTGGCTTCTTATTAACGCCTCAATCGTCTTTATCACTTCCATTGATCCTCTTGGTGTTCAAACCTCGCCTACATTGATTCAACTTCTCAACTCTCCCCTGTATGCATCTCTGAGCGACAGCTGGTTTGGTTCTGTGGCTTCGCCTTTTACGTGCATTGTCCTTTTCTAGATCTCCATTGGAGGGATTTATCTGGGCCTTCAGGCATAGCAGTTCTGTGCTGCAGGCATCCTGCATTCTCTTGGTTTAGTTAGTGATTTGGTGACATGTTCAGCATGCAGTAATGTGGGAAATCACCACCCTCTGTCCTGTAAACATTTCTGACCCCTTTATTTTCTTCATGATGTCTTCATTTTAGGATGGGTGTTCTCTTCTGTTAAGGAAGCCTGGGGGATATGTCTATGATAGACATGTTTGCAGCCATATACCTGCATGGGTTTGTAATTCAGTGACATGCTCAACAAGGCTAGGAAGTGCATGCTGGTGCCAAACTATAGATGCAGTGGGAGCATGTGTGGTCTCTAACCTGCAAAATGTGCAACTAGAAAACCTGGCTTCCCCACTTGACCAATATATGCATTGCTGGGGCACTCCCTACCCCCTACTTAAATATGGCATATTCCCTTTGGCTGCCATAATGGGGATCACTTAGAACTGATTCTGTTAAATGTGTACTGCACTAAAAGTCCCCCTTATGAATGTATACTACTGGGGTTTCTCCTAATATAATACAAATATTGATCATTTATATTAAATACACAGCACAGACTGAAATATCCCTAAACTGCATCATTGCTCTGTCGCTTATCAGCCTTGATTCGCTTGTAACGGAAACAAATGAAATAGATGATGCACTACAACGTTTGTTGGGCGAGAGGATTTGCAGGGGACATTTTCCTTCACTGAAATAAGGAGCCTGCAAGGAGGATTTTTTTGTACTCGCTGCCATCCCCCTCCAGGCCACGGGCAGTGGCCATGGGCGCTCCATGCACGGCTCAGTTTGTGAAAGAAGCTGTGGATGTAGGGTAACCAGACGTCCCGGTTTTGCCGGGACTGTCCCTGTGTTTGGTGCTCTGTCCCCCTTTCTCAAGATTATGGGCCTCCACACCCGGTTCCAGTACCGGGTTCCTCCAATGAGGATTTACCGGGCTATTCCAACCTTGGAGGACCCGGTAAGTCCTCATTGGAAAACCCCCCCCCCATTCCCATTTGAGCCCCCATAGGGCTCAATGGGAATTTGGAGGGTGCTAATAACGGGCCCATTATTAGCTCCCTGGTCCCTTCGCGGGACCCGCTAAGTACGCCTGGTTTTACCAGGCGTCCTTACCGGGTCCCGCAAAGGGAACCTTGTAATAGGGTGTCCCGTAATGAAGAGTGCCGGTCCCATACCGGCACCCTTCATTACGGAGCGCCTGCCTCGTAATGAGGCCCAATGTTTCCATTGGAAGCTGCAGTGTTCCTGTTTTTTTATAGTAGGGCTTCATAGCTGGCAGGCAGGAATGCACAATCTCGCACAAAAGAAATGCTACATTTTAGAAGGGAGGATAGTGTTCGTTTGTGAAAAAGTAATTATAATGGGTGTTTCTTTGAACAGTAACACTTAAACCCTTGTCTTCCAAACTCTACTGTAGTGTAGTGTCTTGAGAGCCACTTTCAACAGTTAGTCCTACTTTTATGTTAGTCACCCTTTCACGTTTGTTTGCTTTTAAAATCTGGTCACCCTATGTGGAAGGGCTCACTTGTACTGGGCAAGGGTGGAGGCTTACCTAGACATGAGGGGTTCCCGCTGCCACAGCTCTTTCATGTCTGTCCTCTCCCCCTATCCAGGACATGCTGCTTGTTTCTGCCTCTTGCACCTGCTGGAAGATTGAGTTTAGCTCCCGTAGCGTTTAAGCCCACTAGAAGCTGTGTGCAACAACCAGCTCAACGTATGTGAAACCGCGACTACAAGTAGCAGTTTCATTGTTGCATGTCTAAGTTTTGAAAGTACAGTTTCAAAACACAATTGTTCAGTCCGGTATACAGTCTTTATAACAAACATTTTACATAGAATGAATAGATAACGAAAATGATATAACAAAAAACATAACGAAAATGTATGTGGGGCTGGGGTAAAGGATTAAATCTTGTGGGGAAATGGTTGGGGTGGGTTTTAGAGGTGGGAAATAGGGGTTTAGGGGGGCCCCCAAAAAAAGAAAAAAAAAGGAGAAAATGGTTATGTTTTGTCGTTATATAATTTTCGTTATATGTGCATTTGTTATACAATGATTCGTTATAAAGACATGTAACCATTCAGGCCGACATTACTTTGCATTGTGGTACGTGCAGAGGTCCATTCAGAAGGATGGAAATACAGTTTGAATCACTCCTTTTGATGACGGGTAAGGTTTTATATAATTATCAGATTGAGTTATATTGTGATATGAGCACTGTTAAGTCACCTTTATGAAACAGAGCACCTCTTTAAAAGCGTACATAACCACACGGTCATATTAACTAGCTAGGGGTGCGAACATGTGTCGAAAGTACCAAAATCCCATTTTACAGAAAGAGTGTGATCATGGACACATCATGCAATTTCACTGTGCTGGAGCTTCCAAAATAGGGAGGCCAGATCAAGGGTTCCTGTTATGGGGGCAGGACAACAGGTGTGGATTAATATTGCGGGGGGGCAGGGGGGGGAGAAGGATGCCAGGTATTGGGTTTTGTTGGAGTGGAGGAGGCAGGATGACAGGCATGTGTTTTGTGTTTGAGGGTGCACGGGCAGACGGCAAGGTTTGCATCTGTTTCTGCTCCGTGCGTGTTTGGCTCCTAGAGGCAAGCTAGGCTGGGCTCGATTATTTATATATATATATCTCCTCCACTTCTAGTTTACATCTGGTGCATCTTACTTAAGTCCAAGACTGAGTCGGCCTAGGTGATGGCAGAGTCCAGGATTGGCTGACCATATGGCCACCCTTTCCTATTTCAGAGCAGGCGCCCGCCACCGCCCTGAGTTCCGTCTGGTGCAGAGGGCGGGATGACTCGCTCTGTCTGGCCTGGCCGTCTTCGCTTTCTCTTCTCTCGCGCCTTGCAGGAGAGAGGGCAATGAGGAAAGCCTCCCCCGTCATTGCACGTGGACGCATTTGCCTGCAGGCCCTGGCACAAGCCTGACCCCTGACACTTTCACTGCTTTCATTATTGTTCTAATGAATGGCTCGGTGCTGTTTCCTCGTCATTAAGCCCTGTAATATTCGTACGGTCATCACATATTTCGTGGAGACTACAAATTAGCCTAATTATACAGAAATAATTAAGTCTCTGCAACAAGAAAAATGGGAAGTGAGTTATTTCTGTCCAAGGTTCTAATGGTGCCACTCGCTAGAGAGAATGAAAGAGAGAGAGAGAGGGGGGGTGGTGCAGAGAGCGCCATGCTGTGTTGCTGAGTCTACTAGGGAGGAAAGGGACTCTCTTGAGTCTTCTTCCCATTGATAAGAGAAAAGTTTATTCAAGGCAGGTCTGTTTTCCATTTGTATTCATCCTGTGCTTTTTGCCTTTCATCCTGTACCTCCCCTGTCCCTTATCTAATACAGTTTGATGATCTCGTAGCCACCCCCCTCCCGAAGGCAGTCTCTCTCTCGGCTGTATGTTCCTTGTATTGCTCTGCTGGTCCTTCTCCTGCCATTGCCTGTCCCAGCTTTCTGTCTTTCACACCTCTGCTGTATCTGCACACTCTTGGACCAGGTGCCCCCACTTAGCAACTTAACAACCATAACTAAATATATTAACATCTTCTATATGACTCTGCTTCTCTGCCACTCCTCTGGTTCCCGGCTGACCCCTCCACATGTTGTGTTCTGCTGCCCCCTCAAACTTTCTGCTGTCTCTAAGTGTTTGTCCGCCAAGTTCATTCATTTCATCTGCCATATTTCTGTGTAATGACGCATGGCCACGAATAATGATGTCTCTCGGCTGGCTCACCCTGCTGCTAGCTGGTGTGACCTCTCACAGGTCATCTATCTTGGAATGTGTAACTAGTCATTCCACTTCTGGGAACTTGGATACGTTCCTTGGGGCTCCTGGTACCACACTAGGTAGTGGCAAGATTTCCTTCTACCAGATAACAGTTCCCTTTGGTTTTCTTGCGGCTACTCAGTGCAACACACTCTACTGTGTCAAGGGTCAGAACCACAACTGCCAATAAAACCCTGTTCTCTGGGTGAGTCTCTCTTGCTCAGAACCTCTTGTGCTATTCTAGAGAGTATCTGCACTACAACTCCTAGCATGCACTGTCCCAGTG
Organism: Ambystoma mexicanum; assembly: GCF_040938575.1. Taxonomy (NCBI): domain Eukaryota; kingdom Metazoa; phylum Chordata; class Amphibia; order Caudata; family Ambystomatidae; genus Ambystoma; species Ambystoma mexicanum. The sequence continues at coordinate 1,192,165,908 of NC_090923.1, read as the reverse complement.
TGATGAATCAACTTCCGGGGGAACCAGTGGTCCAGGGATTAATATTGGTTTCTAAACCACCCGTCAGCCCTACACCTCTAGTACACAAGAAGGGATCCAAACAGATTGGAAACACAAGCAAATTAAAAACCGCATTCTCCAATTTTGGTAACATGGACGGAACGGCAGGCTTATCTCTGAAAGGTAATGGATTGTTGGTTAGTTGCAACACAGCAAAAATACAATTATTACCCAATGATAAAAGGGACTGTCCAGTAAAGGTTGTATCAAAAATATCTACTTTATTTATATCACAACAGACATTTCTAGCACACTACAAATACAACCCACCCTGTAAAGGGATGCAGAGGACAGACAGTTTCAAGGAATGAAAAGGGATGCACTCTGGATACTGAGTAGATGTTATGGTTAATTATCACAACAGTTTAAGTTTACTTGGCTTCAGTACAAAGGGAAAAATGGTTCTTAAAATGTCTCTAGGGACTTTACTGGAAGATCCAGAGAGCCAGAACCACATTGTACCTTGTGCTGTTGGAGTTCTTGCTGCTGGACAGGGTCGGGTCTGCTTCTGGGAGCTTTGCAGGCTTCTGTGACAGAGTTTAACATGAGAGTCAGCTGTGGGTATCAGGCCGCAGGTGGTTCGGTGAGCGAAGCAGGACGAACAGCTCCAGGCTGGCCTACACAGCGGCTCGGGATGAAGAATCATTGTCTCAGTGCTGATCGGCGGTTTTGAAGTACTGAGCGAGACGTCTAGGATGTCTTTAAGCGACTGTTGCTTGACAATGGTCAGCATTGCAGTCATTTGCAGCTCAAGGATCTCGACTGGTTTGAAAATGGCCTTTAAGGTGGATGGTGGTAGATGCTTGTTGAGGCACTTCTCCCAGCTTCTTCAATGGGCTTGTGTTGTCCTTTAAGGTGGACTGCCCACAGCTCTGGAGTGTGTTGCAGGCAGCTGCCTTGTCCTTGGGTGAAGGTTCAGAGACCTTCTGGCACCCCCTTTCCAGGGAGCTTGCTGCAGAGCCTAGCAGGGCATGCTGTGTGCTGGCTGTGTACCGGTGCTGGGGCAGCCGGAGGGTCCTCTGAGTTCAGTTTCTCCCTCTGTTCCCTGGGAGAAGTTTAGGGGAGGGATCTTTGTTTCCCTTTGGAGGTCCTGGCCATCCTTCACTGGCGGAAAATGTAAGCAGACTGTATCTTCTGTCAGTGTGCAAGGTTGAGTTCTCCTTTATTACTCAAAGTGAACTCTTCTGATGATCTGCCAAAAGAGGGGCTCAGTCCTCTTTTAAAGTCAAGTGGGGCACAGTGATTGATGTAGGCCAAGCCTACCTTATTTATCAAATCCTGGGTCCCCACCAACAATCTCCTGCATTCGAAAGGTCATAACCAGAGTGCTTTGCAACAAGGAATGTAAAGGTGGGAAAACTTGTGATACTAAGTCCCACCCATCTTGCTGTCTGCTGTTGATCAAAGATTCTCTCTGGTTGATAGATCTATCTGTGGTTCCTGATTAAAGTGGCAGGTCTCCCTTGAAACTGCGGTAAGACCAGACTCTCTGGCTCCTCAAACCACATACTCATACCTTATGAATGGGGTCCCCCTACCGGGGTGACCGACTCTAAACACACAGTCCCAGACATGACAGCTCACTGTCATTAATACTGAGGGTGGGAGCTGGCTTCAGGTTGGCACAATTACATATGAAAGGTTTTTGGGTTTCCTGTCTCCTTTGTTAACCTCTGCAGCCATGCCCCATGAAGTACCCTCTCATTGGTATGTTAATCACTGCCACTAGATGCATCGCCTAACAAAAGAGCGGGGCAGATCCATGGAGCCTTTGTTAGTGAATCATGCTGGTCATGGTAGGGGGAAGCTTGGTCCTACCCCTTCCTTAGAGATGACCTAGTGTACTCCTGGCTGTCACATTCCAACTAAATATTACAGGGTGGACTGTGCATGTAGGCTGTGGCCACCCAAGTACACAGGTCTATGCATTTGTCATGGTGTGAGCATAGGAAAATGTGTGTGGATTAGCCCCACACATTTTCCTGAGGTTGATCTACCATCATTCTATTTAATTAAAAATTTCAAAATTCGCAGGCGAGCGCACACCCTCCATGCTGATGGTCGAATTCCTCACAACTAGATTTGGCAAAATGAGAAATATGAGCTTTTAAGTTCACATTAGAATACAAAATAAAACCAAGAGATCTAACAAAAGACACAAAAGAAAGAGCGATACTAAAAGGGGTGAGAGGAGCAAGATCATCAGAAAAAAGTGCTGACCAGCAAGAAGAGGAAATGAAAAGAGACTCTATTTAAAGGGATTCGGCTTAAGAGAAAGAGCAGACAACCCATCTTTGAAGGCACTGAAGCAGTTCTTGAGGCACAGAACGTTGTCCAGAGGGTTCTATGTGATGTTACCGAATAACATTTCTTCAAGGCATTTTTTACTTAGGTGGCTCACCCCCCAAATTCCCCATTTCCCCTTGTTTGTAACCCCCCCAAATCAACCCACCTGTTTTAAGCCCTTACCCCCACTAATACCCCACATATATATATTCTTTCAAATTTTATTTTTTTGGTTTACATTTTTGGGTATAACATGCCTCGAATAAAAAACTGACCGTAAAATCGCTGGATACAGTCCAGAGTCAAGATCCTTAGATAGTGTTGGGTCTCATCTGTGTACTGGTGAACTTGGCATCCATTCATGACAAAAGATCTTCCAGAGGTCCCATATAGGTGTTAACCAACGTGGGTGATAGGGTTGAACCTTTGAAAAACTCTGCAAAACAGAGGTACGGTTCTAACCTGGTGGGAGCCCACCTATACAAAGTGTGTGCCGTGGGACAGAAAGGAAGGGAACCATGCCAGGACAGAACCACTCAGACGCATACAAAAGGGCGAGATGTTGATCAAAATCAAAAGGTTGAGCAAATCAAATGCAGCTGAAAGATCAAGAAGAACCAGGATTCAGGTGCCCCCAGAATCCAGCACAGGAACAGCTGCATCCACCACCTGCATGGGGGCCTTCCCTCGGCCACAACGGGACGCACATGATACTACTCGTTCTCTCTGGGCATCATTATTCTAACATCTTTTCTTGTCTGAATAAAGAGATATTTGTTTTAAACACCTTTAAATGAATTCTGATTGGACATTAATATTCATTGCCAATGATGACAGTCATGTTACCCTGCGTCAGTTGCTGCCTCACACAGACCTCCTTAGGGTGTGCCTTGAACACTCAACCAGACCGAGTGTAGACAAGCCTAGGAGGCAGCAGATCCTGCTTGGTGTGTTTCGCGCAAAGCCGCAAACTCCAGTAGGGGGCAGTGATGCATTCCTATAAGCCTAAAAAAGTGCCATTATAAACATTCATGTATACTTGTGTTTAAAGTTCAAACTTGACATCGCCTTACATTATTGAATTTTCAGGATCAACATTGTATTTCTGCGATAGACTAGCTGTGGGTGTGTCCTTAAACAATACACAGATGTCTTGGTAACTTCCTGGATGGGCGTGTTTGTTATGGCTTATCCAAGCCACACTTCCACAGTCGCATGCAGCCCATTAGGGTTAGAACGACTTCATATGCCTTCTCAAGTCCTGGTTCCAAGCAGTACACCATCCCAAATCTCATGGTGGGAGGTGGGCACAGTGCCCATGGAGACCTAGGCTATGAACTCTCAATGCCTCCTACAAGCGCAGATTTGGCCCCAGTGTCCCCGGCCACCAATGAGAAAGGTCCAAACAATCCATAGATGTGATTGACAATGAAAAGGGGAATCAAGACTTTTGTCATCATAGGAAGGGCCTCCAAATGATGCCCAGGTGAACAATCCTTTGACCAAGACTTTGCACACAGGCAGCACTCTGCTTGCCAAGCAGAGGTTCTTGACCCAGAGGGAGGCTATGAGAGGTTTGGAATCTAGAAGCTATCTGTGCCCAGCAGCATGACGCTCCCTATTGGTGGGCACCGCTGCCTGCATATATCTGGGACCCCGGGAAACAGCTTTGGTCAATGTGGAGGAAGGATTGTGGAGGAAGGGGTGAGATGCACACCAGTGGGCCGTGCGTTTTGCTGGCGGCATGTTCCTAAGCCTGGCCATGTTCCTGCACAGTTCCGCCTTGCTGCCTGCTTGGTGCCATGATATGCCCTTCAAGGTATCCAAAGACACCACGGGAGAGCACCAATATGCCGTGCTTCCTGAAAGCATAAACTGCATCCTGGTCACTGCATCAGTGCAGGTGGAGGGAAATATCTCTTTCCTGTAACATCATTCACTTAGCCTCTGTTGTGCCAACACGGGACGCGGGGAATCAGAGAACAGCTTTCAGAAGATGGGTCCACAGCTACCTGGCATTTGGGCATGGACATGTCAGTCAAGGTATCCCAGAACAGGGCGAGCAAAGTGTCCTCTAGAATGTGTGCCCTCACCATTGAACCACAAACGTCATGCCAGCCAAACTGCCCATTGTTTCTTTGGAGATGGACACGCCAATTGAGAGGGTTCTGTGAGAAGAAAAGGCTCATAAAATTCCCTTGTTCTGCTGCGTCCGCCGACCTGCTCTCTCCTGCCACAAACTGAACTCTCACCTTACACCTTTGCAACCACTGTTCCCAATTAACCCTGCAACTTCCCTGCCTCTGCTCCGAGGCTGCAGTCCACTTCTCCTCTGGAATCCACAACCATTCATGGAAATCAAAGGGAGCCTTAGCCTGGAGCCCGTGTCATCCATTTCTATGGTGGCCATCTTGAAGTTGTTGTTCTTTAGCGAAAGACATCATTATCTCTCTGTCCCGTATTTTCCGCTGAAATTGGGCCTTTAGTGCCCAAACATTATATTTGTCAAGCCCCTCCCGCCTACTTAAAGGCCCTCACTTCCCTTGGGCTTACTAACTGGAGTGGTGGGCCTTTAATACACAGTATGGCCCACGCCTACAGGGATTGTTACCTAAATGAAACTTTCAAACGTAGGCACAAAAGCAGACTCCCGGGTGACACTGTTTAAAATGCCAATGCTTGGGGCAGGAAAATGATGATACCGATATTGGGAGAAGGGGTGGACTGGACTATGTGGAACTCTGGAGATTTCCCTATAGGCCTCTGCACCCTGGGCTTCTTATGTGTGAAATGTCCACATTTTCCCATAGAAAAAGGGCTGGGCTTGCTGAAAATCTGTAATATGGGGCCACTTACAATATTTTTTCTGGGGCCTCTTTTGGTTTCCAGTCCACCCATGGTTGGGAGCCCAGGTGCTGCCCTTGAGTTCTCATGCAGAAGGGATTAGGGCATGTGCGAGAGACACCCTTCCGGAAGCTGCCATTAAAAACAGCCCTGGAATCCTGCCAATAGCGGGCTGCGCATTTAAAGGATGGCCCCCGCGTGGCGAGGCAACGGATAACTATTGCCACAGTGAGCACCAATGGTTCCTGCACCAGCTATTCTAGACCTAGCCAGAGTAGGAGGCACAGTCGCATTTGACCTCACACATCTCAATGCAAACGATTTCAATGCAACCCATTTAAATCAAAACCATTAATATGCACGACCGTTAAATGTAAGACTCGTCGAAATTTGATTTTTTTTTTTAATTGTATCTCAAATTTAACAAAAAAAGAAATATTTAAATATTGCCTCATTACGAGTGAGCCCGTCTGGAAATGAAGGTGCCGGTAACATTAGTGGCACCGTTTACGGACCGGGTCAGCCCTGTTTTGCCAGTAGGGGCTAAACAACCGGCAGGTCTGAACTGCCAGTAGTTCAGGCCCCTAATGGCAGAAAATTCACTGAAGCACCAGTCCCGTTAACAACTCTGCCAGTGCTTCAGTTTTCCCATTCCCATGGAGTCCTATGGGACGACATGGGAATGGGAACTTAGAGTACCGCCGCCTGTGATATCCCGGTAACACCAGGATGTCAGGCGGTGGAAACGGTAAGGCGAGGTTGCCGATAACCCGCCGATATCACCAGAGGGTTAATGGCAACCTTGTAATTATGCCAATTGAAGAGTCATGTAAATTAGGGCAGACAAATCTTAAGAACAAGACAAAATAGAAAAGAAAATAAAAGAAACCCGAGTGAATTAAAAGAGAGGCAGAAGTATATTTCCCCCCATTTCGTAATAGAAGGCAGGAATATAACTAAAAAGAAAAAAACAGAAACCGCCAAAATCGTTGTGGTGATGGAGGAATGATTGCCCAAAACATTCAATCAAATGGCGTACAAGGAGTTGGGCTAGAGGTGAAATCACATACAATGAGTTGGGCTAGAGGTGAAATGACTTGCAAGGAGTTGGGCTAGAGGTGAAATCACATACAAGGAGTTGGGCTAGAGGTGAAATGACTTGCAAGGAGTTGGTCTGGGGTGAAATGTAATGCTTTGATTTGAGCTGGCAGAATCATGGCTCTCGTTAAAACGTTATATGCCCCATTATGGGCGTGTGGTGGACTTCTTGGGCAAGAATCTCGAAATACTGTTGGGGCATTGTGTACAAATGTGTTCACCTTACCTTCCCCCAGAAATGTACAGGTTTTTAAGTTGAAAGAAATGAGACCCGGTTGTTTTTATTTTTTGTTGAGGAAGGAAACGGGCATCCAGGATGAGCCATGGGGTCCTTATTGGTCTTCAATTAAAGGCTTCTGATGTCATGCTCCAGGCTGCGGACCAACCACACAATTCCCAATTGAGTTACATGCTCTGCGCCATTGGTGACCTTCTATGACATGGCCTTACAATTAAATCACACACTGCTTCCTTTATTCATGTCTCTGATTCTGCCGGAAAAGGATACTCCATCTCAACGAGCTGAGGGAAACGCATTCTTTTTATAGTTTGTATCGTTTACTTCACAAGTACTGCGTGCATTAAGGCGCAAAGAATGGCCGCACCAACGCCGGTTCAGCGGTACACAGTAAACACGACTGCAAAAAAGGAGACTACTGACACAGGATACATTTACTGAAATAAACTAGGCTAAAAATAAAGAAAGCGACAATAACCGAACTTAAAAATGTAATGGAAAAATCATGAAATTGAGGACAACAAAAAGAAAATCACACCTGATCAGGAGCAGTATGGTTTAGAGCAGGTGATTGTATCCTGGGTGGGTTGGAAGGATGCTTGGGGGACCAGGAAGTTTCACCCACTTCGAAAGTATCACAGAAGGTGATAGGTAAGGGGGCGTATGAAAGTGGGCCTCCGAGGAGCTATGTGCGGGGCTGGAGCAAGGGGGGAGGTGGCAGATCTACTCCTGATACTCTAAATAAAGAAGAAATACACATGAAAAACAAATACCTATATTTTCACATTTCCTTTGTGATAAAAGAAGAAACATCATTTTACGTTCTTCATTTAAGATGTCATTACTTTTGCTATGTTCATTACTTTCAACGTAAGATAGTTATTTCTTCCACTTGGTTCCCAATCACAGTTTTATTCAAGGGTTACCGCCAAACTCGTGATGAGGCAGTATAACTAGCATAACATTGAGAACAAAAGGCTAATAGATTATTTTGGAAACACAAGCATTTTTCATTCTTTGAAAAATGGGAGCAAGGTGCAGATGGACATCAGCATAATTCCACGGATAAACCGAATTTATTTAACCTAAGTACGAAAATCACATTTTACTTTTTCTACTTTTTTAAAAGTCCCCTTACCCCTCCCTACCCTAACTTATACCCTTATCCCAGACCCCACCTATTATGCACTATGCATATACCACATTACCTACCATTTTCGGTCAAATAAATTTGGTCACTTCTGATTAGGTGAAATTGTATTTGGAGAAATCTACGGCAACGTAATTCCACAACCTGAAAACATTACAAGCGAATACTTGATTAATGGAGTGGTATTTGTGCAGTTCTGGGAAGGTCCAGGCACAGAAGGAATTTGCTGCATGTGTTATCAAATGCCCGCTGTCGACCTGACCTTCCTTGAAAGCAAGGTGAGGAGGAAGTTGATGGAAAAGGGTTGCCTTATGTGCAATGAAGCCCAATTTCAATTGGATCCTGGCTTCAAAAAGAATCCTGTGCAGGCTGGATCAGATTGGGGGAGGGTATTATATGTTCTTTCCCCAAGCACCAGCGTAGTCACAGAATGAAAAATGGGTATGAGAGTCCGCAAAGCACCTTTGGAGATCACCATCAACGAATGGCCTGCTGTCCTGATGGAACCCGAGGGAATGAGCAGTCAAATCCAAAGATGGAGACACGCCACTTGGGCAGGAATAGAGAGCCGAGACTGAAAAACCTTATTCGTGCCACCTGAGGCAAATAAACGAAGATCAGTCTTCAAGGCACTCCGCGTAAGGCTTTCAGCCGACATCGAGGAATCGATAGACTGATAGACTTCTCCCTAGGTGGTGGACATCTTCTTGTGAGGGCACCTCAGGTACTGTTGGGTGTCACTGGTGTACTGATGAATGTAGAATACTTATTTTTTTTTTATTTTAATTATCTGTGCTTTCCTTGTAGCTGGATTTGCCAGCAAGAAGGTGCCTGGTTTCATCCCATAGCCACCAGGGTCTCCTGCCTGGTTGGAGGCAGTCTTTCTTTCAGACATTCAGACACTTAGCAACCGGGAGTCTTCCCTCACTGTTTTCACAGTGGGAGGGACCCGGTATCTTCAGCTCTTAGGAAGAGCTGCTGCAGCTCACCTCAGACACCAGTTACGACTGAGTAACAGTTGGGTTGTTTTTTGCTTCATTTAACGCTTATTTGCCCATTCCTGGTAACTTTTAATAATTTCCTTTTCACTCGCTATTCGAGTGGGGCGTGTGACTGGGCGCCTAGCTTTTCAGTTGTTAAAACATTTCTTCACATTTGTTTGTATGTTTTATTTTAATTATCTGTGCTTTCCTTGCAGCTGGATTTGCCAGCAGGAAGGTGCCTGGCTTCCTCCCCTAGCCACCAGGTTCTCGTGCCTGGTTGGAGGCGGTCTTTCTTTCAGACACCCACACACTAGGCACACAGGAGTCTTTCCTTACTGTTTTCACAGTGGGAGGGACCCGGCTGCCACAATACAATGTGTATAAGTATCTGACTTCCCCGGAAGTGCAGCGGACGAGGGCAGTGGGCTAGAGCCTTATGCACCGAAGTCGCGCCAAAGTCCAGCTCGCCTTTGCTCGTCCGTGCGCAGTCCAGGCCTTGGGCCACGCAAAGCAGTCTCACCGACCACTCTTGCATCACCTGGTCCTGTGAGGATCTACTTAAGCTTGCCCCCCTGTAATCCACTGCTTCCACCTGATATTGATTCTGTGAAGTCAGCCACAGCAATTTATACTGCAGCCCTCACATCATTATTAGCAAACAGATGTTCTTTAGTTGAACATGACACCTCCTGCTATGGCCTGTAGCGTGATCTTCTCTATGTTACTGAAACGTGGTTAAAAGATACTTCTAGACCCGCAGTTAGACAAGCCCTTCCGGATACCTATGACCTACTGCGAATGGATTGCACATTGGGTTAAAATGGTGTTGGGAGGAGTTCCTATAATTTTCTTCTGATGGCCAAAATCCTTTCGGTGGACCATAACCTCAAAGCCGAATTGCTTTTGGGATGCATCAGGCTTCCCAAATGTTTGCCATCCATATTCTTACAATCTATTGACCGCCTGGATGTGTCTGCTTGTTTTGTAAGCAGTTTCTGGAACTAGCTGCTAACCTATATTTGGAATTCCCAAATCTTGTGGTTTTGGGGGATTTCAATCTACTCCATTAGCTTGACACATATTGGGGAACAACAATTCATGGATGCCAGGAATTATCTCAATCTAGAGCCGTTAGTTTATGGGCGTGCGCATGTCCATGGCAACACCCTGGACCTAATTTTTGCCGCTCCTTCTCTAGCTACCTTTTTTGCATCATTTGCCATTCTTTGGTTTGACCACCACGCGGTACCTTCTTTGCTTCAGACCCCTGCCCCTTGCACACAACCCACTCTTCGATAGGTACTTAAACGCTGTTGGCGTCAGGTCTCTAACAAAGACATTATCTCGAAAACTCTCGATACTGGTGATAACCCTTTAGATGTAGATATGTCTACAGTCGCACAGGCATTTAGGGTAGTAGCTGACATGCTGGCACCTTTTCAAATATGCTCGGAAACCATACATTTCTGAACCATCACTTCAAATCACTGATTTCGTGAAGCGTTTGGACTCTGGCCACAGTGGGGAACCAGCCCCTGAACTTACAGTTGCAACGTTTGAACAAACTCCCATGTTCTGGGAATGTGCCACAATGTATCAGTAACAGAGACTGCTTCAGGTATTTGCCCTTTATATTCTTGAGGAGAATCAACTACTTTAGAATTGGCCCATATATCTGCCCCTAAGGAGGGCTTGGGTTTTCCAACTCAGTTTGAATAACATACGTCTTGCCTTGAAAAGGACCCGTTGTTTTGGGTCGAAACACGTGTCGGCAGTCTTGTTTTTGCATCAACTCATAAAATCTGTTTCAACAGTGTTTCTTTGACTGAAGAATCTATTGCTTTGGACTCTTTGTTTCACTTTATTTGTTGTCCAGTTACACATTCAATTTGAATAGGACATTTACCATTCGCTTAGGGCTGCGCAATCATTTAGAGGTGACATTTTTCAAGTGTTTGTATCTATTATCAGTTTTTGAGGTGATTGCTGGTCCCTCTTTCGTGCAGCAACCCAATCTTATTTGGTTTGTAAGGGTCGCATTGACTATAGTTTGTCTTTTCAAATTTAGTTCTAACCCAGCGCCTCACCACACCAGCACACCTCAATTTTGTTTTTCATTTCTGAACCATGGTTTGATGATGCCCTAAAAATACTGCGTAAAAAGAAACGCCAACTCAAATGTAAATGGCGGGTCTACTACTCACCGATGGATAAACTCCTGTTTATGCTTAGCTCCCAAGTCTACCTCCAAGCAATTTGTCTTGCCAAAACTAAATACTACACCACGCAAGTGGAAGAGGCACTTAACAAGGAACGTTTTTCACTAGTGCGTTCCCTTTCTACTAATGGTGACTCAAAGGACACCATCATCCATTCACAAGCGTTATTCAACACATTAGCTGACTTTTTTGTTAGCAAAGTCAGTAATATGCAAGAAACTATTGCTGCCACTGGGTTACCATGGACCGAGACGGATCCACAGTGCCCAATTACAAACAACACAGGTAAATGGTCTGTCTTCCAGTATTTACACCTTCATTGATAATTAGGGCTACAAAGGGCCTCAAATCAGCTTCTCCATCAGATGCAATACCTCTTGCTACCCTGCAGGAGAGTATAGAGCACATTGCCCCATGACTATGTACAGTGATCAACCATTCTTGCTCAAACGGCTTGATACCAGCAGATCTTAAAAAATCCTGTGTTATTCCCTTACTTAAAAAGCCCTCTCTTGACCCTGCGATCACAGCTAATTTTTGCCCAATCGCATTGCTTCCATTCCTGATGAAACTGCTTGAATCTCTAATCTCCCTTCTCCTCACAGACTTCCTAGAAAAATCTCACTTCTTGGACATGTTTCAATCTGACTTCCACCCAGGCCGGGGCACGCAAAGTGTCTTGGTTTCGGTCATTTATGACCTGTCCAGATTAGAAGATCAGGGGGCAACAGTGGGCTTGATCTAATAAGACCTCTCAGTGGTCTTTGACACGGTGGACCACATTACCTTGCTGTTCCCACTCCCAAGCTGGCCTCTCGGATCAGGTGCTTGCCTGGTTCTCACCATTCCTGTCCGACAGGTCACAAGTTCTCTCTGAGATCTATTCTTCCGGGTTGTCTTCAACTTATTTGTGGTATTCCTCAGGGCTCGGCACTGTCCCCTGCACTCATTAACATATACATTTGGCCTAATTTGCTCCTCATCCGGTCCCATGGCTTTCGATCATACTCCTACGCTGATGGCACCCAAATTATTGTCCATCTGGACCTTGCCAATGTGTACACCATGGCTCAGCTGCAGGGATGAATGATGGCAGTGAGTGACTGAATGGGGAGAAACTGACTGAAACTTAATGAGGGCAAAACAGAGAACCTGGTGGTGGGTCCTTCAGCCTCCCCTCGTGGGTCTCCTGGTTCTCTTTCCCCTTCACTGCTCTGGTCTTCTGCTTTCAGGCCTTTGGAGCTAGGCCCCTCTCCGGTACCTGTCCTGGTAGCCAGGAATTTGGAATTTCTGTTTTCAGAATACCTTTCAGCCACAGCCCATGTCAGCTCATTATGTAAATCTGGCTATTTCCAACGTAAAGTACTAAAATAAGTTCTGCCTTTTCTCCAGGAGAACCTTCGCCCTCTGGTAGTGTCGTCCCAGTTACTTAGCCAGCTCGACTGCTGCAACTCCCAGTTCCTGGCCCAGCCAGCTTATATTATCCACCAGTTTCAGCTGCTGCAGCACTCAGCGGCCCGTGTGGCCACTAACACTGTCTATGGGCCACATATTTCCCCAGACTTGCAGTCATTACACTGGTTGCCAGTGCAGAAGCAGATTATTTTCCAGTCCCGCTGTATTGTCCAACGTCCCTTTTATGGCTTGGGACCAGAATTCCTGCAGGAGAAATTTCAAGATTATGTACCTGGACGCTCACTAAGATCTGCGAAAGCTCGACTGATGATCATCCCTCGGTCTGAGCGTACCCAAATGAGAGGACTGTCCTCAGTTCTTGCGGCCAGGTTATAGAATCCTGTACCATTCCCGATTTGGGCTACCCGGATCACTTCATCTTCCGCCGCCTGTTAAAAACATTTCTGTTTTTAAATATCCTTTCGTCCTAATGTCCTTCAGAACCATGATGCTTTTGCAAAAGTATGCTTCATAAAACTCAGTACCATAACATAACATAACAACACACCCATCAATCAGAGCCCCCAGCAACTGCAGATACAGAGAGAATAACAGCAGTGCTAAACTAGAACCCTGGTGCACATCGAACCACACAGGCAATGATAGAGAGCTTGAGTAGCCCATCTCAACAGCTTAAAACCTTCTTTAGTGGTAATATCAACCCACTCCAGGCCAGTCCCCCAAATCCAATTCTGGCAGATAATTTAGAAAGAGGTGCCCTGTCTTTCACCCTATCAAATGCCCCGAGACATCCAGTAGCACAAGCAAGCATTCCCACTGAATCAAGAGATCTTTCAGATTGTGTAGAGACTCTACAGATCTAGTTTTCATCCAGAGCGTATCCAAACTCTCCAGCGGCATTGGTTGTGGTTTACATTTTGGGAATACCAAAGAACAGCAACCATCTTATTGGGACCTTCAGAGGTTTGGGGGCAGAAGTGACAACATGTCAGTGCAGCTTCCTATAAATCAGAGGCATTGTTAACAATCCATCGGGAATGCGCAAGAATTAACACTTCCAGCGGTTGCAGAAGGTTCGGTGAAGAAGAATTTCTACGTTTCGTGTTAGTATTCTAAGGTTGGGCCAATCAGTGGATTTCAGAAGCTAATATCTGAATGGGAAACAGCAAAGAATCAAACAGATTAAGGTTGATAGGGCTGGTACAACATAGTCACACTGCAAGGCGATTGGGATTTGGCACGCAGTGGAAATGCCCTGCAGAACCTGGGAGAGCATAATCATTCTGTGCACATCCCCTCCCAGGATCTAACTATCCATGTGAGAAATAATCATTAGTTGTAGTCAGAGCCTATGTATTGAAAGGAAGCTTTTAACTTCTTCGGGGCTGGTGCCAGAATATGGTTTTGGTTCTGTGCCAGAGTAGGGTCTTATGTTTATATCCCGGAGCTGTAGATACTGATGATGGAGTTGTGGCTATATCTCTAACTCCACAGCAAATGAGTAGAAAGAGGCAGAGTGCAAGGACACAGGGGCTGCCTCTACATGCACAAACACTCCGGGAAGCACAGGGCAGATCTAGAAGCCAGCAACAAAAATCTTTACACAATCATGACCATCATCACCATAAATTGTTTGTATTGATAAATGCATTCAACAATACATAAGAACACAACAGCTGATCTGTTAAAAATATCCACACAACTAAATTAATAAAACATGTATCGAATAATTTAAAGCATGGTTGAAGCAATTCCTAACCCACCAAATCATTACAGCTAAGAAAATAGAATTAGGTGATAGGCAGGGATAATGAAGTGTTTTTGCTGTGAAAATTTATTAGAACTCAGCAGTAACATGATATTAAAGTAAGGCACATGGCACAGCACAAAGTGGATGGTCTTCAAAAGTGGAATTGGATATCTTTTGCGTGGGTATTCTAAGGAATCAGGAGTAAGACTCGGACACAAGGACATTGTAGTGGTTGGTAAAGACATTTATTAAAATGAAAAGAGGGTTGGAGTAAATCCTTTCTTGCCCTATCTCTACAAGGGGTTTCCCTGCCTCAACGTAACTAAAGGATGTCTGTGTCAGAATGTCCAAAGTAAAGTTTGCTGTCCTGTATCCAAATCCTAATCTGACCCTTTCACGCTAAACTCAAGATATAGTGAAAAGGGATATAATCTTTCAACTGGTCATCTGCAGCTCTTTTCCAGAGTTCTAGCATAAAGTTCCAAAAGGAACAAAAATAACTAATCAAAGTTCTGCAATCCTCAGGAGATGTTTCCCTTCCCCTGAGTTTCTAAGACTCATTCCAATGCACAGTTTCAGAAGGTATGGCTCTTCCCTTGATCTCACTTCCACAGTTCAATATGGCAAGAAGTGGTTTCTCTTTTCTTGGCTCCTTGACACAATTCAAAGGTTTACAGGCACTAGGGGATTGCTTTCCTTTCCCTAGTCACAATGTTCACAGCCACAGCTCCGAACCTTTGCCTTTCTTCTCTTGGTCGCACACAATTTCCAATTACTAGAGAAATTATTCTGTTCCCCAAGCCACAATGTGGATGTCCCAAGATGCGGGTAATTACTCCTTCCCTATGGATTTCACACACTCACTCATGAGAGTGAGTCCCAGGCCCTCCTCTGTTGGTCTGGCACACTCTCCTGCTTTGCCTCTCAACTCTTATGTTCATACAATTGGGTGCGGGTCCTAGACTCACAATCAGTTCACCTGGTGTACTCTCCTGCCAGAACTTTCTTAACTTGTCACTTGTATTTGGGTGCGGGTCCCAGACTTGCAACCATAACATCTACCTGGAGAGAGGCACTTTTTGAAATATGTACCCACAATGCTGCCTGAATGTAACATTTCTAAAACCAGAAATAGCCTAAAGATAAACTTAATATTTTGGTTCTTCATGCCACAGACAGATAATGAATGCACTCCTTTGAATCAATCACAAATAAATCTTCACCTCCCTCTTCCCCCACTCATCCTTAATAACCACACGTGCCACGGATGCTGCATTGCATACATGCCTGCCAGGGCAACTTACAGCTGTGCAATTGTTATTTGTTGGTTATTTGCTTCACTTAAATCCTGGTGTTTACTAGGCTTCTCTTTGATAACTTTACTACGTGATATGGACCCACAGTGTACTTTGAGACTTATGTATGCCTAATATATATTAGAAAACGTTTGCGTTTTGATAGTTGCCCTGAATATTCAAGAAGCACTGGTGTCTTGAAGAACTCAATCATTTTTAGTTTTGATTAGTGTGAGTCAAAGTTAATGCTATGCTGTGTGGACGTAGGTGAAAATGGCATCCACAGATAGACATACATTTGCAGTGCTTCACTGATATCCTAAACCTCGCTACATTTCTGGGTCTGCTTGTCACGTCACACAAACAACCTTACTGAGGTCTTTTACTTTAATGGAAATGCACTAAAGGAAAGGACCTCAACAGTGCTACTTGCCTGGCATAAAAACCTGAGGAATGGGTCAGAGTAGAGAGCAGCTGCGTTGTGTTCCACTCCTGTGCAACCCAACCAGGGCTAGGACTTCACTGGGGCTCTCATGGTTGCACCAGAGGAGAGTATGACATCACTGCACTCTTTTTTGACCTCAAAAGCACATATGGCACAGGGGAGCCAACATATGACTTTTTGGGGGATTAGGGGGTTCTGCTGCCCACATTTTAGAGAACTGGTCAAGTATTTGAGGCAGCTAGTGAGCAACATGCAGGTCTGACTTGGGGTCCCCAGCAGGTGTCCGGGCACCAGAGAACCTGTGCACCTGGTACTCCTGATATGGTAACAGCCCAAACTGTTGACTTTGCCAGTGCTTGCTTGTTTTGAATCACAAGGCATCACCGAATTTCCATTCACAATGTCTTGTATGACCTCTGAGTCAACTTCCACTGGTTTAGACTCACAAAATATGAAACACTTATCCACCTCCGGAGGTCCTCAGCCGAAACTAAACTCTGACAACCTATTATCTAAGATTGGGGCTGCTGGCTACTCCACTGAAATCACAGATAAATTAGCAGCCCATTGGCCAATCAGAAAATCAGGTGGACTTATCAGCATGAGCCCCTAACTTTAATAAGGTGGAAAAGCACTTGCACACCTCAAAAAAACTATGATAAAAAAATAATAAATACACTTGGCACTCAGTCCTCAAAAGGGCCTCCTTACCAGAAAAGTAGACTTGGAAATGTTGCATGTCAGCACTTCCTTCTCCCTCGAGCAGTTTAGCGAATGACTCAGCAAAATTCACACAAATTAGTCAATGACTAATTCTCGCATTTACACTTCCTGCCTGGGCTGCGGTGGGCTAGTGCATCCTAACTCTGCTTTGCCTTCCCAACAGCAGACCTGTATGAATCTGATCCCGCCAGCTTTTCAGGTAAAGGGCATTGTTTGCCAATAACCTGTGCTCTCTTGGGAACCCGTTCAGTGTTCCCCTGCGGCCACATTTGGCGTACGCAGATAACTGTAGCACAGGGAGGGAACTTGGGGAGGAGTTGTATGTTGCATATGATCCCAGAAGAGGCTGGCATTTGCTTAAGAGAGGCCTGGTCTGCTCAACACCAGGGGAATACATAAGATAACTTGCACGTTACGGTGGAGAGTGAAAAGGCGGAAGTGAGGTGTGCAAGTGCGGTCTATCGTGGGCTCCCTTCCTCTACGCATGTTGTTCTCGGAGGGATCCTCATTCTGGTGACACCGGTGGAAGCAACTTTAAAAATTTGCTAGCCGTGCGCAGCGCGGAGGTGCGTTGTATAAGTGTGGTCTGTTGTGGGCCCACTTCTCTACTCTTGTTGTTCCCGGAGAGATCCTCATTCTGGTGACACCAATGGAAGCAATTTTAAAAAGCTGCTATCCATGATATGATATAATAAGTTATTTATAACGCACTTAATACCAAGAGGTTTCTAAGCGCGGACCCCAGGATCAATCCTGTGTTGCTCTGCGTCGCTTTGCTTCCAAGGTGAGCACGTTGCCCCTGAGCTATCCTCCCGAGATCTATGGGGAGCGCTGTTACGGTGTGCAAGTGTGGTCTGTCGTGGTCTGTTGGAGACTGACAAAAGGCCACAAGATCAGATCCTTCATAACAGCGATCAGTGTCTTTTTAGAGATTGCATCTTTGCCGTAGGTAAGCCTACAACTTTAATTTCTTTTTTTTTCATCTGGGATTGTTGCATCGTGGAAACCAACAAGGGGTCCACACATAACTTAAGGAGCAATGCCTTGACGATTAATCCAACAGTGCATGTTTTGAATCTAGTTACCTCGTCTACTTTAATCCTTGATTCAACAGGGGCAGAAATGATTGTACTCACATCTAAATCGGATGGCAATACTCAAATAGAGCTGATATCTATCCCGCTGAAGGCATCAGCAACAAAAAAACACAAACATGGCATCTTTGAAAATAGGCCAGAGCGCTTAAGATATAATTACAGACCCTCTTGAGATAATTCCCTCTGAGATTGTAAAGCTTCAGTGTTCGATACTTTTAGATGAATCATTCTTGAGGGTGTGTCAGGATCTCCTTGAGGCTTCAGGGTTTCCACCACAAGTCAGCGTTGGCAGATCTGGAGCGCAGAACCTAAATCATGTAAATTTAACATCAGATGTACAATTACCCAAAACTATATTGGGTCATTGTTTAAATACCCTGATCAACCATCTACATGAGGCCACCGCTATTGTAAATTTTCCCCTGGACACTCTGGGCCCCTAATCGATTTTGGTGCTTCATTTAGTTCTCTAATCTTTGGTTAGGCTTTATGACAATATTAAAGATCTGGTTCATGCAAACTGTACTCAATTGAAATGCATTACGAATACGTTGAATGAAGCCTTTTCTCACCAAAAAAGAAATCACGTAATGACTCATCGGCAATGGCCATCAATATTGAGGATCCTCGTTTATCCAAAGTTGAAGGAACTTTGCACATACAGAATCTTGTCACGATCCCACAAAACACATCTCATGACAGATTTAGGGCCTCTCCTGATATGTTTTCTTCTCCAGAGC
The DNA here is from genome assembly GCF_040938575.1 of Ambystoma mexicanum. Classification (NCBI taxonomy): domain Eukaryota; kingdom Metazoa; phylum Chordata; class Amphibia; order Caudata; family Ambystomatidae; genus Ambystoma; species Ambystoma mexicanum. The sequence goes on along the minus strand of NC_090923.1, from coordinate 1,192,147,564 downwards.
AAGTCACTAATTCTGCTACACCACCACCTGTGAAGGAAAATGAGTATATTGAAGTGGCTGACAATTCTATTATGTTATAAGAAACGATGCTAACCAAATCTTTGGTTACGGAAGGTTACATAACTTACTCCAGTCTGACCACAAGGGGTGCTAAGGGACATCCCTTTAGAACTAGAATTAGAACTTCAACATACTTGGTGGTGTCCATTGGCAATTCTTTGGTGGCGGTTGTCATAATGCATTATTGATTAATGTGTACTTAAACCTGCAAAAAATACCATCACTAACATGCACCAACAGATTAAAGACATCCTAGTCTCATGGCAGGGGAAAGGCCACCAAAATAATATTGCTATTGTGGGATATTTCAATTCCCAGTGTTCAGACTATTTAATAGAGTCTAATCACCATTTACCATATGATCGCACTTCTATGAATGTAACATCTAGAAATTGCGCTATCCTATGTTTTTTTAATTTCATGGCATCTGTGGAACTATCTCTACTGGTACCGTCTTAAATCCTCCTGCATCCACCATTGTGACTTGGAAAAAGGGGAATGTTATCTTTCTGGATACATCATGTATTTTTGTCTAAGCATCTCTTGTCGAATTGTTCTGACCTATGCATTGATTTCAATGGTCTGGTGGTTCATACTACGGTATCTTTCCAGGTCAATTATTACTCTTTGTATACTTCCTATAATGTACATGAACCCTCAATGACCTTCCTTGCCGCTGATGAGGGGCAGAGGAGGGGAAAAGGGAGCTATAAACGTATAGAAAAATGTACTGATATCCTAGGCAATGTCTTTAGGGGGAGAAATGTCTTAAGCTATTACTCCAAACTTGGTATTAAATGTTTACAGTAACATTGCCTCAAAATGTTGTCCAGACTTACAGTCAAAGGGAAATTCCTTCTGCATTGATATACCCCTCAAGGATATAATCAAAAGAATGCCCAAGCAAAGAAACATAAAATGGCCACCATTCGACGTTTGGCCAAGCTTTATGGTACTGACTCCTTGGCTTTTACTACAATGAAGAAAGGGGTTAACCAATTGTATAGAAATCGAACTAAAAGGTTGAATGTTAAATGTGTTAAATGTTAAAGGTATTTGTACCGCGCACCGTCACCAACGGAATTGGTCCCCAGGCGCTCAGGCGGATCTGCAAACGATAAAGGTGGGATGGGTTAGTAGGTTGAAGAAGGGAGTAGGATAGTGAGAGGAGTGGTGTGCTGTTGGCAGCTTCAACTCAGTATACACCGGGTGCTGAGCTTTGGTGCGGGTATCGGATCGGAGTCAGTCCGCGTGTGCTGTTGTTCCGGCTTATGTGTTGTTGCAGTGTTGTGAAGTGTGTGTGGCTTGTTGTGCGAGAGATGGTTGTGTGAGTTTTTTGAGTGAGATAAGTATGCAGAGTTTGAGCTTATATTGGTTAGTGGGTTACCTGACCTTTATCAGTGCTAGCACTCGCAGTTCTGGGGAGTGTGGCACTTGTTGGCCCTCACATTCCCATCTAGACGCGGCACAGGCCAATGATTAGGGCTCCATACAGGTGTGGTCATGCCAACATTCACACTTTTATCTAGACGCGGCGCAGGCTAGTGTTTAGAGATCAGTCCAGGTGTGGGCAAGCTAACATTCACAACTCCATCCGAACGCCACACAGGCTGGTGTTCACGGCTCTGAGTGTGGCACGTTTTTCTAGGCGCGGGCATGTTATCCTTCGATCGATCCTATCCACATGCGACGCAGGCCAACGTCTATCTAGATGCGTCTGCCGGTCTGGGTGTGTTCGTCGGGTACGTACGAGCGGGAGAGTCTAGGTCTAGGTTTCGTCTGGGTCTAGGTATGTGGTCAGTCTCTGTAGCCTTCCTTTGTGGCTGTTTTCCATGATGTCTTATGCTCTGTCGAGTGGTTGGTTCTTTGGCTTGAGTGTTTGTCCAATTTGAGAGTGGCCGAGGTTGGAGTTATTTTCATCATTGTTTTAATGTATGGGCATTCCGGTGCGTCTCCGTAGTGGTTACGCTTTGAAAAGCCATGATTTGAGTAGTTTCCTGAATGCTAGGTGGTTTGTTGTATTCCATGTATTCTTAGGTAGGTCGTTCCAAGTTTTGGATGCCTGGTGAGAGAAAGACGATCCTCCAAGTTTTTTTCTGTTGTAGGGTTTTGGTTCCAGGCGTATGTCGGTGCTTGATCTTAGTGTTCTTGTCGGGTGATGTAGGCGTAGTTTGTCGCTTAGGAATTCTGCGCCTTGTTTGTGTATTGCTCTGTGCGTGATGCACATGGCTTTGAACTTTATTCGCTGTTTCAGCGGTAGCCAGTGTTGTATTTTTAGTGTGGGTGTGATGTGTTCTCTTCTGGGTAGCTTGAGGAGGAGTCTGGCTGCTGCATTTTGTATGCGTTGCAGTTTTTTTAGAAGTCGTTCGGGCATGCCCAGGTATAGGCTATTGGCATAGTCTACCATCGACATGATCAGAGCGATAATGGTAAGTGTTTTGTTGGTGAACAACAGGAACGGTAGGATCCTTTTTGCTGCTCGTAGGAGGAAGAAACATTTCTTGATTGCCGAGTTTACTTGTGGCTCCAGGGTGAGGTTGTTATCCATCAGGACCCCTAGGTTTTTTACAGTTGATGATGGTTCTGGTGTGGTGCCGAGCTCTCTTGGCCAGGGGATGTAGTTGATGTCTCCTCCCTTTTTTGAAACAATCATTATCTCTGTTTTTCCTGGGTTGATTTTGAGATGGTTGAGGTTCATCCAGTTGAATATGTCTCGAAGGCAATTCTCTAGTGTGGTGTTTTCTTCTCGGGTGTCTTGTACGTTGAAGATTATTTGAGTATTGTCGGCGTAGTTGTAGCATGTGAGGCCGTGTTTTTTGATGAGTTTGATTAATAGGTACATGTAGATGTTGAATAGAAGTGGGGAGAAGGATGATCCTTGTGGTACTCCGCACGTGGAGACTATGGGTTTGGATTTACAAGGTTTCATCCATATTGTTTCTGTTCTGTTTGTTAGGAAGTATTTGATCCATAGTAGGGCAGTGTCTGTTATCCCTAGTCCTTCTAATCTCTTTATGAGGATGGCGTGGTTGACGGTGTCGAAGGCTGCAGACAGATCAAGGAGAATCAGGGCGGTGCTGTTGTCTGAGTCTGCATTTGTTTTTAGGTCGTCCCATATTGTGAGGAGAGCCGATCCTGTTCCTCTCATAGGTCTGAAGCCAACTTCTGCCTGGTCTAGTAGGCAATGCTCTTCTATGAATTCTTGGGTTATTTGGTAGACGTACATTTCTAGCAGTTTGGCTATGTAGGGTATGTTGGAGATGAGTCTGTAGTTAGATGGGACTTCCACGTTTCCTGTTTTGTCTTTAAGTAGTGGCTTGATGTAAGCCCATTTGAAGGCCTGCGGTACTTTGCCTGTTGAGATTGAGAGGTTGAGGAGATTCCTGTGGTATTCCATGGGGGTTCCTTGTTTGAGAATTGTTTTGTATATGTCCGGGGGGCAAGGGTCTTCAGGAGAGCCCGATTTGTTGCTTTGGTTTACCAGTTTGACGAAAGCCTCAACTGATATTTCTGGGAAGTTTCGTAGCTTGTTTGTGTGTTCCTCGTCTGTGTCGGTGGGGTTTGAGCTGTGAACGCTTGGTTTGTTTTGTATGGAGTGTTGGATGGAGGTTATTTTGTTTTTGAAGTGGTCTCCGAGGTCCTCGCAAAGTTTCGTCGATGGGATTGGCGTGTTGTTGCAGGCCGGCGGGTTTTTTATTTCGTTTCTGATTTTGAATAGTTCTTTTTGAGCGTTTGGTGCTCTGGCGATTCGGTTGTCGTAATGTTTCCTCTTCGCTCTTTGTATTTCCTTTTTTTATATGTGCGGATCTGTTGTAGGAATTTCATTTTATTTGCGGTGGTGTTGTTGGTCCTCCATTCAGCTTCTAGTTTTCGGTTTTTCCTTTTCATGGCGTTGAGTAGTGGGGTGAACCATTTTGCTGTAGTTTTCTTGCATGATGGGGTGAAAGGCTTTTCTTTGGCGATGTCGTCAAGGGTTGTTGCGATCCAGGTATGAAGTAGGGCAACTTTTTTGTCTAGGTCTGCTTCTTCCATGGTTGATGCTTGTGGTTTGCTGAGTTCTAGGAGCTCGGTTAGGTTGGAGTTTTTTATGGTTCTCCAATTTCTTTTCATCATGATGGGTTGTTTTTCTTGTTGCTTTTTTGTTGGAGCGGCCGTTGTGATTATGAACGGAATAATGAGATGGTCGCTCCAAAGTATTTGAATTGAGGGTGCCGTGGTGATGAGATCCTTGTTGGCGAAGGTTGCGTCAAGTGTGTGCCCTGCTGAGTGGGTTGCTCCTTTGACTAGTTGTTGTAGGTTCATGGTTGCTAGTTGGGCGGTTAAGGATTTTTGTGTGGTTGTGGTTTCTTCGTCGGACCAGATGTTGAAATCTCCGAGGATGATCAGATGATTGTACTTGATGGCTAGGGTAGTGACTGTTTCTGTGAAAACGTCTATGAAAGTTGCATCGTAGGTTGTTGGTCTGTATATCAGTATGAATTTCAGGTTGGTTTTGGGGTTTACTGAAAGTCGTAGTATTAAGGATTTGCATTTGTCAATGTTTAGTGGATCTTCCATTTTGATGGCCAGTTGTTCCTTGTGGATGATCGCTAGTCCCCCCCCTCTTTTGGATTTCCTGTTTGTTTGGATGCATTTGAAGTCTTCAGGCAGGCAGTTGTTGAGGGTGATCTTGTAGTTGTCGTCTAGCCATGTTTCGGTTACAAATAGGATGTCTATGCCTCCTTCTGACAGCAGGTCGTATATTTCCGTTGAGTGTTTGGACATCGACCTTGCGTTTATTAGGTTACAGTGGATTCTGTGGGTGAGATTTTGTTTTGAGGTTATTTGTTGTTCGAGTTTGCAATTGTCTGTTCGTGGAGTTTCTGCATTGATGTCGGTAGGATGAAGAACGGCGACAGCTGCTTCTTCATTGAAGCGGTCTAGTAAGTTGATAACAGGGCTGATTAGTCTTGGTGTTTCTGCTGTGATGCTACTCGGATGAAGATCAGCAGTGGTTTCTTCTTTGGGTCCGATTGTTGGGTGGGGGTGGCGTTGCTGGTTGTTGGTACTTCGACGTATTGTGCAGGGCGTGGTGGGAATCGGTGTTGTCCCTCTGTTCTTGTAATGTAAGGGGTAATGGGGTCGGAGCCCTCCCACGCTCTTGTTGATTGCCCCCATCTTTTTTCCGCGTGTAGCAGGAAATTCTTTGCATGTTTCGAGGTTTCCGTGTTTGGGTGTCGGTGTACCGTGGTTGTTGCGAGGTAAGGTGTGAGGTATAAAGATTTTTCTCTTGTGGATTTTGTTCTGGTTGTGGCTGCTTTAGGTGTGTTTTCTTGCAATGGGGCTGTTTCTTGTGTGTTCTGTCAGTGTTGTGTGTTCGCATCTCTTGTTGCTCGATCTTGTTCTCTTTCTCAGCGACCTTTTCTGGTACGGGCCATTTTCCAGTCTAGGTGCAGGCGTAGTGTGGTAGTTGGTCCTCTATGCTGTACTGTGCGGTCGCAGTGACCTCGGTTTCCTTCTCTGTTTACGCTGGGGTGTTCTCTGGCTCAGTGTAGCTTTCTGTCGGTGGATGGGGGGTGTTTCCTAAGGGTACACTGTCGGGGGGGTTAGGGTGTTAGCGGTCTGCTGGTATGGGATTTAGTTGAGTTAGGTAGTGGTGGGTTTCCGGCATTGGTAGGGTACTGAACTAAGTGCAGTTAGATTATTTGAGAGACCTGTATAGTGGGTGAGAGTCCTATCAGTGCAATCTAAACATCCTACACAGCAATTTGGGGAGAGAGCCCCTGCTAAATTTGGGAGACCTGTATAGTGGGAGAGAGGTCTATCAGTGCAACCTAAACATAATACAATGCAATTAGGAGACAGAACCCCTGCGATAGTGGGAGAGAGGCCTATCAGTGCAATCTAAACGTCATACAGTGCAATTAGGAGACAGAATCCCTGCTAAATTTGAGAAACCTGTATAGTGGGAGAGAGGCCTATCAGTGCAATCTAAACGTCATACAGTGCAATTAGGAGACAGAACCCCTGCTAAATTTGAGAGACCTGTATAGTGGGGGAGAGGCCTATCAGTGCAGCCTAAACATCATACACAGCAATTTGGGGAGAGAGCCCCTGCTAAATTTGAGAGACCTGTATAGTGGGAGAGAGGCCTAATGCCGAATAAAATCTCGCAGATAGTCAAAGGATGCTTGTAGCATTAAACATGAATAGAACCTCCGCGTTTTGAGACCTTACTAACAATATCCTAAAAAATCAACCAGAGGCCCATTTTAGCATCATTCTTGAATCGACCTATTATAGAGAAGGTTTTACCGACAAATCTACTTCTAAGCCAGTCTACACCCAGGGTAGTAATTGCTGGATGGATTGGACAGTAGTGTTTTCAATTTCAAATATACATGAATAAATTATCAAAGCGAATCCTTCCAAAGTTCCAGGCATTAACAATCTCCCTCTCATAACTTTAAAATGTAATGCTGAACTGTGGTCACCAATACCACACAGGCTGTTTATGGAAGTCGTGGACACGCAAAAACTCCCTGCCTATTGCTATGTATCTGATATATCCTTCTGATTTTTAAAAAGAGAGATAGGCCAAATCTGTCCAGTTTGGATGTTCTGGGCAAGGTTTTTGCATCCCTGATATTGGGAGAGTTGGAAGTTATGGTCTCTAAATTAAATCTACTCTCGAAATACGAGGCTGGTTTTCGAAAATGACTGGGTACGACCTTGAGAGGAGCACTTTTTGCACATTTTAATGCATCGCCTAAAAAGCCACGCAAGTTGTCCATTTATATTGCAAATCTGGACATGACTAGCGCATTTGACAGAGTCCTACCTAATAGGTTGAGGACCAAATTGCGCACTTGGGCCCTATCAGAATCTTTGGTCCGCCTGATAGTACTTTTGCATAAACACACACAAAAGTAGGGTAACACTTAGTGTCAATGGTTATCTAGCCTATCAAAATCGACACCTCCTGACTCTATATAAAACCTTTTATTCGCAGACATATATCACAAGATTATTTAGCAAAACTATTGATTATCAAAAGACATAAAACGTGGGTTGCTTAACTAGTCTTAAAACTATGTCACAATAGATTTAATGTACAAATACAAAAGTATCGTACTCCTGCAATCACGCCATGCAGCAGATGTTGCAAACAACTTCCCTTGACCACTAGAGATAGGATTTTAATTATGTACAAGTCTCTGCAAAAAAGCTGTAGACTAAGGATCTTTAGTGCCGTCCAGGTTCAGGTGTGGACGTTTCCACGGTCAGCTGACTGGTCTTAAAACAAAGCAGAATGCTCTCAATCCAGAGTTTGAGGGTGTGACATAAACAGTCAGTAGAAAAGCCAGGGATTCACTCATGTGTTCTCACGGTTTTTTCCAGGAGATTGCGAAACTCCTCAGTCAATGGTCCAAAGCAATGCTCAAAAGGAACGACAGTGCAAAGGCCACCGGCCAAGCTGCAATGGTATGCCCAGGACACTTCCAGTTCCCAATCCAAATGACTGTGTTGCAGCTTCTCACGCACCGATTGACAGGGACGGCTGCGATAAACAAAGTTAACTTCTAAGCACTATGCAGCAACAGATTGTCACATGTCGGCTAGCCTTCAGACACCAGCGCCCAATGCAGTGGGTGCTAGATGTAGGCACCATCCAGCGTGAGAGGACATCTTAAGCACCACAAAGGGACACCAGGACCCCAAGAAGCATGCAAGAACATACAGGCGCGTCAATTTTGCAAGCGCCCCTGATGTATGCACTGAAAGGGAATCGGCAGGAGACAAAGCTTCTTGCCCAAAGTAGTCCACAGAGAGATGTATGTTCAGGAAGGCTTTAGTGGGCGAGATGGCACCAGTCAGTAAGCAGGGCTGGATCTGAATCGGGTGTCTCCAAATTGTAGAGGCGGGCCTCTGCCTCCACGCAGCGCTCGTGCCTTCCAGCACTGAAAGGTCGTCTCCCACAGCAGATCCTTACCGGACCAGGCTCAGAGAAGAAACCACTTACCGCTTCAAAAAGGAGCGAAGGTGAGCGACTCTAAGAGAAGCCAGCCAATCGCACACTTGTCTTGCGAGGAATCAATGCAGCTTATTATTTCTAAAATTACATTTCTTACAAAGAGCATTGCAAATGCTTGCATCCCTGGATTCCAATTCCCCAGCTGTCCTCATCCTTCTTGATCTCTCCTTTGCATTTGACATGGTCAACCACTCCATCCTCATACACAGGCTCTACGACACCCTCGGTATCTCGGAGCAGGCACTGGACTGGCTGACCTCCTTCCTTACTGGCTGCTCCTCTCAAGTCATCCTTGGTACCTTCTCCTCTCCTACTTGCTTCTCCACTTGTGGTGTCCCCTAGGGCTCTATCTTCTTGCCCCTCTGTGTTTTGGAGTTAATGGAGGGTGGATCTGTAAGAAAAAGATGAACCAATCCTTCCCAGGATGGGATTTCAGTCAGAGGGCAGAGCAGCATGCTTTGGCTCGTGTCCTGTGGTGGTGACTGCAAACTTTAGGGTTTTGACAGAAGTGTACCCCATCCATTGCCATGGCCTTGGGGACCAGGAGAGCGGTGCAGCTCAAGCGAATCGGCACAGAACCAAAGTGAAGGTGAGAAATGTTTTCCCTACCGCGCCCACCCCTTAGTAAATAAACAAAATAAGGAAAAGGCCATCCATAAATACCAGTAAAGGGAACGCCAGTAGGCGCAAGCAGGCACAAGCAGGATAAGCTCCACCGTTGGCCACGACGTGCGACCGAGTGCCAGGAAAGCGAGCAGGCGCGATCAGGACAACGCCACCGCTAACTATGCTCATTAAAGGAAAGGACCCACATGCATCACGCTGCATGCCGCCATGTTGGTTTCCATAGGGACCATCATAAACTTTGCACTATCTGCTTTCGTGAAGGAAATAAAGCAACCTTTCAACTGATTTCCAGGATTCAAAGGTACAAACAATTAAGTGAGCCAATAAACACCCTTAGTATCAGTATATTACAGGTACCATCCACAGTGTGTTACAAGGTGCTTTTACGAATCACACAAACATGAATTGGAACGTGTCACATAAAGACAGAATAAAATAAAGACAAAATAAAATTGTGCCAGTAAGTAATCTCAAAAGGAAAGAAAAACCTTAAAGCAAGGAACAGACCATGCGGGGCATACCTCCTCCTAACTATTTTGTGGATAGCATAGGTGAACCAAACATACCGTGGAAATGCTGGAAGAAGCGTTTTCACCATTTTATTTTTGCAGCACATGGTCTCAACTTTGCAAGTGAGCGGAAAAACTTTCTACTTATGCACTGTTTGGGCAATTATGGTCTGGAACAATTTGAGAACCTTCCACAACTCTCAGATGAAGAATCAACAAACCTCACAGAGTACGAAACATGTATTAAGATGCTTGACAAACACTATGACAAATCTGTTAATATCATGCTTGAGAGGTATCATTTTAGAAAAAGAAAACCAGAGAATGGAGACAGTAAAACAATATATCACAGCTCTGAGAAGTTTGGCAGCCTCGTGTGAGTTCAGCACTGCCCTTAATGAGAGATTATGAGATCGATTTATGTCATGATGCAGTGATGGCAAGGTAAGGGAAGCCTTATGGTCAAAGAGCAACCAATATTGATGTAGTGATCAAAGTTGCCAAGGAGGTTGAACATACAAACAAGTGTGTAAAGAAAGAATGATAGAAAAGAACTGAACCAGAAACAAAGAATGAAGAAACCTGTGGGTGCGATTTCTCGCCGTCACCATAACCAGTACAAAAGGGACCCTATAAAAACTCAAACAGAAAAGAGTTGAGTAAACATTGCTTTATTAACACACAAGCATTCGCGAATGGGCCACAAGTTCAACCGTCTCGCAAAGCAAGTCGTCAAAGTGCCGCCCTTTCCCCTGCACATCGTGGTCCTTTTATACCCATCTGTTTTACATTGTCATACATTGCTGCACATAGATTATGTCCACCACAAGGCGGTTCCTCCCAGTCATGACTTTGCATCAACGGTCAACAGTTCAACATCTGCTATTGTGGTTTCCTGTTATCTGTTATTCGCTCTCCCTCGTGCCCCTCTGTGTCCTTATCTCTGTGCACGAGGCTGTGCTTACTCATTCCTTCCCCACCCGTAATCTGCAGATAGTTTTAGCAGGCTCAGCATGCTTCGACATACAGTGACCAAACACAATTCTTCTGTTAAAAACAAGTTCTTGCCAGGTCAGCAGGTCTTAAACGCCGCTGTATAAAGAGAAGGCCTCTTCTTTTAACAAAGGGTACATTCTTTTAACACATATGGTGATTAGTACAAACTCCAAGTGTGAGCACAACATTACATATGTATGCGTACCTTCAATCCACCCTTTGCTCACACTTGAGCATCAATCTAAACAGTCCTAGCATAAGCAGATGGCAGGAAAGCAACATCATTACATAGCATACAAAAAATAAGATTTTGTTCCTTGTGGTGCAAAGTGGTGTTTTTCTCTTACCTTCTGTGTTTGGGGAGCATACATTTATCTGCTCAGGGACTAAACCAGCATACACGGGTGTAGACATAGTTCAGTATATGGCTCAGTATACAGCGTATATCAGTTGCAACCTAGCGATATAGCAATATCCCCTATTTAAAGCACCAGTGTCCTTATTACTCTAATAGTGGTAGGTCTCACTGAAAACCTTCATCCGATCTGTCCCACGTCTCGTAGTGCCTGTCCCAGGAGGGGAAGGCCGAAGGCCCTTCAGGCTACAAGCCCGTCATCTTCAGTAAGGCACAATTCTGCTAAAACCAACAAGAGAGTCCAAATGTTCATCTCCCTAATGATCAAAGTTCAAAACAGTGTCCTTACACGTTGCTTGGCACATACACATCACGGGATCGGAGACGATGGGCACACCTACTAATGGCGTCTGGCAGTACTGTTGCAACCTGGGGTTGGTTGGTTCCCTTTTCCGGAGGAATCAGTAATGGAAGCGTCTTCTTGACGTGATTCACATGGTACCAGTGCGGTTTGCCATCAACTTTTACCGCAGTTTGTGTTGCGAGGAGCACCTGAAACGGGCCCCTCCATCTGGGTTCCAGTCCGCTGGTGCGATCGAAGGCTTTTATAACAACCCAGTCACCGGGCTGCACGTCATGACCTTCTCCTATCAGAGGAGATGGAGCTACTGCGTTCACCTGTGCATTAATAGAAATCAGTCTATTAGTTAACCCAATACAGTACTGTTGTAATGCAGGCCATGCTTGCTCAGACAATCTCTTAGGTGATATGGGGGTCCCAATACTTGGTGGGCGCCCCATAACAATTTCGAAAGGAGATAAACCATGTGTACGCTTAGGCATAGTACGCATACTCAATAATGCAATAGGCAATGCATCCGGCCATTTCAGGGACCGTATACAAGGGCACCCAGTGTTTCAATATGCATTGTGCTGTGGAGGTGGCACTATTGTCCCGCAGGGGATATGCTTCCACCCATCCCGAGAACCCACATCTCATCACCAAACAGTAGGAATGTTTATTTACAGGCTCCAGCTGTATAAAGTCCATATACACCACCTCAAAAGGGCAGGTGGGTAACTTACTGTGGCCCGCCGGGGCCGGTACACCTTTCCCCACATTATATAAAACACATATTTCACATTGTTTTGCCCATTGGCGACAATACATTCCCAATCTTTTGTTGTACCACACAGTACTTAAAACTTCTTCCATAGTTCTTGCGTTAACGTGGGTTGGACCATGAGCCACGCTCACTATCACAGGTAAGTATGCGTCAGGTAGTACCCAGGTGTTCGTTTTGGTATGTGCCCATAGCCCATCTACCGTCTCCTCATATTGATCATCCTTGTGCCAAGATAGTCTTTCTTCAATGGTTGCATCTGCTTGGATTTCCTTTACGCGCTCCTTCGCCCCTTCCATAGTCACATCCCTCCCCACTATGAGCTGTCGGGCTTCCCACCGAGTGTCCCTTGTGGCAGCTAGTTTAGCCATCTGGTCAGCCAAAGAATTTCCCTGCGTGACATAATCCAGTGTTTTTTTATGCGCTGAGCACTTCACTACGGCCACCATTTTGGGCAGCGTAAGGGCTTGCAATAATTCAGCAATCAATCGGGCATGTTTAATAGTATCACCTTGGGAGGTTAAAAACCCACGCTCTCCCCAGAGTTTACCAAAACTGGAAACCACCCCATGAGCGTAGGCTGAATCAGTATAAATTGTCACTTTCATACCGCTGCTTAACACTAATGCTCTCGTTAGCGCAATTAATTCTGCTGCCTGGGCCGATTTTTCACACACTTTCCCACTCTCAATCAACCGTTCCCCTGTAGTTACTGCATACCCTGCTGTTGTCTCCCCATTTGGCAGTTTGAAACAGGAACCATCACAGAATAATATACCCTCATTATCAACCAGCGGGGTGTCTTGCAGGTCTGCTCTACCCTTAGTGTGTTCTTCCATTTGGATCACACAATCATGCCTAATGTCATCAGGTGAGGTGGGCAAAGGAAGCAGTGTCGCTGGATTCAAAGTGTTACACCGTTCAATTTTTACATTACTGGCAAACAGGATCATCTCATACTGTGTGAGTCTAGCTGTAGTCAAATGCTGTGTATGCACTCTATTCAGAAGAACATCTACCGTATGTGGAACCTTTACTGTTACTTCACTCCCTAGGATGATACCTGCACTTTGTTTTAGGGCTGTCGCTGCTGCAGCTACTGCTCTCATGCATGGGGGTAGGCCTCGAGCTACTGAGTCCAGAGTGCTAGAAAAATATGCACATGGTCTCTGTTTACCCCCTTGTTTCTGTGTCAAGACTGACACAGCGCAACCTTCCTGTTCATCAACAAAAAGGCAAAATCTCTTAGTATAATCAGGTGTGCCTAAGGCCGGTGCGTGGCATAGAACATCTTTCATAGCTGTCAGGGCTTTTTCCATCTCAGGTGTCCATTCTAATGGGCCGTTTTCTTGTACTTCTTTTAAGGCTTTTAGCATGGGCTGGATCAATACAGAGAATTCAGGAATCCAGTGCCTACAGTAGGATAAAACACCAATTATCCTTCGGAGACCCTTTGCCGTGTCTGGACCTTTTATGGACTGTATCAAAGCAATGCGATCAGTAGACAGGGTTCGCCCCTCTTCGGACAGCTCAAAGCCTAAATAATGGACCTTTTGTTTTACATACTGCATTTTGGCTAGGGCTACCTTGTGCTTATTCTCTGCTAAGTGCATTAGCACCAATCTGGTCACATAATGGCATTCCTCTTCGGTGGCTGCACATAATAGCAAATCATCAACATATTGTATCAGAGCAGTGTTAGCGGGTAGGGCTAGGTTATCCATCTGTGTTTTTAGTGCTTGGCTGAATATGGCGGGACTTTCTGTATATCCCTGCGGGGCTCTAGTAAATCGATACTGTCTATCTCGAAGAGTGAAACTAAACAGGTACCTGCTTTCTTCGGCAATAGGAATGCTGAAGAAGGCATTTTTCAAATCAATTACCGTAAACCATTTCGCTGTTTTGGGAATTAAAGTGAGTACACTTGAAATATTAGGGACAACTGGATACCTGGGTTCTAATATTTTGTTTATTTCTCTCAAATCAATAATAAAACGATAGGGTACGGCTTCATCACCTTTCTTGTGTACTGGAAGGATCGGAGAGTTACAAGGGCTATCATTTGTTGGCTCTACCACCCCTAACCATATCATATCCTGTACTATTTGATATAGTGCCTGCTCTCCCTCGTGTGATATGCGATATTGTTTTATCCTGGGCAACCTGGCACCGGGCTTTAGTTTGATTACTACTGGGGAAACATCCAACACTCCTACATCATTCCCATGAGTGGCCCATAGTTCATTCGGGATGTCTTGGAGTTCCGGGGGCAGGGTTTGCATTACTCCTATCATACTCATAGGTTTGCTTATGGTCATTCTCACTCCCTGGGGGGAGCAATATATTGTGGCCCCTAGCGTTTTTAATGCATCAATACCTAACAAGTTTTCTGGGCAGTGATTGGTCAACAGCCACCCATTCTCCCATTTTACCCCATGAAGTTCCGCTTCTACTATTTCACTTACAGGAGTCCTTATTGGATTTCCCCCAAATCCAACTGATACCTTGCTTTTATCCGATAATGGGACAGCGGGGACGGCTCTGATATTCACGGAACTGTTTCCAGCTCCCGTGTCTACCAGACATCTCACGTTTCGGTGGGGGCCGATCCTAATAGAGGCATAAGGCCCCCTTTGGTCTATAGGAACCTGCACCACTCCCGCTATCTCATTCCGGCATCCTCAGGACATATCGCTTGTGTTATCCTGAAAATCATCGTTATAGTATACCCCTTCTCCACATTCTTCACCCTGGCATACACCTTGTACTTGTGTCGTTTGTCGTGGCTGATACAGTAGATTGGGGGGAGGCGGGGCCGGCCAGGGAACATCCCCTCTTGCTTGTCCGTCAAAGGCATTGGGTTGAGGGGGTTTAAACATTCTATTGTCTTGGTTGCCGTACCCACCAGTCCTATTTCCTGGGGCAAATGTTGTCTGTGAAGGGGGCCATACGCCCCTTACTCTCCCACCACTCTGGGGACACTGGGATTTCCAGTGTCCGGGTCTCTTGCAGAAGGCACATACATCTTGGGGTAGCCCATCCCTCCTCCCATATAGCGCACCTCCTTGCACTGTACCTCTTCCTGTCCCTTGGCCCCCTATCATGTTGTTACTATAGCCCTGTGACGGGCCGTTATAATTGTAGTTATACCTGCCTTGGGGCCCTTGATGCAACTGTTGCATCAACACTTTGGTTTTTAGATCCTTCTCTTGTCGTGACTTTTGTTGTCCCTTTACTCTTTCCCCTCTTTCGTAATACCTAGCCATTTCGAGGAGATCCCGGGGGTTTCTAGTCATCCATGTACTTTCTGCCCTCCTAATGTTCTCCTGAATTGGCCCGTGGAGCCCCTCTACAAAGTTTGTGGCAAAGTACCGTTGGCCCGTTTCAGACCCTATCTCTAGCCCACTGTGCGCTTTGAATGCTGCTTCATAACGCAGAAAGTACTGTGCTACTTCCTCACTTGCACCCTGTATCATAGCGGACAGTTTCTCCACATTCACATCAAATGGGGGTAACACCTTTTCTAGAGCCCTCAGGACTGCCATGCCATGCCCCCTTAGGGGTTCAGGATATTCCTCATGCAGTTTTCTATTTTTGCTCGCATCCATTACATCTTTCCATTTTATTGTTTCATTGTCTTTGGCACGAAAGGGGGTCCATATCTCCTCTGGGACAATAGCTAACAATATGTTATCTACATCCTCTACAGTAAATAACCCGGGTCTGAATAGCTTTCCTACTTCTTTGTAGAATCCTGCCGGGTCTATACGGGGGTCGGGGATGGACTTGGTGATATGCATTAATTCAATTCGGGATAAAGGGACATACACATAGGTGCGCATCATGTTACCAGTGGCTGCCTCTATGGTGGGTTGGCACTCTCTCATTGGCATTAATAGTAACTTTTCCGTATTTGTTTGTTCACTCACAGGGGCCTGCGCTGGTGGCGAAACAGAGGATTGATGACTAAGAGCTTTCTCTTTTATTTTTTTATAATCTTTTAATAGTTTCTCCACCTTAGCCATCCTCCATTCTTCCGCCCCTGAATCATCCACTCTTATATTAGATAGCAGTTTCTTATCCAATTCCGTCCTAATCCTATTCCACTGGGACACATATCTAGGCTCCTTTTCCTCTTCTATATCATCCACCCTAATAAGAAGATATTTAATTACGTTTACTTGTATAGGCCAGCCAAGGCCCTCCATCAGACTCACCAGGGTGGACATGGACTGCGAGTGTATGGATGCTATCATACGATTAGCTACGTTTTGGCCCGCCTGGTCTGCATCTTTGAGTTTAGCCTCTCTTTCCCTCACCTCTCTTTCCCATGCCCTCTTTTCCTTCTCCCATTCAACACCGCCCCTTATGACTTCCGCTATTATGTCGGACATACATCCCCATAACTGAACACTGGACGCAGTCACTGGTAGTAATGCGATAGCGTCCTGATATGCTGAGGGCAGATCCGCAGTACTCTGTCCTCTCAATTTACAGTTACCCTCATGAAAGGTATATAGTTTAGTGGCCACTGTCCTAAATTCCAAAGGTGTCAAACGCCCCAATTGGTCCCGTAGGCTGTCATTGAGGGGTGTGCCATACAGCCCGGTCATAAGGATTTGCAAGTCTCCATCTCTATCCTTTTCTACAGTAGTCGTTCTCCTATGGTCTATCAACCTATCTGGGTCTCCATACTTCATTGGGAATTCCACCCTTTCACCCTCACTGTCTGCCGGTGGAGCTGTAGCTCCTGGAAACAATAATTCAGTCGTTGTTTGTTCTGCTTCTAGCCCTATCACATCTTCATATCGAGGCACCGGCACGGCAGGATACATACCCCCACTGTTCTTAATCATCATATGTCTATCCAACTGATCTAGCCTCTCACCCTTCTCTTTTATCTCTAGATCATGTAATTTTTGATTTACCGTTCTCTTCTGCTCCTTTGCTTTTTGTTTATTCTGAGCATTGCGCCTGCGCATTGCTTCTACCCTCCATAGTCGTATAGCCTCAAACTGTGCGGGTCTAACCCGTCTTTTTACTAACTCTATTTCTATTTTGGATATGCGGTCTATGTCAAAGGACCCGGTATCTGGCCAATTATGTTCAATCGAATCTTTTGTATATTCAGACCACTCCCTTAAAAACAATGTCGAGTTCAATCCATGTTTAATCAACATATCAAATGCAGGGGTTCCTTCAAGGGGGGCATAGTGTCTCTTGCCTATACCTCCCTTGTGGGAAGCCGTTTGACCCATCTTGGCGGTATACCGCAATTGCCTAAAACACTCCCATTTCCCAAATATGCACCTATTGGCTAAAAATAATAATAATACATCCTCCTGGCGTATCTAACATATCATATCATCATTTCAACATTACTTCTTCATAGACGGACTTACCACCGTCCTCTTCACAAACCCTGAATCATTATTTCCTTATTCCATCATGCATCCGTCCATACCACTTATCTTAAGGGTCCCGCCAGAGTGTTCCGGACCCGAAGGGCGACAGCCTGCTGTTCCACCGCCAACGGAGCCGGAAAAACAAGGATGACGCGTTGGTTGCAATCAAAGGTGCGGATTCAGTTGTTGGGGCCCCGTGATCAATTCCTTCTCCGGTTCCGCCGCGGCGTTCCTCACCCAGTGACGGACTGTCGCTCCTTTGCATCCCACTTCTGACACCAAAATTGTGGGTGCGATTTCTCGCCGTCACCATAACCAGTACAAAAGGGACCCTATAAAAACTCAAACAGAAAAGAGTTGAGTAAACATTGCTTTATTAACACA
Organism: Ambystoma mexicanum; assembly: GCF_040938575.1. Lineage (NCBI taxonomy): Eukaryota > Metazoa > Chordata > Amphibia > Caudata > Ambystomatidae > Ambystoma > Ambystoma mexicanum. Next base: position 1,192,130,090 of record NC_090923.1, on the reverse strand, counting down.
CAAGCATTCGCGAATGGGCCACAAGTTCAACCGTCTCGCAAAGCAAGTCGTCAAAGTGCCGCCCTTTCCCCTGCACATCGTGGTCCTTTTATACCCATCTGTTTTACATTGTCATACATTGCTGCACATAGATTATGTCCACCACAAGGCGGTTCCTCCCAGTCATGACTTTGCATCAACGGTCAACAGTTCAACATCTGCTATTGTGGTTTCCTGTTATCTGTTATTCGCTCTCTCTCGTGCCCCTCTGTGTCCTTATCTCTGTGCACGAGGCTGTGCTTACTCATTCCTTCCCCACCCGTAATCTGCAGATAGTTTTAGCAGGCTCAGCATGCTTCGACATACAGTGACCAAACACAATTCTTCTGTTAAAAACAAGTTCTTGCCAGGTCAGCAGGTCTTAAACGCCGCTGTATAAAGAGAAGGCCTCTTCTTTTAACAAAGGGTACATTCTTTTAACACATATGGTGATTAGTACAAACTCCAAGTGTGAGCACAACATTACATATGTATGCGTACCTTCAAACCCTATAAGTAATAGAGGTTTTGGCAATACAAGGAAAGAATATTGTAAAAACAAAACAAGGAAGGAAGGTGCCATTAAGAAGGAGACAGGAAGATTCAAGGAAGGAAAGGATGAGAACGAAAGGAGAAGGTGCTTTCGTTGTGATAGTCTGCATCATTTAGCCCGCAGTGACACATTTCCTGGTGCAGGAGAATGGATCATTTCACCAGCTGTTGCAAGACAAAGGTTGAAAACATTGACTGTGTTGATGAGTTGTGTAAAGAATGAGAAGAATGCATGTTTATCATTGACAGCATAAGCAATGAGGTCAACAATATAGAGGATGGGGATGCCGATGTAGAGAAGCCCTTGCCGAACATACAGATTGGAGACATAAATATGGACATGGTAATTGACTCTGGAGCCAAGTGTACACGGTTACCCAGGGCTATTTTTGAAGCACAAATGTGGAAGGAGATCACACTGAATACAGTAGATGTCAAACCAGTGACCTGTGGATAAAAACGCATTGATTTGGAAGGTTGGTTTTGGTCCAATATGCGATTCAAAGACAGACCAGCAAAAGGAAAGGTCTATGTGTCAAGCAAAAGGACATATTCACGTCTCAGTTGGTCACATCAAAAGATACTTGAGATAAACCTAGAACCCAATGCTGAAGAAACAGTCTATGCTGTGGATTGCGATAAACCACAAGAGTTATTTACTCAACATACAGTCTTCTGAGAGTAATTGGGCAATATGAAAGGCTTTACACACAAGATTCATTTGAAGGCCAATGCCAGTAGTGCAGTAAGTGAGGCCACTACCTTTAGCTATCAGGGCCAAAGTAAAAAAGTAACTTGATCAAATGGAGAAACAAGGTGTAGAACGAATTGAATCATCTGAATGTGTCTCACCGTTAGTTGTTGTCCACAAACCCAATGGAAAACTCAGACTGTGCATAGGTTTGAGGTCTGTAAATCAGTGTGGTATACCAGATACACACCCACTGCCTAACATAACAGAAATGTTGGGCACTATTGATGGAGCAACAGTGATGGGCACTTTAGACTTGAAGTCTGCATACCACCAAATTGTTTTTGCACACATCCTCTAGGAATATTACAGCCATTATTACTCTGAAAGGCTTATTGCAATGTAAATGCATGCCTTTTTGTCTGGTGTCTGCAGCAGCTGTGTTCCAACACATTATGTATCAGCTGTTTCACCATATGGAAGGGGTTTTGTGTTTTCAAGATGATGTGTTAGTTTATGGGGGGACATGGGAAGAGCACAATACCAGATTAAAAACGTCTTAGACACATTCAAAGAGGCAGGTTTAACACTGAGTAAGGATAAGTGTAAATTTCATAAATCAGCCATACAATATTTAGGATATGAAATATTAAAAAAGGGGATCAAACGTGTGAAGAAAGGAGTAAGATTTCAATGGAATGATTCATGTGAATGTGAGTTTGACGAGATAAAATGAGCTGTGAGGGGAGCCCCCACTTTGAAAGGTTTTTACCCCAATAAAAAAAGCATTCTCACAACAGATGTGAGTAATCATGGGTTAGGTGGGGTGCTTTCCCAAAGATGTGATGGGAAAGAGTGTCCCGTTGCATTTGCATCCAGAGTTTTGAGAGAAGCAGAACATAATAATTCCACAATTGTAAAAGACTTGCTAGCAGTCAACTGGGCGATTGACAAGCTCCAACCATTTCTTTGGGGTGTGACATTAGTGGTTAGGTCTGACCACAAGCCTTTAAAAGAAATTGTGATGACAAAGGGTTTAGATAAAGTGTCTTTGAGAATACGCAAGTGGGTAGCAAGTCTGCAAGACTATAATCGGGAAATAGAATTTTTACCCAGAGTGAAGAATAAGGCTCAGATTGCCTTTCTAGATTAACAAAGGTGGTTGAGGATGAGAATAACAATATTGATGAAGAGGATAACATTTGAGAAGAAAATGTATCAGAAAAGGAGTGGAAGGAAGCCATGTTATAGATGAGGTACTTAGTGATGCCAAAGAGTGCCTTGAACGCAAAATCAAAGATAGTGAGATCAGGAAAGGAACAATGCCTGATACTGTGAAACATGTATTTGTTACTTATAATGAAGGGTATGATTTTGAGGGGAGACAAAGTGTTTCCACCCACCAGAGTGAGAACAAATATTTTAGATATAGCACATGAGGGGCATCAAGGCATGACAAAGACCAAACAACTCATAAGACAAGACTACTGGTGGCCTGGCATGGATTTTTCAAGTGGAGAGATTAATTAGAGATTGCCACATTTGTGAGGATTCTGCAAAATGATGTGTTGCGAGAGTAGAACCCATGACACTTATGACCATTCCATCCATACCATGGGAGCGTGTGGGTTTGGACATTGTAGGACCTATGAGGTGTCAAGGCACTCTACGGTATTGTATCGTTTTAGTGGATATGTTATCCCAAAAGGTAGAGATTTTGTGGGTGCAGAATATCTGTTCCAAGGATATTATTAAGTTTTTGGAGGACATATTTAAGACAGAAGATTATCCCACCACAATGGGGACGGATAATGGAGTTCAGCTGGTGTCTAAAGAAATTGAGGGATTTCTTAAGAGGAATAGCAAAGAGCACAAAATCAGTTCAATCTATCATCCCGAGACTAACGGAATTGTTGAGAGATTCAATAGGGACATTAAGAATAGCATCAAATGTGCTATCTCAGAGAATGGAGGTTGGAGGAAAGCAGCAGAAGAGACAGTGGTGACACATAGGTTTAGACCCCATGCCACCATGGGAGTTTCTCCCTTTGAGATGTTAAAGGGAAGGAAACCCAACACTAGAGTTTATCCACCTTGGTTGGCAGAGCATGTCAGAAAGGTATTGATTTTGATGTTGTCAAAGAGAACATCACCAGTAGACAAATGTGTAATAAATTCCATTTTGTTGTTAGGAAACATGTGAGAAAATGTCTGGTTGAAAAGGGTGATTGGGTATGAATGAAGTTCCCTCATGCCAGAGCAGAACAAGTTGTCCGTTGGTCGGAACCCGTGAAAGTTGTGGAAAGATTTCATGGAGTGGTAAAGGTTTTGGATGGTAGAATGTGGAATGTCAATAGGGTTTTCAAGTGTGTGAATGATAAACAGAAAGACACCAGTTAATTAAACAAAGATAAGTATAGGGAAAGAATACGCTATAATGAGAGTAATGAAGGAAAGGGTCAGGATTTGACTTGCACTAAACGTGTGTGTGGGGGACCATCTTATTTGAAAGACTATGTGGATTGAAGGGAACACCTCCACACAACTGATTCAGCATTATATACTGTCAGTCCACAACTATAACAATTTTTTGAAGTGTCATTAGATCTTTGTTATAGCTGAAAATGTTACCTTGGTTATGTTAGTTTGACCATCATTAGAATGTAAATTGGTTGCCAACCCATTATGTAGAAGAGCGTACAAGTCTATCCCTTTACAGTTTACATAGGTTATCCTTGTAAATAAGTTGTCAATTCTATGGGGTAGACAAGGGAGATGTGTAACATTCCATGCTATGCATTCAGCAATCCATGTGAGGTAAGCATGGAGTGTGGAATGTAGAGCATGGAATGCAGGTAGAAAGATGCACAAGAGATACTGTTGGGGGATTTGTAGAGAGCAGTGTTGAGGAGCTCGTGGGCTAAGACTGAAAGTACAAATAAAAAAGAGTTTGCCAACTTACCTGCCTTTTGAGACTATTTAGTTGACTTCTAGTGTCTGCCGCCCCACAACCATAATGTGTTAGCCGTGGTGCCGCATGGCCCAGCTTTAGCACTGAGATATGTAGGTGAGGGTCTCAAAGGCATTCATATGAACTTTTATGGATTTTTCAGACAAATATGATAAATACCAAAACAGTCTGCAGACAAAGGATAATTTATTGAAATCACCCATAAGCAATGGCAGCTGAACAGCCGTGCCATGGGGCATTGATTAAAGTGAAGAGGTAAATGCAGAGAAATGCAGGCCCCAACTATTAGCAATTTTTTGTGTCCAGCATATCCACTGGCCCAAGTAACATATGTTTCAATCTTTTCATTATAAGAGAATGTCAGGTGCACTCAGTGTAATTGGAACCTCAATATTTATTAAATGAATAAATCCAACTTACGGTGTAAGGGAAAAATCATTCTGATGGTTAATCCCTGATGAAGAATACATTGTTATTCGAAACACGTTGGACCTAAAACATCAAACCATTTGGATTGGTGAAAGTTCATAATACCATTGTATTGTATTTATATGAAATATGGATGCATTGCTATTTTACAATAGAAACTAGCATTGCAAGCTATGAATACCATCAGATTTTGTTGTGACTTTAAGTTTGTAGAAAACATTGACTCATCTCATAAATTGATGTGACACTATCATTTCAATCATACATGATATGAGAAAAAAGGGCATGTTCCAATGTTGGTATCTTTTAATGTTTTTTTCATTAAGAACATTTTTCGGATTTCTTCTTAAAATTAATATACATAATTTTTTCTCAAGAGCTTTTAGCTCTATGTAGAGTGTGGGAAACCTGACTCTAGAGAGTATTGGAGTTGGTTATTTTTGGGGATATCTGTTTCATGGTAGCATAGATGGGGCTCATTTTGAAAGCCACTGTCCAGCAAATAAAGTGTTCATATGAGGCATAAAAGGTGTACACCAGCCTTTACACTTGTTTTACTGCTCTAGGGAATTTTTGAAAATCTTTTGCAGGCAGAGTGGGCAATGGGTGGTGAAATATGTGTCTTCCTCCTCATTCCTGCTGTGCCTGTTAAAGCACCTCGTTTTACGCCTGCATGACATTTTCATGACCAGGTGTGAAACATTTTCCCTATGCCTGTGTGAAACTATAAATGCCTCCCACGATTAATGATTGTGGCAGGCAATCTACCTGCTTTTAACAGGTGGTAATTTGAGGTGGGTGCCTTAGAATCCATTTGTTTTCCACCAACATGGATTTGACAGGTGGGCGTAGAGAAGCAGGCAAATGTGCTAAGTCCACTCTGCTCTCCAACTCTGCCTGCCAAATGAAAGAAAATCTGTGGTTCAATAAAATGGCAGTAAAAGTGTCCAGACACTTTTACTGACATTTCTTCTGGTCCACTAGTCTTAGTAAATGACCCTCAAAGAGTAACCCCTGTTTTCATTGTTTCTTTTCCCTTCCATTTAGTGAATGTGGAAAATTGATAACAGAGAACCCACTTTGGTGGTCCATCGCATGCAATTGCTTCTTTTTCTAAAATGTGCCCAAATGTTGGACCTATTCATGTGGTTCAGATACATATATGGTTGTGGTGGTTGTCATGATAGTTTCCAGGCTGACAAAAACTGTCTTTCCAAACCATAAGTAGTGTATGGTGCAATAGTCATAATAAGTGAAAAACACTGAAACTGTTGACTACCTTTTAATGTCAGTATTTGAGTCGAGGCCTTAGAAGTATTGCCCATACTCTCGGAAATGGGGGCCTGATATTTGCCAGAGATGGGGCACCTTTCCCCACACTCTTTTTCCAAGCAGACTGAGGTCTGGGGACCTCGGACGGGGGCACAATAAACCATACACAAGGATTCAGTGCTTTGAAACTACTATGGTAGTGATTCGGCTCAGTGCAAAGCAGAGTAACATAAGATAACATTTATACAGATATGGGATGGACCTATTCCATGAGAACTTCGCAGCATCTCGAGGAATTTATTGGCTGCAGGAGAGCACTATTGTTGCATTATATTTAATCCACCCTTAACCCGGGGAGTCCCCCCCCCAATCAAGGACACCTGCAATTGCCACATCGTTTTTTTTAGCGCTGGTCTTACTGTAGACTCATATAGAGTCACAGAAATCCCCCCACCCCCATGCCTCCAGTGAGCCAAAACAAGGAAGGGTATAGGAAATATATTTGTATTTATTTTAATTATAGGTAAAATCACACTAAACTATACTACACGCTACCTTCTGTGTGGCTCACAATTAACTTCTTGTTGCACAAGTGAATCACACCAATGGGTTAGAAAAAACACAAATTACAATACATTTCTTTCTACAAATTGAACTTTAAAAAATAATTAAACTGATCATAAACAAAAATAAAACAATTAAGTATACCATGCTGTATACAAAATTTTGAATTTCCTGTGCACTTAAAAGACTTCAGTTTAGTTTTATACATGTGTGCAAATGCATATGGCATTTATTATTTCACCTACACTTTTGCTTTAAAATAAACCCAGGATGATTTAGCAGTTTGTTTTTCAGACCCCACCTACCGTACTTTGGTCTATGTTGGGGAAGTCTGACTGATAAATAAAGCTGATTGAAGAATTGTGGATTTCAGAACCCCCCCAGACCCCCACCGCCACACTTAAAGGCCTGTGTTGGGGAAGCAGGCAGTTTAGGGATTTTTTTGGTTTAGGGACAAAGACACCCCTCTTCCTGAAGAACTCGGGGTCAACAGGACAAATAGGATCACTCAATGAAATGATAGTCTATAGTTTTCAGTGCACACCGGGAATGAGCTTTGTTAATTTCAAATGTTAACAGAAATCACCATATGGTAATATTTTTAGTTAAATAGGCACAGGATCTACACAGATTCACCCCTGGGCCCCACTGTAAAGGGAAAGGAATTAAGGCAGGTAGACTCCCCCCACCTTTTAGTTTCAGAGGGATGAATTCTACTTACATTGAAAGCCTCTGTTTAAAGTTCAGGAACGCCAGCTGCATTTCAGGTCCCTCTTGGAGGATAGGACAGGGGTCTGGTCACTCCACTTTCAAGGATGGCCCCCAGTGCTCCACCATATGACCCAGCCAGCGTTTAGGCCTTTCCAGGAAGAGACAGCCACATCCAGTGGCAATCCCTGGAAAATCTCATTTTGGTGTTTCCTTGCGGCTATCAGATGGTACGTTTCAGAAGCTCCCTCCCTTTTTAATGGTGCATCAACTTTATATAGTAGTAAATACGCCATCAAATGTACAATATTGTGGAACAGCCTGCAAGAGTTCTCGTGAATAGGACTGAACGGTTACCCTTTTCCATCCTCCCAACTCCAGCCCATCTCTAAGGATTGACTTAGGAGTCTGGAGCAGACATATGGCAATTCCTGTTTGTAATCGCCATTTGTACCCATGTGAAATTGTTGGCAAAAACAAATTATGTATCAAAACCTTTCTGATTTACTAGTAACTGCCATAATATATATATTTTATGATTCAGCCAATCAGGGAGAATTTAATGAAACAACAGCCAGGTCTGTACCATGTTACAAGGCTGTGTGGCAATTTTCTACCATTTTTACAAAAAGCATAATTGTTAGGAACATGCAATGTATTCTCCATATTCCTAATTTCACCCTCCAACCATTTGCCAACTCTCACTTTTGAAACATTTTCAGATCAGCCAGAAATCCATTTTAGTTGGCCATTACAGTTCCCTGAGTCATAGGTGGATGCATTTTATATCACCAAAATCACCTGGAAATTACTGAAAAAGGAAGCATACGGTAATCAGTATGACTTGTGGTTGCTGAGAAAAATGTCTAAGTTATAATAGTCCTTTAAATTAATAGTACATCTTGATGTTGGACACCTGGTAGCTCTCCTGCCTCCAGACCATTTGGTCTCACTGGTCCAGTGTTTTTTTATTAGTCTCTTTGAAGTTGGGTGGTTGAAGTTGTAAATAGCTGGGATACACCAGCTAGAATATTTGGCCTGCTCAGAACTGCCATTGCAAAGACACCAGATATATGGAAAGTCTGTTTTCAACATCTCTTGGCATCCACACTTTATTGCAGTTGTTAACAGATGTGGGGATGTAAAAGCCAGGCTTGCAGTGGGGGAGTTCTTTGTGAAGTTTCCCCAGAGCCCTACCAGTTGTTCTTGGCTGAAATGGAAGTCACAGATTGCAATTTCTGTTGTTTGTTTTTCTGCTGAAAAATAGGTCTGAATTGTCACAATATACCCCCTTTTGATGAGTGACAGTTTCCTAGAAAAATGATGCATTTATTTCCGAGCCACCAAGGTGATGTGGCTTTCCAATCTGCACTCGGATTACATTTTTGTTTTTGCTTTCTCTGAATTTCCCTGCCAGAAAGACACCCACATATTCTGTCTAAATAGACCTATAGGAACTTTTCATGCCAACCATGCGGGCATTTCTTTTCAAATGTTTTGCCCGTATTTCGCATGTGAGGCATAATCTAACTTACATTTTGTCAACTCACACACCATGTCTTTTCCCTGACATCTTTATGTTGGCAGGGGAAAATGTTTCCCTTTTCTTGCTTTAATGTGCAAACACAAATGCATAGCTGTTTTTGTGTCAGTGTTTAAAAATCATGTTTTTCATGTGAAGGGGACCTTTCAATTCCTTCTTGCTTTGTGAATTAAAATGCTGCGTTTTCTTTGGTAATGATAGGTAGGCCTTTTTCACCTGGTTCTTCAGTTCCATTCGTTTGTGACCTTTGATTACACCCCACACTATTCACCGTAGGGCGTTGTAATTTCATAGCCTGAGTTAAATGAATGTTAAAGCTTCACTGTCATCAGATTCTGTGAGTAATGTTCCCCAAGGTCGTAGCCAAGGCAGGGGGTTGCTGGCCCCATAGTATCCCTACTGCAAGGCCCCATTGACAGCCTGGGCGGGTTAGGGGATGGTCTGTGCTGAAATGAATCGGGGCACCTGCAGAGAAACCATTGCAGGTTTGGTAGTAATGGGTATGGAGTTATTCCAGGGCAAAGCATGCAATCAGGTACAAACTATTTTGTGAGAAGAGTCTACTGGGGGGAAAGCTGCAGTGTCTGGCTAAATCAGGCTAAACCCCTGACTGATGAAAATGTACAAGGTTTAAAAAGAGTGTTAAACCAGATACATTGCGCTTCTCTGCTGCAGAAGCACAACGTATCTCATTTAGCACCCTTTTTTAACATTGAAGGTATTGGTCTCTCGGCATGTGTTAAGGATTGCTCGCGTTGTGATCTTGGTGAATGGAATTCGGTTAATAAATGTGTCCAATAGTGTGTTACACAAAGGACATACTTGTTGCCTGTTCCTTTGGGGGCACATGGGTTGAGAGTGACAGCAGGGATCTGGGACCCCTGGGGGACAGTCTCCCGAGAGCATGTATAATGTTTTAATTGGGTGAGGGGCATGTGTTCATCGCACGTGTGGGGTTCACAATGGCTGCGTTCACACCTGAGGCATAATGAGACGCTACAAGGAAGCGTCTAGTGCGCAGCAGCAGTTCATGTTGACATCAGAGTACTGAACACTCTCCAGGTGCCCCTCCTCCCACCCACCGCACTGGAAAGATGGGCAGAGGGACATCCAGGGCTTTAAGTGTGCCAGGGCTAGCTTGGGGCAGGGCCCCAGTATTCTCCAAAAACTTCTCCCAAACCAGGGCTCTGCCGGGGCTCCCATTAGTCCTCCACTAGGCCTGGTCAGTAAGAAAGCTGGCCTGAAATCTCCCACGCACGGAAGATGCTTCAGGGAGACTTGGCTTTGTTATTCGTTGACGGGGCGGGGCAGAGTGGAGATGATCGTGCCTGTCATAGCGCACAAAAAGGTTGCCGGAAAAGGGGGCAGCACCACATTAACAGAACAAACGAAGAGGCTTCAATTGGCAGTGTACCTTTCCAAACACGTTTCCTAAAACCTATCAGAGCAGCACATCTGAGGATGTTGTTTGGAGCAGCCACCCTCCAAAAAATAAACCGTTCACTCAGATGTTGTAAAATGCCATAAATCACAGGTATGCCCTGCCCGTGGCCCCACGTAAAATGCATTTATTATTTCAAATGAGCAGGCATAAGAAGAATATACAGCAGTCCTGCGCTCCCAGACATCCCAGACTTTCGATAGTCCACAACATCCACTCAGCCCGTTTATCCTAGCGAGGCAATCCTTCAGTCCCCCAGTCCCATTGCACTTTGTAGAAGGAACTATGTGTGCATAGCCCAGCCCAGAGAAAGTGCAATGACAAACAAAACCGGCTTTGCCAAACCGCGGGTGATGGCGGGACGCATGCGTTTTCTTTCATTGAAATTGCAGTGCTTGTGTTTCCAAGGTGCCCGAAAGCAGAGCTGAGCCGAACACAAGAAACGAAACCACATTTATGTAAAATTAACATAGTTACTGAAGTTAAATGAGTACATGAAAGTGAAAAAATGTCACTTCATCGGTCACACTGGATGCGCCAATCAATATGTATTTATTTATTTTTACATTTGTAAAGCGCTCTAAACCCGTGGACATCAAGGCCCTGCAAGCATTCAAACAATCGAACAGTTGCCAGGGGGTAGAGTCTCGCAATGGGGGGTGCCCTAGGAAAAGAGACACATTTTAAGGTGTTTGCGGAGAGTCCGGTACGATTGTTCAGATCTCAGGGCCAGGGATAGTGGGTTCCAAAGTTCTGCTGCAGTGACCGGGGATCTTTTTCCGGCCGCTCCAGCTAGTCTGAATCTAGGGGAGATGAAACCGTGAGCGTAGCCAGAGCGAGTAGGTCTTGTCGACTTGGCTTTTTAAAGTTTTTGTGAAAGGTGGGGGCAGGCGGAGTTGGCCAGACATCTGTGGATGTTTGAGCGGGATTTAAAAGTGATGCGTTCACGTATTGGGAGCCAGTGAGCATTTCTTCTGGCAGCTGAGATGTGCTCACTAATAAATTGGCCCAAGTGAATGCAGACGGACAGCGTCCTACCTTTTGGCTGCCATTACTGCAGGTTGCTGGCATGTCAATGTGAACGCAGAGAGTGTAATCAGTTTTTCTGAAACGGCACGTTATGGTGCTGTCATGCTTAACTGAGGCTGCTGGCAGCAGGGTTTTTGATTATTTTCCAAAAGCACAAGCGATGGATTTATTTTGATACCCATTGAAAAGGCACTGCGCCTTGAAATAACATCCCACCAGGAGACGCTGGCTCACAGAAAGCACAAGCTGTGAAAGCAAGAGAAACCTGTCCTTCTTACAGCACTTGTACTGCTGGAGGCGGTGCATAAGGAAACAAGCGAACTATCTGTTGTGGACCACTTGTTACCTGGGCCAAGCTCGCCAAATTGCAAAGCAGCTGCACATTTTCTTTTGAGTGTAATTCGAAGTGAAAAGCATAGCTGATCAATGAGAAGGATAACGGGGTGCGAAGAAAGCAATGCACGGATAGAAGAAAAGGATAACAGGGGGTGCATAGAAAGCGATACAATGATAGATGAGAAGGATAACGGGGGTGCGAAGAAAGCAATGCACAGATAGATGAAAAGGATAATGGGGTGCAAAGAAAGCAATGTACGGACAGGTGAGAAGAATAACGGGGGATGCGAAGACAGCAATGGACGGATATATGAGAAGGATAACAGGGGATGGGAAGAAAGCAATGCACATATAGATGAGACGGATAACAGGGGGTGCGAAAAAAGCAATGCACTGATAGATGAGAAGGAAAACAGGGGGTGCAATGAAAGCAATGCATGGATAGATGAGAAGAAAAACATGGGGTGTGAAGAAAGCAATGCACGGATAGATGAGAAGGATAACAGGGGGTGCAAAGAAAGCAATGCACAGATAGATGAAAAGGATAATGGGGTGCAAAGAAAGCAATGTACGGACAGGTGAGAAGAATAACGGGGGATGCGAAGACAGCAATGGACGGATATATGAGAAGGATAACAGTGGGTGTGAAGAAAGCAATGCACAGATAGATGAGAAGGATAACAGCGGGTGCGAAGAAAGCAATGCACAGATAGATGAGAAGGATTACACAGGGTGCAAAGAAAGCAATGTACGGCTAGATGAGAAGGATAATAGCGGGTGCGAAGAAAGCAATGCACAGATTGATGAGAAGGATAACGGGATGCGAAGAAAGCAATGCACGGATAGATGAGAAGGAAAACAGGGGGTGTGAAGAAAGCAATGCACGGATAGATGAGAAGAATAACAGGGTGCGAAGAAAGCAATGCACAGATAGACGAGAAAGATAACAGGGGGTGCGAAGAAAGCAATGCACTGATAGATGAGAAGGAAAACAGGGGGTGCGAAGAAAGCAATGCCTGGATAGATGAGAAGGATAACAGGGGGTGCGAAAAAAGCAATGCCTGGATAGATGAGAAGGATAACAGGGGGTGCAAAGAAAGCAATGCACGGATAGATGAGAAGGATAACAGCGGGTGCGAAGAAAGCAATGCACGGATAGATGAGAAGGATAACAGGGGATGCGAAGAAAGCAATGCACGGATAAATGAGAAGGAAAACAGGGTGTGCGAAGAAAGCAATGCACGGGTAGATGAGAAGGATAACAGGGGGTGTGAAGAAAGCAATGCACGGATAGATGAGATGGATAACAGCGGGTGCGAAGAAAGCAATGCATGGATAGATGAGAAGGATAACAGGGGGTGTGAAGAATGCAATACACTGATAAATGAGAAGGAAAACAGGGGGTGCGAAGAAAGCAATGCCTGGATAGATGAGAAGGATAACAGGGGTGTGAAGAAAGCAATGCACGGATAGATGAGAAGGATAACAGTGGGTGCGAAGAAATCAATGCATGGATAGATGAGGAGGATTACAGGGGATGCAAAGAAAGCAATGCATGGATAGATGAGAAGGAAACAGGGGGTGCAAAGAAAGCAATCCACGGATAGATGAGAAGGATAACAGGGGGTGCGAAGAAAGCAATGCACGGATAGATGAGAAGGATAACAGGGGGGGTGAAGAAAGCAATGCACGGATAGATGAGAAGGATAACAGCGGGTGCGGAGAAAGCAATGCACGGATAGATGAGAAGGAAAACAGGGGGTGCGAAGAAAGCAATGCACAGATAGAGGAGAAGGATAACGGGGTGCGAAGAAAGCAATGCACGGATAGATGAAAGGTCCATAGTTTCCAGATGTTTTAGCAACTACATCAAATCTTTCTGTGTGAAATCGTCATTGCTTTACTGCAAGTGCAGTCTTTCTAACCACACAAAAGTAACATATACAGTGTGTTTTGATGGGGGAATCTCTCGTACAATACACACAATTGGGTCACCGCAATCATGTTGGTGTGAGAAGTGACTCCGTTATTTCCTGGCTGGGTTATAAATTTGGTTTAGGGCAGCTGGCCCTTGACCAAGCTGTCATCCCCCCTTTTAGGCCATGCTCTGCATCTTATAGACCACGCCCAACCGTGTTAGGCCACGCCCCTTTGTTACAGCCGCCCCCACTCCCATTTTTCAGCACACTTAAAGGCCTAGGCCGAGGGACATCCTGCTGGAAGGGTGCCGGGGGAAATGACGCCTTGCGCATCCTTCCTTGTCCTTGTTCTCATATATGTGTACTTGGCACCTTAATCAACTCGGTTATCTTGACACATTGTTCCAATAAAGCCCGGCCGCGCCCTTGGTGCACTGTTTCAACGATGCGTGTGCAGCTGGTACAGCAGAAGATCGCATTCGTGGGCAGCGAGGGGCCTCGGTGTATCGGCCGGCCGTTTCCACGCACGTGCATGTATCTGCGCTCTGGAGCCGATCACGTGCCGCCGCTGCTCTACCCTGCTGCTGGTGGGCAGCGTAAGATCGCATTCATGGGCAGCGAGGGGCCTCGGTGTATCGGCCGGCCGTTTCCACGCACGTGCATGTATCTGCGCTCTGGAACCGATCACGTGCCGCCGCTGCTTTACCCTACGATCGCATTCAATCTCACAGCGTGGTGGGCAGCGAGGGGCACGCCAGTGATTCTGTCCACTGGCAGGGCGCTGGTTTGCACTTGTGGCCGCGGGGACGTGACGTGTTGCACAGAAGTGTGCAGACAAAGCCTGGACCCCGCCCAGGTTGGAGACCTAGGCATCACTGGGTAGCTGGGGGTTTGCAATAAGGCTTCGAGTGGAGGTGGGGGGAGGCAGGGGCAAGGGTCTCGTGTGGGGGCATACAGTGGGAGTCCCGGGCATGCTGCGGGTGGTGAGACGGGTTTCGCGGTATGGAGAGGGGGGGCGAGGTGTGGCTTGCTGGATGCTGCGGTGCGGTATGCCGTCAGAGGGGCAGGTGTATCCTGCGGTGACAGTGCACCACTGCTGGGGGGGCGGGAGGGGGGGGTATATATAGTGATAGTGAGGAAGGTGCCGTCGGTTGTGTGAATGTAGTCAAAGGGAGAGTTGTGGGGGTGCGAGGCGGCTGCATATACGAGGCTAGGTGGAATACGTGTCGGTGGATACTTGACGGGATGGATACGCGGTCTCTGGGTGCACACCGAGGTCCAATCTGTGGGAGCCTAGGAAGGGCGAGCTATATACCGCCGCGCTGGGGGTGGGCTGGATGTACTCAGTAGGCGGGGCATTCGTGTGGAGGGAGGGCGGGTGCAGGTGTATAGTGTGGCTGGGCATAGGGCCGGATCTGGCCAATGTATAGGGTATAGGTGACGGGGGTTCGTGTACACGCTAGCTGTCAGGGGTGGGGGGGTGTTTCTCTAATGGGCGTGGCTCAGTCTGTTTATGCAGTGGGGGGGCTGTCAAATGCAGTGGTGCTCCGGGGTTTGCGAGGGGACTCGCGTGCACAGTGGGAGGGGCTCTGTGGGGGTGGGGGGTTGCTGTGCACAGCGAGTCTGGGGTGTTGGCGGGCACAGTGGAGGGGGGGTCGGGCTGGTATATGGAATGGGCGGTGCTGATGTATGCAGTAGGGCGAGGGGTGTCAGTGAATGCAGTGGGAGCGGGGGGGGGGCTCGAGCATAGGGTGGGAGGGGCCGCGCGGCTGCAAGGAGGCTGCACAGCTGCTTGTCACTAATGGTGCTTCCTCTGTCTCTCTGTCCGCAGCCCACCTGCGAGCCCCGGAGGAGCCGCGCGGACGCGCCTGGGAGCCGCCGCGGGGACGCGCCTGTGTGTGGATCCTCGCCGATGGCCGTGTCCAGGATGTGCGCCCGGTGGGCTCTGCTCCCGCTGCTGCTCGCGCTCTGCAGCCCGGCGCTGCCCATCGAGATACCCAAAGGATGTGAGTACCGCCCAGCGCCGCCTGTGTCTGCTGCCTCCCCGACGCCTCTCCTCCTCCCTTCCACCGAGCCCTCTTTCCCCGCCGTCCTCCCATTCCTCTGTCGCTCCCGCCCTCATTCTCGCACATTCCCCCTCGCTATTCATTCCCACGCGATCTAATGTACTCCCTCCTTCACCATCCCACTCTCCCTCAATTATCCTGCCCTTTCTCGTGTGTCCTATTCTTCCTAAGTTGTTTTTTCCTTCTCAGTGCTCCCCTCACCCCATTTCCCTTGCCCAACTCCAATCCCATCCTCTCTCTCTCTCCATCTCTCCCACTCCCCCCAGTTCTGCTTCTCTCCTTCTTTCTCCTTGTCCCCTCATCCTCCATCCTTTCTCTTTCCCCCCTGTCTCCCATTCTTCTGCCCCCGTTTCTCCTCCCCGCCCTGTCTCTCCACTCCGAGTGCTTCGCTCGCTCTTTTTTCTCTAGCCCCCCCCCCCGCCTGTATGTCTCGCCTGGCAATTGTGGTTTTGGGGTGTTGGGGTATTGTAGGTATTCCATTATTGGAGTTTGTAACCCTCTGACCCCCCCTCCTCCCTGACCTCCATGTGCAGGGCGGGGGGGGGGGCGTGTGCCTAGACTGAGCTAAGTGTTCGGGATCACTTGGGGGGGGGGGGGGGGGTGTAAGCATCGCTGCCGCCCCTGCCACAGATATCGGGGTGTCAGAATTCTGACACAGGTAGATGAGAGGCGTTCCTGTTGCACGTGCAGGGGCAGGTGGGCGAGATGACGGTGTTCACTCACTCCCATATGACGGGCAACGCGGGCGGGCCTGGGTAGCATGCAGTGTCCGCGGACGTCTATGGTGCCTTCCTAACGTGGGGCACAAGGCGGGCGTAGTTCGGTTGTCTCCGATCCGATAAAGTGAACGCTGATGCAGGCGCGGGGGGGCGGTGGTGGTCCTCTTCAGCGAGCCCCCTTCCTCACGGGCACCAGGAGATGGCTTCAAGCCTGGGGTGCAGAGCAGTTCGCGATCTAAGCACTGGTTTGCGAGAAGTCCCCATTGTGACATTGACTGAATGCGTTGCCGTGGCAACTGGATGACAGCAACCGGCCCTCGCTCACCTCCCCCGGGGCTTTGTAAGTGCCGCGAGGGCTGTGTAATCCGGGGCGTGTGCCACCTTCGGCAATCCCGGGGGTCTCCGCTGGTTCTCTGCTTGTTTCGCGAAGGTCGGGCTCTCTGCTCTCCGGGAGTGGGCGCCGCCTGTGCTTCCCTGGCAGCGCTCAGAGGGGTGATGTCATCTCTGCCATCATGGGGGCGGGGGGCTGATGTATGGGACGGATCAGGAGGCGCATGTAAAGGGCTTGGCATGGCCAGTACATACACCCATTGTAATATCATATATGCAATGTAATGGCATGACCAGTGTACGTGGGTCCGCAATACTTTAGCTAGAGCCTGTTGTAAGATTTTAATGCCCGAAAAGGCCAATGCCTGCAAAGACCAGGAGCCGGGAGGTCAACTGCTTCTGTAGATGTCAGTGTGTTTAAAATAAGGCTTCCGGGCGTGGAGTATAGCGAGTATTCCTTAAACTTCCCCCAAGTCCATCCCTCAGGATTACCAGCCCCTGAACTCAGGATGGGCTTCTTTCAAGCACCCCCCCCCCCTCCCTCCCTCCGCTCTGTCTTCCCCATGAGGCCTGCCTGTTCCACCTTACTCCTTTCCCAACTATTCATTGGTCAGTTTCCCAGAACATTGTACGCATGGAAGTGTTAACAGGTTCTGACACAAGGAAGGAGTTTCACGTTCTTAGGCATGGACGTGTTTGACTTGCTCTCCCAAAATAGCGCAGCAGTCTTTGCATCGGGGGGTATCCACATGACCCCCCCCCCTCCACCCCCGTCAAATTAGAATGCACAGAGTCTGCGCCCCAGTCTATATCATTCTATGTATTCTGGACTCGGCATGGTGGCTCCAGGGGTGGCGTGCGAAGTTAAGGGCGATTGTTGTGATGCATTTAAAGAAGCCTAACTTTGCAGAAACCTGTCGTGTTTACTTCAAGGTTTTTGAGGTCAAAGTTCACACCCATGTGGGTGATACTCGGATTCTATTGAGGCTATATGCAGGCCCCGAGCAGGCAGCCATACACAGGCTCAAAATACACCTTTCGATAGAGAGAATTGGGTGGAGCTCAACACGACAAAGGCAGGTTGTATGCCCCCTGGGAGAGGAGCTATGGGACAGGGCCTCTTGCCCCCTATCACAGATGCCCCGTGGGAGACAGACGGAGCTATGGGACAGGGCATCTTGCCCCCTATCACAGATGCCCCCTAGGAGAGGAGCTGTGGGACTAGGCATCTTGCCCCCTATCACAGATGCCCCCTGAGAGAGGAGCTATGGGACTGGGCATCTTGCCACCTATCACAGATGCCCCCTGGGAGACAGAAGAAGCAGCTGTGGGACAGGGCATCTTGTCACCTATCACATATGCCCCCTGGGAGACAGACGGAGCTGTGGGACAGGGCATCTTGTCACCTATCACATATGCCCCCTGGGAGACAGAAGGAGCTGTGGAACAGGGCATCTTGCCACCTATCACAGATGCCCCCTGGGAGACAGAAGAAGCAGCTGTGGGACAGGGCATCTTGCCCCCTATCACAGATGCCCCCTGGGAGACAGAAGAAGCAGCTGTGGGACAGGGCATCTTGTCACCTATCACATATGCCCCCTGGGAGACAGACGGAGCTGTGGGACAGGGCATCTTGTCACCTATCACATATGCCCCCTGGGAGACAGAAGGAGCTGTGGAACAGGGCATCTTGCCACCTGTCCTAGTTGCTCCCTGGGAGACAGAGGGAGCTGTGGGACAGGGCGTCTTTCCACCTCTCCTAGATGCCCCCTGGGAGACAGAGGGAGCTGTGGAACAGGGCATCTTGCCACCTGTCCTAGTTGCTCCCCGGGAGACAGAGGGAGCTGTGGGACAGGGCATCTTGCCACCTGTCCTAGTTGCCCCCTGGTAGACAGAGGGAACTGTGGGACAGGGCATCTTTCCACCTCTCCTAGATGCCCCCTGGGAGACAGAGGGAGCTGTGGGACAGGGCATCTTGCCACCTGTCCTAGTTGCCTCCTGGGAGACAGAGGAAGCTCTAGGACAGGACATCTTGCCACCTATCACAAAACTTCCCGGTGAGGGTACTTCAGAATCTGAGAGTACAGCTGGCAGGGAATTTAACTCTGAACCCTCAAATAATTAAAGGCATCCCCGAAGAAATCTTTCTTTGAAAGGAGAATACTAAGGGCCCGATGTACAGAACTGTTGTAAAGCGGGAAAGCCACATTGAAGCATGTTTTGTATATCAGGCCCTAGGTCACGTGCTCTGCTGCTTTCGCTTTACGCAACAAGTCCCCCTGGCCGTTGTATTGGTGTCATCAAGGCTTGGCCATTGCAAAGTGGCACATTTGGTCCCACCAAAGGCACCTGTGTCCATGCAGCAGCCCACTTTTTCTGTCAACTCATTGAAAGGGATTGTGTCACCGCGCCCGCAAGAGGGTGCATTGGCTTCCTGATGTTGGCATGATTGCATTTTAGTGGGTGGCACAGTCAGCGGGGCCAGTGAGGGACACCAGACACGAAGGTTCTTTGGAAGGCATTAGACCGCATTTATTATGACATCTCTTACATCATCAAAATGCGACGGAACATGACAGCAACAACTATTATGTCATCATTACATCATTACTGTTGTCATCATTATGTATTTGAGCGTGGGGGGCTGGCAGTGGCCATCAGCCTTCCATGCTCCAAGATGGGCTGAGGGAAATATGTGACTCCCTAAACCGACCAGACCCTCTCCCCCTTGCACGGACCGGTGAAGACCGCTCTATGAGCCTCTGGCCTGGCACGTCATCGTTCCTCGCTGAACCTAGGACCTTAACTTGAATTATGCCCTCAATCTCCCTTGCCATGTTTCCAGTGACACAACCGGTTGAGCTCCTAGCTGAATTCAATGCAATGTGCTCAAACCTACCGCAACGCACCCTCTCAACCCCTGCTCTAAAAGGGGGTGGGGGGTGGGTGGGAAAACAAATGGGGGCTGCTGCTTTTTCAGCTTGACGGTCCCGGGCAGCGCAAAAGGGAGTGGGGGTGCACCTTGCGCCCTCTTATATACCCCCCCACCCTGCCGGGACCACTTGGCTCCACATCCAGCACCAGGCAATGGCACACGCCATTGACTATGCTCCACCGCCCGGCGCCGGGTGGTCCCCTTCCCCAAACTGGTGCCCCTCTCTCCTTGGCCCGCCTCCACGCCTCCCAATCCGCAGCCCTGGCTAAATGCCAGGGCTTCTATTGGCAGCATTCCTGGTCCGTAGACTGTCTGATGGCCATTTGTGCTCTGGAAAGGCACTGAAGGCCAAACTGATGGCCAGAATTGAGAGAGCCTGTGGAGTGTTTCCATCAGCTGGCCTTCGTCACCTCTGATCTCTTATAGTGCTTGGTCACTGACCGAGCACCCTATACACTTTGCGGCATACCCACATACCAAACATGCTTACAAGTTGTGTATTTGCACATCACAGGTTCTATTCAGTAAGCTATCTATTGTGGGGAGTCCTTCGTAGTCTGTTGATCACCAGCTTGTCTTGCCAGACTGTAGCAATTCCTTGGGCAGAGGCTGGGGCACCTGGACCTATCTGCTTCTGCGCCCACGCCCACCTGTGCCTCATTTGTAAAAGCAGGATTCCTTGCTGGCATCTAACATCATTACCAGTCCATTAACCCTCCCCCACACTCCCACACTGGCTATTTATATGTATGGACTGCACTGCACGTATTCATTCAGCTATTTATCTGCCAGCGTGCATCATCCCAACTGCATTAGACAGCGTCCTCTTTCCATATCAACTGTTAGCCCTACCAATGTCATGTTATGGTTTCTGATATTTGCACGGCCTGGCCTCAGATTGCTTCAGATGTGGTCTGGACCTACATGAAAAACATTCCACTGCTCTGCAGGAGAAGGACATTACATGATACTGTGCATTTACAATTGCAGGCAAATGACAATCTTTGACTGGAGTGACTCGTACTGTTGCATTATATTTCGCTGTTGTCTTGGATGCTGGGTTTTGTCTGATGTGCCAAGCCAGTGAATATGTGACTGCTGGAATGGGAACCGAAGTGGCATAGGTGTCTAGTTAAATGGTCGACAGACAAATGGTCGACACAATTTGGTCGACAGGACAAATGATCACATTTTTTTTTTAGTTATATATATATTTTTTAGGTTTTCGTTTAGGGAAAAAAAGGGGTTTTTAGCAATAAAAAGGGGGTTGTGGGGACCCCCCAAGAAAAAAAAAATGTGAAAAAACATTCTATCATTTGACCTGTCGACCTTTTGGTGTCGACCATTTGTCCTGTCGACCATTTAGATTCGACCATTTGACCTACAACCATAGGACTAGATACAACGAATACGTTCACGCTGAGCTATACTGTGGAGAGAGCAGCATATGCATACATATGCGAATATCAGCCCGAAGAGCAACTGATTGCAATTAAAGGCTCTGCAATTGGGCATTAGACTGTGCTGGGCATTGCATGATTATTTGATAAGCATTTCCTGGCGCACAGTGCCTTTTACTGCATTTGAACATTGCTAATTGTGCATGCCAAACATTACATTCCATGTATGATTACAGGCAAATGCACAGTTTTGGAAGAGATTACTATTAACGTAATGTTCTATTTGGCAGTTGTATGTGTTGGATGCAGAGTGATTTGCAGTGTCAGCGAATGTGCGATTGCTGAAATGATCACCAACTTTGTCATGGAGCTCAGTCAACTAACAGGGGGATACTGCACTGGAAATTTGAACAATAACCGGGTATGTGCACAGAGTTCTGTCCATAGAGCAACTGGCTGCAGTTCAGAGCTCTGCAATTGCATTCTACACAGTACTCAACACTACATCTATGTTATGCAAATAGTACATGCCAAGCAGTGAAGTGCCTTGCCCAGATAGTGCATTAGGCACATTCAAAGTTAGCCAACAAGGTTATGCACCTTATAGGAGAATGCCCACAAGCATTACATAAACATTAGCTCAGTGGGCATTACGTATGTATAAAGTTAATGGTTTGGGCAGAAACAAAGAATGGGTATCCCCTACAGCGCCAACACGGGAGAAGCTGAAGAGGCAAAGTACCGAAGAAAATTGCGTCATGCGGGAATCCACATCAATTATAATATAATAATATTAAACAAATTTACAATGAAGTGCTGAGAGGAAAGCAAAATTGGATCATAATTCCAAACATAATTAATTATAGAATTGTATTAATATCAAATGGTGAAAAAGATTTTGATCTGAAAATTCTGGCCGTATTTCATATCAGGCTTTCATGATACATAAAAATGGCACGTGGAATAAATCCAGTTCAGCATATTAATGGTATATAGCTAATGTATGGCCCGTGCCGCTAAGCGGAAGACCCAAGACAGAACTCTCTCGAAGGGAAGGAGATCACGCGGGAAGAAGCTGTGGCACGCCACATAATGACAACGTGCAAATAAACAGAATTTCCATCAGTAATAAAATGCATTGGATAAGAAAATACAAACAAGCAAAATAGTCTGCAGAAAATTAGAAATACTTCAGGAAAAGCTTGAGACTAACAAGTCTTAAAGGCAATTAAATTTACAAAAAAATCTTTGAAGTACACTGGAGATCCTAACAGAGTATAACTGGAATACTAAAACACTAGAAATCATAACACGATGAGGTGCATTAGAATCATAACAAGATGAGGTGCATTAAGTCTAGACATAATGCACCTCATCTTGTTATGATTTGGGATTTATTTGTCCACAACTTTATCACTTGATAAGACACACAACTTTATCACTGGATAAGACACACAACTTTATCACTCGATACCCTTTGCGTGTATTGCTATTTTAAGATGTTTGATTCGTGCACTGACCGGCATCTCTGGTGCATTTAAACTTCATGCATGCACCTCAGATTTTATGGGTGCATCAGAGGTACTTCAAGGGGATTTCTAGGTCGACCCTGTTTACAAATAGCTACGTCGTGTCACGTGGGACCTCAGCAAGGCTGCGTTAAGGGTCCAACCACTCTTCCACTTCTCACTTTGTCCTGTGCGCCCAGAAAACTCCCTGCATGTCTGTAAAGGAATTCTTTGTAGTGTCGTCTTTATAGAGCAATATGAACACACAGCTTAAAGGTGGGATTTTTGTGAAGATGGAGTTCTTATAGGTGGGATATTTCTAATAAAGATGTAACTTTCTGGGAAATGTATGTATTGATATGATAGGTTATTTATAACGCGCTTAATACCCAGAGGTTTCTAAGCGGGGACCCGAGCATCGAACTTGCGGTGCTCTGTGTCGTCTTGCTTCCAAGGCGAGCATTTTGCCCCTGAGCTATCCTCCCAAGCCAGTGACGTATATGTAGGGAAGGCGTGCCCATAGGAGGGATTCTCGTAGAACCAGGTTTTTAATGGCATCTCTGTAGAGCAGGGACTCCTACAGGGTTTCTTCAGTTCAAAAATTCCATAATTGAGCTTATTTTGCCCACATGTGTTATACTCTCCACGGAACGTCCCCTGGTTTGGACCAACTAGTCGGGGGGATATTTTTTAATCTGACTCCCAACTGGACATTCAGTGCACAATCTCCCCCACCCAGAGGGCTTGGAGTGGTCTACCAGGGTGAGAGCTCCATGGTGACCCCTCTGTTCTGCATCCTGGGGAAGAAGGCGGGACTGTGGGTGGCAGAGCGCCTATCTCATGGAAGGGGCCCTTTTTTTGCTTCCCCTATGGGGGCTTAAAGAGAAGGAGAGGCTCACTCAGGAGTGGAGGTCTGATGGGTTTGGTGCTAGTATCCGCGTCAGGAGATATGATTTACCATATGGACGAGTTGGTGAGTTTGAGGAAAAATCGCCTTCTTCTCTCCCAGGAATGGCCCTAAATAGAGAGATGTTAGAAGGATCAGACCCCAGCCACGGTCATTCTATTCTCTGCAGATCCTGGTTTTCGTGGCACTGGTGTAGATTGAGTGCCTTACTGGAGCTCCAGCACCGGAGTACCGTGTCCTCGTGAGTGGTTAATATTCATCCGCACTGGAGGATAATGGCTTCAACACCGGGGGACATTGAATTGAGCAGGGCTGGAGAGCCAAGGGGTGGCCTGTACCTCAGTAGTGTAAGAAAGATTCACGCGCTGGAGGAGGACGGGGACTGGAGCACTGGAGGGAAGATACCTCAGCACCGAGTAACAGGCTTCAGAACTGGAGGACATTGACTGTAACACCGGACAGATACTTCAGTGATCAAGGACATGCATCGGAACCGTAACCGGGACTTCAGCAATGGTGGACAGTGACTTCAGCAATGGTGGATAGCAACTTCAGCACTGGAGGACAGTAACTTAAGCAATGTGAACAGCGACTTCAGCACTGGCGAACAGTAACTTCAGCAATGGTGGGCAGCGACTTCAGCACTGGAGGGCAGTAACTTCAGCAAAGGTGGATATCAACTTCAGCATTGGAGGACAGTGACTTCAGCACTGGCGAACCGTAACTTTAGCAATGTGCACACTGACTTCACCACTGGAGGACAGTAACTTCAGCAATGTGAACAGTGACTTCAGCAATGTGAACAGTGACTTCAGCACTGGAGGACAGAAACTTCAGCACTGGAGGACAGCGACTTCAGCACTGGAGGACAGCGACTTCAGCACTGGCGAACAGTAACTTCAGCAATGTGGACACTGGCATCACCACTGGAGGACAGTAACTTCAGCAATGTGAACAGTGACTTCAGCAATGTGAACAGTGACTTCAGCACTGGAGGACAGTAACTTCAGCAATGGTGGACAGCGACTTCAGCACTGGAGGGCAGTAACTTCAGCAACGGTGGACAGCGACTTCAGAACTGGATGGCAGTAACTTCAGCAATGGTGGACAGCGACTTCAGAACTGGATGGCAGTAACTTCAGCAACGGTGGACAGCGACTTCAGAACTGGATGGCAGTAACTTCAGCAATGGTGGACAGCGACTTCAGCACTGGAGGACAGTGACTTCAGCACTGGCGAACCGTAACTTTAGCAATGTGCACACTGACTTCACCACTGGAGGACAGTAACTTCAGCAATGTGAACAGTGACTTCAGCACTGGAGGACAGTAACTTCAGCAATTGTGGATAGCAACTTCCGCACTGGAGGACGGTGACTTCTGCACTGGCGAACCGTAACTGTAGCAATGTACACACTGACTTCACCACTGGAGGACAGTAACTTCAGCAATGTGAACAGCGACTTCAGCAATGTTAACAGTGACTTCAACACTGGAGGACAGAAACTTCAGCAATGGTGGACAGCAACTTCAGCACTAGAGGGCAGCAACTTCAGCAATGGTGGACAGCGACTTCAGCACTGGAGGACAGCGACTTCAGCACTGGCAACCAGTAACTTCAGCAATGTGGACACTGGCTTCACGACTGGAGGACAGTAACTTCGGCAATGGTGGACAGCGACTTCAGAACTGGATGGCAGTAACTTCAGCAATGGTGGACAGCGACTTCAGCACTGGAGGACAGTGACTTCAGCACTGGAGGACAGTAACTTCAGCAACGGTGTACAGCGACTTCAGCACTGGAGGACAGTGACTTCAGCACTGGAGGACAGTAACTTCAGCAACGGTGGACAGCGACTTCAGAACTGGATGGCAGTAACTTCAGCAATGGTGGACAGCGACTTCAGCACTGGAGGACAGTGACTTCAGCACTGGAGGACAGTAACTTCAGCAATGTGAACAACGACTTGAACACTGGAGGGCAGTAAATTCAGCAATGGTGGATAGCGACTTTTGAATCGGAGGACACTGACTTCAGCATTGGAGGCCAGTGATTCAGGAATGGTGGACAGCCATGTTTCCCTCTTGGGGAGGAAGTGTGCTCTAGAAATACACCTGCATGTTATGTTGGTGCTGTCAGCAACGGAGAACATCAATTTAAGCACTGCAGAAAAATGGCATAAACTCCATCCTTGACGCACATGGTCTTCAGCAGTGGAGAACAGTTAACTCGGCACTGAAGGACAGAATGAGTTCAACACTGCAAAACAGTGTCTTTATCGCTGGAAAAAAGTGACTTCAGCACTGGCCGGCAGATTCTGCTGTGCCAGCTACACTCCTTTCCCGTACATACTGCAGGACAGGGACTTCTGTACTGGCAAAACAACTTCAGTACATGAGCGGAAGGACTTCAGCTGAATGCGTGTTCCCGGACAGCGAATTCAGCCCTGAGGTTCGGGTTCAGCACTGGAGTTCTGCAACTTCAGGGCTGGACAGGGGCTTCAGCACTGGACAGCAGCTATTGACTCAGTTTGTGTGTGGATGTCGCTCCTAGTGCTGCCTCGTCTCCTTCCCTTCAAATACTGCTATTTTCTAGAATGTTTTGTGATACTATTTTGGCTATATCTCTGAGAACGCTGCGTGTCTGCGCGCCCCACTGACGCTGCTTGCGGGTGTTTAACTCTCTGCTGGACTACGCAAGATTGACTCTGTGTGTCGATTACTTTGCCCGTCCGGTTTTTTACATCAGACCATGATTTCCTGTGAATCTCAATATGTGTTTTGGAAATCTAGACCTTCCACACACCTGCTTTCTTTTAAGAATACCCCGGAGCAGCTGCACGTGCTGAGTAAAACAAGGATTGGCTGAAGTTATGTTATGTTGCCATGCTTTTTCACTGTGCCAAATCACCACAATAGTAATTTCGCATTGTGAGAAGAAAGACAGGGCTGCACCCTACAGGGATACAGCAGGTGGTATATTCATGTGGGTGGGCATGGGTGCATATTTGCCATTAGAACCTGGGAGGGAACGTGGCCCTTCCATGCGCCAATCAGGAATGAGAGCGTATAGACGTTTTATGACGGTGGCTGCCAGCCCACAGGAATTCATGTCTGCCCCAGTCATGCTCCACCCAGGCTACCTTTCCTTTGTTTCAGCTGCCACTCCCCTCCTGGCCTCTCCTATGCCCTCCTGGCCTCTCCTCTCCTGCCCCCGCATCTCCTCTCCCCACCTCTCCCCTCCGGGCCTCTCCACTCCGGGCCTCTCCTCCCCTGGCCACTCCTCTCCTCTCCCCTCCTGTCCTCTCCTCTCCCCTCGTGGCCTCTCCTCTCCGGACCGCTCCTCCCCTGGCCACTCCTCTCCTCTCCACTCCTGGCCTCTCTTCTCCCCTCTTGCATTATTGGATTTAGCAAGAAACCATGTTTCCCCTGTGTACACGGGGAACGCGTCGCTCCAGCTCTGGGCTCTATGGCATTCTACTGAAATGAAAAACAGACTATCGTCCAAAGACTACCGAACGTCGGTTGCTCGGCAACAATACCTGATTGTTTTATTTTAATTATCTGGCAAATTTGGGGCTGCAGTAGCACCTGGCTTGGCAAACTGGCGCTAGTACTGTATTGCACTAGACCTGCAGAGCAACATGGGATATTATGCTCCCTCAGCACTCCTAATGTGACCTTCGTTCTCTTCGGCGCATAAGTCGCGCTTCGGGACTCACAATGTCCTGTATTGCGTCCCAGCTTTGGGTAATACGATTCTATTAGGTTTCCCCGCATCCCAACTTACCAAATGCAATTTCACAGCATTCTTTTTACCGGTTGACGCAAAATAACGCAAAATACGGGGTGGAGGGCGGGGTGGAGACCCGCTGCACCCTACCTCTGTGTTTCCCCTGCCGCAAGTGTCCCGACTGGAAGAACCTAGAATTGCAAGCAGGCTCATCATCAGGTCCTTCATTGAAATGTGCGACCACACCTTACAGAACCCGCTAGGCCTCTGGAAAAGAAATCTTAATCACGTCCCCAGTGGTCATTTAGTGGTCAGCGGTGCACCGATGGCTGCTTTTCTTTGTTCTGCTTTGCAGCGGCTTATCACCCTGTCCTCTGATGATCTACAAGTACAATTGTCTAGGATTTTTGCCACAGAATGACGCCAACGGGTGGGGCTGTCGGTTTGCACATATTCCCCTAGGAGGCCTCAGTTTTCAAGAACTAAAGCCTGTGTCACTTCATATGTGTACGCTGGCCAAAGACGACCCTCTTTACAAGGTGTTTAAATATCACAGACTCGTTTGTGCCTTCTTTCGGCTCTTTCGTGTGGGGAAGTGAATATGCTTGGAGATGAGTGAGTTCAAGGTGGGGGTCATGTTTTGCACCCACAATGAGAAAGCCGGAGAAAATAAGTGTTGAAGTTTGCACTACCTGGCATCTTCATTATAATCAGTGACCCACGTGGCTGCCTCAGACAGTTTTTCCAGCAGTAGACAGGGCTGAAGGGGAGGAGACACGTAGGGGACAGAGCTCACCCACTTTTTTCAGAGGGTGGACTCGCCACCCGCCCAACTAAAATGAGAAACATTAAATGTCCTCTTTGAACTTTTGAATTAAAGCCAACCTCAGGGCTCGAGTAGGCGGGACACTTCGCCATTGCACTGTATAACCTGGCAAAAAAATACCAAACAACTAAAGGTGAAATGTCCCATTTCGGTACTGCAAGGTCCAGGGAACACATTTGTATTGGTTCTTATAGTTTAAAACATGCACATCTTTTAACGTTTTCAAAAACATTATTAGACGAAAATATCCTATTTTGGTTTGTGTTTGAGTTGACTTTATGAAAGGCAAATGCCATTCGTCCTGTGCAATTTGGGTGGTTATGCAAAGCCAATTGAATGAAAAGTGCATATTTCACCTTGATATGCTAATTTCTGGTGACGTCACATCCCATTTGTGTTGGTTGATTAGTCCGCCCACTTTAATTTCTAGGGCTTGACCCCCGGCTGTAGACAAGGGGAGCCCCAAACACCACGAACCACCATGCGTCTTCAGCCAGTGCTGGTTACAGGCAGTAGGGGCGGGTGGGGTGAAGGTGGCTGCCTGGGACCCGCTGGGGCATTTTATAAAGACAGTCGGAGCAGCACTCTCCTCCCACCCCACCGGGCAGAGGCGGCCGCGGATGGAAGGGCACCCCCGTTTGTAAGTTGGCCAAAGATGGCAGTGCACCTTGAGATATGAAGCTCTGTGATGCAGGACATCACCTTGCCCAGAGAGTGAGAACCACGCCTCCTGTAGGCCTGACATGTCACCTTGATCACAGTATGCAACCAGCGGGCCCCCTGGGTGGAGTGAAAGTGTGCCCATAAAGGCGGGCAGATGCTACTGCTTCAATGGATGTGTGTGTGTGTAATGATCTCCTTGGAGAACCATTTCCTGTGTTTAAGTATTTGGGGTGCAAGTAAATCCATGATGGGGTCTTTATTTCCCTCCCTGTCTTTCTTATTCTTCATTCTTCATCTCTCCTTTCATTACCTCGCTCATATCTCTCTCTCTTTGTCTAGCTCCCTGTCGCTCACGCGGGTCCTCTCCTTCATTCCTCTGTCCCCTGTTTAATGATCTCTTTCTGTTTTCACGTTCTCCTTGATTTCAGATTCTACAATGTGTCTCCGCTCGGTCTCCCTTTTTTTCTGTAAGTCTCTCCTGCCCCTCTTCCCTGGCCCTCTCATTACCGCGCTCCCCACCTGCTCTGCAGTCTTGCATGATGTCATCATTAAATTATATATCCACAGGCTCTCCGGCCTCCTCCCGAGTCCCCGTGAGACTGAGAGATTGGCCCTGAGCTTGTTCTCTGTGAAGGTTGGAAGTTGCCAGGGTTACTGGCGACCAGCAACTCTAAACCTGAGAGAGTAGAGTCGTATTGTATTGTGTGGGGGGAGGAATGATGTGAGGGAGGCCACATGAACGATGAAAGGCGCAACAGGACTGTATCTGAATGAAAGGCATGGACGAGGTTGCACACAGACCCACCTGATCTACCAATGCAACATAGAAGGCACTAATCGAATATAGAGTCCACAAATAGGACACACCCCTCAGCCTTGTAATGTGGACCACTCCCAATACCTTCCAGAGGAACACCCGCCACAGAATGGAACCGACCACAAGTGGAGCACAGACTGCATAAGCCAATAGAATGCAAAGCACCTGAATGGAACACAGAACCCAACACACACACTAT
Source organism: Ambystoma mexicanum (assembly GCF_040938575.1). NCBI lineage: Eukaryota > Metazoa > Chordata > Amphibia > Caudata > Ambystomatidae > Ambystoma > Ambystoma mexicanum. The sequence continues at coordinate 1,192,100,515 of NC_090923.1, read as the reverse complement.
ATATCCTTCAAGGGAACTGGGATCTTACTTCATTGATGGAACACCAACCACATCACCTCCACCGTGCCGAGCCAGCAATCAGTAATGGAACACAGAACTCCGACTGCCCCCACCAAAAAGACAGACACCAAGTTCTATGACTAAAACTCTGAGCATAATCCACCAGTGGAACGCAGACCACAGTAATGAAGCACAGTCTTCATGCGTCAATGCAATACAAAGCATCTAAATGGAGCACAGTGACCGACACCACAAAAGGAACACAAGCCCCAAAAAAGGAGCCCACAGTGCAATCACCAAGGAAACTCCGATCTGATTTCAGTGATGGAACACAAAACACATCAACTCAATGGAACACAGCCAACAATGAGTAATGGAACACAGACCGCCCCCTCCCCCCAAAGAGACAGATACCAAGTTCTATGACTAGAACTCTGAGCATAATCCACCAATGGACCACAGACTCCACTAAGGGAGCAGAGGCCACACCTTCAACGGAATACAAACCGCACCAATGGAACACAAGCTGCAGCTAAAAAAATAGCAGACACTGCACCATGCCGATGAGTCGGAGTCAGCACTCCACCAATGGAGCCTAGAATGCTTCTGCCAGCAGACCACTGATCCAACCCTACCAATGGAAACTGATCATCTCCTCCAATGGGAAGCAGTTCACACTGGCTAATGGATCACTGATGGCACCCTACATGTGGCATGCAGAATGCACATCTGCAGTCTACCGATGGAGCAGAAACTGCGATTTAAAGGCAGCCCATATGCCCACCAATGGACTATGGGCGTATCCCATCAGTGGAATGCAAAGACCAGCAAAGGAGCAGAGAGCACTCGCACACATGCAACCACAGACTGGAGTGCCCGGCTCCACCAAGGCAGCATGGAACCCACTGAAGGAGCGCCTGATGCACCCTGCCGGTGCGTGCAGTGATAACGTGCCCATGCAGTGGGATACGCTGCACTGCTCTCTCTGAACACACACTGCATCCAGTGAACGCACCCACAGCTCTACGACCCTCGGCGATCATTCCCTACACCATTCAGTGATCACACCTCCGTCCAATCAACAACACTGCACCCCACAACTCTAGCAAGAAAGACACAGCGGGGGATGGCAGCCCATCCAGGGAGACTGCTCTCGCTCCACATGTGGGGAATTGATCAGCAGCTTCAGCGCAGGGGCCCACACGTGGGCGCCCACTGCTGGGGTTCACCCCATCTGGTCGACATGCCTTTCCTTAGGTCTAGATAGCTCAGCGGCAACGTGCTCGCCTTGGAAGCAAGACAACACAGATTCGATCCCCGGGACCGCGCTTAGAAACCTCTGGGTATTTAAGTGCGTTACAACTACGCAACTAAGAAAAGAAAAGAATAATACAATTAAGCAATAAAAACAATTCCTGTACCAGCGCCTTGATGCCCACGGGCTGTGTGAGCACTTTAAAAATGCAAAATAAATTAATAAAAATAAAAATCGAAGAGGCACCACACGCCAGACAGATAACCACCCTCCCCCGCCCCGCCACCGCCCGCACTTTCATTTTCTTTAAGGTCATTTTCTATTGATTTGAACATGTTGCCAGGGACCTCGCCCTTCCCCCTCAGACAGGATGTCACTGTGCCTTTGCGAGGAAAGAGTCTGCTCCCTGGCAGTCTCCCATGGACGAGGACCCCCCTGCCCTCCCCAGCAGCCTTGTTTGGCTCAAGGTGGCGCCGAATATGTCAGAAGGAGCAGTAAAGGCAGCGATCAATGACACCATGATACAAGCATACAGCAGGGAGAAGCCATAGCTAAGCTCTTCCACCATGATCTGTGAAGCATCGGGGCCATAAGCCACAGGAAAAGGACCAGTGATGTGGATGGATTCCGGCACGCATAATCCAAGGAGGCAGAGGGACGGTCTGTAACGAATCAACTTCCGGGGCACAAGTGGTCCAGGGATGAATATCGGTTTCTAAACCATCAATCAGCCCAACACCTCTAGTACACCAGAAGGAATCCGAACAGATTGGAAACACAAGCAAATTATAAACCTCCTTGTACAGTTTTGGTAACATGGACTGAAGAGCAGGCTTCTCTCCGCAAGATCGCGAATCATTGGTTAGTTGCATCACAGCGAAAATACAATTATTACCCAATGATAAAAGTGACTGTCCAGTCAAGGTTGTATAAAAATATCTACTTTATTATTATCACAACAATTCTAGCACACCAGGGGAGGATAGCTCAGCGGCAACGTGCTGGCCTTGGAAGCAAGACTGCACAGAGCAACACAGGTTCGATCCCCAGGTCCAGGTATTAAAGTGTGTTATAAATAACTTATCATATCATAACCCACCCTGTAAAGGAATGCAGAGGACAGTCAGTTTCAAATAAGGAAAAGGGGTGCACACTGGATACTGACGGGAGGGTAGTTCGTAAAGTAATTAATCACAATAGTTCAAGGATACTTGGTTTCAACACAAAGGGAGCAATCGATTGTAAAATGTCACTAGGGGCCTTCGGAGAAGGACCAGTGGACAGAACCACATTGTGCCTTGTGCTGTAGATGTTCTTTGTGCTCAACAGGGTCGAGTGGGTTTCAGGGTGCTTGGCAACTTCTGCAAGAGAGTTCAAGATGGGAGACCGCTGCGGGTATCAGGCGGCAGGCAGTTTGGCGAGCTAGGCTGGACGGACGGCTTCAGGCTGGCCTACCGGATCTGGCTGGGTACCGGTTCTGGAGCTGCTGGATGGGGCCTCTGAGTTCGATATCGCCTTCTGTTCCCTGGGAGATGTTTAGGGGAGGAATCTTGCTTCCCTCTTGGAAATCCTGGCCTTCATTCACTGGTGGAAGATGTAAGGCAGACTTTACATTCAGCCAGGGTCCGAATGAGTCCTTCTTACACCTTTCAAAGTCGTTGGATGATCTGCCAAAAGAGCGACTCAACCCTCTTTTAAAGCCAAATGGGCTGCAGGATTTGTTGTCTCAGTTCTAGTCAGCGGTTCTGAAGCACTGGTTAAGGCGACTTGGACGGTGTTGGTGACTGTGGTATAACAGTCAGCAGTGTAATTGGTTGCAGCACGAGGGGCTCAACTGGCTCGAAATGTAAGGTGGACGCTGGTTGATGCTTGTTAATGCACTCCTCCTAGCTTCTTCACTGGGCTTGTGTCGTCCTATAAGGCAGATGGCCCAAAGCTGAGGAGAGTGTTGCAGGCACCGGCCTTGTCCTGGGTTTGGTTCATGGACTCCATGGCACTCCCCACCTAGGAAGCTTGCTGCAGAGCCTTGCAGGGCATGCTGTCTGCTGGCTGGGTACCAGTTCTGGAGCTGCTGGAAGGTCCTCTGGATTCAGTATCTCCCTCTGTTCCCTGGGATATGTTTAGGGGGTGGTTCTTGCTTCCCTCTTGGAGGTTGTGTCCTTCATTAGATGGTGGAAGATGTAAGGCAGACTGTACCTTCAACCAGGGTCCAATGCTGAGTTCTTCTTGCTACTCCTTAGACAGTCTTCAGATGATCTGCCCAAAAGAGGGGCTCAGTCCTCTTTTAAAGCCAAATGGGCCACAGTGATTGGCGTAGGCTAAGCCTACCTTAGTGAGCCAATCCTGGGTCCCCATCAACAATATCCTTTCTGCATGAGGTCATAGCCACAGTGCTTTGCAACAGAAACAGGGTGAAAACATGTACTACTAAGTCCCACCCATCTTCCTGTCTGTTTTAGATCAATTGGTCTGTATAGTTAATGGAGCTCTCTGCGGTTCCTGATTAAAGCGGCAGGTCTCCTTTGAAGCTTCAGTGGGACCAGACTTGCTGTCTCTGTCAAATCACATACTCCTACTTTCTGAATGGGGTCTGCTGCAACACACAATCCCAGTCATGCTATTTCACAGTCCATTGATACTAAGGGCAGTAGCTGGCTTCAGGTTAACACAGTGCATATCAAATGTTTTTGGGGTTACATGACTCCTTTGTTAGCCTTTGCAGCCAGGCCCCATGTGAGCCTGCTTGAATTAAACTCTGATTAGTATGCAAAGCTGCCACCAGCAGCAAAGCTAACAAAAGGGCAGAGCAGATCCATGGAGCCTTTGTTAGTTAATTAGGCTAGCCGTAGGGGGAATGTTTTGCCTTCCCTCTTCTGAGAAGACATGGTGTAATCCTAGCTGAAAGAACACCAAGAGTGCCAAGGTTTATTAATTTAAGACATTTAAATGCTGCAAAATGGACCAAATTGGGGTCTCCTGTCACGTGAGTCAAGGATGGAAATAGAGTTGAGCTTGGAGTCCTAGAACAACGATAGTGAGTGCCTGCACTCCATATATTCCCAGAGACAAGGATACTTTGCAAGGCCAAGTTCAAAGACAAACTTCATGGCAGAAGGCATGGGTGATGAGAGATGTTGGGCTGCTTGGGTAGGGAGGTAAAGTCCACCTCTTGGCACCTGGGTCTGGGCTTACGTGCTGCTAAGTGAACCAAATGTTCCAGACATGGCACAAGCATGCCAACCAATTGTAGAGGGCCATATAACGAAGGGCCTTATAGTTTGAAGACCAATGATAAACTGTGTACTTAATAGTGTTGAATATGACATGTTGTAGTGGTAGGTATAAGTTGTCCACCTGACAGTGAGCATCCAATCACAATCCTAGTCCCTATAGAAATTATATTTAGATGTCTCCCTTAACAAATCCCAACCCTTGATAGGTTTTCTATTATTTGCCACGTAGTTCAACTCTGATGTATTTTTTGCATATAAGGATGTTTTTATAAGAAAATCATTGAGAGCCTGAGTGAACATCGGTTGATGACTGTTGTAACTCCCTGTTTTAGATAATTGTTAATAAAACAGTATCTTTGCCATCTTCCTGAGTTTGTTCCATTATTTGGAGTCAGAGTAATTCTGCAACCCCATCCATTGCATAGTAACCAGGCACATTTTTTGGACGATGCGGGGCAGTTGGCGCATTTTAAAGTATGTTGGTCTGGTTGCATTAGTAAAACTACCAGCTGCAGCATGCACTAAGTCATAAAATTGGCCCACCTTGATGCAGAATACTGTCCCATGTTAACCTGTCAGTCCAGCCCTTCACATAGTACCCCCTATGGACCAGTCCGAGTCGGTTGTAGAGCCGAGCTATAGTCAGCAAAGTGCTGCAGGCCAGAAGAAACTTTCTAGAGGTGTGGTCTTTCTGTGCGAACTGGAACCGCCTGATCGCAGCCTTTATGTACCTGCAGCAGCGCGCAGCCTTCGTAGCGCTACTGCACAGAGGGAACAGAGGTTGTTGAAGGCAGGAGAACGCAGATACAGTTTAACATGTGATGTGCACAATGGGAAGGGTACACTGAAGTGCACCTCTTTTCCAAGGAGCACAAACGAGGTGTATAGTATGACTCATCAAGGGGGAGAGCAGCAACAATGCTGTGGTGCAGAGGAGGAGGACTAAGTAGCACTGAAGGCTCGCTGTACACATAATTGGAATGGCCTGATTTGGAGAAACGTCCTCATTTCTTCAGCCTTCCTCTAGCATTGTCTTCAGTGCTTGGGGCCACCATTGGTGAGCTCCGTGCTTTTCTGAGGCCTCATCTCTCATCTGGAGTAAAATAGCCCTGAAATTGAGTGCATCCTTCTGAGAAGTGCACGCAAACCTATATCAAATCTTCTAACCCTGGTGCGGTAGGTGCCTCCCGATTTTTACGACTACGGCTCCCTGGAGCCTGCACCAATGACTATGCTGGTTAGAGCTGATGGGATTTGTATTCCAAAACATCTGGAGAGCCAAAGGTTTCAGGCCCATTTCTAGGGGCTGCAAAGGCCTTTCGTAGTTCTGGGACTGGCAAAAGGATCTCATTTTGGGATGCAGATACCGGATGTTATTACACTACATTCCAGTGGGACGAATCTGGCATGAATGGGATGTAAACATTGGTATTGTTATGTTTACTTTGTCTAGTTCCTGGGTCCTCAGCTGGCCCATTGTGTCCAGTTAAAAAAATAGACTGGGCAGACACAGGGGGGGGGGCATATGGCAGAATCGGGCAGACAGTAAGGCGTTTACTGGGGATGGATGGGTTTAGGGTGCAGTTCTGCTATCGCATCCTCCATTTCCACAGAGTTTTCAGATCACCGCTTAAAATTGGACATTTTGCAGTAGTAATACTTTAATGCCCTCATTGAGAGTTATTGGATCCACTGAGGTTTTCAAGAAAAAGCTGAAAACAGTTCTCTTCTCTTAATCTCTTTCTGATCCTTAAAACTGTCACGTTTATCCCTGGAGTATTCTATATGACCTGCTATTCGACCCGCTTCTGCGGCATGCTCTGTTTAGTTCGATGTTTGTATCTTAAGCGCCCTTAAGCCTTTGGGTACCTGGTGTGCTATATAAATCCCGAAACATAAAGATAGGAACTCCGGCCCCCTTATCATTCACAGCCCGGGAGGATGGCTCAGCGGCAACGTGCTCGCCTTGGAAGCAAGACTACACAAAGCAACACACATTCGATCCCCGGGTCCGCACTTAGAAACCTCTGGGTATTAAACATGTTATAAATAACCTATCATATCATATCACAGGGCCTCACTAAAAATTTGGTGGTTTTAGCATGAATTAACATTGGTGCCAGTGTTAATAGCAATTAAATGCATCTTTGTAGATTCTGGTTAACCCCCCGCCATTCTGAAGTGTCGGAGAGGATTGATGGTATTAATGAATGTGGGAATACGAACTGCACCATTACTGCCATGATGAGTGGAGTTTATGCAGCCACTCACAAGTAGTGTTTAGTTTGTTTTGGCCTATGTGTCAGAAGACCGTTAATAACACGGAGTGGTAAAACCGCTAGTATTATCACCTGTTTTTTCCACTTTTAATAAGCCACTGTGTCTTCATTACCATGTTTCTTGGAGATGGATCTGGAAATGATCATCAACACGAGACTGCGCTGCATGCGTTGGTGCTGTGTGTGATGGTGCTGTGTGCGACGGTGCTGTGTGCGATGGCGCTGCGAGCGACGGCGCTGCGCACAGTGGTATGTGCTTAGTATGCCAGTAGGTCAAGGGTGCATTCAAAGGGGCAGGCGCTTGACAGGCTTGGCAACAGGAGGCCTCCAGGCAGTGGTGTCTGTGCACTTTCCACATCCGTACCCTATGATTTGGTCTTTGATAGGGAGGTGAATTGTCTTGAAACTGGCGATTTTATGAGCGTGGGAATAATGTTCTCCTGTGCCCTCTATTTTATAGAGTGTTTCCTTGTGGTCTGGGTCAGGGTGCCCCAGCTGCTCTGGGCACATGGCTACCAGTTGGGGCTTTATACCAATGAGTCTCTCCTAGAGCTGGCAGCCCAGCACTGATAAAGACCATGCCTGCCTCTTGTGCCATACAAAGGCAGCTCTGGCACCCACAGCCTGGCAGACACTGCATGCGCCTTTGCAAACAGGTCCTCCTTCACAGTCTGGCTTGTTAGCAGGTTTCTGTCAGAGAGCCGCTGTGTGCAATGGCACAGCCATCAGGCTGGCACCATGCGCCTTCCCACAAACATTGCCAGTGTACAGTACACCAGCAAGCCCAACAGTGGTTTCATGCCTCATCTGTAGGCTCGGGGAAGGGCATTTCGGAGCTCCCCGCTGGCAGACATATCTAGGTCAGGGAGACTGCTGCAGGTGTGCCAGAGATAAATGCCTGTATCATCCTGCCATCCGTCAGGCTTTAAATGGTCCTCTCTCTGTCTCCTAAGACACCCAGAGGGCTTCTGCACAGCAAGGATGTCTGCTCCGTCGTCCCCATGCGTTTTTCGCCCTTCTGCACTGAGACGTCCGGGCAGCTCCTCCGTCAGAGATGGCAGGCCATATTTAATGTGGCACCGCCGGATGCTCCCACTGACATCGCAAGGACATAGAGCGCGGCAGAGCTCGGATAGCTGGGCCCGACCAAATGTCGAAGAGTAACAGGTCTTCTACGATCACGCTCAGTGGCTGGCGGAGAAGCTGTGTGCAGAAAGTATGCTCTGACTCAGAAACTGTATGCAGAAAGTGTTCGCTAACTCCTCTTTTCTGTTGTTTGCTGCTTTGTGCGTTCCAGGGGCCTGTTGACATTGTCTCATGTGGTTTGATTTCAAGATGGCATCCATAATCCAAAATGGCAGCTTGTCGCCTATTGTTTGCTACACGGGCAATATCAACATGTAAAGCGGCTAGTAGGCATGTATACTGGGCTGATCCTATTGCAATGAAGACATTAAATAGACCTCTTAGAAACACACCTCTATGCCTCCCCAAAGACGGAACGCACTCCTTGCCTCCCTCTATGTCACCTGCAATGCAGCACCCAGAGAGAGACATTCCGTTTGCCCCTCTCATAGAGGTGTTGGTGTAGAGAATAGGCTGAGGGCAGAACCATGGTCTTTCATTCACTGAAAACCGATTTCGGCCAACTGGGGACATTCATTTAATTGGCACACGTATGAATGAATGCCCCCAGCTACTATGAATAATGGATACTCACGTGACACCGGAGAGGATTTCTGCCTGAGGTGGCCTTGTCGGATCTTGAATATTTATAATGGGAAGCATCTTCTACGTTGGTTGGGACTTTGAAGGTGAATGTCTCCCCCCTTCATCCATCTCCCGTCATCTCTGCGTGAGGGTTGTAAGAAGACACTTGTATTTTTTGCCTGTTTTCAGATCATCCATCAGCACCAATAGTGGTTGTTCTGTTTCATTAATGAGTCCAGGGCCGGGGCAAGACTGAGTACAACTCCATCAAAGTGTGTCTTGCCGCTCGGTTTGGGAGATCTTTCCCACCAGCACGCAAGCGGCTCAACAGTTAATTTATGAGCTCTGTGCAGAAACAGTCCAAGCATCACATCCAGTGCATACACTCTCAAGAAGGGTATATAAGTGCAATTTTCAGACATTCTTCTGCTAGGGTGAGTATTGAGACAAAAGGAAAGAGCAGGGAGTCCAATTTGCATTACTTGATCAGAAGGGCTTCATGATATGATATGATGGGTTAATTATAATACCCAGAGGTTTCTTAGCACGGTCCTGGGGATCGAACCTGTGTTGCTCAGTGTCATCTTGCTTCGAAGGCGAGCACGTTGCCCCTAAGCAATGCTCCCGAGACGATGCAGAATCTCCTTCACGGGCGTGGTCCAAATGTAAAATGTGGTCATTCTCATTTTCCCAAAATGCTCTTAGCTGTTGTGCAAATTGCCAGGATTCAGTTCCTTGGTGAGATAGCGTGCTGCTCAACGTGGGATGCCCCTCCCACGTAACACTCCCCCCTCCACTTGCATAAAGTGGGGTTGTTCCCAGAGTAATGTTTTCCATTTCCAGCAGTGAATAAGGCTCAAAGTTTGGCGGGTCAGATTTCTTGTGTTCTGGAATACCACAAGGGCATCCCGCCAGCAAGGACTCCTTGGTTGGGAAAAGTGGATGCTTGAGCTAATGGCTAGGCTGGTCCAACCATTACTGATCCAGTCTTCCCCTATTCCTCTTTTCCTAGAAGTGCTTTTACTAGTGGTTGGTTTCCTTTATTGATAATTTATTTCTTTGCCAGTGTTGATCAATAAACCTACAGGATTGTTGGCATTGTTGAGAGTGCGTAATAGTTTTCATTTTAGATGGGCAGCGCTGGTCAATGGGCCGGCTCTTGCCGGGTCCGAGTTCTAGCATCAGATATGATAAGATATGAAATGATGTTGCATTTATAATGCACTTGTATGCATGTTTTTAGATGTCTCCCCGGATCTCTGACCCGGCCTACCTCGACCCTGGCTTTAGAGGAGGGAGGGGCTCAGGCCAGCCCCTCATTTCGTGACAGTGTCTGCTCAAAGGGGTCAGCCACGAGCCCCTCCAGCTGCCCGCAACCTCCTTTTAAAAAAAAAGAAAACAAGTGAAGAAAAAAAAACACATTCCTGAAGTGCCCACCACAGGAGAATGTGGACCTGACTTCCTACTTTTCCCAGACGCCTGACTTCCTGTCCCATCCCAGCCACTCATTGATTGTCAGGGACAGGACAACAGGAAGTCAGGCAACCAGGACAGACATGAAGTCAGGGGAGCGCGCTCCTGTGATCCGTTGGTGCAGTGGCGAATTTAAAGGTAAGTGCATTTTTCCTCCTCACTCCTTTTCTCATCCCCCAGCCCCATCTCACTCCTTTGCTGGGCCGCCATCCCCCTTGCACCCCATTTCTGGGCCTGAGACCCCCTACACCTCTTTTCTAGGCTCCCAGCTCCCTCACACCTCTTGTCTAGGCCCCAGCCTCCTCGCATCACTTTTCTAGGCCCCCAGCCACCATGCACCTCTTCTCTTTGCCCTCAGCCCCCTCGCACCTCTTTTCTATGCCACCAGCCCTTTGCACCTCGTTTCCAGGACCCCAGCCCCCTTGCACCTCTTTTCTAGGAGCCCAGCCCCATCACTCATTTTCTCAGCCCCCAGTCCCCTCTCACTTTTTTCTCAGCCCCAAACCCCTTGCACACCATTTTCTCGGCCCCCAGCCCCCACTCATGCCTTTTCTCGGTCCCCAGCCCCCTTTTACTCCTTTTATTGACCCCCATCCCCTTGCACCACATTTCTCCACCCAGCCCCTTGCATCTCTTTTCTAAGCCCCCAGCTCACTTGTGCCTCTTTTCTAGGCCCCTTGCACTTCTTTTCTAGGCCCCCAAGTCCCTTGCACCTCTTTTCTAGGCTGAGGCCTAGAACGAGATGTCCCACCCCTCATAGACAGATCAGGGGCAAGCTATTCACCAAGAGATCAGCAGAAGACCTCTCTCTTCCATAGAGCCTCTCATTAAAAAGTCAGTGACCGATCATTTTCTGGCCATAGAATTAGAGATGGCATTTTCACCTCTACAGAGATAAGAGACAGACTCATTTCTTCTGATAGCCAGCTCCGGGGCGGGGCTCCCAGTCCAATAGAACGGGCAGATAAGGCCCTCTCACCTTGACAGGACAATTAGACACTGACTTTTCGCACCCAGGGAAGGGAGCTGAGCAAATCAGGTGGCTTGAACAACGGGCGAGAATACATATTTTCCACCCACTGTTTCCAGTCACCCTACCTGGGGGGTGCCATCTTTCATTCTTTATAATGTGGGGAGGCAAGTTTTCATATCTTCATCATGCTAACATCAGCCAATCGCCTGAGAAAAAGAAAGAAACCATTTGCACCCGGATAAACCCTGTGGTGCAAATAGTGGACACCCCCGCTTTGGCGGGGTGGACATGGCCTTTAACAGTCCCCGGCCCTCGTCGAGGCCCTTGCTTTGCTCGGACATAGCTAGGCTCGGGTAAAGGCCATGCCTGCCCCCTACAGCGGGTGTGAAAGCCATATTCTACACCAGACAGAAATCCTAGGCAAACCTCTCATCTCCTTCACAGGGTGAGGAGACTGACCTCTCACTTCACATAGAGAAAACAAGAGACAGATGTTTATCTTTCCCAGTGTGCGGCTAGAAGCAGATGGATTGGCTCTCTTCTAAAGCAGTGAGGGCAGCCGACTCTCATTAACTATTTCTTCCAAGACAGTAATTAAGCAGCATTTGGGTGCAAGGAGTTGGTGATTTGAGCATATTCATTTATAATTGTCCTTTGGGGGCACCTTGGCCATCATGAATTGGCACGTAAGGGCAGCGCTGGTCATTGAGCCGGCTCTCGCCGGATTTCGAGATCCGGCACAGATGTGTAACCGGATCTCGGGATCCTGCCAGAGTCAGCAACCCCAAACCCACTGCGGTGGGGAGAAGGGAAAAAAAGGGGAAAAAAATAAAAGCGCCTGCAGGCAAATAGTAACTTCCTCTGGTGACCCCATGCAAGAGGTCACAAGAGGAAGTTACAGTCCTCAGCCACGGTTTATTTATTTATTTATGCAATGTTTGTCGGATACATGGACTTGGATTATTTATTTATTTATGCAATGTCTGTCGCATACCTCTATCTGACAAACATTGCATGAATAAATAAATATACAGGTATCCGTCAAACATTGCATAAATAAATACCCCCATTAACATCACACACGATGCAGCCATCCAACTGCTTTCAGAGGGGAGCTGCAGGAGCTGTGCAGGGTGGAGTTCAAGTAAAAGAAAACGTTGCTTATGGCGACCAGAAATCATCCTGTTTGAATAGTATCCAAGGGGAAGTTTTTTTAAATAAAATAGGATGCAAATTGTGCACTTTAAAGAATATTTACTCAGCAACACTGGTCAAAACTATTATCCGCATAGTGAAGTAACTCATCACCAGTGCCATGGAAGTGGTTTAAAGTGGAATTGATATATAGTTTAGAAAAGAAGCAGCATGAAAGAAATGTCAACGTTTTAAACTATTATTTTGGACATTTCATTTGATCGGAGGTCCACTGCCAGCTCCGTCCCCCTTAACCCTGCCTCCACATGCACCGCCCCCCCCCCCAAACGCTGACCCCACCAAGGCCCTTGTGGGATCCCCCACCACTTTATTTCCATTTCCACCACTGCATAAGGGAAATAATGAGCGAAGAAGCGATGGCAGAGCACGGTTCCGGCTTTCCCTGCTGCCAAGACACGCAGCCGGAAGTAGCCGGAAGAGGCCCCCTGCATGAGGCGTATAGAAACTGTAAAGCTATTTCAGAAAGTCTGCCCCAGTCCCTGGAGCCATCTTAGGTTCCTGCCGCTCCTTTCCCTGCCTCAGTTTCACAGCTCATCTTCAGCGATTGTTCGTGAACACTACTCTCAATTGACCCTGCACCCCGGCTTCCCTCCCCAGTGAGAAATCGGGGGCCAGAGACCCTGCAGGAGGGGCACGCCTTCACTAAAGTTATGCCAACGAAGAGAACGCCATTATTAAGGGAGCACCTCTTTAAGATGCATTTCTGTTTGTGTGTTTATTTGGTGCTTGAAATGCACGTTTTTTCCTATCAAATGGAATCAAAGTGCAGAGAGAAACCGGAAGGAGGAAATGGGGGTGGGTAATGGGATAACACAAGAGGCCAATGATGTTTGCAGCTGGAGCAGTAAGTCAAATTCCAGGACCTAACTCAAGTAGGGTGGCAGGGCAGGGAGGGGGTGTTAAGGACAGCACGAAGGGGAAGAGAGCCTTTGGTTTGGTCCAAGCGTGAAACCGCCCCACGTTATTAATTGGCTGTATATTAATCAAAATCCCTCCCTGGTCGCGTGCAATCGGTACCATCAGACAGGAGGCCATGCCGCGACGCCTGACCTAATGCCACATGCCCCGGGCCGTACAAAGTACGATGGATGGCATGGGGGGTTAGGCGCAGGGTGGGGGCAGAGGAAGGGTCACACAAAGGTGGAGGGCAGCTCGGTGGCGCCCCCCCCCAATTAGTAGTCATGGAAACATGGCCCAAACATGAGGAAAGGTGGGAAGGTAACTGGTGGGGGGATGGGGGAGGGCCGGCCCACCACTAGAATAACAAAGGAGGAGGAAGTGTAAGAATGGCCTCTTGGCAAAGGAGGTGCACATTCCCAATGAGAAGCACACCCCGCTCGGGTACAGCTTCTCAGGACCTGGAAGGACAGGAGGAATCTTTTTCCCACCCAACCCATCCCAATTTTTGGGAAAAATGGAAGGAGCAAGGAGACCAAGGAACACCGGGTAGCAGGTTCGGTACCCGGTAAAGGAAGTTGTAGGCAGCAGGCGGCACGTGTCCAGAAGCCGATGCAAAAGGGACCTAGAGACTTGACAAGCGAAGCAAGGCATCTGCCACCCTGGACCCGTTGTGCCCAAAAGCACCTGTTTTTTAATAAGTTTGGTTTTGTGTATATTCTGTGAGTAAGAAAAAAATGCCTACGGCCAATATTTTGTCCACAACAAACTGTATGTATTCATTCCAAGATAGGAGGTAGGAATCAGGAGCCTCGGGGCGCCCACACTACTCAGCCTATGCCACTGCATCCGTGCTGCAAGACACAGCCTGCATGAAGGGAAACTGGATGCCGCTTCCCACCAGCACCCTCCACCCTTGGCAGTTGACATCGCTTGTCACCCCGCAGTGGCACCCGCCTTCCCTCTCCGCTCGTCTCCTAATGAGAGACGAGCCCCAGTAATTGCTGCCGAGATCCCCCCCATTTCCCGGGCTTGCCGCCTCTTCCCTCTCCACCGAACGATTTAATTGCAGGCATTCGGTGTTTGCCAAATCTACAGCAGTGCAGCATGGCCCAGCGTGCTAATAATTGGATTAAGAACCACATTGAGGGGGCCTTTTGTTTTGCTTCTCCTTCCTCCCCCCTTATCTCCGATCTTCGCAGGGTTATAATTTTCGGAACCGTCTGGCTGCGAAGTCTGCTATTAGCATTAGCAGAAAACAAGGCAGAAGATTTGTGTTCCCTACGTGTGCCTGTCGTGTATTCGCATTTGCTGCTCGCGTGGCTTGTGTGTGAGCAGCGCAACCTCAGGCTCTCTCGTCAGCTGTGTCACCCTGTGTGTACACGGGCCTATGTGTGCAACTCTGGGCCTTCCAACACGTCAAGACCAATGTTGCTATATGTAAGCCCGTTTCTGTGTTGGCACTTCTATTTCTTTGTAGGGTTGTGTGTATTCTTCTGTGTGGTGTGTGTAATGTGTACGTTAGTGTTTGGATATTGGTCGGTGTGTTCTTTTGTGCAGTCGTTAGCGTAGATTTCTTCGAATTCCATTTCACCTAATGAGATTTCACCAAATTATTTCACAGATAATGGTAGGGGAAATGGTCTGTGTGTAATGCATAATAGGTGAGGTGTGGGATAAGGGTATAAGTTATGATAGGGAGGGGTGAGGGGCGTTGCGGGGATCTCCCCCCGCATTATAAAAAAAAAAAAGTAGAAAAAGTGAAATGGATTTCGTTTTTCGGTGAAATGGATTCGGTGAAATCTCTATTAGGTGAAATATTTTGGAAGAAATCACATACATACATCCTAAATGAGTTGTGCCCCGTTCCCCCTGCACCAAATGTGACATTTGTTGGGCCAAAATGGCGCCACCTTGTGTTCCTCTGAAGGGGGAAGATGCTTTCTGTGACATTCACACTTCACTATTCCTATACATCTTTTGATGATATATTGTATTTGAACACCATGTTTACGGAAATTCTTTAGTCAAACTTTAATTAAAAAAAAAAAACACTAGCAGTGTTTTTCTTTAATAAACCACAAAAAAATAGAAACTTAACTGAACGTTGTTTTCTGCATGGAGTTCAGCTCCGCTTGTGATGGACGCCCCTCATCCAGCTGAACGCCTACTGCCCCCTACATGTGGCCAACCAACATAGCATCCCACAGTCATTCTAAATCTGGGATTTTCTCCTGAGGGCCTTCACACCACTGAGCTGAAAAGAGAATCCATGCAAGAATGCAGATCATGTTTCAAAAGTGGGCGCATGCAGGCAATGCACGCATGCATGGGTGCAGTCCATGATTGTATTCCCACCGCTTCGTGGCATGCAATGCAAGGAGCCTGTGCGCACTGTCACAGATGTTCTCAAGAAAAGGCCAACTTGCAAAGATGGTTGAAGGGTTTTTATTGAAGGTTCGGTGGAGGGGCTCACTGAGGTCCGGCCCCCTCTTTCTCATCTTCTGTGGACTCAACGACTGTCACTAGAGATCAGTAGCCCCTGCTGTCTAGGTTCGGCCTTTCCAGTCATGATGGCCTAAAGGCAAACGCCTTCTCCCTCTAACGCCCTCTGGAAATTTCTAGGTGAATACTGTCCACACGTCTCAAAGAAAATCATAATGTTGATTACAATTTGGTAAAGTACCATTCAAACACACATGCACCCTCAGTAACTGCATAGACGGACAATCTATAATTATAGTTATCTTACTTAGTGGAACTAGATCTGGGTGTGCATGAGGAATGTTAGGGTGGGTGAGCTGGAATAGTTCCGCACATTGGCAGAGTGACGTTTCAGAGAAAATAGCACAAAAAATCCTGAAGAAGCCAGAACTGCCTAGAGGTAGCGTGCCAGTAGTAGATATTTGTATACAATCTTGACTGGACAGTCCCTTTTATCATTGTGTAATAATTGTATTTTTGCTGTGTTGCAACTAACCAACAATCCACAACCTTTCGGAAGATAAGCCTGCCGTTCGTCCACGTTACCAAATTGGACAAGGAGGTTTAAATTTACTTGTGTTTCCAATCTGTTTGGATCCCTTCTTGTGTGCTAGAGAAGTGGGGCTGATTGATGGTTTAGAAACCGATATTCATCCCTGGATCACTGGTGCCCCAGAAGTTGATTTGTCACAGTCACATGATGTGCTCTGAATCCATGATGGTTTCACAAACTCCACTTTCCCGAATACTTCTTCAGCACTGTGGCATGCACGTGTTTCCTGTGGCCCTTTAAATGCTGGGAAGACCCCCACAAATCTCCTCTCTCCTCTTCCATGCCATCGGAAATCTCCTATGCACAGTGGAGATCCCTGCAACCCCTGCCTCCTCTTGCCCGGTGTCCTTTTAATCTCACTCGCCCCCTTTTAAATTTGTCCGCTTCCCCCTGTGCCCGCCACTTGATAAACCTGTCCCTTCCCCGCTCACCACCATTGCGGTTGGTAGCCGCCATTACTTCTGCTCGTGCTCACATTTCACTTTCCCATCATGCAATGAATATCCTACACTTCCCAAGTGCGTGCCTTACAGCAGATACTGCACACGTGGATGTCCATGACGGCCTACCAGGCTGACCCATCCGCATTGTGACCCATAGGTACAGAGGTGGCCATTCAATAACTTAGGATGGCTGTGGGGGCAGTGAAGGATGCTGGGCAGAAGGGCTGTGGGGCAGTAAATGATTCTGCCCATAGAGAGGAACAGGGATGGGCGAGAGCAGTGGGTGACTAAGGACACAGGGGAGTGTGGGAGCAGTGGGACACCAACGGCTGTTGGCAGGGGGTGGAGTGGGGCCTTCTGAAGAGTGGAACTGGCGTTGCAGTGAGAGGTTCACATCACACAGCGGGCTCTTCAAGTGAAACAGAAAAGCCACGTTACGCAACCTGTGAAAAGGAGGGGCTCAGTGTGTTACCTGATGTGGACGTTTGCAGTGCCTTCATGCATTATCACACGCTGCAGCTGGCCAAGGTGCAATCTTCTGTTGGCACTCCTCATCAATCCATTCATCCATGGATTTCTACAAGTCGGGCCCTGTGTTACAGACGCAGTGGACTGCCCCATTTACAGTCATTGATTGGCCATGGGGGGCATGTTGCAAACAATGGACCCAATCAAGGCCGGGAGCATGCTTTGGCATCTCTGGGCCCCCCGCTGTGCACTAGCCGGTGGCTGAGTCCTTTGGGGGAGCTGATCATTATTCAGCTATCTCTATAAAAGGCCAATGTCTGTGCTCAATCGTTTGAACGCATCCCTTTTCGCCACTAGCGACACCACAGCGAGACTGCCTATAGGGAATTAGCAACCACCCCACCCACAGGGATACAGCTCAAACGGAACCAGAAGTATCAGAATCAGGATACAGACCACACTAACCCAACCTTCAAACCTCTGCATACTCAACCCACATAAAACTCATACAACCATCTCTCTCCCAGCAATCTGCATGCACTTTACCACACCGCATCAACAACGCATAAACAGCACCTACAGCAAAGAAGGTCTCGCCCGATCCGATACTTGCACCAAAGCCCAGCACCCGGTGTATACCGAGCTGAAGCCGCCAGTAGCACACAAACTCTCCCACTCTCCTACTCCCCCGCCACCCGACTAACACTACCTGCCCTCCTTCCTGTTTACAGATCCGCCAGAGCGCCTGGGGACCAATTCAGTTGGTGACGGTGCGCTATATAAGTACCTTTAACATAACATAACATAACTAGATGGCATTGCGGCCCACCGTATAGCAGCACGTTTCTTTAGATAGCAGCACGGTTAACAGGTGGAAACAGACAACGTGCCAGAGGTGCTATGTCGAGCAGTGGGGAGGGGGAGGAGGCACCTACTGCTGTTGTTCTTTGACTGAAGACTTGACGGTGCGTGCTCTGCTCCCACTCGAACTGTCTTCGCCCGTATCCTGGCAATACCGTGCATTGTTTTGCCCGTCTCATAAGCGCACACCCCCTGCGGAGCTTTGCTCGCAGGCCAAATGCCTTCTGCTGTGCTCGACACCCAGGCAAAGCCCTTCTGCTGCCCTCTGGTGAGCACCTTCTGCTGGGCTCCGAAGCCAGCCTGTGCCAGGACCACCTTTGCTTTGACTCACTATCAATCTGGTTGCACAGATGGCACTCGCTGGTGCCCAGAGACCCGCAGAACCCTCTCGTTGTCGCACATGAAGGTGCTTTGCACGCAGAATTCTGCCTACGCTTGATTGTAAGGTGGCACATACGTCTGTGTGTGCAATATTATCACGTGTGGACCAGATATCGCGTGGCACCTGCCCATCTGAAAAGTATCCATCATGGCAATCAGGGACGGCCTTAGCGGCAGCAGCGCCCTGGGCGAATTGGCGCACCCCCACCCGACCCCCCCCCACCGCCCCTGGTCAACAGGGAGCGGGGGCCCAGAATGTGCCTTTTTTTTTTAACCTCCTCACTCCGGATGAATCCTCTGCTTAACTCTGAGAACATCCAAGTGGGCGACCAAAGGGTCTGGGGGCCTCTCTGAGCCAGTGGATAAGCCCGGGGGTTCGGGGGGGGGATCCACTGGTCACCCACACTTAGTCCCCACCCTGAAGCAGGAGACCATCACATAAAGGCCATTTAAGGGCACTGTCTGTGCAGGGAGGACACCAGGGGAGATGAAACAATATGGAATCAGGAATGCAATGCTTGTCCCATTACATTCCTGAAGCAGAGGAATTTCAAAACCCTGTCTATTTAAAAGACCAGAACTTTGCAATCAAAGGAAACCATGTAGCACAGGAAGTTAACTCCTTTGTCACAGGAAGTAAACGACCACATGGATATCGGAGGCACACCACAGTTTCTTATGGCACTCGCGCAGTGATCCCGCTCAAACATCAGAAGCACCCCATGCGTTACTAGGACAATCGCACAGCTCACCCGCTTCTGAAAATGGGCCTGCATTTATTTCCCTGTAATGCTCCCCGGGAGGGCTAATGCAGGGAAGTGTGACACATTCAAAACTCCTCTTACCTTTCTTACCATCACTGGACTCTGATTTGGGGTGCAAGTGCAAACTCTGAGTCACTGGTTGACGAATGCAACGCTCTCAACTTCCAGTAGTGGTGGCAGCCCCAGAATTGTTAAAAGTAAAATCCAAAATAGAGGAGCAGTTTTTTAAAGTCTTGGTCCAGCCTCAAAGTTCCAAGCAAACACAGGTGAAGCAATTAAGTGCAGCCAATTACAACCACTCAATCATTCACATCCACTGGTGTGGACCATCACAAAAATCTGAACCCCAGGGTTGCGGTCAGAGTGCTATATAGGCTCAGAGCCCCAGTTAGGCAATGTGGGTGCTTGGAATAGGAGCTGGCAACAGGTATTTGGACTAAATTGGAGAGCAAGGAAAGATTTTGGAGGGAGACTGGAGAAATGAGCTTGAAGACAAGAGGGGGATGTAAGTCAGGAGGATGTTTATTGGTGATATCAGGATGAGGTTGAATCAAAACCTAAGGAAGAGGTTGGTTGGAAACATCCGGAGGCGGTTGGGTTGAGACATCAGGAAGAGGTTGGTTGGAAACATCAGGAGGCGGTTGGGTTGAGACATCAGGAAGAGGTTGGGTGGAGGGATTGGAGGGTGGTTGGAGTCATCAGGAGGAAGGTAGTTTGAGAGACTAGGAGATGGTTGGTTGGACTCCTCATGAAGAGGTGGTTGAGGCACGAGGAGAGGATTAGAGGAGAATGTAAGGAGCAAGTACTGGAGGATAGAAAGACCATAGGCAGCGAGTTCAAAGGCCACGCTTGGACAAAGGTGGGGCATAGGGGTGAAACCCTGATCTAAAAGGATCAAGTCCATGGTGGAAGGTGGAACACGCATGTGGAATGACTTTGAAAAGGAGCAGGACTAGAACAGGAAGAGAGAGATGGTAAAGAAGGTCAAGACACTAGGGGACTGAGGCTATGGAGACCTTGTAAACTCGCCTGTGGAAACTAGGGAAGGCAACCCCACTCGACTCGGTCTTAAAGTAGAAGAGAAACTCTTCTACTATCGGCAGCTCATGCTGGAGGTACTCTGACATTTGTAGGAACCACAAGGGGACCCAGAGGGGGTTTCTTTCCACCAACATATGATATGATATGATTATTTTTAACGCACTTAATACCCAGAGCTTTCTAAGCGCAGATCCGGGGATTGAACCTGTGGTGCTCAATGTCGTCTTGCTTCCAAGGCGAGCATGTTGCATCTGAGTTATCCTCCCGAGACAAGTCGCACTGAACAGGAAGAAGCTCAGAGAGAGCATCCTTGAGGCTGTGAATGGAAGAAAAGCACCCCAGACAGTGGAAACCGCATAAGGACGCATTCACACGGTTAGAACAGCTGATAAGAGCCTACCCTGACACCCTGTGTGTTGAGTTGGATCCAGGAGATTACCTTTGTGAGTTACACAAAATACATTTTAACCCATTGTGTTCTCCCTCTTTACGATCCCACTTGGCTATGTGACACAATCTATTAACGTCACATTGGCATCACAGAAAAGGGTGTTACATGGAAGGGCAGGTGCCATGGATACTCAAGGGGCTCATGGGAAACTTTCCTTACAAGACGTTACCAGAAATAATCCAATAGATAAATAACGTTGTGATGTTAAATTTATGAGCGGGCACCTTTAATATTAATATATATATATAGGATGGAGCAATGCCATGAGTGACGCTTTTTTGTTGCTGTAGGGTGTGAACTGAATTACTTTTAAGGACTTCTAATTTTGTCAGATAAAACGATACATGATTTTCCTAGTTAGGTGGACTTGGGCAACGGGCCACTTATCTTCTCAGCTCTAGTTGGTAGACCTCTGTCTGGATATCAAGAATCCACTGCTTTATAGAGATGTCCTGAAATGTACACAGATCATAACAAACCCCACTGCGCAGGTAGGGTCTTGTTGGAGGGGCAAGGGTCTTGTGCCCGGAAGCAGGTACTCCAAAATACACTACTTGAGATCTGTTCATTTATGCTGCCTTCAGGTCCCCCTCCTGTCCCCCATGCCTAATGCTGGCATAGCTCCTGGTTACCCTGTCTTCAACCCTGATCATTACTAACTGCGGGTCTCTGAGGGTTACTCAGAAGGCAAGAGCCATTTCAAGAGATCCAGTGGATACCGAACAGCCAAACAATACCCACCAAGATGTGTCGAGGGATGTAATCGAGGGTGAGGCTTGTCCTGCCAGTGAATTCTCGATGTTATCAGATGAGACTGAAGTTCTAGAGTGTGAGACTTCCCTGAGATCAGACCCCCAAGAAAGAACCCAGTGCTTCTGCAAGGGCCATTACAACGACAGGGCTGGAGGTGACTTTCTAACCTAAATAAAAGGTGACATCCCTAAGGAGTACTGTTCCTATTGAGCGCGGGACATTTCAGGTTTGCCTTTACATTGTTCGTGCTTTGAGAGGCATGTGGGGCATTCAATGAAGGACTCATCTGCTATGTTGACCTCACCTGTAAGCACAGACACATGTATGTGGTGAGCAGGGACAGCATCACTGCACCGATCAACATATTGACGACCTCTGCTCATGTGTGGTCATGCCAAGACACGTGTGTGTCTGTGTGTGCGCGTGTGCATACATGAGTATCATTTTTGAATCGCGCTGACTCAATCTACTGAAAAGGACTCAGAGTTTTTAAAGAGGTCAGGATCGTGCCCTCATGACAACTTTACTATTATACAATAAGGTCCTGACACCTCTAGACTAACCCCTCGGGAGGTCTATGTCCACATGGGACTCCACCTCCCAGATCTCACCCAGGAGAAACAACCCCGGGTGAAATGCACAATCTTCTGAAAGAATGGTTCAACCAATTCACACTATTGACAGTGGGAGTATTTGCATTATAACAACACACAACATTTCATAAACAATTTATTTATTTAATACATATTTTAAGAAATATAAAAAGCCACTCATATTATACGCATTTAGTCAAATAAATTGACTTGTGCAAAAATCAACAAGAACATATATTTCTCTAATTGATATAATAATACCAAGAACATCAATGAAGGAAACAATTACCCTGAACTAATGACACTCAAACCTGCTTGCACTTATTTGAATAAACTGTCCATTTGTCTAGCGCTAACCAATTCATATCTTTGACAGAAACCTTAATCTATGACCTATTGTAGACAACAAATGTCTTATTCTAACTGTCTATTAATTATAACAGTGTACGCAATATACGCAATCACGCTGACTGCCATCGCCTTAGCGCCAAAATCAAACATTGCCAATTTGACTTTATGAAGCCACAGCCCTACTAACAAGAACATGACAAGTTTTCGGGAAGCTGCTGACTTGAATTTTTCTCTCACTGCCTATTAGACAATTTCTGTAGCAGCTGTAATCATATTGCCAGTCTGCTAATCCACCAACACCACATTTATTTTGCCCATTTGCAGTTAAAGGTAGCATGTATCCAACAAGGTCCCATGTGCTTTGGCCAAATAGATTGTATCGAATTTTGTTCATTTTGCCACAAATATATGCCAGGGATGTCCCCCTGCAGCCCCCTCTTAACGCCCGGCATTCATTATTACCCTAAACCCACCTGTCACACATATATGGGGCAAAATCCGGCGAAAAGAATGGGATGAATTCTACTTCGATGGAAGCTGCTGCGGCCAAAACTCCCTAGCCCAACCAACATGCCTTCTACGGTCTGTTTGGAGTGCATCTGAAGGTACTTACATATAGAGAGAGCGGCCATTAGAGGCCCCACCCGGCCTTGGAGAGACGGGGAAGTGCTAGCTGAGTGCTTGTGAAGACCGAGCTCGAGATCTCCTGGGTACACGAGCAGAGCATGACCAGCTATGTGCAGGGCAGAGAGGAGACGCAACCCTTTCAAAACCTCAATCTTCTCTGTGATTGGCGGGGCTCTGATATTCCTGCAGGCAGGAGTGGCAAAGTACTGTGGCCTGTAGTCTGGAAGGTAGCAGGTCCTTGAGGGTCCAATCGCCTCTTTGCAGGGTCGACGAGTGAGGATGGGGTGCAGGCCGGCGATAGCGACCCTAGTCATGGTTAACTTGTACTCCCCTCAGGAAGAGCCTTGCCCCCATTCAGCAAATCTGCAAAAACCTTTTAAAAAGAAATATAGTCCCGGCTACATTTAAAAAAAAACGAATTTGTATGGTTTTATGAAGGTGGCAAAGTTATGGGGGTTCCTAAAATGTACATTTTCTGAATCATTCACAGTAGATAAAAATGTTCTGTCGCACCCACAGCCCAAACAGCTAGATGCATTATGCCAAATGTTTATATGGAGTGGCTGTCTGTCTATAATGTGTGCATTTGCAAATTTGGTACACATCTGTCCAGTAGTTTATTTCAAAAGTCCCCCAAAGAATGAAAACATGAATTGGTGATATCTGTGTTCCGCCCCAGACTAATGTTTGGGGGTGCATATTCACAGACTTCTTGCAAAAAGTGAATTGGGTTATTGGGAAACATCTGATTTGATTGATTAAGGAAGGTAACATTTTGCAAATGGCCACCATTGTTGTTTGTAGACTTTTGCAGGGGCTGGTAGACCATGGGGCTAATTCACAGAAGCGTTTTATAATGGCAAAGCCCCGTTGGAAAATGTTCTGTGAATTAGGCTCCATATGCGGCAAATGTTTTGGAACATGGCATATGGCAATCCGCTAGGCCACCCAGCATTCAAGCAAGGTTGGGATGGATCACGCAGCGGTGCAATATGCTCCCAAAAGGGAAATATCAATGGACTGTTTTATCGTCGGGTTCATGGACCTGGTGCCGAGTCTGAGATGGAAGTCGCCATTAGACTGGAGTGGCTGGAGCTGAGGCATATATTTGGAGGCACTATTGCCAGAGCCAGTGACTCATATACATAAAACGGAGTCTAGTGATCACTGGAGATGTCTACATTTGGTAGCTTGGTGGGGCCTCCTGCATGGTCTTTATCCAAGCCGCATGCAAAGTGGCCACTGGCCTTGAATGGCCAGTAGCCTACAGACCCTCAATGGAGTAAAGCGACAAATGGGCTTGCATTGCAGTTAAAGTGGCCACTGGGCCTGACCACAGTTGTTACTTTGGTAGACTTTGAAAGGTAAGGAGCATGGACAGAGGTCATGCTTCAAGCAAAATGTCCACTTGCCGTGGCCTCAGGGCATGGGGAAAGGTCCACAGACTTCAGAGATTTCTAAAGTGGTCACTAGTCCTGGGTGCAGGCCATGGCCATGAGCAGTGGCCCACTGACCCATAAAGGAGTGGCAACTGGGCCTGAGCACAGGATAGGCCAAATTGCTACTTTCGGTGACTTGGTCATTCATTTATGTATTTAATTATTTATATTTGCAGGTAGAACAATGCTCTTTTGATATCAAAACAACAAACACTAGAAAAGAAATAAGACTTATTTTACTATTTTTTTCTATAATGCACAGACTCACACAAAGGCCTCATGGTGCACGAAAAGACAAAAGACAAAAAAACAAACCATACAAATAAAGTGGCAACGGCAGGAAGCTGACGAGACAAGATCTAATCTACTCCTCTAGTAAAGAAGAGGGTCTTAATTGTTTTCCTGAATCGAGCCATGCAGGGAATAGATCTAACCGAAAAGGGGAGCTCATTCCAGGTATGAGCAGCCAGAAAATCAAAACTGATTCTGCCCTATTTTGATAGGTATATGGTGGTACAGTGAGAAGTTGGATTTCATTGCATCGAAGGACCCTCCTGATTGGTGTAAGCCCCAAACTCTCAACAAGGTAGCTAGCGGCCGATCTTATGGTGAATACTTTGTATTCGGATCAGCCCCTTGCTTTTTAGGAGAGGGATGACCGTGACTGTTTTGAAAATAGAGGGAAAGCAAGCAGAGTCGAAGGACTGGTTGAAGAGCTCAGCAAGGTGAGAGGCCACTAAAGGCTTGACTAGCTGAGAAGCAAGAGGGTCTGATGTTGCACACGAGGGTTTAGCCTTCATCAGTAGAGATAGGACCTCTTCAATATTAGTGTGACTAAAGTGGGAGATTGAGGCAGGGGATGATGGTAGAGCAGGCAGAGTGTAAAATGTAGGAGGAGGGAGTGTGAGGAAGGTTAGGAGAGAGTCTCTAATTTTGAACAATTCTGCAGCAACTTATTCAGCTAGGTCATTAGCTGTGAGAGTAGAATTGATCATCATAGACTTAAGAGGAGTGAGTTTAGGGTGCCCTGTAGCCGGTGAGGATGGTTTGAGTGAGAGTCAATGAGGGTTAGGTAGATTTACCTTTTCTCTCTATCAAGAGGGGACTTGAGAGAGCTCAGGGCAGAGAGGTAGAGTTGCAGGTCTCATATGAGTTTGTACACCTCCATTTGCGCAGCAGCGGACACATATATGTACAGCGAGAGCTTATGAATGGGTTGACCCATGGCTGGGGATGCTGAGATTTAGGGGTGAAAGTAAGCAGTGGGAAGTGAGAGGAGAATGAGTCCTATAGTGGGGATCGGAAGCTGGAGAAGGCAGTGTTGGTGGAAGAGGCATCAAGTGTGAAGGAAGAGAGCCAGAACTGTATTTCAGAGAGAAAGGGAGGAATGACAGAAGGTTTATATTTCCTTTTTGTAATAGCTGAGGCAGGTGGTGAGGAGAGGTCAAAGGATGGAAAGGAGATGGTGGTGGAAACAATGGAGGGATCAGATATGGCTGATATGAGAGTAGTCGAAGACCATGCCCTAGGCAAAGTGTGGGTCCTGTAGATGTGATATTGTGTATCATTGCAACCATTACAAATCAGGGAATAAAACGTGGGTTAAATGGACATTATGCTAAATGTGTCTGATAAGCCTCTGAAATATCAGAAAAACGAATTGGTTAATGGGACGTTGTGGTTAAGTTGTCCTAATAAAAAATCTCCGAAATATAATTGAAAAACTTTGTTAAATGGAAGTTATGGTTGATCCACCCAAACAAATGATAAGTTATGGTTTTTAAAGCAACCATAACTTGGCCACCGCCATGCAGTGCTCATTATATCACATGTGCCAGTACATGTATGTAGTCAAACTTTGAACCAGGCTTCATCAGCGAAAAATACACACAAAAAACAGTCTTATGGTTTATATTTCATGTGAGCGGGCCAAGAAAAAATGCTTGTATGTTTGTTTACAATTTCATATGTGGGTCAACACAAAAACATACCCACCAAATGTCAATATTAAATAGAAGACCCGGTTTCCCAGAGAAGCTACCTCATGGAGTGATGTCATGAGCAGTGCCTTGCAGTAGGTTTGTTAAGGCTGTTTTACAAAAGCAATGGAGGTGGCACATCTCTCAGAGAGATTCTGGTGCCTGTAGCACAGTCTTTCAAAGGTTTCCAGTGTCTCTGTTCCCCACTCTGTCTTTCGGGTTCTTTGCTCTTCCCGTGCCAATCTCCGTGATCCTGGATCTTGCAAGGTACCCGAGTATTCTGTCTTCCCTTACTTCCAGGGTCTCAGTGCCCCTCTCTGACTTTCTGTATCGTCCACTCTTTGCGTGTCAATCTCTGTGATTCTGGATCTCGCAAGGTCCCTGAACATTCTCTTTTCCTGAATCTTCCTGTGTCTCAGTGCCCCTCTCTGTCTTTTTGTATCGTCCACTCTTTGTGTGTCAATCACTGTGATTCTGGATCTTGCAAGGTCCCTGAATATTCTCTTTTCCTGAATCTTCCTGTGTCTCAGTGCCCCTCTCTGTCTTTTTGGATCTCTGCACTTCCTGCGCCAGTCTCTGTGATTCTGGATCTTCCAATATCTCTTGAAGCCTCTTGGTCCTTCTGGTTCTTCCATTCGATCAGGGACACTTTTGTGCAGGTGATGTTTTGTGTGTAGTGTTCCAGCGGCCTCCTGCTCTCCTTACATGTTTGGAATGCTAGTCGCTGTCCATGTCCCCTTCTTCATGACTTTGACCCCCTTGCCCTTATTATGGGAGCTCAATGCCCTCAAGTCCCTTCCTCCAGGCCAACCAGACTGTGCTTGCCTCAGGGGTTCCCCCTGTTCTCTCCGCCAGGGTTTGGGGCCTTGCATGGGGTCACCCCGTTGCCCCCTGACTTTATTCGTGGTTTCTTATGGGAGACTCCCTGTCTTTGATCCTGTCTGGATTCACACATGTGTCCCACAAGATTCAGACAGCGACTCACGTTATTTACATGGGACTGCACAGAAAGAGGTGCCACAGAAATGGCTGCGAAAAGATGACCCGGTCCCCAAAGTCTCTGTGTCATACTCGCTTTCTGGATTTTCCATTGTGTCTGCAATGTTTTCTTACCTGGATCTACAAATGTCTCTCAGTAAAACGATTGTGCGACATTTCGTAGAGCAGAAGATGGATTGCAGGGCTGTTGTACCCACTCGTTGATCTGCCAAAGATCACACAATATTTCAGTGATGGAGATGAGGCCCTGACTTTGGAATGGATGGACATACTAAGCCAGACCCCAGAAACCATAAACAAATAACCTCTCAGAGCAATAATTATGCCACCCAATGAGAAGACCTTGGGTGTTAAAATTTGAAAAGTAGAACCAGTGGACGGGTTGAGCAGGACAGCGGCAGAAGGAAGAAGCCGCAATTGCAACACTATCTGTGGCACAGAGGTTTGGTAACGCCACGTATACTTTGCGGGAAGGAGTATCATTCTGAAGAACAGCTGACTCTTCCACAGACTCCGAGACTCCAAGGCGGGATCCTGGCTGGTTTTCTGTGAGAGCTCGGCTCTGGCCAAACCCAACCCCTAGGCCAAGGCTGCCAACATCATGTCTGTGGCATGGTGCAGACACAGCACAAAATAAGCCTCCGCGCGAGGAAGCACCACTTAAAAGCCTGATGTAGTAGTAATGTGATAATAATAACTTGAGGGTGTACTTAGCGTTTCCTGGTGGATTCCTCCAAATAATTGATGTTGCTATTGTTATTATCCAGCTTGGGATCGAAGCCTTTATGCCTGACTTCTTCCTGTTCCCAAGGTAAGCTTGTTGCCTCTAATGGATCCTTGGAAAGTAAGAGTATATAAAAGGTGACATGAGTGGAGGGAGAGGGGAAGGGAGCACAGACACTGGTTGGCTTATATTTACGGCAGCGATGCCCGGGGTGTGGCTGTAGACAGCAAAGCTCAGTGAGCAATTGACTAAGTAGAGATAGGGCAGAAAAGCAGCACGAGAACAACCACAACAGTCCAACTAATTCAGCCAAGTGACCTACGAGTTCTAACCCGTAACGAGAAAAGGAGGCAGAGATTGGTCTGGAAATAAAAGATCACATTTGTATTTAGTGTTTCATGCCAGATTCCTCCTACTTCTACGTGTTCTATTAATATATGCTATTACCCAAATGATCCACCTTCAGAAGGATATCAGTAAGTCCTTCAAGGATCCAACACTGCAATTGCAAGTTCGGCACAAATCCCTATGGCAGTTGCTTAACTCACTGAGCTACCTTTTTGGCATCAGTCAGCTACCTCCAGAAAGGGCAAGCAGACGCCACATCTTTGCCACAGAGCACAGCCACTGCAGGCCAATGGAAACGAGCCAAGCAGCTTTGGGAGAGAGATTGAAGCTGTAAAGAGGAACAAAAACGCATATGCACAAAATACACAAGAGCAGTGAATGGGGGTGCCAGTAACATGATGGCAGATCTACTGGGATGTGGCAACAATCAACACCAACCCTTCTGGGTCGAATGCAGCACACATGTAAAGCATAGTGTAGCACACCAATATCATTCTCTTTGGATGTCTCTTCATTGGGGACTGAGCGTGTGCACAGTCATTCCTGCCCATAGGACATGCTAACATTTTGCACAATGGAGTGGGTGATTTCGCAGCCGGCCTATACTCCCATGCAAATTCTCAAATTGTCCATATCTGTACATATGCTACAATGTTCTGAACATTGTATTGTTAGGGTGAGTGTTGTGAAAATGTAAATGGGCACCATGTCTATGCTCAATTATGTACTTA
This sequence comes from Ambystoma mexicanum, assembly GCF_040938575.1. Taxonomy (NCBI): domain Eukaryota; kingdom Metazoa; phylum Chordata; class Amphibia; order Caudata; family Ambystomatidae; genus Ambystoma; species Ambystoma mexicanum. The sequence continues at coordinate 1,192,071,490 of NC_090923.1, read as the reverse complement.
GTGGTCCAGCATAGAACACTTTTAACACACACCTACTGGTCACATATAAACATCTGTGGTCTTTCTTATATTGCAAAAATGCTCTATGATGTTATGCAAAGCAGGCTGCAACACTCATTGGTGCTATTTGTCCCCTCCCTGTTCCCCAGAGGGGATTTGAAAAGAATACAACAGTAATCTTCCATCAGAAAATCACATATGTTTATCGAAGGGTTTACTAATGTGTTGTGCTCAATAGGGCAAGTGGAATATTCTTACTGTGACTAAAAGATATACTGCAAGTGATCATTAGGGATGCAGATATTACCATTTAAAAAGGAATGACGATAATACCATTTTAAAAAGAGCCAGTTTACGATGTCAATTAAACTAAATAACTTCCTTGTTCACATATATCAATACCTGTATTTTTAATACCTGCTTTTACAACAACACCAAACAAGCATAGCTGCCACCCCACGCAATATTGTCTTTTCTCTGGTCGCACAGCTGTTACCAACGACTAGAGTGGCTTTTGCAAATGCACACAAAACCATGTGACGTTCCCTCACATAGAATGGAAAATAGACTGGGGCAGCGAGAGACAGAAACATAAGGAGAGAGAGAGAGAGAGAGAGAAGAGAGGAGTCGACAGGGGGTACGCCTGGTGCAACGAGTAATGTTATTGATGCGAAGGTGGTTTCCAGACCCGATCCAAAAACCTGTACGAAATCCATCCACTGGGCCTGTAAGACTGACAGGTGCCTAAGCAACCCCGCCCCTCCCCCTGGTGTCAGAGAGTGGCACTGTGGTTGATTCTAAACAATTGCTCTGCTTTTTGGCCAAGCACATTTCCGTGACGTTTTGGCTAAATTAACTCATGGGCCCGAATGCATCACTTTTTTGGGGGTAAATTGGACAGAATGTAGGACACGCATCCGGTGATTTGCAGGAGGCCACTGGAAATGCAATACCACACGCAGTCTATTCAGTTCCAGTGGGAGGTAGAGTGTAATAGCCAGGGACCCCGCCACATTCTACCCCGCCCCTACTTTTAAAGTGTCTGTGTCCTGCTCAGTCCGTGTTGGGACATTTTTCAGAGTCAGTGCATTGGAGAGGACCACCTAAGATCTGGAAGTTTGGGCCAGTACCAGGTTGTATCACTTAAGGTCTGGAGGAGGAGTGAAGTTAACAGCTTTTGTTCAGGGCAGGAGGGCGGGTAGACACATCCAGGTGGTGTGTCTACCTATTTGTCCGCCGGGTAGACACACCAGCTGTGAGAGACCAGAACACGCCATGTGCCAATGGTCTACATAACCCAAAACAGAAGGGCTGGGACACAACACACTCCCTGGGGTGGCTCCCCAGCACCCCTGTAGCATGGTTGAGGCGAAACCCCTCAGAAGCTCACAAAATGATCAAACAATGGCATAACTCGGATATTGGACACTTTCTCCAGTTAAATATATTCGGGTGTCACTCCCTCTATTACCCAAAGCTAACAACTGGCTCTAAACCCTCACACACAGTGAATAGCGTTTGGGAAATTAGTAAGAGAGTAAGGAAAGTAAGAAGCTCTCCAATGCCAGGGTAGGAACCGCAACCCCTGTTTCACCTTCAACAGGAAAACTCAACAGCCCACAGCTTCCTATAGGTTGGCTGGCACCAAGAGATCCCTGCACACAGTGAGAGGGGGCATTTTAGGCCCTACTGTATCTTCTCTGTGGGGTGATGTACCCGAAGGCAAGGTGGGTACTTCTGGGGCACCCTGACAGAGTGCATGGTAAAGACCTTCCTCTGCCTTGTGGTTCTGCAGAATGTCTCGGTGCTGGATCCTGTCTTCTGGATGCTTTGCCTCAGTTCTTTTAGGTACCAGGACTAGCACAAAACATAGGACAAATAGGTTCCAATGAAGGTGGGAGATTTGGTTTCGCCCCTTCTCAATGTATGCAGTCATGTAAGTCCAAGGGCCAAGTGTCTTGTTGCTGGGGCCTGATAAGTGGGTGCTCCCCACAGATTTGCTCGCTATCAATGGTTGCCCTACCCGGGTACGCGCTAATCAATAAGCAGGTCAATTTACTGGAGGGATTATATTTACCCATGCTGAGCTCATGTGATCCCTAGACCCTCAATGTGGGGGACCTGCAGCTCCGGGATCTCCGCTGCTCTCTTGAGATCATTGGAATGGTACCTCAAGACACAAAGTGCACCAAGTCGGTGGTGGCAAGAATTTGAAAGGCCTTGGTTGGCCAGGGCCCCACTTTGTTCGAGCCAGAAAAAGCTGGGATCCCAAACAATGTAAGCTCAGAATGGTAATGTTAATGTTAAAGGATATTTGTACTGCGCACTATCGCCACCGGAGTGGTCCCCTGGCTGAGTTGGTATCAGTCGAGAAGCATCAACCCATCTGAAATCTGGAGTGTGCCCTCCTTCCCTGACAGCCTGGCAGATCCGCTCCCTAATCGGGGTCTTGAGGTGCCAATGCTCCCTAATGAGTCGTTGCACCAAACACTTAGGCTTAGCACTAACTATGCATGGAAGGTTTGTGGGGTGATATTACGTACAAGTAAAATGACATTTCTTACCACAGGGCAGACAAAGTACAATGAAAAGGAAAGTGGTGACAACCAGAGACTGCTGGCTGTACTCTCAAGTTTCAATGGCAGTAAAGCCTGTTAGTATATAAGATGTTCTTCCTTAAAGTTTGCACCTGCTTGACAGTGTCTGCAAGCCACGGCACGGGGGGCCACCTTTGGGGCGTCAGTCTGGTAGAGGCGGTGGCTGACAGCAGTACATCAATGGCCTGTCCAGGCTCTTCTGACTGGGGTGGCCCAAGTGGGCAACTGATTTACACCAGGTGGGGGGGCATGAAGTACGAGCGCACACGCACATATAATGATCATAGTTTAGGATAATGGAGTGGCACCTAAGGTGGCCAATCAGACTCCAGCTGTAGCATGTACCAACCCAGGCTCCTCCGTGGACACGCCACTGCAGCACATGCAGCACCAGTGCAGGGTGGTGAGCAAGAGTGCTAAAATATCTTGATGTGGGACAGGCTCAAAGGTACTGGCCTTTCACAAAGCGGCAAGGCTCACACCTCTGAATGCAGGAGCTGGTGCCCTAGGATCACCAGCAGGATTGCACAATGCATTATACACCGAGTACATAGATGCTCTGGTGCCTGCGCAATTACAGAAAATTCAGTTTGGAGTCAAGCACTCCACTGGCTTCCATGCCATAAAAACAATACTACACGACGGATAATACCAGCAGCAGCACTGGGGTTCATTCAATATTCTTGCAACATCTCACAATAAAAGCAGCTTTAGGTAGCTATATTTATTTATTTATTTGACATTTGTACGGCGCCTATACACAGGTGTTTCCAGGAGCCACAAAATAATAGAGGGTGGGGGCTCTTGGGAAATCATAAGAAGACAACAACAAAGAAACATTTATATTGGCCTTGTGACAATCCTACCATGAAAGTGCATGACAAGGTAATAAGTGCAAGGGGGAGGGTATAGAGGGAGAAGTGCAGAAGTGGGGGGGGGGCAAGTGCAGTCGGGCCAAGTCGGCAAGTGCCAGGGGAAAGATGGGGGAGAGGAGGTGGAGTGCAGTGGACAGGGAGGACTAAGATGGGATGGTCCAGGAAAGGGAGCCAGAGGGGAAGTGCTGGCAAAGGATGCTGCGGGGACTGGTGGTGGGGTGGTCTGGCCCTTGTATGACTCTGAAGGAAACAGGACCCAGTCGCAACAGCAGATGGAGAGTTTAGCAAGGGGAGGGGGAGAGGGAGGGAAGGAAGGAAGAGGAGAGAAGGAAGGTCTTAAGAAGTTTCCGGACCTTGAGAAGCTCTGGTTCAAGTCTGAGGGGTGGAGGGAGGCTGTTCCAGAGGGCGGCGCAAGCTGAGGAAAGGGATCTACCTCCAACTCTCAGCTTGGACGAGCATTTGACCTGCAGATTTTGGTGCCAGAAGACTGAAGGACTCTGACTGGGAGGTATATCTGGAGATGAAGCTGGATGTAGAGGTCCCAGGCCCCAGACAGCCTCGTGGATGATGCAGAGGGTCTTGAATTTGATCCTTGCAGTCACCAGGAGCCAGTGGAGAGATTTTAGGTCTGGATAGATGCAATCTCTGGGCTTGAGGCCAAGGATAAGTCTTGCAGTCCTATTCTGGGTTAGTTGGAGGGGGCAAAAGGGAGGAAAAAGGAAGGTTGAAGAAGAGGCTATTGCAGTAGTCAAGCCTAGAAAGATCCAGGGCTCTGGGGAGCTTGAGCTTCTGGGGGAAGGTGAGGAGAGGGAGACTGCCTCTGAGGAGGTGCAGCTGAAAGTGTGCCTCCTTGGCAAGGTCCTCGATGTGAGGAGAGAAAGAGAGAGAGGAGTCAAAGATGACCCCAAGGATAATTGCCTCACAAGTGGGTGAGGGGAGGGGGCCAAAGGAGTTTGGCCAGAGAGTGAGTGGGAAACAAGGAGCAGGTGTCCCAATGAGAACAGGATCTGTCTTACTGGCATTCAGGCAGAGATCATTGGCAGAGCACCATGCCTGAATACGAGTCAGGCAGCCAGGAATATGGGAGGAAGAGGAGGAGGAGGTGGAGGCAGGGAGGGCAGCCGGAAAGAGATCTGTGTGTCATCTGCATAACACTGGAAATGATGGGAGTAGGTGGGGATCATGTGGGCCAGAGGGGCCAGGTAGATGCTGAAGAACCATGGCGATAGGTTAGAGCCCTGAGGGATGCCACTGGTAGAGAGTGAGGAGAGAAAAGGACCTCATTTGAACTTGGGAGGGTCTGTTAGAGAGGAAGGAGGTCAGCCACACGAGTGCCCTGTCCGTGATGCCTAAAGTATCACAGAGACGGTTTATGAAGATGGAGTAGTTGACAGTGTCAAAAGCAGAAGAAAGGTTGAGGAGTATCAGAACAGAGGGAGTGTTAGAGTCCAGGTTAGACAGTAGGTCTTCCCGTGTGTTCAGGAGAGCAGTTTCTGTCCCTCTGGCATTTTGGTGTGGAGGATCAGTTGGGATGACAAGTTTCTCCACGAGTTTGCCCAAGAAAGGGGTGACAGAAATAAGTCTATGGTTAGCAGGGTAAGGGGGTCAGGGGATGGCTTTTTTTAGGAGAGGGTACACAAGAGAGTGTTTAAGTGGTTAAAGGAAAGATCCTCTGGCAAAAGAGTGGTTGCAGAGGTCAGCCAAGGCTGGGGCAAGAGTGTCAATGTTGTCCTTGATGGTTCTGGAGGAGCAGGGGAGTACCTGTTTAGAGGAAACTTTCATAGAGCGGACAACTTTAGAGATCTCCTCTGGTGCAATGGGAGAGAGGGAGGAGAGTATGGGAGGGCAAAAGAGGTGAGAGAAGGTGGAGGGTGGGGGAGAGCAGATGACAGAGAGGACAGGATGTCAAGAACTTTGGAGGAAAAGTGGGAGGCCAGTGCAGAGCATAAGAAGGGTCCCGCCATTTACAAATTTATCATACCTTTGGTTGTGTAGATGTTTAGTAAAATATACGCTGCACAGAGGTTTTTGGTAAATACAGTACCAAGATGGTTCTGCTAAAGAGAGAAGGGTGGGTGTTTCCAGGCTGCCATTCGCCCACCTCACGTAGACAGGGGGGCTTTCTATGGAAAGCTGGATCACAGGAGAACTGAGTTAATACACAAGCCCTCAGGCTAGAGCAATTGATCCGGCATGGGCCAGGACATTCCTTCCTAGACACGTCCTTCCAATCAGCCACGATTTGCTGACACTGCCTGGAGCAGGAATCCTACTTGTAGGTTTCAGGTTGTGATTCAAGGCTAGTCTTTTCATACAGTTTTCCGCCATTACAAAGCCACGGTGAATGCTTTCCTACTGGAAGGGGCCAGTGCAGCCACATGTATCCAGTACATTTGATTTTACACGTCTCAGTAAACCAGGCCCTTGAGTTTATTAGCTATATTGATAATCAGTTATACATGGTATAATTCTGCTGCACCTCAACCTGGAATTGAAAATCCACCTGATTGTTGGCTTGTTAATCCCAAAGACAATATAAAAATAAATTGTATGCATCTCTGTCGCAGATGGGTCCAAAAAGGCCACTGGGGCTGGAGGGAGATTTGACAAGCAGGTACAACTGCACCTGCAGCCTTGTGTGGTTGCTATTGCTCTTGTCCAAAAGGCAATATAATGATAATGATGTGTTATTTATATGGCGCCTTAATCCAAAGCGCTTTACAGAGCACATATTGACATACAATATCACCCAACCGAAATTGGTACTCATTTATCGACCTCAGAAGGATGAAAGGCTGAGTTGGCCTTGCTGGGATTCAAACCTGCGACCTACAGATCACGCTAAGATCGCAACAGCGAGCACTCAACCCACTGAGCTATCTTACCGGCTGTATATATCTTATATATACCTTCATATACCTTGGGCAAGGCCCACTTGGGACTGTATGGACACAGAGCACTATCTCAGAGCCCTCTTCATGCCCCACAGGGCTTGTCACACATTCGGCAGAGCAGGCAGCGGTAGGTCCAGGGTCGAGGACAGGAGCGGGGCAACTTCCCACCGATGTCCTACTGCGCTTTCCAGAGAACGAGAGGAATGATGCTGGGCCTGGAGTCATCCTGGATTCCAAATGTCCCTTCCAGAACAAGAGCCATAAGGAAAGACCAGTTTAGACAACCAATTCATATACAAAAACAGCGATGCTTGAAGGAACCGAAACTACTTTAAAAGGATACACTCTTCACGCTTACCACAGAAATAGAAATGACGCGTTTTCTCTGCGGATCAAAACAATATCAAACCTCCTTTCTACAAGTTCTTTGACTTTGATCCCAAACGAGTGTTGCCAACGAGTTGCTCTAAATGTGAGCCATGAACTCGCAGGATTTTGTTCATTTTATAAAGATGAACACAAATGTGGCTGCCACCGAGGTCAGTATCCTCAACCTGCTCACAATTTAAGAGACCCCTGCAAAACGTCCACCCGGAACAGCACACATGTTCATCAAACGCCAAAACTGCCATGCTTCAAACATGCAGTTTTCATACAACATTAGTGCCCGGGGATAAAAAAAAAAAGAAAATCAAGATGCCATGCAAAAAAAGTCACTGGATTTCAAACAGTCGTACTGCATCTCATGATGTCTTTTTGTCATGCTCGAAGTCACTACTTCACACTCTGGCTTCTAGTTTTCTGTGGTCTTTGTGTCACACTCAGTCTTTTTTCTGGGTCTTCATTGCCTACATTTCTTTTTTATTTAAACTCTTAGCGTGCTATAATACGTGGCAGCAACTCAACATTACAGGATGAAAACAGAACAGTGTACAGACAATACACATACTATTTAAGTTGGTGGCAACGGCATCGAGCAGGTGCAACACATGAGCTTGATAGCATTCAGTAATGTCCGGCGCGGTTCCATGTCATTTCATTGCGGGATATTTTTTCACTGGGTTTTTTACCGCAAATTTTTTTATGAAAACCCATCGATTTTGTTTATTTTAGTTTTGGTTAATTTTTTTTAATACTTTTTTGGGGAGGCTCCTCTCCAAACCCCCCAGTCCATTAAATGTTTAATATATTCCCAAACACCCACACCCCATATATATAATTTTTGAATGCCCCCTAAAAAATTCGATGGTTTTTTTTCATTAAAAAAGTTGTGGTAAAAAACCCAGCGAAAAAACATCCATCGATGAAAGGACGTTGTACCATCCGGCGCATCTCCCTCCGACTCCGCAGCCCGACTGCTACTGTGCCCTTTCGGGTAAGTGCGGTAGAAACCCCATATATCTTTTGGTCGCCTCCCCGCTGGTTGGAATGATATGTACACATTGTTACTGGCCCATGCAGGGTCACGCAGTCAATGCTGCCATTTCGGAGGATCTGGACGCTTCTACTGAAGCAGAATCATTATTTTGGCCATGTGTAGCAATCTACCCTTTATCGCCTCCATCGTATCATAATGGCCAAGTAAGCTCCAGAGGGGATCCATAGGGACCTCCAAACCCACCGCCACTGATATTCAGCACATACTGCCATCCAGTAAAGCCCAAGGCATGGACCGGACCAGTAGATATGTAAGTGATCAGCATCCAACGCTCCACATTTTGGGCATCCACCATCCGCAGCCCTGTAAAATGTACATAACATCTTCGGAGTATAGTGTAGGTTATGTAGCATCTTAAATATTATCAAACGAAATTTGGAATTGGATAACACTTCCTTAGTCAAGGAATTTGCCCCATGCCACACTTAATTCCTGGTAACCAAACCAAGAGTCTCATTGTCTGTTGCTTGCTTGGCGGTCCTGTCCTTCCTGGTGCCTCTGTTCCACGCTTGCTCAATCTGTTTTTTTCTGAGGCCAATTTGACTTAGTCATAGTGGATTTTATGATGTCTCTGTTTCATGCTTAGACTTACTGGATGTTCTGTTGTCTCTGTTGCATGCTTCTTCTTTCTAGATTTTGTTTTAATGTGGATGCTTCACGCTTGATATTCATGATGTCTGTTTCCCGCTTGGGCCTCCCGGATTTTCTGATGTTTCACTTTCACATCGATTTTGCCTGAATTTTCAAAAGTCTCTGGTTCCCACCAGGTCTGCCTGGATTTTCTCACGTGCCTGTTTCACACATGCTCTTTCTGGATTTTCTCTTTTCTCTGTTCCACGCTTGGGGTTTCTAATGTTAGTTTCACTCTTGGTCTTGGTGGATTTTCTAAAGTCTCTGTTTCATGCTTACAGTTTCTGATGTTAGTTTTACTCTTGTTGTTCCTGTATTTTCTGCTGTCTGTTTCATGGTTGGTCTTCTGAAATTTCTCTTTTGTCTGTTCAATGCTTGGTGTTTCTAATGCTAGTTTCACTTTTGGCGTTTGTGGATTTTCTAAAGTCTCTGTTTCATGCTTACTGTTTCTGATGTTAGTTTTACACTTGTTCTTCCTGGATTTCCTGCTGTCACTGTTCCCTGCTTGGTCTTCTGTATTTTCGTTTGTCTCTGCTTCACGCTTGGTGTTTCTGATGTTAGTTTCATACTTTTGTTGTTCCTGGATTTTCTCTTGTCTGTTTCATGCTTGGTCTTCCTGGATTTCCATGAGCCTTTATTTCACACTGCATTTTCCTGGATTTTCAAACATTGCTGTTTTGATGATCTATTAGGAATGCACAGCTAGAAGCGATTTATTTCACAATGTGCAATTTACGAAACCTTTAAAGTAAATGCACATCTGCGGATGGAGCAGAAAATTCATACCGGAAATGTTAGTCCAGAACTCTAGCAGATCAAAAAGGGACGTGGAGAAGTTGGTTAAAACAGATTTTTAAGGTGTGCGCCTAGTAGTCCTAGTAACAGGTGCACATATTACCCCTCTCGGAGATGCTCAGTTTTTGGTCTGAGAACTCTAAGCAGTTGACTAGCTGGTTAGACACCCGCATCTGCAGTAAGTGCAGTTACCCGCAGAGCTACCTTGCCGTTTTCCTGTCGTCGCTGGGTCCTCCTTCCATTACCTCCATGTGTTTAGTAAAGGTCAGCATCTCTCTGACGTCCTGCTCAGTGCTGACTCCATGTCTCTCTATGCGCCGAACAATATTTAGTAGCCTTTGAGTAAAGGAGACCTATGCCAATTACTTTAATATCTTTCCCACCAGGAGCAGGTGAGGCAAAGGGAATGTCAGAAATGGGGATTTGATGTGTGCCAGTGACAGTGTGGCTGGCATCGCTACACCTGGTCATGAGTGCACGTCCTATAGACGGGGTCCATGCACTTAGCAGTGACTCCACCTCCAGCACTCCAGCACTTCAGCATCTTCAGGCACCGGGAGGAGGCCTTGGTTGCAGGAGTACAGGGCACCGGAAGCGGTGCAGCAGTGTGTTCTGGGCCTCTTGCATGGGGTCTTGAGGCAGAGGGTGCCGGCGGAGGCTCAGCTATTGGCTCTCGCCAATGAAGCAATGGGCCGGCCTTGGCTGCAGGGCTGTGGGCCTCTAGCAGCAGAGCGATTTGAGGTTGAGGCAAATCAATATAATGGGTGGAGGTGGTGGCGGGTAATCTCTACCGCATGGAGACTCCCTGGGAAGGGGAGTTATGTTTGCAGTTCCCTGTACTGGTCCCACACACCCACATTGCTGTCCGCTGAACTCCATGTTGTGTACTCCCTATTCATGTTGCCTCTGCCTGTGCAAGACTTGTGTTATCTAACATCTGCATTCTTCTTCATGGATCCCTCTGCCTTACAGCTCTTTGTTAAGGCCATAGTCTTCAACTCCGGCTCTTCAGAGCACCAGTCACACCAGGTTTTCAGGATTACCACTGAATATTTATCTAACTCCCAGGCAGGCTCGCTGTATTGAAATGTGTTTAATGAGGACATCCTGAATATATGGAATGGATTTCGCTCTTAAGGACCAGGTTGGAGAACCAGTGCTAATGCATCTCGCACTTGCTGTGAAGTCCAAAATGCTCCTTTTAACATCAACGGCACAGTGTAGAGAGGGGTGCCACCTCTTCCTCCAGGCTGACGCCACAGGCGGGTCCAATGCTAAACCTGATCACAGCCTCCTTCGCCATGCTATTGGGTGGCAGTGGGGTACTTGACGTGGGCGTGTCCATGCCAGAGGGATGGCCAGATGCTCCTAGCCAATCCTGGCATTAAAATGCCACCCCCTTGCCCTCCCTAAAAGAAGGACCAAGAGGGTCGAGGGGTGGAGTGGGGCTTTTGAAGTCACTCAAATGTTAATCATAAGGACGTGGGAAGTTGTTGCTTGAGGCGTCCGCCCAGGACAGCGTGCCACCAGGAGATTTAAATGTAGAGTTATAACCATGCTGGGGTTGCTGAGAGGGAATTCATTAAGCTAAAAAGTGGGTCTTTCCTGTTGCAGGGCTGGGCAAATGGCCTAGGCACAAACATTCTCACTGAAGAACGCAGAAGGTGAGGATTCGCCCCAAGGAGTGTCAGGAGGATGACATGCAGGGAAGGGGGTTCACTAGGTACAGGTCTTGCCAGAAAGCGGCAAGTGATCAGGCGGTTCCGGGGAGGAGCTAGAAGGACAACTTCATAGTGGAAATGGATAGGGGAGGGGCGATTAGGAAAGGCATGGAGCATTAGTGAGTTGAGGGGGGGATGCTAGGCTAGTGTGTAAGGCAATGAGGCAATGACACTAGGCCAGATAAAGAGGTCTTTGGAACAGCTATGCCCTACTGTGATAAATCCACTTCCGGTTCACCAGTGGTCCAGGGATGAATATCGGTTTCTAAACCATCAATGAGCCACACACCTCTAGTACACCAGAAGGGATCTGAACAGATTGGAATACAAGTCCATTATAAACCTCCTTGTCCAATTTTTGGTAACATGGACGGAACAGCAGGCCGATCTTGGCAAGGCCTTGGATTGTTGGTTTGTTGCAACACAGCTAAAATACAGTTATTACCCAATGATAAAAGGGACAGTCCAGTCAAGGTTGTATAAAATATCAAGTTTATTATTACTACAACAGACAGATCTAGCACACTACAAAATACAATCCACCCTGTAAAGGAACACAGACGACAGAGAGTTTCACGAGGGAAAGGGATGCATTCTGGATACTGACAAGAGGGTAGTTGGTAAAGTAATCAGTCTTACTGTTCAAGGTTACTGGTTTCAGCACCAGGGCGCAAAGGGTCGTAACGGTCTCTAGGTGTCTTCGGAGAAGGACCAGGAGGGCAAAACCACAATGTACCTGGTGCTTAAGAAGTTCTTGATGCCCAACAGCGACGAGATGGTTCCAGGGCACTCGGCAGCTCCTAAAACAGAGTTTGTGGTGGGAGGCAGCTGCAGGTATCAGGCAGCAGGCAGGAAGAAGGTAAGATAGTACAGACACAGCAAGATATAAACGAAACCTTTAAGGGCTTCTACGAACACCTTTACTCTCACAGGGATCAGGTTCCCCGAGAGCAAACCATAGACACCCTGGAGCAAATAGGGCTCCCCAAATTGACCCCTGAACAGGCTGAAGCTCGACGCAGATATGACAGAGGAGGATATAGCAGAGGCAGTCAAGTCACTGGCCACTGCTAAGACCCCCGGGAGTGACGGACTGCCCACTGAGTTTTATAAGGCATATGAGACCTCCCTAACACCCTTGTTACATGAGGTCTTCCAGGAAGCACATGAGAGAGGGATACTTCCTGACAGCATGAGAGAAACCTTGTTAATTCCAATCATCAAGCCTAATAAGCCCGCTGACAAATGTGACTCCTACCGCCCAATAGCCATGCTTAACTACGATGTGAAAATATTGACCACAGTATTAGCAGACAGACTGGCCAAAATCATAGGGGACGTAGTGCACGAGGATCAGTGTGGCTTCATACCAAGCCGGAACATGACCATGAACCTACGTAGAGTACAACAGATTATTGCTCAGACGGAGGCCAATACGGAGACATATGCGTTGCTGTCCCTTGATGCCATTAAGGCGTTCGATTCTATATTTTGGGAGTGGCTAGTGGAGGTACTTGTGGGTTTCGGCTTTGGCCCAGGGTTCATTAGATGGATCAAGATACTTTATAACAAACCTACGGCCAGAGTAAAAACAGGAAAATACATATCAGAAGCCTGGGACATACGCAGGGGCACTAGGCAGGGATGCCCGCTCTCCCCCATGCTTTACGTACTAGGACTGGAACCCATTGCTATATACTTCCGAAGACAATTCTTTGATGCTGGGATACGGCTGGGGGGTATTGACCATATTATCTCTCTTTACACAGACGACATACTATTGTACGTCAGAGACCCACAGAACAACGTGCCCACGATGCTAGACGTCTTGGACAACTTTGAAAGATTTTCTGGTATACAATTTAGTAGGGCGAAGTCCTGCCTGTTCCCTCTGGCAGGCCTCAGGGGGAAAGACATAGCAGAACCTCCTGCGGTAGGAATACACTGGGAGCTGACCTCATTTAAGTATTTAGGTATACACGTAATGCATACCCCTACATTAATGCATGAGCACAATACGAAGAATGCGATCCCAGCCCTGAGAAAATCTATGCAATTTTGGGCGAAACACCCCCTATCCATGATGGGAAGAGCTGCCATAATTAAAATGATTGTCCTTCCCAGATTATTGTACGGGTTCCAGAATATACATTTTTACATTAATGCGCCTTTTTTCCGCCTGCTAGAAAGGATAACCCGGGACTTCTTGTGGGGGTCAGGGAGACGCAAAATAGCATTTTCCACCCTGATGCTACCGTACACCCAAAGGGGAATCCAACTCCCGAACTTTGAAAAGTACTACCTGGCAGCACAGCTTAGTTTTGTCACCAAATGGCTAGCAGATGAAGCCACATCTGAGACCCCCCTGCTGCAGACCCTAGTATCCCCGTTGCATATGAAAGAACTCATCTGGGCCCCCTCCCACCTGATGCGAAATGTCCCTTTCATGGCCATCCTGGGACAAAAAGAATGGCGCCGGACAGTAACCCTCACCTGCTCTAAGCCCCACTACTCCCCGGACATACCACTACTCTCGGACCTATGTGGCTCCGTCGCAGATTTGCACCACCTCAGACACTGGGAAAGGAATGGGATATACTCATGGGGGGGACCTGTTTGTGGATGGAGCTTTTAAAGACTTTGAAACACTTCAGGAAGTAGATGGAGTCCATGCGGGCCAGTTCCTGTGGTATCAGAGGATGAGAACCACAGCAAGAACCAAATGGACGTCATGGCCGGAAGAACCGGAATCAAACCCCCTGATCACACTACTTTATTCTCTGGGCGAAGGCTGGAAGCCGGTGTCCCAGATCTATGCCCACCTGAGCGACGTCCCCAACCCATGGGGTGCCGTTTTGAGGGGCAAATGGGAAGTGGACATGGGCCGGGAACTGTCAGATGGAGAATGGGAAAGGGCCTTGACATTCCCCAAGTCTGTCTCCAGGAATCACAGATTCAGAAAAATACAACTCAACCTGCTACACCGAACATACTTAACCCCATCCAGGCTGGCAAAAATCAATAATATGTCTAATTGCACATGGTGTGGACAGAGCAACGCGGACTTGATCCACATGTTCTGGAAGTGCATTAGGACACAATCCCTGTGGACTGCCATACAGCAGACAAGCGATAATCTGGGGGTGACTAGATACAAATGGACCCCGGAGGAATGCCTGCTCGGCACATACACTAGACCGGCCAAACTCAAGCACCTCACCAGACTAATGGACATTATGTGTATACTGGCAAAGAGGACTATGGCAATGTCTTGGAAGAAAACGACTGGGCACCAACAGAAAAGCTGGCACTCTGAGCTGAAACGCTGGGTACGAGCAGAAACAACGGCTTGGGAGGACAGTGTAGCCAGATCCACAGATGACTCTAGTATGACCCTTGAGGCCTGGAAAGAACTCACAGACTCCCTGTTTTACCCCTCAGATGACAAGCCCCCATGAACTGGTATGAATCCACCAAAACAGAACCATGAACTGAGTTGGCAAGACCTGTGACCATTACACTGCCACCTCACTGGGCCCTCACGGGTATGGGCCCTCCCCTTTCTTTCCCCCCTCCAGACCATCAGGATCCCCCCCTGCTCCACCAAGCAACATCACCTTAACAGGAAAACACTGGGAGATAGTTAAATGTTGTAATGTTAACTTGTTAAATGTTTTATTCTGAAATGCACATTATCCTCGAAATACAACACGCTTGGTGTCCTGTAAATGTACTAAATAATAAATGCCAATAAACAAATTTGAAAATAAATCAGGCAGCAAGCAGTTCGGCAAGCGAGGCTTGACGGATGGCTGCAGGCTGGCCGGTGCGGCTGCTCAGGCCAGGAATCGTTGTCTCTGTGCTGGTTGGCAGATCTGGAGTGCTGGCTGAGCTGGCTTTGATAGTTCTGATGACTGCGCCATGACTACAGTCAGCAGTGCAATCGGATGCGGATCGGGAGCTCGACTGTCTTGAAAATGTCCTTAAAAGATGGACCCTAGTTGATGCTTGTGTGGCACTCCTCCTAGCTTCTTCACAGGGCTTGTGTTGTCCTTTCAAGATGGACGGCCCAAAGCTCAGAAGAGTGTTTGCAGGCAACAGCCTTGTCCTTAATTCAGATACTCTCTGGCACTTCCCTCCTAGGAAGCTTTCTTGCAGACCCTACCAGGGCACGCTGTGTGCCGGCTGGGTACCGGTTCTGGAGCTGCTGGATGGGTCCTCTGAGTCCGGTATCTCCCTCTGTTCCCTGGGAGATGTTTACGGGAGGGGTCTTGCTTCCCTCTTGGATCCTGGCCTTCCTTCACTGGCAAAAGATGTAAGGTAGACTCTACCTTCAGCCCGGGTCCAAATGTCCTTTCCACTACTTTCAAAGTCATTGGATGATCTTCTAAGTGATGGGTTCAGCCCTCTTTTAAAGCCAAATGGGCCCCAGTGATTGGTGCAGGCTAAGCCTACCTTAATGAACCAATCCTGGGTCCCCGCCAACAATCTTCTGCATGAGGTCAGGACCAGAGTGCTCTGCAACGGGAAATGGTGAGGGGTGACAACATATATCTAATTCCCACATATCTTCCTGTCTGTTTTGGATCAAAGTGTCTCTCTGGTAAACTGATCCCTCTGTGACTCTTGATTAAAGCACAGATCTCCCTTGAGGTTTGTGTTGGGAGCGGACTTCCTGTCTCCCACAAATAACATACTTCTCCCCTCTGAAAGGGGTCAGCTCTGCAGCGGTTTGCCTACATAAATAGTGGACCAAGGACATGCATTTTACTGCCTTTCATACAGATGGGTGGGAACTAGCTTCAAGTTGACACATTGCATACCAAAGCGGTGTTAGTCCCGCCTTCCTGTTGTCTGTCTGGCAACCAAGTCTCTCCTCCAGGCTTGCCTTAATTATTCCTCATTAGTATGCACTGCCACCAGCCGGATTAGACAAAGGGAAAGAAGATCCACTGGGCCTTTGATATTTAAATTAGGATGCCCATGGCTGGAGGAAGGTGTGCCTTCCCCCTTCTGGAGATTATTTGATGTACCCGTGGCTGTCACATTCCTGCTGGACATGATAAGGTGAGGACGGCGCCTGTAGGCTCTGTCCTCCAGGAATACACATGACTATGCGTTTCGTACGGGAAGCAGACGAAATATGTGCAGAATGGCCTCACACATTTCCCTGAGGTTGATCTCTCATCATTAATTTTCTTTATTAAAAAATCAAAAAGCCCAGACGAGCGCACTCTCCTCGTGCGGATGGTCGAATTCCTCACACCTCTGCTACTTGGTGTTCGGTACTCTCTGTCCCTGGTGTTTAGGGCATGATGGCATTGACTCATATGGACAGAAGCCTGGGTTTTCTGTGGGTGGTGGCTGATGGGCAGGTACCTGGAGTGATATCACAATCCGAGCTCTGTCTGCCTGTGACTTCACCCCACGACCCTCTTGCAGACCCCAGGGAAGGCGACCCTCCTCCCTTGGGTATACGCAGAACAGAGCACGTTTAAATGTTGGGCAACGATTGGGGTTTTGCATAAGACTGGAAAACTGTAAAATTCACAATGCAAAAGATGTCAGCAGCCGTCAAAGCTCTGTGTATGCACTAATCCAGGCTGTGTGTGCCTGCTGATGCCGTCTGCTAATGCTTGTCTAACCCTGTCTTCGCCCTCTCTCTCCTCTTGCCGCATTGGACGCCCAGATAAATGGCAGAACCGTAAGTCTCACTTCTCTCGCAGGCCTGCCTCTCCCCTCCCTGCATGCCCATGAGTGCCGGGGTGGGCGCCTTCCTTCGCTGGTGCATTGTTGGGCTTTGGGGTTAGGGGCGCGTCTCTTGGCACTCCGCAGAATGGAGCGTCCGCTTTCCATGCCCATCTCTTTCCCTTCTGCTTCTCTTACCTCTTCTGCCTTCTTTCTCTTTACATGTCCTCTCTCTCCTTGCGCAGCTTCTGGCTCTCTGCCCCCCCTTTCATTATATCTTGACCCTCCCCACCCTCTCAGTGCTTCCCTTTCCATCTCGTTCTCTCCCCCTGTGTCCAGCTCACTGCTTTACCCATCCTTCTCCCCGACTTCCGCTGTTATCGGTGCCTAAATATTTCTAATACTCCTTTCTTTCATCCCATTTCTCAGGGTTTTTTATTCCTGCCCTCGATCTCTACATCCTTTCTCATTCTCTTGCCCTTTGCCTCACCCTCCACTTCCATTCTCCCGCCCTTAGCGTCCTCCCTCTGCCCTTTTCAATCTGTCACCCTTTGGCTCGCTCTCTCTGCTTTCATTCTCGCGCTCATAGCTCGCCCTCTCAACTTCCAGTCTCATTCTCTCGCCCTTAACTCGCGCACTAAACTTGCCTTCTCATGCTCTCGCTTCTCAGGTCGCTCCCACAACTTCCCGTCTCATTATCTACCTCCTTGGCTCTCTCTGCATCCCTTCTCATTCTTTCACCCTTAGCTCGCCTGCCCAACTTCCCGTCTCATTATCTACCTCCTTGGCTCTCTCTGCATCCCTTCTCATTCTTTCACCCTTAGCTCGCCTGCCCAACTTCCCGTCTCATTATCTACCTCCTTAGCTCTCTCTGCATCCCTTCTCATTCTTTCACCCTTAGCTCGCCTGCCCAACTTCCCGTCTCATTATCTACCTCCTTAGCTCTCTCTGCATCCCTTCTCGTTCTCTCGCCCTTACCTCGCGCACTAAACTTGCCTTCTCATTCTCTCGCTTCTCAGGTCGCTCCCACAACTTCCTGTCTCATTATCTACCTCCTTGGCTCTCTCTGCATCCCTTCCCATTCTCTCACCCTTAGCTTGCTTGCCCAACTTCCCTTCTCATTCTCCCGCTCCTTAGCTATCCTGGCTTCTCTTCTCATTTGTGATGGTGTCATGTGAGCGCGACAGCAATGCATCATTCTCTCACCCTTCACTTGTTTGCCCAACTTTCCTTCTCATTCTCTCGCTTCTCAGGTCGCTCCCACAACTTCCTGTCTCATTATCTACCTCCTTACCTCTCTCTGCACCCCTTCTCATTCTCTCACCCTTAGCTTGCTTGCTCAACTTCCTTTATCATTCTCGCTCAACTTCCCTTCTCAGACTGTCGCTTCTTCGCTCACTCAGCTCTCGTTCTCCTTCTCTCACCATTCCGCTTGCTCTCTCAACTTCCCTTCTTAGTCTGTCACCCCTTAGCTCTGTCTCTCCAGTTTGTTTCTCATTCTGTCACGCCTTAGCTCGCTCTCTCCACTTCCCTCCTTAGTCTGGCACACCGTAGCTCCGTCTCTCCACTTGGCTTCTTATTCTGTCACCACTTAGCTCGCACTCTCCACTTCCCTTCTCATTCTTTCACCCTTAGCTCGCCTGCCCAACTTCCCGTCTCATTATCTACCTCCTTGGCTCTCTCTGCATCCCTTCTCATTCTTTCACCCTTAGCTCGCCTGCCCAACTTCCCGTCTCATTATCTACCTCCTTAGCTCTCTCTGCATCCCTTCTCATTCTTTCACCCTTAGCTCGCCTGCCCAACTTCCCGTCTCATTATCTACCTCCTTAGCTCTCTCTGCATCCCTTCTCGTTCTCTCGCCCTTACCTCGCGCACTAAACTTGCCTTCTCATTCTCTCGCTTCTCAGGTCGCTCCCACAACTTCCTGTCTCATTATCTACCTCCTTGGCTCTCTCTGCATCCCTTCCCATTCTCTCACCCTTAGCTTGCTTGCCCAACTTCCCTTCTCATTCTCCCGCTCCTTAGCTATCCTGGCTTCTCTTCTCATTTGTGATGGTGTCATGTGAGCGCGACAGCAATGCATCATTCTCTCACCCTTCACTTGTTTGCCCAACTTGCCTTCTCATTCTCTCGCTTCTCAGGTCGCTCCCACAACTTCCCGTCTCATTATCTACCTCCTTGGCTCTCTCTGCATCCCTTCTCATTCTTTCACCCTTAGCTCGCCTGCCCAACTTCCCGTCTCATTATCTACCTCCTTAGCTCTCTCTGCATCCCTTCTCATTCTCTCGCCCTTACCTCGTGCACTAAACTTGCCTTCTCATTCTCTCGCTTCTCAGGTCGCTCCCACAACTTCCCGTCTCATTATCTACCTCCTTGGCTCTCTCTGCATCCCTTCTCATTCTTTCACCCTTAGCTCGCCTGCCCAACTTCCCGTCTCATTATCTACCTCCTTAGCTCTCTCTGCATCCCTTCTCATTCTCTCACCCTTAGCTTGTTTGCTCAACTTTCCTTCTCATTCTCTCGCTTCTCAGGTCGCTCCCACAACTTCCTGTCTCATTATCTACCTCCTTAGCTCTCTCTGCATCCCTTCCCATTCTCTCACCCTTAGCTTGCTTGCCCAACTTCCCTTCTCATTCTCCCGCTCCTTAGCTATCCTTGCTTCTCTTCTCATTTGTGATGGTGTCATGTGAGCGCGACAGCAATGCATCATTCTCTCACCCTTCACTTGTTTGCCCAACTTTCCTTCTCATTGTCTCGCTTCTCAGGTCGCTCCCACAACTTCCTGTCTCATTATCTACCTCCTTACCTCTCTCTGCACCCCTTCTCATTCTCTCACCCTTAGCTTGCTTGCTCAACTTCCTTTATCATTCTCGCTCAACTTCCCTTCTCAGA
The DNA here is from genome assembly GCF_040938575.1 of Ambystoma mexicanum. Lineage (NCBI taxonomy): Eukaryota > Metazoa > Chordata > Amphibia > Caudata > Ambystomatidae > Ambystoma > Ambystoma mexicanum. The sequence continues at coordinate 1,192,051,960 of NC_090923.1, read as the reverse complement.
CTGTCGCTTCTTCGCTCACTCAGCTCTCGTTCTCCTTCTCTCACCATTCCGCTTGCTCTCTCAACTTCCCTTCTTAGTCTGTCACCCCTTAGCTCTGTCTCTCCAGTTTGTTTCTCATTCTGTCACGCCTTAGCTCGCTCTCTCCACTTCCCTCCTTAGTCTGGCACACCGTAGCTCCGTCTCTCCACTTGGCTTCTTATTCTGTCACCACTTAGCTCGCACTCTCCACTTCCCTTCTCATTCTTTCACCCTTAGCTCGCCTGCCCAACTTCCCGTCTCATTATCTACCTCCTTGGCTCTCTCTGCATCCCTTCTCATTCTTTCACCCTTAGCTCGCCTGCCCAACTTCCCGTCTCATTATCTACCTCCTTAGCTCTCTCTGCATCCCTTCTCATTCTTTCACCCTTAGCTCGCCTGCCCAACTTCCCGTCTCATTATCTACCTCCTTAGCTCTCTCTGCATCCCTTCTCGTTCTCTCGCCCTTACCTCGCGCACTAAACTTGCCTTCTCATTCTCTCGCTTCTCAGGTCGCTCCCACAACTTCCCGTCTCATTATCTACCTCCTTGGCTCTCTCTGCATCCCTTCCCATTCTCTCACCCTTAGCTTGCTTGCCCAACTTCCCTTCTCATTCTCCCGCTCCTTAGCTATCCTGGCTTCTCTTCTCATTTGTGATGGTGTCATGTGAGCGCGACAGCAATGCATCATTCTCTCACCCTTCACTTGTTTGCCCAACTTGCCTTCTCATTCTCTCGCTTCTCAGGTCGCTCCCACAACTTCCCGTCTCATTATCTACCTCCTTGGCTCTCTCTGCATCCCTTCTCATTCTTTCACCCTTAGCTCGCCTGCCCAACTTCCCGTCTCATTATCTACCTCCTTAGCTCTCTCTGCATCCCTTCTCATTCTCTCGCCCTTACCTCGCGCACTAAACTTGCCTTCTCATTCTCTCGCTTCTCAGGTCGCTCCCACAACTTCCCGTCTCATTATCTACCTCCTTGGCTCTCTCTGCATCTCTTCTCATTCTTTCACCCTTAGCTCGCCTGCCCAACTTCCCGTCTCATTATCTACCTCCTTAGCTCTCTCTGCATCCCTTCTCATTCTCTCACCCTTAGCTTGTTTGCTCAACTTTCCTTCTCATTCTCTCGCTTCTCAGGTCGCTCCCACAACTTCCTGTCTCATTATCTACCTCCTTAGCTCTCTCTGCATCCCTTCCCATTCTCTCACCCTTAGCTTGCTTGCCCAACTTCCCTTCTCATTCTCCCGCTCCTTAGCTATCCTTGCTTCTCTTCTCATTTGTGATGGTGTCATGTGAGCGCGACAGCAATGCATCATTCTCTCACCCTTCACTTGTTTGCCCAACTTTCCTTCTCATTGTCTCGCTTCTCAGGTCGTTCCCACAACTTCCTGTCTCATTATCTACCTCCTTACCTCTCTCTGCACCCCTTCTCATTCTCTCACCCTTAGCTTGCTTGCTCAACTTCCTTTATCATTCTCGCTCAACTTCCCTTCTCAGACTGTCGCTTCTTCGCTCACTCAGCTCTCGTTCTCCTTCTCTCACCATTCCGCTTGCTCTCTCAACTTCCCTTCTTAGTCTGTCACCCCTTAGCTCTGTCTCTCCAGTTTGTTTCTCATTCTGTCACGCCTTAGCTCGCTCTCTCCACTTCCCTTCTTAGTCTGGCACACCGTAGCTCCGTCTCTCCACTTGGCTTCTGATTCTGTCACCACTTAGCTCGCACTCTCCACTTCCCTTCTCATTCTGTCACCCCTTAGCTTGGTCTCTCCAGTTTGTTTCTCATTCTGTCATCCCTTAGCTTGCGCTCTCCACCTCCCTTCTCATTCTGTCACACCCTAGCTCACTCTCTCCACGTTCCTTCTCATTCTGTCACACCTTAGCTCGCTCTGTCCACTTTCTTTCTCATTCTGTCACCCCTTAGCTCAATCTCCACTTTTCTTCTTATTCTGTCACCCCTTAGCTCGCACTCTCCACTTCCCTTCTCATTCTGTCACCCCTTAGCTTGGTCTCTCCAGTTTGTTTCTCATTCTATCACCCCTTAGCTCGCTCTCTCCACTTCCCTTCTTAGTCTGTCACCCCTTAGCTCGCTCTCTCCACTTCCCTTCTTATGTTGTCACCCCTTAGCTCGCTCTCGCCACATCACTTCTCATTCCGTCACCCCTTAGCGTGTTCTCTCCACTTCCCTTCTCATTCTGTCACCCCTTAGCTCACTCTCTACTTCCCTTCTTATTCTGTCATCCCTTAGCTCACGCTCTCCACTGCCCTTCTCATTCTGTCACCCTTAGCTCACTCTCCACGTCTCTTCTCATTCTGTCACCCCTTAGCTTGCGCTCTCCACTTCCCTTCTCATTCTGTCACACCCTAGCTCACTCTCTCCACTTTCCTTCTCATTCTGTCACACCTTAGCTCGCTCTCTCCACTTTCTTTCTCATTCTGTCACCCCTTAGCTCAATCTCCACTTTTCTTCTTATTCTGTCACCCCTTAGCTCGCTCTCTCCACTTCCCTTCTCATTCTGTCACCCCCTAGCTCGCTCTCTCCCCTTTCCTTCTCATTCTGTCACCCCTTAGCTCACTCTCCACTTTGCTTCTTATTCTATCACCCCCTAGCTCGCTCTCTCCCCTTCCCTTCTCATTCTGTCACACCCTAGCTCACTCTCTCCACTTTCCTTCTCATTCTGTCACACGTTAGCTTGCTCTCTCCACTTTCTTTCTCATTCTGTCACCCCTTAGCTCACTCGCCACTTCCCTGCTCATTCTGTCACCCCTTAGCTCGCTCTTTCCACTTCCCTGCTCATTCTGTCACCCCTTAGCTCGCTCTTTCCACTTCCCTGCTCATTCTGTCATCCCTTAGCTCACTCTCTCCACTTCCCTTCTCATTATGTCACCTCTTAGCTCGCTCTGTCCATTTCCCTCCTTATTCTCTCTCCCTTCCTCAGCTCGCTCCTATCTCTGTTCCCTTCCCTTCTCTTTTTCATTCCCCTTTTACTTTCCTTCTCTTGTTTGCTTCTGTGGTCTTCACTCTTTCCTCTTGTTCTTTTTTACTTTTTCTTCCGTGCCCATCTTTGTTGTCTTTCTTGTACCTCTTCCTCCAACATTCTCCCACTCTGCCTTTTACTGTCTGCTTTCCTTATGCATGAGAAACGCAACGGAAAAAAACAATGATTCTGCGTAAAAAAACGAACTTTCTGGCTCAGTATTTGATTGGATCACCTGGCTATTTAAGTCCAGCATTTTCAAAACAAACCAATCCAATGTATTCATACTGCACTGTGTTTACTTCCTCGGTTCATTTTAATGGCGCTGTGTGTTGACATGTTGTTAAACATTCTGTAGTGTGTGGTTTTATGTATCTGAAGGCTTACGCCGCAAAAGCATATGCAAAATGACTTTAGAAAGTCGATATGTATGCTGTAGATTCAGAGACTTTGATAGATCAAGAAGCATCTTATATGTAGAGCCTCTGTTGTGAAAATAATCCTTGTGGTTGTGGTCTTTGTGTCTGATTTAGTATTGTCATTTTGTGAGGGTAAAACCTTTTTTAAATGTTGCTTTCTAATGTAACCTTTAATCGCCATGTTTAATGCCACTTCGTATGTAAATAACATTGACTGGTTTGTCTTGAAAATGCTGAACCTTAAATAAATAGGTGATTTAATCCAGTGCTAATTTAGATGGTTCTACTGCTTGGTCCCAGATGTCTTCTGGGCTCAGGGACAACCGATGTGACGAAAGGTGGGGTTCTTATTGCACCCTGCACCTCCTCTTTCCTTCTTTCCCTCTCTATTATTGTCCTGCACTCTAATGCTCTCTTTTTAACATTCACACCCTCTTTTCCCCATTATGGGGCTCTTTTGTGTCCTGCTTCCACATTGTCTCGCTGGTCTTCCTTTTTTCTGTAGTCCTTTTTTTCCCTTCTTCATCACCCTTCTATTTTCTCTCTCTCCTTCCTTTTTCCTTTTTCCCTCTTCACTTTATCCTACTTTTCCCGCATTCTCTCCCTTCCTTTCTCCCCACCCTATTCCCCCCTCTATTTCGCTGTCATTCTTTCCTCTCTCACACTTTCCCCAAATCTTGTTATTCTTTCCCTTCTTTTGCCTTTCCTCTCTCTCTCATCCCTTTTGGTTCCACACTTTCTCCCCCTTGCTTTCTCCCCTTTCCTATTTCCTTCTCACTCGCTGTTCCTCTCCCACTTCTCACACTTTTCTGCACTCTTGTTTTTCTTAACTTTCTCTTTTGTTTCCTCTCTCTCTTGTCCCTTCTGTTCCCACACTTTCTCCCCATTCCTATTTCCTTCTTTCTCTCTATCTTCTCCCACTCTGTCCTCTCTCACAAATTCCCCAACTCCTGTTCTTCTTTCCCATCTTTATCTCTCTCGCTCTTGCATCCCTTTTGTTTCTGCACATTCTCTCCCCATTGCTATGTCCATGCTCTCTATATTTTTCACTCTTCTCTCTCACACTTTCCTCAACTATTGTTCTTCTTAACCTTCATTCTCTCTATCTATCGCTTTCTCTCGCGTCCCTTCTGTTCCCATGCTTTCTCTCCTCTTGCTTTATCCCCATTCCTAGTCCCCCCTCTCTCTATTCCACCCCCACTCTTTGCTCTCTGACACTTTCCTCAACTCTTGTTCTTCTTTGCATTGTTTTTCTTTTCCTCTCTCTCTCCTTTTGTTTCCGCGTTTTCTAGCCCTTGCTTACTCCCCATTCCCGTTTCCTTCTTTCTCTTTCGCTCTCTTTCGCTCTCTTTCGCTCTCTCTCCCTCTCGCTCTCTCTCTCTCTCTCTCTCTCTCTCTCTCTCTTCCTCTCTCTCTCTCTCTCCCTCTCCCTCTCCTTTTCCCTCTCCCTCTCCCTCGCCCTCTCCCTCTCTCTCTCTCTCTCTCTTCCTCTCGCTCTCTCTCTCGCTCTCCCTCTCCCTCTCCTTCTCCCTCTCCCTTGCCCTCTCCCTCTCTCTCTCTCTCTCTCTTCCTCTCTCTCTCTCTCTCTCTCTCTCTCTCTCTCTCTCTCCCTCTCCCTCTCCTTTTCCCTCTCCTTCGCCCTCTCCCTCTCTCTCTCTCTCTCTCTTTCTTTCTCTCTCTCTCTCTCTTCCTCTCCCATTCTCCCCTGTGGGGGCAGCCCACACACTGATGCTCTCGCCGCTGTTCATTATATGTAGCACAGCACCTTACTCGGGCGACTCGCCCTGCCAAGGGCATGGTGAGAACAGCCTGCCCCTACCCCTAGCATCTCATTAGTAGGCCATGCCATCCTTGGGAGCGTGGCGTCCAGAGCTGGTGAGATGCGGTGCCAGCCCTGCAGTGCCGTCACGCATTAGTGCGCAACTCTCTGCCCTGGTGCCACATGCCCGTTCACAGTCAGGTCACCATGTGTGTAGCTTTGTCCAGTCGGCATGGAGAACTCCATTGGATGACAACCTTGTTACCCGGCCAGCGTCTTGAGTGCAGGCCACGCTTCTCAAGCTTATTGGTTTCCACTGCACATCCAAGCAGGTTTGTTTGTTTGTTTGTTTGTTTGTTTATTAATTTCTAATGCACACCAGCAATAAGATAAGGCAAGGCTTACAATGTTGTGATGTGCCCGGGTGTCTGTCATTGGCTCCGCGAGGACTCCTATCAGCGTGGCAGCCTTATCTGACACTCACTGGCTGTAAAGTCACAACTCTGATCTCTGAATGGCTCCTCTGCAGGGGAGGGCTGGCCTATAGGGAACTCTGCAGATTTGCCGGCAGGCTTCTGCACCCTGGGCCTCTTTTGTGTAGTAACTTATTTTATTTCCACATGTTCTCAAAGGAAGAGGGTTAAGCTTGCTGAAAATGGTTCACATGGGGCCACGTTTGGGTCCCAGTCCACCCCTGCTGCTCTGGATCCCCCGAGGTCAGAGTGCCAGGGGGGCAGAAGGGACACAACGAAAACACGAATGCCACGTTCAATTCATTTCTTGGCCCAGGGGAGCCTGCTCCACCTTGCTGACTGTGTCTGTTGCTGCTTCCTGCGCGCTTGGTTCATTCTCTTTCTCCCTCTCCTTTAGTGACCATGCCACCCAGCATCACCGAGCAGTCCCCCGAAACATACGTGGTGTACCCCATCAATGACATCCAGCTGCAGTGCGAAGCCAAGGATCAAGAGAACCTCATGTAAGTCGGAGGGGGGGGGGGGGGGACACGTCTGGGACTTTCCCTAAGAGAGGACTCTTCTGTAAGGCGAGGGGAGCATTCAGGCTAGTGTGTGTGTGTGTGTGTGTGTATTCAAAATCTCATAGGTGGTCTGACACGGGAGGTGGCTGGGGGGGGGATTATAGTGTGGGAGCAAACCCATAGTGAAGTCTACATTGGTTAAGCCAGAAGGGACACTGGCAGGCTGGATCAGCCTGGCGGACCATACCTCCAAATAGTGACCCACCGTCGATGTGCATTAGATGGTCAGATTGTGTGGAAACTCTTGGGGCCTGATTCATGGAAGTGTGTTATAATGGCGCAATCCCATAGGAAAACGTAGTGTGAATCAGGGCTATGGTGTGTCAGCGAAGTATGGATGCCTAACAGTACACTACATTGGCCACTTTCTAAGGATGTGCCTGCCTGACCCTTGGGCTGGCTGCCAACTTCTTCTGCCACCTCTCCACAATTGTTGGCTCTCTGGGTGGCTGCCACCTTCCAAACGGCCATTGACCCCTGCGTGTGCCATCACCCCAATCGTCTTCCTCTGTCACTGACTGTTGACACTTGGATGAGCCACAAATTCCGGTATCGCCCCATTTGCACGAAATCTGTCTTCCTTCCAGATCTACGTGAAAACAACGCATCAGACAGCGAACCCGAAAACACTGATTTTTTTTTACAACTAATTTATGTGAAAATAAATACCCCGAGCAGCACCCCACACATCCCCCACTTTAATGAATACCCCAACCCAACCCCCCATCTATATTTTCGCATACACTCGTTGTAAATGAGTCAATGTATTCTAGTTCCCAGTAATGGTCTGCGAAATAATGGGGGGGGCACCTTCCTTCCAGCCCCTTTTTTTTCTTGCTTGTGGGTCTGTCCCTGTCGGCTGGATTCGAAGAAATGTGGATTTAGGAGCTACTTTCAGTGAATTTGATGGTGACTCCAGTACTCCTAGTCCCAGGGTCTCCCCCGTTACCATTGGTCACACTCTAGCCTCCCTCCTCCGCAAGTTGGTCACGTCCAATCAGCTGGCTTATTAAGATATCGCAGGTGAGTATGCAGTTGGGCGGTGCCTATAGGCGTGCTTGTGTGGTTGCACATGTGGTGTTCTGGCTGTGCACAACATTTGTTTCAACTCATAACAAACTCTGCCCTGCCACATGGTGGGTCCAGGGCGATGTGAGCTGTGAAAGAAGAGAGCCTACAACTAGGCCTCCAAGTGTGGGCATTCAGGCCTCTTCACCGGTCTGGACCACCCTAGCCTGTTCTCTTTTCTCCTCTATCGAGCTCATTGCTTTGTTGTTTGTTCCTCTTTCCCTCTGCCCCTCCTTTTTTTCGCTCCTTCTTTCCTCACTCCTTCGTCTCCTTCGTGCTAGCTTGCATGCCGAGGCTGAGACGTCTTTCCTCACCCTCACGTCTCCTCCTCTGGTTTCCACTCTCTCTCCATTCCTCTCGCCTCCCCTTCTGCCATCCACTTTAGGTTCCTGAGCTATTTCCTCCCATCACTGATCCTCTCTCACTCTTTCCCTCCTGTCTTCTCTCCTCTTCTCCTCTCTTTTATGTTCCCGTTTGATCCACATCTTTATCTCCCCACTCATCTTGTCCTCCCTCTACTTCTTCCTCCCTCTCTTCTTCTCTTCTTCTGCCCTTCCCTGCAAACCCCCTGCATTGCTTGCACCCTCCTGCCTCCACTCATGACCTTGCATCCTTCCTCTCCCTCTCCCTCACTACATCTCCCTTCTCCTCCTCATTATAATTTGAGGCACTCACATATTCTCAGAACAGGATTTATGGCATCGCTCTCTTTAGTGGCTTTGCGTCCTGCCTCTTTACTCCCATAAACTTGGAGTTATGGACCATCTTTGGCTAATGACTTTGTTTTCATTAAGTTAAAAGTTGTCCACTGGGGGGCCACTCGGGAGCTCCAGACGCTGACGTCTGTATGGACTGAATTCTGGTTCTGGGCTGGGCCAGTGGGTTCTGCACCAGCCATCAGCTAGGGGCCAGACTCTGCACCAAGCCCCTCTCCCCAGCCAATGTGCCGTCTCCTGGTTTTTGAGATTATCATGAGGGCCTGCAAACTGTTCATGATAATTCGAGAGGGCGGTAGATGAACCGGCCGACACTTTAATGCCCTGCTGCTTTCATTCATAGGCATGCTAATGGTCGGTGAGGCTTCTGCCAAGACAGGAGATGGTGCTGGCGGCGTACAACGTCCAATTCATCGCGGGATGTTTTTTCACAGGGTTTTTTGCTGTGGATTTTTTAACGAAAAAAAACTCATCTCATTTTTTGAGGGGGTTTGAATAATATATATTTGGGGTGTGGGTGTTCGGGATCATATAAAAAAATAAAAGTGGATGGGGGTTTGGAGGGGAACCCCCCAAAAATTCAAAATTCGCTGAGTTTTTTCATTGAAAAATCTGCAGTAAAAAACCCTGTGAAAAAGCATCCCACAATGAAATGACATGGAACCTCTGAGGGCATGCCAGTAAGCTGAGTAGCACAGGTCCACGTTTCTGAGAACAAGACTAGAGAAGGGACCGCAGCGAGTGTGCAGCCCAGGGGTGGACTGGCCTACAGGGACATATCCTGCACTCTGGGCCTCTTTTGAGTGGTAACCTATTTTATTTCCACATAGGGAAAAGGGTTGGGCTTGCTGAAAATGTGTAATATAGGGCCACTTTCAACATTATTTGCAGGGCCTCTTTTGGTTCCTAGGCCACCATTGGTGCAGCCCCTTGGAAACCGCCACACATCTTTGCTAGGGTTGGGTGGCCCGTTATATATATGGGGACCGTCCCCATCATGGCTTCGAAGGGGACCAGTTATCATGGCACTTCCTGCATTCTCGTACATTAACAGAACCAAGATTTCACTTGTACGAAGGATGAGACCGAACGAAGAAGTCACCTAACTCTACAAAACTGGTACCCACCAGTTCCCTCCTCCCTGTCCACTTCCTGCATCTTCAGGGCAGAACATGCATTCAGGCCTTCAGCTGTTGTGTTTCTCACTTAGGTTTCGCTGGACTCAGAACGGCACCTTCTTCGACCCCCTGAGTGACCCGAGGGTGAAGACCAGGGAGAACTCCGGCACCATGACCATCGCCAACAGCAACGGGATTGTGATGAAGAGCTACCGGGGCAAATACCGCTGCTACGTCAGCAACGACCTGGGCACCGCCATTTCAACGGAAATAAACCTCATCGCTGAAAGTAAGTTTCCGGCTTGGGTCTACGACTGAACTACAGGGGTAGGGGGACCCTCTAGCTCATCAACAGGTAGATCCCAAGGGATCTGATTCTTGATCTACTTATCGGGGCTGGGTTCACTGCATCTTGTGGCTTCTCGCTGCATTCTGAGTCTCCGCCAAGGTTTCTCCTTGGAGGGGCTCACCCTAAAAGTTAACATTTATGATTTTGCAAGTGCTCAGAATTTGGCCCAAAAGGTTTGGTTGTGAATCTGAACAGTAGATGGTGCCAAGGCGGCAGCCCAAACCAGAGTGTGGAACATGTCCTGGCAACGTGGGGCTGGCTCCTCTGTCATCAGAGACTGGTGCTGCCACACGAGCACCTGAAGGTCTGAGCGAGGGGTAAGGCGTGGGACTTCCAGAGGACTGTGGACAAGATGGATGGTGCAATGTTGAGGCTGGGAGCAGGCAAGCTCTTGGAGGCTGGTGGGAAACAGTTGGGAAAAGGAGCAAAGGCAATAATGTTAATTGAAATACCTAGGACTGAGTCCTATGTTGGCAAAATCTAAAAACACAAATGTGCTATTTGTGGGGGCAACAACCCCTTTGCATGGTAGCAGTATAAATAACTGGCCTAAGAGAGCAAGTAATGATGCCTTGTCTGTGCTGGGCAGCGGTGTATTCCTTCTGAAACACATCCGAGCACAGCCTCGATGAGATTTTTCTGAACTATGACAGAGGGCAATAGAATTTCACTGGCCAAAAGCATACATATTTAAGGCGTAGCAATGCCAGGGTGTTCAGCAAGAGGATTGTGTGTGCCCTTAATTCATTGGGCAGAGAGAAGGATTGTGATAACTCTTCTCCACCGTCCCCCCCTGCCCCCACATCCTCCAGTAGGTGTGCAAGCCTCCCCACCAGCGATCTCATGTTAGCTGGGATAGGATTCTCAAAAACGATATAATTGGTCGGATTTTAATTTGATGATGAATTTTCAACTGTCCATTGACTGGGAGTAGCACAGCGTCTCCGTACCCCGATGCAGAGTAGATGCGGAGAGAAATCATTCAATTGTTACTCTGAGCGATTTGCTCTCCCCCAAGGATTTCTTATTGTAAAAAAGTTAGATATTCTGCCAGAGTACACAGCACGTGTTGTTATTGGCGGGCCTTGGATGTAATGGTATTGGGCCTCATTACACGGATGGCGGTAAGGGTTTAAAATACCGGTACCAGTAAATCCTTACCGCCTTACTACGAGGTCCCTTTGCGGGTTGGGGAATTTAACGCCTGCTTTTTGCAGGCGTTAAAAACCAACCCGCAAAGGTACCAGGGAGCTAATTATGGTACCGCAATTTGCGGTACTGTAATTAGCGCCTTCACCCATTCCCATAGAGCCCTATGGGTCAAAAATGGGAACGGGGAAGGGCAATGGTGGAAGGGGGAATTACCACCCTGCCAACCTTGGAATAGGGCGGGAATTCCCCTTTCCACCAAGGCGGTGCCGGTATTTTACCGGCATGAACCATGGCGCGAATAGCGCCATGGTTCACCGCTATCCGTGTAATGAGGCCCATGGTCATTTATATAGCACCTGTTCGCGTTGGTATGGTCTCTAAGAGCTATAGGTGAACGCACTCTGGGTACTGGAGTCCAAGCTTTGGGAAAATCCTCAGGGGAGTTTAAAATGCGCGTGTGCGTTTTAGCCGATACGAAGGAGGATCAGGGTGGCCAAGTCCCTATTAGCCGCCCATATTGAACTGGTATGTGGATGAGCGCTACAGAGAGGATGCGAGTGCAGGAGACTCATTATGTGTCAATGGTACAATAGGGTAGGGTGGACAGGGCTCTCTCAGCAAGATCCTAATTCTTTGGAATGTTTCCCTTGCCTAATTTATAAACCTTTTGAGAATGTTGTCAGTCCTTTGATTGTGTTGGCATATATAGGGCGAGGGTCAACATAACTATGACAGGTTACATTATTAAAGGTGGGCATACATGTAAGAAAAGAATGTAAAAATGAACTAGGAAATGAGAAAACTGGCACTCAAGCATTGCAGGGAACGGGCCGGAGTGTTGCTAGGTCTGGAAACGATCCGGGGCTACGCTAATGTCGGGAGTGGCGGGACCCGGGGCTAGTTCGCCTTTTGGCTGTAGCCCCTGAGCTTCTATCCAGGGCTACAACCAAAAGACCCGGGGCTATAGCCCCCACAGCCCCCTCCTTGCAACGCCTATGGGCCGGAACAAGATTGAGCGGCACACTGGCAAAAGATGTCTTGCCAGAGTGCCACTCCGTTCCCCTGAACCAGGGGCCAGTACATGACTCTGCCAGATCCTGCTGCAGAGCGCCACTCCGTTCCCCTGAACCAGGGGCCAGCACATGACTCTGCCAGGTCCCGCTGCCTCAAATCAAACCACTTTCAGAAGACTCAGCCGGGAGTGCTGCCTACTCTTCTGAAAGCAGTTTGCTTGTTACATTGCACGCACTAACAACCCTTTTTTCAAAAAGATTTCAGAAGACTCAGCCTCACATGCAGTGTTGCAGCTGTCCAACACTAGTATATATGTCCTGCAATTTACAGGCCTCTCTTTATTAGGGTGAATATTGTGACCAATCAAAACAGAAGAGTCCATTATTCAGTTGAAAGGGCTCCTTACTGAAGCACTCACTATACTAAATGTTTAACATTCAAAATTCTGGACATTATGATGTTCCCATAATGCTCTTTGCTTTTATGCAAATCGCTATGTCTCAATGGGAAATACATACACACCCTAATTACCAATGTAAACTGCCGAACCCTTTAAAGTCCCCAGCAGAGTAGTCCCCTTAACCACTTGTAAGGTACAAGCTAACAAAATACGCATTGTCCCCTATTGACAGAAGGCGAGATACCTGGGGTGCAATCGTATGTTATCAAATAAAAAAATAAATCAGTAAAGGAACAGTGTCGCTCATTGGACGTTTGGCGGTGCAGTAATAAATGGCGTTAACCCTGCCAGTGACAATTGTTGCTGACAACAAGTGAATTAAGTATAAGTAATATACACTACAAAACTGGGCTTTATCACTGTGACAAATCATCTTCCTGGGTGCCAGTGGTTCAGGGATGAATATTGGTTTCTAAACCATCAATCGGTCCCACACCTCTAGTACACCAGAAGAGATCCGAACAGATCGGAACACAAGTCAATTATAAAACTCCATGTCCAATTTTTGGTAGCGTGGATGGAACAGCAGACTTATCTCTGCAAGGTCGTGGATTGTTGGTTACTTGCAACACAGCAAAAATACAATTATTACTCAATGATAAAAGGGACTGTCCAGTCAAGGTTGTATACAAATATCTATTTCATTATTACTACAACAGACATTTCTAGCACACTACAAAATACAACCCACCCTGTAAAGGAACACAGAAGACAGACATTTTCACAAAGGAAAGGGATGCACTCGGGATACTGACAGAAGGGTACTTGGTAAAGAAATCAGTCTTACTGTTCAAGGTTATTTGGTTTCAGCACCAAGGGGCAAAGGGTCATCACTGTCTCTAGGGGCCTTCAGAGAAGGACCAGGTGGGGCAGAACCACAATGTGCCTGGTGCTTAAGAGGTCCTTGATGCTCAAAAGCGTCAAGGCAGTTTCAGGGTGCTCAGCAACACCTAAGACAGTTTGTGATGGGAAACGGCTGCGTGTATCAGGCGGCAGGCAGTTCGGCAAGCAAGGCTGGATGGACGGCTGCAGGCTGGCCTTCACGGCGGCTCTGGGCCAAGAATCATTGTCTCTGTAATGGTTGGCAGATCTGGAGAGCTGGTCGAGGCGGCTCAGATAGCTCTGGTGACTGTGGCATGACAACAGTCAGTGGTGCAGCCAGATTCGGTTCCAGGGCTCGTCTGTCTCAAACATTTCCTTAAAATATGGACGCTGGTTGATGCTTGAGTGCCACTCCTAGCTTATTCGCAGGTCTTGTGTCCGCCTTTCAACAGCCTGGTCCTTAGTTCAGATACTCTTCGGCACTTCCCACTTAGGAAGCTTGCTGGCAGAACCTAGCAGGGCACGCTGTGTGATGGCTGGGTACTGGTTCTGGAGCTACTGGATGGGTCCTCTGAGTCTGGTATCTCCCTCTGTTCCCTGGGAGATGTTTAGGGCAGTAGTCTTGCTTCCCTCTTGGATTTCCTGGCCTTTCTTCACTGGCAGAAGGTGTAAGGTAGACTGTACCTTCAACTCAGGTCCAAATGAGTCCTTCTTACTCCTTTCAAAGTCTTCAGATGATCTGCTAAGTGATTTCAGCCCTCTTTTAAAGCAAATTGGGCCCCAGTGATTGGTGCAGGCTAAGCCTACCTTAATGAACCAATCCTGGGTCTCCACCAACAATCTTCTGTTATGCATGAGGTCAGGACCAGAGCGCTCTGCAACGGGACAGATAAGGGGCAACAGCATATATCTAAGTCCCACCCATCTCCCTGTATGTTGTAGATCAAAGTGTCTCTCTGGTTAACTGAGACCTATGTGACTCTTGCTTAAAGTGCAGGTCTCCCTTAAAGTTTGTGCTGGGAGCAGACTTCTTGTCTCCCTCAAATCACATGCTTCTCCCCTCTGAAAGGGGTCCCTCGGCAGGCGTACCTACAGTAACTGATGGACCCAGGCATGCCATTCACTGCCTTTCATACAGAGGGGTGGGAACTAGCTTCAAGTGACACATTGCATACCAAAGGGGTGTAAGCCCCGCTTTTAGATGTTGTCTGTTCCGGCAACCAAGCCTCTTCTCCAGGCTTGCCTTAATTATTCCTCATTAGTATGCACTGCCACCAGTCAGATGGGAAAGGGAAAGCAGATCCATGGGGCTTTTGATATTTAAATTAGGCTGCCCATGGCTGGAGGAAGGTGTGCCTTCCCCCTTCTTGGGATTCTTTGAAGACCTGTGGCTGTCACATTCCAGCTGAATATGGCAGGGGAAGATGGTGCCTGTAGGCTGTGTCTTCCCGGAGTACACTTGACTATGCATTTCGTGTGGTGACCATATGAAATGTGTGTGGAATGGCCTCACATGTTTCTCAGTGTTTGATATCCCATCATTCATTTTTTATTATCAAAAAATCAAAAAGCCAGTGTGAGCGCAGTCTCCCAGTGCGAAAGGTCAAACTCCTCACAATCACTACCATGCCACCCCCTCATAATCTGCATAGTCTGGCGGTAATTCGGTAACAGAAACTGAGTCAGGTGGTACTTGCACAGAACTACCACTGGAATACCACCGAAATCAGAATGATGCCCATTGACTTTGGTGAAACCATTACCAAAGAATAGACCCGCTAGGCTTTGTCGAAGGAGGAGTGCATTTTGCAAATGGCACCGTGATAATGGAACTCCCAGGGTTGCCAAAGATTCCATTGGTTGTCAGGAAAGTCATCCAGTTTTGATTCCGCTTTTAAAATTGCTGGCTCTGCAAATTGCCACGTCAAAATAAAACATATTGCAAGAGTATTAATCAGACCTCATTCCTGAGCACGGTCTATGCGCACTCCCTACAAATGAATCTATAGACTTTGGCAGGGTGCCAATCGGTGGGGAATGCTGGCCAAATGTGCATTTAATCTTAGTTTACTATAAAGTCAGCATAATAAACCACGGGCCATGTTGTTAATGAACACCTCTGGGGTTCAGAATATGAGACAAGCTGCACTAGAAAAATTTGCCAATTTTCTTTATTATTTGTGGTCTTTGTTGATCCATTTGATTTACAAATATAAAATGAAAACTTGAGATTCAAAGCCACAATCCTCTCTAAAACATAACTTTACATGATAAGGATATCATGATGTATCCCAGGGCATTTGGGGGGATTATCCGGCTATGTACAGAACTGTCCAAAATGAAAGTTTTATCAGTTGCAGCCAAAGAGGATGAAATGCCAGAGGACTTGAAAAAATACAAATCAATAAAGATATTTGCAGACATTCAACTTAAATATATTTTGCCAACAAGTACATGGAAAGTGCGAATTGAAAATGTAGCCGTTAATGGTACAATGCTCGCAATGTGCTGTAAAATGTGGTCCAGTGTTGCACAACGATTTCCATTTCAGTGAATTTGCAGGATAATGGGCCGGCCAGTGATCAAATCGCATTCGACCATTTAATCATTTATTCAACTACGATGGTGCCCAAATACACTGCCATATACTACCAGAAAATGATTCAACAACAGTTGGACTAGTGACCTGGACCACAACCAGGGTTAGGGGAGCTGGTGATCCCAATGTGCAAAAATTGCCAAATGCTTCACCGCTTATCAATTAGAATGTAACTTTTTTGCCAGGAAGAGAGGTTTCCTCTGAGCCTGATTAGCCAAACTGAATGAAGGTTCAAAGAGTATAAATGAGAGACTGCAGAAGGACTTTCACTGGAGTTCAAATCCCGCAACCAATCGCTGAGTGGTTAGAGCCACACAGCACATACTGTCACTACTCAATTGTGGACTTAAGGGGTGAGTCTGCTGAAGGCTTTGTGTTGGGCAGATCATAGTGTAGGGTGTTGGAAGACGGACTGCGGTGCCTGAGAGAGGTAAAAAAGCAAAGCAGATAGTAGAGCAGTGTGTGACGAATCAACTTCTGGGGCACCAGTGGTCCGGGGATGAATTTTCGGCTCTATACCATCAATCAGCCCCACACCTCTAGTACCCCAGAAGGGATTCGAACAGATTGGAAACACAAGTAAATTACAAACCTCCTTGTCCAATTTTGGTAACATGGACGGAACGGCAGGCTTATCTTTGCAAGGTTGTGCATCGTTGGTTAGTTGCAACACAGTGAGAATACAATTATTGTATTTTGGATTGGGGTTGGAGCGAAGATCTGACGGGTAACTGGGACAGTCGAACACAGCCTGATCACAGGTACTAACCTTGATTACTGCTAGGAGCCTGGGTTTTAAACCGCCGCTCACCCAACAACCCAGGACATCGTTGGGCTCCCAAGATATCTATCTTCACTCCAACCCCAATCCAAGTGACGACAGACACCCACCAGCCTTGATAAAGACCTGTACGGTCGAAATACGTGTCAGCACCACCTGTTAAACAATGTAAACTACACCTTGAGACTTCACTGTGTTAAACACAGTGAACTCATCGAGAAATTGATTTAATCAAATAAAAACCAATTAGAAACAATGAATTTTGTGGACTCTCCCGACCTACTCACCTAAGTGGGGACAAGAAGTTTTTGTATATTAATTTCAGCGCAAGCGCCAATTGAGTAGAAACTAAAACCAAGATACCAGGACATACATAATAGGCACCACGAGCACGGGCCTTCTAGTTTCTACCTACCGGCTGCCAGTGCATTTGAGATTTGAGACAAAAGGCGCGGCAACCCATAGTTCTGAGTGCTCAATAAACCCCTACTTTCTTTATGGAGTGCAGCTGTTGCTCAAAGAGTGCCAACAAGCACAGATGTGCTTTTTCCCCGATAAGGGTTTATCATGAGTAGTATGGAAAAGAGCATCAGGCGGCAGTAAGTGAAGTAAGTGAATTACTGCCACATGCATGGAATCCCAGGGTCCGTGCGTCACATATTGGCCTAGCAGCATGCATGGAATCCCAGGGTCCGCGCGTCACATATTGACCTAGAAGCATGCAGGGAATCCCAGGGTCCACGTGGCACATATTGACCAAGCAGCATGCATGGAATCCCAGGATCCGCGTGTCACATATTGACCTAGAAGCATGCAGGGAATCCCAGGGTCCGCGTGGCACATATTGGCTTGTTTTATACAGGGTCCCTTGTTTTAAGTGACCTACCTGCACACGCAGTGAATCCATGAGCCTCAGTTTTACACAGCAGCAGACTGAGAATTCCCAGCGCCTCCGCGCACTTAGTGACTTTGCAGTACAAGGCACACAGTCCCGGTGCTGCTGAAAAACATACCAGCACGTGCAGAATCCCGTGATCTCAGAGTTACTCAGTGATTTAGGAGCATTACTTAATTTCAGAGTCCCCGTATTAAAGTGTTTCACAGCACAGATGGATGTGCAAGGTCCCAGTCGGTGTTTCTCAGGGATTGAGCAGTAGACTGGGAATTGAGTGCTTGTAGTGCCACCCAATAACTTTGCAGTAGTGAGGGAACTTCAGAATATCAATGTTACACTATGACTTAAGCCCCCTCAGGGAACCCCATGATCTAATTTTTACGCAATGAAATTAGAGCACACAGGAAATACCTTGATCTGTGTTGCAGCAAAGCAATTTAGCAGCACTGCCTCTCTCCATCTTGAGCCGGATCGCCTTAAGTTCTGGAAACTGCTCAAGACCTTCCCCTTCTCTTCCTCATTCTCTCTCCCTATCCCTTGACAACCTCCTCTCTATTCTTGCCTACTTCCCTCCTCCTTCTCTTCCCTAACTCGGCTCAGTTTTGGGGACTGGTCGCCTGGTGCACCTCCAGGTCCACACGGGTCTCAGGCTCTCCTGCCAGTCCTCGCACTTTCCCCCAGTCCTCTGCACGCCACTACTGCACTTCTGGAATAAGTTCCATGAGAAGGGTAACCTCTATGCACTCAACCCAGGGCCCTGCTGAACTGGGTGCATTTGTTCCTTTCACCCTCCCTTTCACTTCCTGTCTGCGCACTTACATTACCTAGAATGTGCTAGGCCTAGTTCCCCAGGCCAAGTACGGTTGTTATTTGTTTCTGTATGTTCTTCTCCTTCTCCTCCCCCCTTATCACCTCACTCTTTGTCACACACTTGCACTATTGCTCTGAAACGTCGTTAGCCTAGTACCTTAGTTTAAGGAGTGTATGTTCGTCTCCCTCTCCTGTCCCCTTTCTCGCCATGCACTTGCAGTAGTAGTAATGCCGTCGGGCCTAGTTTGCTAGTCATTTTTTTGTTAGATCATTCGGAAACTCCAAAGCCTAAGAATGACTCTGTATTCCCTTGTTCCCTTCCCGCCTTGAAGCGCCTTGAATCACTTCACTTGTGTATAAGCGCTTTACAAATAAACAATTACAATTATAATTACATGATCAATGCCGGGACTCAGTGTTACACAGTGACTTGAGAGCATGTGACAGCGCATCGGTGTCAGAGCTACATAATCACATTGCAACACACAGGCAGTATGATAGCATCCACGTTGAATAGTGAGCGAGCAGCAGACCAGGTAACCCCAGTGTCTAGGTGTTGCACAGTGATTTAGCTGTGATGGTTCCCCGTCTCACCTAATTGCGGTAAAGCTCCACCTCCATGCATCATTTTCCAGCTATGAGACCTTCGTGTTTCCATGGGAACCGTTTCTTGGTCAGCTGCCTAAGGATGATGTAATATGAAACTGCTAGGAGAGATGCATTGCAGTCTCTCCCTTCGGTGTTCTGGGCTGTGCACAAGCTCACTGCCTTGCCGCCTCGCTCGTCACACTGAGAAGAGGGCACACTTCCCACTTGTCACTCTCTCTGTGCACAGGACGCAGGCTGCAGCAGTCACCTCCCTCTGCGGAGCGTAGCGTCCATGAGAGGGATGGATGCAGAGCTGGAGATGTTGGAAAGAGGGGCTGAGGAAACGGTGGTGGGGGGGCGAGGGCCGGGGACGCAAACACACCAAAGAGGTGTTCGGGATGTAGCATCGAGTGAGGGATTCTGCCAAGAGGGGATGACCTCAAACCTGGAATGTGTGCACCAGTGTGTGAGTAGGCCATTCAATCCAGCTTATATTCTTTGCATTCAGGGACTTTTCTTTCACCTTTTAATACTCGGGACTACAAGCCCCAGAATGCAAAGTAAAACTCAGGTAATCTATTTATTTTATTTATTTCATTTATAACGCACACAAACAGCTCAAAGGCATCCAGGCGTTGTTACAGGTACACGTAATGTGTGTTATGAATGACATCAAATCTTTTCAATTACATCAGCACACACAAGAAATGTTACAGATTGGGAGAAAAGCTGTGTTTTTAGTGCTTTTCGGAAAACCCAGTCAGATTGTTCCGCTCTGAGTGCCGGGGGGAGGGAGTTCCATTGTTTGGCTGCTAGCTAGGGTCGTTGGAACCACTGGCTTTTGTACGTTTAACTTTGAGAAGGAGTAGACGGTCAGTATATGGTGTCCTCGTGGGTCTTGTGTGTACTGTAGTCGGTTTTTGCGAGAGGTGGTGGGGCTGTGTTGGATAGGCATTTGTGGGTGATGGACAATGTCTTGAAGGTGTTGCGGTCTTGGATGGGCATCTAATGGCTTCATTGATACAGATTTGCCGTTATCACCTTCTTCAGTGTTGTCGTAATCAGCTTTTACACTGCGCCACCGCGGGTGTTCTTTGCGGCATGAAGCCTAGTCTAGGTAGTACTGTAGAGCATAGAGTGGATAGGTATAATGTTAGTAGGTTATAAAGTGTTGTACATTATTCAGTCATTGCCTTTAGCTTTCTCGAAACAGTTGCTGAATAAGATAGATAAAGCTTTCAAAGATTGTGTGTGGGAGGATAAAAAAACAAAACAAATTCCTCAATGTGTCTTAGCCCGTGATGTCAAATGTGGGTGAGCACGCTGCCTACATGATGTTGTGTCACCTGCTGCCGGTGCCCCTGCCCAGGACTAGAGCTGCCATCCTCTTTGGCCATTCCACCGCCGCTGCCACAGGCTCCATACCCTGGCCTGTGACTGGTGACTGCAGTGGTTGCGTGATCCCACACGACCGCTATAACAGGAAGTGCCCCAGGAGGAGTGCTGTCGCTCCTGCAACATCCAGGGTACAGCGTGTGTGCGCGTCGCTTACCTGTTTCTGTGTCTTCGGATGCAGACCCTCTGCTTATATGGAACATTGGGTGCTCAGGGGAATACTTCACATCACAATCACAGGGTTCCATTGTTTCAAACTTCTGTCAGTCATCCACTTACTGGGGTTGTGGTGGGGGGGCACTGCCACATTCAACCTTCTTGTGCTTCTTCCTGCACTTTCTCTCAGGAAGGAATTGGATGCACCATTCACACACTCGGTCATAGTTGATGTTGGCAAATGTAGCGCTCACTATCCAAGGTAGTCAGGCAGTACCCATGCCCGTTTATAGAAACATCTGAATCACATGTACTGCATTATAGGCACATTGTCTGGCCATTAAAGGCTTTACACTACCTATGACAAGCCCAGGGCAGAGCAAGCCATACCCCACTAACAGTCCATGGAGCCCACAGCCAATTTTACGAGGGGACCTACATAGGAAACGGGCTGTCTTGTGACACTGTGCACTGAGGAACCTAGTGTCTAAAAGGGTGGGCACTTGATATGTGTATTCCTAGTAAGCCTTTTGATCAGTGGTCTTCAAACTTATTTGGCCTCGGCCCCCACTGAGCAAAATTTGGGCAGGCCAGTTCCCTCCAAAAATGCCAAATGGCGAGTATATACAAACGGCTATGAACTATTGCGGCCCGTCACCACACCCTTCTACCAGTATAGTCCCTGGGGTCCCCCATCTGTTCCCATCAGTCTCTGGACTCCTTCATCACACTACTACCCAGTCACTGGGCTCTTCTCACCCAACCACAGACCCTGGGCTCTCCCCACCCTGCTCCCACCACTATCCCATGACTCCCGCCCAACCTGCTCCCACCACAGTCCCTGGGCTCCTCTCACCCCGTTCCCAACACAGTCTGAGTGTCAGTGGGAGCTGGTGAATTTTTTAAGTGGCAGGGCATAAATATTTCCTACAAAAAATGCCATTTCGACTGAGCGCAGCGTGGGAGCCCGAGCCAATTGTTGTGGTGGGTTTTCTGCCCATGAATTCTTTAAAAATAATGAGTTAAAATGTTGCATTTTAGAGCGTACTATAAAATGAAAAATGGTTAAAAAGCCAAACAGTTTGCAATTGGTGCTGGGGGGGGGGGTCAAAGGGGAAAACATGGTATTTTGGACTGGACATCTATGATAGATATCGAGTAAAAAAAATATACCATCCCTGTCCCCTGGGCTCTGCAGCACCTCAGAAGGAGATCTGATTTTAGCAGTTTTAAAATGCTTTTGTTGTACAACCCTCCTTCCTCTCTCTACCCCCCCACTCTCCAAAATCAGCTCAACGGACCAAAACAAACACAAACACATTCACACAGCAATCACTCTATTCATCATACGATAACCCATCACCATACCCTCACTCATAACACAAGCATACACGCATCCATACGCATACTTAAATAAAAAATATATGAACATAAACATGCCTTCTGCAGGGGCCTGCGCATGGGTGCTGAAATGCCCCGCTCCAGGTTGCCTTGTCCGTAAGTGTGAGGAGGCACAGGAACTCCCCCTCGCACATACAGACAAGCATTGCCCCAGCCAGCATTTCAAATGAGCTATGCAAGGCTGGCGAAGTAAAATGCCCCCAGCGTTGCATGGCTCAGTGAGCATGTGCAGCTGGGGAACTGAATTGTCAAAGGGAAACAGTGTTTCCCTTTGACAGTTCAGCCAGCCCAGGGGCACTCCTTCAGCTGGAAAAAGCAGCTGAGGGAGTGCTCAGTGTTTCATTGGTCTGGCTCTTCAGCTCCTCCATAATGGGTGAGGGGGCCACTGAGTGGACACCCCGTCGCCCATTATAGCTGAGCTGAAAGGCTTGGACTTGCCTATAGGGCAATAGGGCAATGGCCGTACCAAAAATGCAAAATGCTAGTGTAGGCCAGTCAAAATGGGGCCCTTTTTTGGCTAATCTGGGCCAATTTGATGAGTTACTTCACTATGCAGCTAGTAGTTTTGACGATTTAGCTGAATAAATATTTTTTAAATATTAAAACAGTCTGTGACTAAAGGAATGAATATACTTTTGCAACTGTGGGCCAATTTTTCATTGGTGCCCGTGACAATTTTATGGTGCAGTCCAACCATTTGAGCCACCCTACCCATTTCCTCGAATCTAAAAAAAAAAACAAATCAAAGAGGATTTTTTTTACATTTGATGCTGGGCTCTCGCACCCCCCTGGGATGCGACCGTGCCCCCCTGGGGATTGGGACCCACAATTTGAAGAACTCTGTTTTAGATGATGGTTCGGCAGGTAAAAAAGTCAGTTAAGTAAGAGAAAAATCAAAAAATACTCTGGGCATGAGAGAAGGGTAATAGGGCACGCTTATATTATGATCCCTAGCCATGTGCATGCCCGATTTGGTGCCCTTGTGGAGAGGAATGGCTTGTTGGCAAAAAAATGCCCTTCTTTGCCTATGTTAATAGCATGTTTGGAAATGCTACTTAAATGTCTTGTCATTGTTTTCCCGACAATTGTGTCTTCTCATCGTGCGAGAAAGACCTTTTTTGAATGATCGGACCCTACATGTCGCATCAATCATGCATGTTCACTGAAGTGATGCAGCGTGGAATCTGAAAATGCAACTTTGTAAGACATCCCATTGATTTGCAGATTAAAAAGCAGCCAATCAGACAAAAGGGTGTCTTTTAAAAAAACAAACACAAGAAATAGTCTCTCTTCCTTAACCCTTCCACTATAATCCAAATGTAGAGCATTTATTTATTTATTTATTTTGTAGATTTATGGCAGTGCACAAAACCCTGTGGCATCTAGATGCTAGTTACAGCACAAGTGCGATAACACATTCCACGGTGTGTAGGGCTGAAGCGTATAGTTACATATTAAGGGTAGGTCGAGAGTGCACAGTCGATAAAGCCTCACCTCATGGCACGGGGGGCTACATCAATGTGCAAATAGGCATGATAAAGACATGTGCATTGGACCACAGTCTATAAAGCCTCACCTCATGGCACGGGGGGCTACATCAGTGTGCAAATAGGCATGGAAAAGACATTTGTGTTGGACCACAGTCTATAAAGCCTTACCTCATTGTGTGGGGTGCTACATCAGTGTGCAAGTAGGCATGATAAAAACATGTGTGTTGGAGCACAGTCAGTAAAGCCTCACCTCATGGCACGGGGGGCTACATCAGTGTGCAAACAGCCATGAAAAAGACATGTGTGTTGGAGCACAGTCTATAAAGCCTTACCTCATTGTGTGGGGTGCTACATCAGTGTGCAAGTAGGCATGATAAAAACATGTGTGTTGGAGCACAGTCAGTAAAGCCTCGCCTCCTGGTGCGGGGGGCTACATCAGTGTGCAAATAGGCATGAAAAAGACATGCGTATCAACAAATATAACTTGTACAGATTTTATCTGCTCTTGACATAAATGAGAATGGACATAGTGACTAACACGTGCCCATGCATCTAAAATATTTCTTTTATAGTTTTTGTTTGGTGAAGTCTCTCTTTTTTTTTATTACAGAGTTCCCCTTCATTACATATGCATTCCTTAAATGTAATCTGTTATGCTTGGCACTGGATCCCATGTTCAGGATGAACCCCCAAAGCGCATATTTTATTCTTGTGTTTAGTTTAATTTTAAATATGGTGATGACGTGTTTTTAATTGGTGTAACGTGCCGAATTGTTCAGGCTTCTAGGCACAGTAATAGTAGGTGCGGTTATAACTCACTATCGTGTTATTTATTGGCCTCAGAAAGAGGAAGGGCTGAGTCGGCCCTACCGGGATTCGATCTCGCCAGGTTCAAGCTAGTCCCATGGCTGAGACAAGCTCTTAACTTTTCAGCTTGCCTTGGATTCTAGGCCTGCAGACTATGGATGTGCTGTAGCACTGGGACAGTGCTTAAGCCAGGATCTAAATCCCAGCTGTGCCAAAACTTTCTGCACTTTCCTTCCAATGTCTTTCAGGTTAACAAACTAACCTGTGGTATCACTGGTGTAGACTTTTAATTGTTTTATATCCTGCCTTTCAGTTGTGCAAATAATCCACAAGTGTCTGTGCGTATCGACACCATTCATCTTATTATTCAGCCTTGCCGTGTTTACTTTGTAGGTTTCAAGTTGTGTCTAAAATTTAAGAGCACCCCAGTTGTTTGGCTGTGCTGCTGGCGTCTAACGTGACCAAGGCCAGTTCCTTATGGTTCAATATCTGCATTGCCAGAATCAACATAAAGGGTGATTTCAGAAGGGTCCTCCTGGAATGCTCCTCTTGGAATGTTCCTCTTGGAAGGGCTCCCCTAAAAGGTCCTTTTGGAAATGTACTCTTGGAAGTTTTTTCTTGCAAGGGTCTTCTTGGAAGGTTCCTCTTCCATGGGCTAATTTTGAGGGCTCCTTGGAGGTTTGGTCTAGGAACATCCACATTAAAGGGTTGACTTGGGAGACATCTCTTGGAGCTGTCAATTTGGAAAGGTCAGCTTAGCAGGGTAATCTTGGAAGTGTACTCTTGCACCTTGGAAGGACACTCTTGAAAGGGTTCTTAACAGTGGCCATCTCATACTTTTCTAACCAATGATTTTGTAAATTGTCTACAATCAAATCTTCACATTAGTCTGGTAGCACACTGGGATAGAGCAGGTGATGCACCATAATACGTGAGGATGTTTTCACAGTAGAACCTGAAATAACCTGTTGATTTCTGAAGATGTTTTGCGCAGGACATCCGTGAGAAATCAACTTCAGGGGCACCAGCTGTCCATGTATGAATATTGGTTTCTAAACCATCGCAGAGGACAGACAGTTTCACGAAGGAAAGAGGTGCACTCTGGATACTGACAGGAGGATAATCGGTAAAGCAATCAGTGTTAACTTTTCTAGGTTATTTGGTGCCAGTACCAAGGAAGCAAAGGGTCGTAAATGTCACTAGGGGCCTTCGGAGAAGGACCAGGGGGACAGAACCACAATGTACCTGGTGCTTGAGATGATCTTGATGCTTGACACCATCGAGTCAGTTCCAGGACACCTTTCAGCTCCTGCGACAGAGTTCAAGATGGGAGACAGCTGCGGTATCAGGCAGCAGGCAATTCGGCAAGCGAGGCTGAATGGACGGCTGCAGGCTGGCCTACACATTGGCTCAGGGTCAAGAATTATTGTCTCTGTGTTGGTTGATGGATGTGAAATGGTGGTTGAGGTTTCTTGGATGGGTTTAGTGATTGGAGCATCACAACAGTCAGTGGGGCAGCTGGTTGAAGTTCGATGGCTCGACTGCCTCGAAAATGTCCTTAAAAGATGGACTCTGGTTGGTGCTTGTTGTGGAACTCCTCCTAGCTTCTTCGCTGGGCATGCAATGTCCTTTAAGGCGGACGGCACGAAGCTGAGGAGAGTGTTTGCAGGCAACGGTATTGTCCTTTGGTCAGAGACTCTCTGGCACTTCCCACCTAGGAAGCTTGCTGGCATAACCTAGCAGGACATGCTGTGTACTGGCTGGATGCCGGCTCTGGGGCTGCTGGACGGGTCCTCTGAGTTTGGTATCTCCCTCTGTTCCCTGGGAGATGCTTAGGGGATGGATCTTCCTTCCCTCTGAGATATCCTGGCCTTCCTTCAATGGCAAAACCTTTAAGGCAGATTGTACTTTCAGCCAGGGATCAAATGAGTCCTCCTTTTTACTTTTTTCTAAGTCGCCGGATGATCTGCCAGAAGAGGGGCTCAACCCTCTTTTAAAGCTAAATGGATACCCACAATTGGTGCAGGCTAAGCCTGCCTTAATGAAACAATGCTGGGTCCCCACCAACAATCTTCTGTTATGAGTGAGGTCATACCCATAGTGCTTTGCAACAGGAAAGGTAAGGGGTGACAACATGTACTACTTAGTCCCACCCATCTTATTGTATGTTGTGGATCAAAGTGTTTAGTTAATTGAACTCTCTATGGCTCCTGATCAAAGCGCAGGTCTCCCTTGAAATTTGTGGTGAGAACAGACTTTCTGTCTCCATCAAATCACATACTTCTTTCCTCTAAAAGGGGTTCTCTTTGCAGGGGTTTACTACTGTAAACACATGTACCAGGCATGCCATTCTCTGCCCTTCATACAGAGGGGTGGAAGCTAGCTTCAAGCTGACACATGGCATATCAAAGAGGTGTTGGGGTTTCCTACCCTTTGTTAGTTTTGTGATCAGGTCTCTTTGCAGGTCTGCTTCAAATAACTCCCATCAGTATGTGCTGCCACCACACAGAACTACAATGGGCAGGGCGGATCCATGGAGCCTTTGATATTTAATTAGGCTGGCCATGGCAGAGAAAGGTGCTGCCTTCCCCCTTCCTCAGATGCTTTCATGTACTCCTGGCTGTCACATTCCAGCTAAATGTGACAGGGAGGACTGCGCCTGTAGGTTGTGTCCCCCAGAGTACACTTGACTATGTGTTTGTTATGCAACGAGCATAGGAAAATGTGTGCAGATTAGCTCCACACATTTCCGAGGTTGATCTCTCATTATTCCATTTCTTACAAAATTTCAAAAAAGCCCAGGCGAGCGCACACTCTCTGTGCGGATGGTCGAAAATCGTCACAGCATCCGTAAGGAGTCTAGCTGGGGAGCACGGGGCAAAGGCTATATGTCACAGTATGCACTGTAGCTTGGGGAGATTACTGAGGCAATGCTAGCATACAATAGAAACAGGGTACATACCAAGCTGATCTGAGTTGAAACCGGTATTCACAGGAACTGCAGCGGCAGGAGATGGCTGTACGCAAAGAGAGAGAGACAAAGCAAAGACAAGCAAATATACTGGGCAACACGCTTTTATCAGAATAAGGGGTGTACTGGAATATGATAAGGGGTCTCCACAGATTAGGGAAAGCCCTTAGATCAGTACCAGTAGATTACTCTTAACAACGGTCATACAGCAGTGTCAAAGTTAGGTGTGACAAAGACACAATTGTACTCGGTGCAACGGTAAAACTGGAGACCATATACTGAGGCAGGTAAGACTTCAATGGACTAGGCAAAGGCAACAGAAGTCTTTCCCTTATCTGATCTGAATGGATACCAACCCAGGGGTCACACTGTAAACAGATTCAAAGCAGAGGCACAACAGTGGACCAAGATATAATACAGGTAGAAAGCAGCATTGAAAGAAATAACCAGGTACAGGACAAGATAGAGAAACAAAGTACAAAGCAGAGACTGGAATATCAGAATATACAAAGCAAAGGACTAAGGCACGATAGGTCACTTGCAACACAACGAATATGAGGGATTCAGGAAACTCAGAGTACTTAAGAACAGGCACTAGAACTATGAACTGAAGTCGGGAAATATTGCAGGCAAGGAACAAACAGGAAAACCTCAAAAGGCTGGGTTTGCAGAAAGAAAGAGAGACAAGCAAGGTAGAAACAGGACAAGCCTATGAAGCAGAAATGCTTACAAAAAGGGTGTTTACAGAAAGGCAGAAAAGATATCAGTTAAGAACTGAATGTCTTTAACAGCAAAACAAGACAAGGTTATAGAAATCAAAAGCTGGAAATCAAGTAAAGGTTCAAAAACAGGCAGGCTGCAAAAACAGACCGGAAAGGGTGCTGCAAGCAGGAACAGCAAATATGATTCAAAAGCCAAAATTAGGATGTTCAGGAAAGGTCAAACAGGAGCACACGTACAAACTCCCAGTGGAAACAGTTGATTGATAACTGCTTCTGTTCAAAGTGAGCTCATAAAGGCCCTCCCAGCCAACAGGCCAACAGGGTGGAGCTAATTGCAGTCTCAGGCAGCTTTGATCAATTAAGCCCTAGTCTGCAACAGTGGATTCTATTTAAGGGCTCTCCAGCTCTCTGCAGCCTAACCGGCAGTAGCTTGGAACAGGTGAATGCAATCAGGGCCCCTCCAGCTCTTAGTAGCTTGCTGCAAACAAATGTACTTAGTATGCCTCCCCCAGCCCTCTGCCCTTTGGGCAGCATACATGTACCAGAATGCATCTGCTGCTTTAACCCAAAACCTGGAATGCAACATGAAATTAGATTGGTCCAAAACTGCAGCGGTAAAACAAGTAAATGAATGCAGAGCCAGTTTGCATGTTTTAACTTTGTAAGTATACCATAAACATGGTGTAGAGGAGGAGCCGAGTACCCCCACCTCAACTGTTTCACCCATATTGCCTATCTGTTGGGAGCCAGAGTATGAAAACCGTGCAGTACCTTTGAGAATACCAATACCTAAGACAATCCTAGAAGCAAGATTCCCATTGAGAAAACCATACCTGCATATAAGGAAATATGATGGCCATTTGAATAAGATTGCTGACGTACATAGAGGATGTAGGGACGAGAGAATGAAGATATTCTATAAAGCATCGAGAGAGTACTAAGGATAAGTGACATCTTGGGATCAAGGTGAAGAAGCCTATGCCACAAAGCTGATGAAGATATCAAGTGATTTTACACGTGTACAGCCGCGGCCGAAACGCAAGCAGACGAAGTAATCATAAGGCTAGCTTTATAGTGAATAGATTGCGGGAAGCGCCAAAATATATTTTATATATATATATATATATATATATATATTATAATTTTTAAAGTACTTAACATCAACGATGTAAATTTTAAATTTACGGAACAACAGAGCCGCACATCTATTATATTCTTGGACGTGGAAGTTAAGATAGAGGAGCAAAAAATGGAGTCCTGCCTTTACAGAAAAATCACAGGTGCTAACATCCCACTACACTCAAATAGTGCCCATCCCAAGACTCTTCTATGGAGCATTCCACATGGAGAGTTTATCCGCATCAGACGTAACTGCAGCAAAATTGTGGATTTTGATTTAGCCAGCAGAGTAACGGCTCAAAACTTCCTACAACAGCAGTACCCAAAATAAATCATCGAAAGGGCATATCTAAAGGTCCGAGAAATGAATAGACACAAAATGTTAACAACATCTAAGAAGGACCTAGCAAAAGAAGAGGAGCAAAACACCACCAGACTAATTCTGACATTTGGAAGCCACGCCAGTATCATCAAACGGATAGTTAATAAGTACTGGAAAGTACTGAAAGCTGACAAAGATATAGGCGGTATGCTACATAACTATTGTAGCGACCAGGATGGTTGAACTGGATGTTGCTTGAAGAGCCTCCTCTCTGTTGAGGGAAATAAGCTCTTTTTGATGATATGACTCTCTGCTGCGCTTAATAGCAGACAGAGAGACCGATCTCCCAAAAGAGCGGGGAGAACACACCGCCACGGACCCAGCTGAAAGAAAAAGACAAATGGTAAATACTTGGTGAGAGCAAAGACCAGCACAAGAAAAACCTCACAAAAGCAGGAAGTACCTTGGTCACCCACTCCCCTTGTAATTGAAAGGAACAAGAATGGATTTTCCCCTGTAAGTATAGAACAGATATTAGATGCTATTTTGATGGTTTCAGATAGGATATAATAAAGATGAGTTAAGGAGGTCTTACCTGAACAGGGAATGAAATAACCTAATCAATCCAGACTAGAAAACAACGGAAGTACAAAACAATAAACAGGAAGGTTAGTAGGGATGCTATACGCGGGCGGCACGAGGAGCGCACTAGATATGGGTAGGTGCACTTCTCAGCAAGGCGTCCCTGTGTGCACTTTCAGAAATGAGTCTTTGTGTACAATCAGCAAAGCGTCCTTGCGTACACTTGAGGAAATGGAGTCGGAATCCACAAAAAGACACTTGAACTGAAGAAGGGTATAGTTCACAGTATACCTAAGGTGAAGTATTGCAGGAGGCTACACAAATAAGGTAGCCATTTTTCAGTAGCTCAAATGTTCCAAATAGAAAATGTAACAGGAAGAACTCAGCCTCGATTTTGAGAGTCAGCTGGGGAGGTGAGGAAAACAAGGTGAAGGCGGTGGTTGGGTAATTCAGGACAAAAGTTTCAGTACGGGAAGAACAGCGAAAGGCAATCCAGTGGACAGGTAGTGAGGTCTGGTACACAGGCGGGCTAAAGACAGTACAGAATCAGGATGCAAGCAAAACCATAGGGCAGGCAAAGGTCCGGTACACGGGTAGGCAGAAGAATTGAGAAATCTCAAGGCAGTCCGTAAATGGAAAACAGGAACTGGTACACGGGAAGGCAATGATTAAGAAAGGCACAGAAGATGAAACTCCAGATGCCGGTTGCAATGTTAATCAGAAGCAGCGTCCTTCCCGCTGCAGTGCCTAATATTACCCAGGAGGCGGAGCGCCGTAAGCCCGTCAGAGCTCACGTTCCGCATAGTCAAAACTCCACGCAAAAGGTAGGTTTCCTGGGAGTTGTAGGCAAAGGCTGGATTGTTGATACTTTTAATGTTGTTGACCCCAATCTCCAGGGTAACTGCCAGCGAGAGAAGTAAGGGGCTGAGAAACGTCGGATATTGTGGCAAAGCGTCACGACTTTGGTAGGTGCCTTGAAAGTGGTCTGTTTCGCCTGGTGTGATGAGGAGGCGAGCGAGTCATTCATACCCCGATGGGTGACAACTATCCTGACATTACCTATCACAAAAGTGCCTCCATAAAAGACTTGCTGGTGAAAAGCTACATGGCCGTTGAAAGGAATGATACGAACACTAATCGGCTCTCCTCAACAGGAGTTGGCTTCTTTAAGTGTACCAGATGTAAGATTTGCAAATATGCAAAGAATTGCAAAAGTTATGAGCATCCCATATTGCAACATCTGGTTTACATTAACAGCAAAATGACATGTGAATCTGAACTGGTGGTGTATGCTTTGATGTGCCCATGCCTAAAATGGTACGTTGGAAGTACAAAATGCAAGCTGAAAGTACGTATCTTGCAACATGTTAGAGCCATTACTAACAAGGACTGCTCTTACCCCATGGCCAAACATTTTTCGGAAATGCACAATGCCGACCCAGCCTATCTTACGTTTTTTGGCATACATAAAGTCATTCCAGGTCCCAGGGGTGGTGATAACGAGAGAACACTCCGTCAATAAGAGACTAAATACATTTTAGACTTTGAGAGTAAGACACCGCTGGGTCACAATATTGATGAGGAGCTTTACACCTTCTTGGGGACATAAGTACTACACTGAATATGATACAGTACCCCTAGCAGCCCATACATTTTTATGACCTTATACTATAACCTTTTATTGTTTGGTTTGTTGGCATGTTTTCATTTCTTCCTTTTTTACTTATCACTTTTAATCTTTCACTTTTTTATGGTGACTTTCAATTTGACTCATATTTTGAACCGATTTGGCAAAGTTATAAGGAGGCTCTTTTTTGATGACTAATCTATTTTAGCATAGTATTTGAACAGTGGTATTTTTATACATTTTTAGACAGCTGATGGTTTTAAAATAGTGCGTTTATGAACTCAGTTCTGTGTTGGGATTCTGGTACTTCTTACGGTGTGTATGCATTTGGCACTTTAGAGCATCTCTTTTCCTTTTATCTCTACTTCGACATCAATAAGTTAAAGGATGGTAAATATCGGACAGATAGCAAATATAGGAATATACCATCACAAAGGTATTATTTGAGGTAGGCTATTAGTATGTGACATTGTAAGATATTCGTATCTCTGTGTTGCATTTTGTAAGAGAAAAATCTTTTTAATGTATTGAAGTATTTAAGTCCACAACATTGCGTTAATAAAATGACAGCATGGATGTTCTAGTATCGTTTTCCCAACAATGGACTGTACTATATATGACTGCTCACTTTAAAAACAACATTGTAATGCTATGAATTGTATTTGCCCTGCTATGGTTTAAAAGCTAGGTTTTGTCTGCAAAACAAATGTTCATGTTATTAGTAATGTGAATCAGTAGCCCAAGCCAAGATGGCTAACCACTATTATCTTGGGTCTATAAGTCACCTTTTCTATGTTTTTCACTGAGGTGGGGGTGTTTTTTATAAAAACGAACTTCCTGTGGGTGATGAGTGACTGTGAACAAGCCACTGGGTAGTGGTGAAACGCATCAGGCTGCCGTCTGGCTAGAAAACTCTCACTGGGAGATTTTTCCTTTTTAAATTGCTGCAAAATGAAAAAATAAAGGTTGTTTCATATAATACAACCGGAGTTGCAGTGTTTGCTGTTGGTTTTCTGTGTTTACTACGTTATTGCAACACTTTTTGTGGAGTGCTGCTCGCCTGGACAGTTTCTGTTGATGCCGTTCGTATTTTAAATATATATGTAAATATATATATACAAAATCAAGTAAAGAATGGATGTTTCCACTACGCATTATAGCAGTGCTGGACTTTAACAAGAAGGCCTCATTTCTAGTGTGTCGCAGTTAAAAAGCAGCTTGAATTATCGAATGAATCTCAGAAAGCAAAGTTGGATGTGCCAAAGAAGCCAAGGTCTTATCAAACCGGAGCAAACTGACATTGGATACAAATCGTGTGACAGAATAGAGCTCCTGTTCAGAAGGCATGAACAAAAGACATCAGAGGTTCATTAAAAAATAGTATTTTAAATGCACTAGAAGCTCGATTTCATGGTCTCCAGTCATGTGGACGGATGAAGTTGGATGAACGAGATGGTCACACCTACGCACGAGGGAAGAGCGTGCCTTCACTGCCTAAATTTCTCAGAGCTAAGAACACTCTCAAGACCGATCTTCAAAGCTTAATTGACATTAGGCCACTGAGGTGATGATGTACGATTATGCTAATTGGTGGGAAGCTATGCTTAAGATGCGCTCACCGGCACCTGGATGACCAGCCTGCATGCTGTTAGACGTAGGTGGAAAAGTACTGATCGAGGTTAGGGTGCCAACCAATTTAAGCGGACAGCGTAATTAAGGGTCCTATAGTTTGTGTGGCCAATGGGACGTCGTACATTTAGTGACGTTCATAATAGTCATTTTTAGGGAAGGGCTTAGTTGCCCCACCTGATGTTAAGTAGCCTATTACATTTACTCATTATCCCATACTAGCATGGATCATATACTTAGATGTTCACCGAGAGCCTATCGCCCGTACTCATAGATTTGTGTAGTTTGCCACGTAGGATGATGTTAGTAACACGCAGGTTAAAGTCATTGATGACAAGTTTTCTGTATAAAAGCTCAGTTTTTTATAAGATGCTTTGAGTAAGAGGATCGAGCAAGTTCGTTGATGTTCGTTGTACTCCCTGTTTTAGACAATTGATATTAAAACAGTTATCCTTTTGCCAAATTACTTGAGTCATTTCGATTATTGATGCATGAATAGCAATCTGCATCTGCAGGGTAATTGCTACTCATCTTAAAGGGCTGAGCTATTCAGTTCAAGAGTCTCTGAATGTGCGGCTGTAGCAGTGATGGGTGGCAGGTGAGTAGGATCATGACAGCATCTCTGACCATGGCAGAAAATGCACATCTGTGAATCAGAGGAGGGCTCGATGCTGGAGCAGCATTGCTATCAGCAGGCAACTTTCCCATCCCCCCATATGGATGCAGGTATTGCTCTAAAATGCCTGTGGGCCTCATCCTCACCCTCGGGGAAATACGTTCTTCAGTGGCAGGTATCTCCCTCAGATGTATATAGGTGCTTTCCTCAGATGTGTGCAGGTATCATGATCACAGATGCTCACCTTTCACCCTCACCTCTCTGGTGCTTCTTCTAACAACTGTGTACCTATCCGCCTTAGAAGGACTCAGGCATTGCAGGTTTAATCCCGCACTGCATGTGCACAAGTATTGTCTTCAATTGTGTGCCGGCTTATAATGGATCAGGCACAGGGGTGCAGATATTGCCCTCAAACGGATGCACGTTTTGCTTTCATAGCTGTTGAGGCATGTTCCCCATCGTCAATCAGGTGTCACCTTCAAAGGCATTCATGGGTGTGCAATTGTGATTTCCATAGGTGTAAAAGTATTGCCAAAAATGATAGACAGAAATTCTACAAAACAAATGTGTAGCTATCATCACATCTACAAGGGTGTAAGTATCCCCCTCCTAAGCATACAGGTATCACTGCATGGGGCTGGAGGTATCACTTCCATAGTTATGCAGGTTTCTCCACTGTAGGGATGCAGGGATCTGCCAGAAATGTGCAGTCATCACCAACACTGTGTTGAAGGTATCACACTAAAAGGGATATCCATATCAGCATTGCAGTGAAGCGGATATCCTCCTTCCAGAGATATGTACATCGGTTCACGGGTGAGGGGTTATCCCCATTGATGGTGGGCAGGTGCAATCCTCACAAGGATGCAGGTGTGATTAAACAGGCTTACAATTACCAGTTCTTTATGGAAGCTGATATTACGCCCTCGGTGATACGGGGACAACACACAAAGGGCTGCAGGAATCACTCTTACTGGTGATGTGGTGACTGCAGATCTATAGTTTAAACATTGGAAGTTTCGAACACTACACATTGAAGGTGATATATTCCTGGAACACCCCTGTCCTGCCCCCCTTCTTCTAGTTAATTTCCCCCACCCCTCAAAACCAAAGCTTTTTTTTGTAATATTAAAATGAGATTCCGTCTCTGTTTCTCTCCTGCTACCACTTTACGTCTTCTGCTTGGTTTTATATAAATGGTTGGTTCTTTTTTCAAACTTTTCCTCACTTTTGTTTTTCATATGTTAGTCTATTCACAATTTTGTCAAAGTTTAGTCTTTCAAACTTTGTGTCTCTTGAATTTCACACTAGATACCAGTGTGACTAGCTCCACATTTGCTGGTTTGTTCTAAATGATTGTTCTCCTCTTTGCTGTACCCCCATCCAGGCACCCCTACGTGGGCAAAAGAAGAAATCCCTGAGTTCAAGGTGGAGGAGGGGAAGTCGGTGGTGCTGCCGTGCAACCCCCCCGTCAGTGCGCTTCCGCCCCGGATCATCTGGATGAACAACAGTGAGTAGCCTCTGAGCCCTCCATCTCACTGCCCAGCTGTCTCGTACAGACATTGTGTGACGAAGGAAATGTCTCGGTACCAGTGGTGCAGGGCGGAATATCAGTTTCTAAACCATCAATCAGCCCCACACCTCTAGTACACCGGAATGGATATGAACAGATTGGATTGAACAAGCATACAATTAAAATGATAAACCTCCTTGTCCAATTCGGTAATTTGGACGGAACGGCAGGCTTATCTCCTCCAGAGGTCATGAATCCTTGGTTATTTGCAACACATCGAAAATACAATTATTACCCAATGATAAAAGGATTGTCCAGCCAAGGGTGTATAAAAATAGCTACTCTATTATTATCACAACAGACAATCTAATAACACTACTAAATACAAGCCATCCTGTAAAGGAATGCGGAGAACAGACAGTTTCTAAGAAGGAAAGGGGGTCACTCTGGATACTAATACGAGGGTAGTTGATATGGTAATATCCACAATAGTTTTTTTAAAGGCTTCTTGCCTTCAGCAAATAGGGATAAAGGGTCTTAAAATGTCTCTAAGTGCCTTCTGGGAAGGACAAGGGGGACAGAACCACAATGCACCTCTTGCTGTAGTTGCTTTTGCTGCTCAACAGCATCGAGTCAGCTTTAAGGTGCTTTTCAGGCTTCTACGACAGAGTTCGAGACGGGAGTCAGCAGCCGGTATCAGGAGGCAAGATGGTTCGATGAGTGAAGCTTGGCAAATGGCTGAAGGCTGTCCTCCACGGCGACTCAGGTTCAGGAATCGTCTCAGTGCTGATCAGCGGTTCTGAAGCGCTGAAACATCTCGGGTTCATTAACTGACTGCAGCTTGGCAGCGGTAGTTCGATGTTTGACGGCGGTCAGTGTTGCAGGTGGTTGCGAATCGAAGAACTCAACTGGCTTGAGAAGGCCCTTCAAGGCGGACAGTGGCAGGTGCTTCTCATTGCACTTCTCCCTGCCTCTTCAGTGGGCTTGTCTTTTTCTTTAAGGCAGACAGCCCAGAGCTAGGGAGTGTGTTGCAGGCAGCTGCCTTGTCCTTGGTTTTGGGTTCGGAAACCTTGTGGCACTCCCTGTCGAGGAGCTTGCTGCAGAGCCTAGCAGGGCACATTGTGTGCTGGATTGGTACCTGTTCTGAAGTGGCTGGAGGGTTCTCTGAGTTCTTTTCTTCCTCTGTTCCCTGGGAGAAGGTAAGGGGGTGGATCTTGCTTCCCTCTTTCGATGTTCCTGGCCTTCCTTCACTGATGGAAGCTGTAAGGCAGACTGTACCTTCAGCCGCAGTCCAAGGACGAGTTCTTCTTTTTGCTTCAAGTCAAGTCTTCAGATGATCTGCCTGAAAGAGGGGCTCTAGCCCTCTCTTAAATCCCAGTGGGCCACAGTGACTGGTGTAGTGTAGGCTGAGCCTACCTTAGTGAACCAATCCTGGGGTCCCTACCAACAATGTTCTGTATGTGTGAGGTCATAACCAGAGTGCTTTGCAACAGGAAAGGGTAAGGGAGTTCTAAAGGAACAACAGTGTCCCACAACCAATATGGCTGAACCCTTCTCTCAATAGAAAGAGTTCTGGACTCATCCCCCCACCCCCTGTGATACTAGGTCCCACCCACCTCCTTGTCTGCTGTGATCAAATAGTCTCTCTGGTTAATGGTTCTCCCTCTGTGGTTCCGTTTTAAAATGGCAGATCTCACTTGAGTGTGCTGAGAGACCAGACTCTCTGGCTTCTGCAAACCATGTGCTTGTATCTTATGAATGGGGTCCACCTAGCGTGGGTTGTCTAGTGCAGAAATAGACTCAGACATCTCAGTTCACTGTCATTGATAATGAGTGGCGTTAGCTGACTTTAGGTTGTCACAGTTACATATGAAAGGTTTGGCTGGATTTCCCGTCGTCTTCGTTATCCTCTGCAGACTGGCCTCATGGTGGCCTGTTTGAAGTACCCTGTATTGGTATGTTAATCACTGCCACCTGCTGCAGGGCTAACAAAAGAGCAGGGTGATTCCATGGAGCCCATGTAAGTTATTCAGGCCGTCCATGGCCGGGGGAAGGTCCCGCTGTCCTCTCCTGCCTTATTCCAACTTAATATGATGAGAGGGCTGTACCTGTAGGGGGTGTCTATGCCGGAGTGCACAGGTCTATGCATTTTTTGTGGTGTGAGCATAGGAACATGTGTGTGTTTTAGCCCCACGCATTTTCCTGAGGCAGGTCGACCATCAACTTGTTCTCACACCCTCATTAACTCTC
The DNA here is from genome assembly GCF_040938575.1 of Ambystoma mexicanum. Lineage (NCBI taxonomy): Eukaryota > Metazoa > Chordata > Amphibia > Caudata > Ambystomatidae > Ambystoma > Ambystoma mexicanum. The sequence goes on along the minus strand of NC_090923.1, from coordinate 1,192,014,788 downwards.
TGGATAAGTCAATTTCTATTTCTGAGCCCGGGCTTGGGAGCGCTGTGCTGAAACATCTCAGTGATTCCAACCAAAATCCCAGCATACTGTTTTTTTGTTAAGTAATTAACTTTTACATTTAATTTTGTCAGCCTCATGCAACTGTCTCTCAAAGACGCTATTTGACCACAGGCTGAGTCTGACCTATTTTGAGTCCAGTATTGTAATTTAAAAAACATGGCAAGCTTTGAGAACTCCCAATTTTCACAGGAGATGCACAGTGAGTTTAAATTATGTCCCAAGGAACACACAGCAGTGAATCTGCGATTCTTTCACGCAAAGATCCAATTTGTTGTTATGCATTTTGTTAATCAATGTGACTATCCACATAAAATGAGACTTTACGTTTTTGCATGTCAAACTAGCAGACATCAAATATGTAAACTACCATATTGAAAGAGTTGTGTTATTGCTTGCTTTCATTGTCTAATAACTGATATTTGTTTTCCTTATTTATAATTATAGTGCTCATTGGGGTTTAAAATACACTTTTAAGCACTGTGAGGAAAAGAAGAGTCTAATGATATGGAATTTAGCAGATAACTGGGGCGGTGTGTGGGTTTTCAGTTCTCAATGTTCCATCACAATTACAAATGCCCATTCATTTACATATTAGAAAAGGCACTGCCAGTAACAAAGAAACATATTAAAATAGTCATTGCCAGACTTTTCAAATCAAATTCTGTGTTTCATATGAAAACTCTCAAGGGACCCCATGGGTGACGGGTAAAGACCAATGTGTTCTACGCCTGGCGCGCTGGCAGCTCTTGGGCAGCGGGTCTAGATCTCCTTTTGTTCTGCAGGGGGGGGGGCCTGAAGAAGTGGTTATGGGCAGTGCGGGTGGTGGAGAGAGGAGTGGGGAAAGGGTGCAGCTTTCCCCAGAAAAGGCTGCAGGGGCTTAGCCATTCATTGGGATAACGTGAAAAGCTTTTAATTTTCCCCTCGCCACATAGTTGAGTACCAGTACTGTCTGGCAGGCTTTGTGAAGTGCAGGTACTCAAATGCTAAAAAACAAAGAAGTGCTGGTACTGAGGGCTGGGCAGGAACAGCCTTTTTAAAGCACCATTTATAGTCAAAAATAGCTCATGAGGGTAATTTGAGGGCAGCAGCAATGTGGATACTGCACTGTTACTTTCGACTATTAGTCTGCGGAACACATTGGGCCTCATTATGAGTTTGGAGGTAGCCATGGTGCTATTAGCTCCATTGCTGCCTCCATACCGGGCTCCTTTACCGGGTTCCTGCAATGGGGATTTACCGGGTTATTCAGACATAGGAGGACCCGCTAAGTCCTCCTTGCAGGAACCATTCACCATTCCCATCTGAGCCCCCATAGGGTTCAATGGGAATGGGGATGGAGGTAACAACGGGCACATTACAAGTGTCCCGTTGTTACCTCCCTCTTCTCCTTGCGGGACCCGGATCAGACGTCCGCAAAGGGAACCTCGTAATCGGCCCTGATGGAATGAAGGGGGCTGGTCCCGTACCGGCACCCTTCATTCCGTCAGCGCCAGGGTCGTAATGAGGCACATTGACAAAGTCCAGGCTACTTTTGCGCAGTTGAAGCTATCATTACATGTTTATGATATATTTCTAAATCGGAATTGATCAATGAATAATGGATGCCCTCAATGCTGGCGCAATTATTTCTCATTGCCCTATTGCTTCCAAAACGTAACATTAAAAGCACAGCCAATGACCCGTGCCGGCTCCGGGGAAGTTGCTTTGCAGGACAGCAAGTGGCTTTGCTCTCTTTCTCAGTGCTGCTCTGTTGCAGTGCAATTCTTCCAGTCTGCTTTCCCTGGCCTTGATTTGTAAAGCCGTACCTGATCCATGTGGAAGTGCATTCTTCTTGAATTGTAATGTATTTTTTCCAGTGAGCCTCCTCCCCCCTATCTGTCCCCTTTATTTAATCAATTCTTTTGTTTGTCAATTTAACACTGTCTTCAATGTCTCTCTTATTGCTCCCTGCCCATGTCTCTGCCCAGTTTTGGTCACCCATTGCATTTGTGGCAGAATCCCTGATCCTCTTCCCGTTGTCCAAGTTCAGTCTTTGCCCTTTGTCCTGCCTCCTGGGTACATCCATCCTTCTGGTCCCTTATACAATTTCAGTCTCAGCATCTTCCCACTTATCCAAGTGCAATCTGTGACCTTTCTTTACCACTGGAAATGTTGACCTTCATCCCTTTTTACACTTTAACCTTCTCTCTTTTTTTCCGGCTTCATTCCTGTCCCATGTTTTCTTTTTTTGTTGTTCTCTGTGTCTTTGTTATTTCAATCCTTGCTCGGTGTTCCTTTCTTAGTTTGGTGCTTGCTCTGTGCCGTTCTCCTAATTCAATGCCTGCACCATCTCTTAGCTCAATGTATTTTCCTTCTCCCTTTTTTTAAATCAACGTTTGCTTCATATCCCTTTCTTAGATCAATGCCTGCTCCCTCGACCTTTCCTAGTTGAATGTCTTTTTACATTCCCTATTCTTAATCCATTTTGCATGTCCCTTGATAAGTCCAGCACAGTTCCCATTTCTCTTTCCAAGATCATTGCCTGGTTTCATTTACCTTTCCACACTTGAATCCCTAGCCCTTGTCCATTTTCCCAGTCCTATTTCTATTTCTCTCCCCAGTTCAGTCCCCCCGCCCCCTCTGTCATTGTCCATCTGATGCCTCTTCTGCCTCCCCGGTTCACTGTGTTTTTTTGTCTTCAACCTCTCCTAGAGTTGCTCCATATTCTGCAAGACGAGCGAGTGTCCATGGGCCTCAACGGGAAGTTGTACTTTGCCAACGTGGTGGCCAACGACAGCCGGCCAGACTACATCTGCCACGCCCAGTTCATTCAGGCGCGCACCATCATCCAGAAAGAAGCCATTAAGCTCCAAGTTACACCAAGTATGTTTCCATTGACATCACTCTGCTCATATCTCTTTCAAGCCTGTAACCATGTTATTAAGGGTTTAGTGTCCGGTGTAGAGACATCAGTAACATTGCTGTCAATGTATGCAGATACATGTAGATATCTATGCACTGCAGTTAAGTACAGGAGCTGGTAGAGGGCAGGGTTGTCCAACTACAGGCTTCTAAGGACGTATTTTCAGGATACCTCTCATTAATATTCATACAATTAATTGGCATACAATGATTTTAAATGTATGCAGATTTTTTACCGTGAATATTAATGAGGGATATCCTGAAAACCCATCAGGTTTCCGGCCCTCGAGGACTGGAGTAGGACAACCCTGTTATAGAGGTTTACTGTATTGGGGTTGCATGTGATTTTTGGAAACAGTGACTTAAAGAAAATCTAGTTAAAGTGGCAATGGGGGTATCGACCATGCACACATAAGTTGTCAAATTGAAACGATTGAAAGAAAACAGAAAGATCTAAAAACGTGCATTTCTACCGGGAAGCATAAAATCAAAGTTCAAGCTTGCTTGTCCATCCCTGAGCACGTGGCCCATGATTGGTTACCGGCCCGTATAGGACAATGGCCGCGAAAACCCACTAAAGGTTCACAATTTCTAGCATTTTATTATTTCATGGATTGTTTATGTTGCAGACACCCCCGCACAGCTACGCTGGGCCCCCTGAAGGGCTTTAAGGAGTTAAACAATTCTGTACCCCTGGGAGTCACCCCAATCAGGCAACAGACCACAAAGAAGACCTGGCCAGGGGATCACAGGGCTCTTATCACCTGTGCCAATTTAGATTCATTTTCCACAGCTGAGTGAGGATTGGGCCGCCTGGGCATTTTAGCAGAGCCTTTGTTTTCAGTTGGTTTTTAAAAAAGGATTCCAGAGCGGCTTCCTAGTAAGAGGCTTTGAGCGTTAATGTCGCTGTTTGAATGTCAGGTGGGCCTACTCTGTGAGCAGGCGGCCCGAGTAAGGCCTGTGTCACTACAGCTGATGAGACCATCAGGCGATAGGCTTCTGCCAAGGGCAGAGGCGTTGCTAGGAGGTGGTCTGAGGGGGTAAAGCCCCGGGTCTTTGGGTCGCAGCCCCAGATAGAAGCTCAGGGGCAACAACCAAAAGGCTAGCTCACCCTGGTCTCGACAGTCCGACATTAGTGTAGTCCCAGATCTTTTCCAGACCTAGCAACACCCCTGGCCAAGGTCCTGAGCTCAACAATGACTGGTACTAGCACAGTATACGCATTCTTTAAATGTTCATGTATGTGCCCATTTACAGGATCTGCACATCCATTGCACTTTTTTTTCAGGGCTTGCATAAAGTAAAGTGACCACCTGAACATTAAATGTACTTAATCTACAGAGTAAGTATATGACAAAGACCAAAGATATACACCCAGTGAATTAATTGGGGGCATCATGTACCTAGTCTAAACTTTGTTAAATCCTACGTAATACTCTAATTTCCCGATCACTTTGCAAGCATTTAGAAGAGATGTTAGGTCATTGATATAACAGGAGTTTACATCCTCCCGGGCAATTGTACAGGAACTCTGTATAGAAAGCTGATACATTTCTAAAATAACAAACACAAGACTGAGTCTAACTAAGGCTGCTTGCGCAACCAAAACCCAGGCGCGTCCGGATTTAGCACACCCAATTTTGAATAATCCCTGTATCCTTGCAGTTTTTTGTTACTCACCGCCCTGACTTGGGGTGGCCAGCAGCCATCTATCAACCATAAAATAGGGAGCAACAGCCTGTCTAGCACCTCTACCCCAAGGGCTCCCTGAAAGCAACGGCGCTCCCACAGCATGTGTGCCAGGAACAGGACAGCAGAAATCCTGATCAGCACAGAAATAATCCAACAGATGAAGATGTCCATCAATCTCACACCGCATACAGTAGATATGGGATTCACGGTGCAAGCAACGTATTAAATGCGGAAAGTAATACACGCTCTTTAAGCGAGCGAGCCATGAAGATCATAGGGGGATTGAGGAGCAATGATGCCCGTTTCCCAGGGGCAACACAACGGAATGATTGACGAGTGACACTAATGGAGTTTAATGCCTGGGAACTGAAGATGTTCCTATGCTTACTACGACAGTAATAGGCATGATGTACTTTTTAAATATGTGAAATGGAAGAAGGACTATATGCTGAAACGAAATGATGGTTCTTCTGCATAATTATTTGGACCTATAAGAATCATGGCATTAATTGCAAAAGAACTTTAGTGAAAGGAAATGTAATAATCAAGCAGATGTTCTATATTGGATCTCGATTTGTCAATGCTGTTTTTTTTGTGTCCATCAAAATCAAAAGGTTGGTCCTGATAGGCCGCACGTGAATAATTGTGTTGTTCTTGCCGGAGGAAGGTCTTTCAAGTTTTTGTTTCCTTGGCTTTAGTAAGGAGGAAGGTCTGCTGAAGCTCTAAGATTGCATAAGTTTAATTCCTGGTAACAACAATCACAACAGTTGTTTGTAATCAGGGCTGGTCTTAGCACTGGCAGCGCCCCCGGACAAAACAAATCCCCTCCAAAAAACAAAAATACATGCACCAATCTGCAAACACCTGGGTGACCCGAAGAATGTATTGCAACATGATCTCTTGCAATCTGCCTTTGACTCTTTACTGTGTGTTCTACGTAACAAAACCCGACAATGTTGCTTAATGTAAGAATGCAGGATAAGATTTTATTATTAAAAAGCAAAAGAAAATATCTGCAAAGATGTTGAACAATGTGTAGTAATGTGTCTGTATTGGGATGGAATGGAGCAACAAAACAAATTATACATTGTTATACCGTTTACTGCCAAGGATTTGATGTGGCAGAGGGATGAAAATGTCATTTAAATGAAAACATACTAAATTAGCAAATACACAACAACTGGACTTCTAATGTTACAGTTGGTTGTCGAATTTGAAAATAAATCATGTAACACTCCGTACCGACCACTAAATGTCGGCCTATGCAAAGCATGTGACTCTAAACAGTTACAAGCATCAGAAATATGATTAAAGGCATGAAATATTTGTCATCACAGGCCATATAATTTAAAAAATAACTTTTCACTAGCCTTTCTACTGGTAAAGTCCATTATAACATCTATTCTCTGAGCAATGCCATTTTCGAATGAGAGCAGTGCCAATGAGACAAGCCTATGCTCATGTTTGAGCAAGGATAGGTTTGAATTAATTTCAGCTTGGAGAAGCATTCCAATGACCCTCCAATCAAACTGAAAGCATTACATGACCCACCACACAAACAAATGAACTCCAGGATGGCTGCAAGGCTGCTTATTGGTTTAAAAGGCAGATAAGGAGAAGTTGGGACCACAGTTGGGGACATAGATGCACTTGCATTTCCCCCGTCCGCCTTCCCCTGCACTTTGCATTACCGCACTTGCACGTTCTGAATGACACAAGGCCTAGTAAGATCGTTGTCTTGTTCTCCCTCCATATCCTCCCTTGTCTTGTCGCACCTAGAAACGCATGTGTACAGGCGTGTTATAAATGACTTAGCATATCATAGCGTGAAGTTGAGACTAGCGACAGAGGCAGATAAAGGAAATATGAGACTGAAAGGAGGGTTAGAAGTGGGCCCGGAGACTTCGACACCACAGGAGGAGACACAAGTAGAAGAGGAGTTTGTGAACAAACGATAGGCACATACCAGAAGGAAAGTGGAGAAAGAAACATACAAACAAATAAAGACACAGAAGCCCTTTAAAAGAGTTTGGGAAAGGACGCCCGTGCCTCTTTTTATGTCTGTTTTATGTCTGTTTTTTCAGTCGCTCGGTGATGCTTCTCTGTGCTCCATGCCTATCCGGTTCTCAGGCACCTCCACTGGTCCTCCTCTGTGCCGGGGTGCTTTCAGATCCTCCATACAGTTGCCTGGTCCCTGTGTCGTCTGGTCTTTAATCCAAGTCCAGGATTGACGGAGTCCTGCTCCTTCCTTCGCCTTTATTCAGGCCCTGGTCCATGAAGAGACCCCCTTCGACCCACCTCTCCAGGTGCCCCTTAGGAACGCGACAGGCTGCTCGGCATGGGAAAAATAAAGAAAAGTTCCTAGGTGGCCTGTCTGTGTCACTAAGCTGCACACGCATAGGGGGCAAAGTGTTTGTCCCAGCGGCAGCACTTTGTACAATATATTTGCCCGGTAACTTTTCTTTATTTTTCCCATGCTGGTGACCTGTCATGTCACTAAGATGTACATGGAGAGATGGGGGCCCCCACCTCTCCAGGCACAGCTTAGTGACACGACAGACCGCCCGGGAATATTTCTTGATTTTTCACATGGCTGGCGGTCTGTTGCGTCACTAGGTTGCGCGCCCTCCAGGTGCAGCAACATCCCAGGTATGCTATAGTTGCGTTACTACGGTGCGCCCAGAATGCGACTACAGCTTCAAGGGAGGGGCGGACGGAGGGCCATTTCTGGGGATTTATGTGCACCAGCAGCGGCCCACCGTTGGCAGGTAAGTTTGGCACCATGGGGGACCTCCCAGGTCACCCTGGAGAAAGGCCGGCCCAGTTTGTAATGTCGCATACTCCAATGCATGCAACACATTCAGAATTCCCAAGAATGAAACTCTAGGGTTATGAGGAATAAAGATTAGAAATGCACAGTGTATGGGGCCCGTGCATTTGATCTCCTCTTTTGAAGAATTGTATGATTGGCCCCAGATGACCTCTAACAGGCTTGTGCTCTTTAGAAATGGTCCAGTTCTGAGACCGAGTACCCTTTACCGTCCGCTAGCGTAGGTATCCACATGGCGCCGCTTATAGGAAATATCCCTTCCATGTGGACCCTCCTCAACACTAATCAGCATTGCCTGTGGCATCATCGAAGAGGCATTTTATAGAGTTCAACATTTGCCAACCTTCATTCCCTCATCAATATCAAGAAAATGGCCCACCGTGTAGCACGTGTTGACTCCACATGGCACTTTCAGGGCTCAGGTTGTGCCCAGATCTCAGTCGGCATTACTGAACCAATCAAGGCCAAGCCCCTATTTGAAGGCTGCAGTCACTTGCGCGACTTTGAAGGAATGTGTCTTAGAAAACTCTATGTATGTCCAGGGAGGAAACGCTTACACACCAGCAACATGCTCAGCGAGATCCCCTGCACTTGCGCGATCTCAAGGTCACCTGGCCTAGTAAGATGGCTGTCTCTGTCTTCCCTCTGTTCCCCTCCCTTGCCTTGTCGCTGAAACACTTGTGTATAGGCGCGTTATAAATGCCATATCATATCATATCAGGGGATGGATAGTTTGGGGCAGTGCAGTCCCCACCCGTTTTGCTACAGTGTTTATGCTCTGTCAGGAGATCTCTGCCTGATCACTGGAACACCTGTTCAGGCCAGATGGGTAAGGGCGATCTAGGCGTTTCAACCATCTGTGGGCAAATCGTCTATGGGAATCTGTCTTCTGTTTTATGGACCTGAATTGCTGCATCCCAGTTTGTCATAGTCCTGCTTTGAATGCCGACACTTAAAACAAGGGTACTGTGCCTAGGAACCCTTTTGTTTTGCCACCTCCTACACTGAGACCAGAAACGCAGCATAGGCTTCCGGGCGCAACATCTGCTTTTCAAAGGGTACGTGCTCCTCTATACCCTAGGCAGTACGTTTTTTCTCGTAGGGCGAGTTACCCCTTTTTCAGCAGTGCCCGCTGCCAGAGGATGAACCCCACCCCACCCACCGTGCTGGACCTTAGCTGGTCCATGACAGAATCTGTTCTGCTGTCCTGCAACATGGCAAACAAGGCTGCCACCTTCGCTTGGTCCATACCCTGCAACTTTCTGTTCTAATACTTCCCCAAATGCATTTCCCACAATTTCCTATTGTGCTGCTAGCCCTTATTAATTTGTAATATGCCCTCTAAAACTCAATAGCAGAATACAGTTATACTTAAATGTCTCTTTTAATCCGGAGCATTGCCGCTGTTTAACTTCCGGCACTAGTGTGTCGCTTTGTGCAAATTTAGATCTAGGTATTCTACTTCCGTTGCCCTGCGTAAACCTAATAGCTACGGCAGCTATCTCCTCTCTTCCTCTCTCCCCCGGCCGACCTGCCGCACTCTTAAAAAACAGTGCTTGCACATACAATCCCGTCGTCCAGCCCCTGCCGTCACCATATAAACCCAAAGACCCTGCCCACTGCCGCCTCCCTGCCCCCAAGCTACCGCTCACCCCTGTGCACCACCCGCAGTTGCACTTCAGGAGAGCAACTTTAAACAATATTATCCACTACCCTCCTCGCCTTCCCCGTACCTCTTCAGGGCCACGGTGGGGGTGGAGTTTGGAAGTAGGGGTGGAGTGCCGAGGGTGGCAGAGTTCCGAGGAGGCAGAGCGGGCAGTTAGACTCCACTCAAAGTGTTCAAAAGAATATTTTTTAAATGTTGCAGTTTCTTTCATGCTGTTTCTTTCCAAACTCCACATTGTACATCAATGTCACTTTAAGGGGGTAATTCATAGAATTCAGCGCACAAGTGGCGCACGCGGCTGGCGCAGTGTGTGCGTGCGAATTCCTGCGCCAGCCGCGTGCGCTAAAATCCATTTCCGAGCACAGCGTATTCATGGATTCCAGCCACCAAAACCAGCCGTGGCGCACAGTGGCGCAGCGACCCTGCAGCAGCGCCAGTTATGCCCCCAAGAACGCCTCTCGCGCAGGGAAAAGCCATCAATATACCCAATCCAGCGCAAAGGGCTGCGCTAACCCTGTACCAGCACGGCAAGCGGGCTACGTGTATCACTGGGGTGCGCGGGAAGTACCTCACGCGATTGGCCCCGTGCGAGCAGGGTACGTGTATTTCAGGGGTGCGCGGGAAGTTCCACATGCGATTTCCGTAGGGTACGCGTATCTCAGGGGTGCGCGGGAATTTCCACACGCGATTGGGCCCGTGCAAGCAGGGTACGCGTATCCCAGGGGTGCGCAGGAAGTGCCACACGCGATTTCAGCTGGGTACGTGTATTTCAGGGGTGCGCAGGAATTTCCACATGCGATTGGGGGTACGCGTATCTCAGGGGTGCGCAGAAAGTGCCACACGCGATTTCAGCAGGGTACGTGTATTTCAGGGGTGCGCGGGAATTTCCACACGCGATTGGGGGTACGCGTATCTCAGGTGTGCGCAGGAAGTGCCACACGCGATTTCAGCAGGGTACGTGTATTTCAGGGGTGCGCGGGAATTTCCACACGCGATTGGGGGTACGCATATCTCAGGGGTGCGCGGGAAGTGCCACACGCGATTTCCGCAGGGTACGCATATCTCAGGGGTGCGCGGGAATTTCCACACGCGATTGGGCCCGTGCGAGCAGGGTACGCGTATCTCAGGGGTGCGCAGGAAGTGCCACACGCGATTTCAGCAGGGTACGTGTATTCCAGGGGTGCACGGGAAGTTCCACACGCGATTCCATCAGGGTACGTGTGGGTCCTCCCAGGTGTTCCCTCTACACCCTCCACGGCCCCTGCAGGTGGCTCACACCACAGGGGCCTACCCTGCACATGTCCTGCAGGCACACCATCCACCATGGCCATGACCCCCAGCCAACCCACATGTCAACTTGCACTACTGCCCACCAACGCATGTCCCCCTGCACCCCCAGTCACCAGGGGCACCCTCCACCAGGCCCCACCCATGTCTCCCAGCACCCCCACACCCCCAGTCACCAGGGGCACCCACCACCAGGCCCCCACCCATGTCTCCCAGCACCCACACCCCCCAGCCACCAGGGGCAGCCTCCACCAGGCCCCCACCCATGTCTCCCACCCCCCCACCCCCCAGCAGTGCAGGGGCAGCCTCCACCAGGCCCCCACCCATGTCTCCCACCACCCCCACCCCCCAGCACTGTGGGGCACCTGCCAGCAGGCCCCCACCCATGTCCAACTCATGTTCCCCACCACCCCCACCCCCCAGCACTGTGGGGCACCTGCCAGCAGGCCCCCACCCATGTCGAACTCATGTTCCCCACCACCCCCACCCCCCAGCAGTGCAGGGGCACCCACCACCAGGCCCCCACCCATGTCTCCCAGCACCCCCACCCCCCAGCCACCAGGGGCAGCCTCCACCAGGCCCCCACCCATGTCTCCCACCACCCCCACCCCCCAGCCACCAGGGGCAGCCTCCACCAGGCCCCCACCCATGTCTCCCACCACCCCCACCCCCAGCACTCTGGGGCACCTGCCAGCAGGCCCCCACCCATGTCTCCCACCACCCCCACCCCCCAGCAGTGCAGGGGCAGCCTCCACCAGGCCCCCACCCATGTCTCCCAGCACCCCCACCCCCCAGCACTGTGGGGCACCTGCCAGCAGGCCCCCACCCATGTCCAACTCATGTTCCCCACCACCCCCACCCCCCAGCACTGTGGGGCACCTGCCAGCAGGCCCCACCCATGTCCAACGCATGTTCCCCACCACCCCCACCCCCCAGCACTGTGGGGCACCTGCCAGCAGGCCCCCACCCATGTGCAACTCATGTTCCCCAGCCAACATGTCATCACAATCTAGATCCCTGGTCCCTATGGTCAGCCTCCAAATGCAAAACACCCACCCGAGTATTGCATCCACCCACTCATAATTTGCAATTACATCACAGAACACCAATTGCAAGTTCCGAAACAAACACATTTCCCTCACATACACCCAATGGGTGTCAGTGAATCTCAAAACACATATCATGAAATGCATGAAACCAATGAGATACCACACATTGAAGTTCACCAAAAAAAATATGTATTAAAGGAAACATAAATAGAATAAAAAATGAAGAAACAGAAACGTGAATGTACAAAAATGAAAAGAAGCATGTCCGTTAAAAAAAGCAAAACCAAAAATAAAATTCCAAAGTAATGTTGTCCAAAGTCAATGTCCACAAAACAAAATCCAATGTGAAATAAAAAAGAAAGCCATTGCTCCATGGTTAAAAAGTGGAAAAAAAATACTATCCAACTGTGAACATGGGAACAAGCCAGGGTCCATTATCCCAACAAAATAAAGGAAACCTATCTAACTACACTAACTAATAAAATAAACTATATACAAAAATGTGGCCAATGTCCGAAAGGTCCAAATGAAATAAAAACAAAAATGAAACCTAACACTACCTACATAACTATGTACAAGGGCAGCGGGCTAGTTTCACGGCTCACTTGTGGATGTCCCGGGCCAGGGCATCATCGAACTCCTCCTCAATGTCCCGGAGGCGGTCCTCCTCCATGGCCCCGAGGGTCTGCAGGGCCGTCGACGTCTCCACCTCCAAACCCCTGCGGATTGCCTCGAGGCACTCGGCCCGCCTCAGGGCCCTCCGCATGGAGTTCTCCGCCCTGACCATTGTGAGCCGTGCCTCTTCCGCCCCCTGCCGCTCCGCATCTATGGCGTGGCCCAACCGCTGCCACACGGAAGACACTCTCTGTTCTGGGTCCTCCTGCCCTCCGGCCGATGCCTGCCCCTCCGATGTTGAAGGCCCCGAGCCTTCATGGCTCCCACCACGTTGCTGCTGCTGCTGTGCCTCTGCCCGTGCACTGCCTCCTGCTGCCTGCACATCCTCCGCCGGCTGGGGTGCAGTCGTTGGTGTGGCCACCCCTGCTGGACGTCTGACTCCCGACTGTGGCAGGGATGCCTCCTCCACCAGCCTGGCCGCACCGTCAGAGGCAGCTCCACAGGGCACCCAGGTGACTGATGGGTGGGAAGATGGCACAGAGGACGACTGGCGCATAGGGGGTCCAGTTGAGGAGGGGGTCAGAGCAAGCCCCATCAGACGGAGGAATCCGGCCTGGGTGACCTGTCCCAGCAGGCTGACGTGGTCAACGAGCCATTCGAGATGACTTGCAGTCTCTTCATGAAAAGACTGCAGGTCACCTCGCATGGCCCGTTGACGCAACGCCACACCAGCCAGGACAGGCTCAACCCGGACCTGGATAGCCACGTCCGCAGGCAGAGGAAGGCCAGTTGACGTGAGCTCATCCCCTGCCTGAAAACGGGTCTGGACGTAGGCATCCCTGCTGGTGCAAGATGATGCAGGGACAGGATCAGGGACAGGATTGCACACAGGCACCTCCGCGGCGGCCTGTGCTGCCTCCTTTCCCTGGTCCTGCACTGCACCACTAGCACCAGTGGGATCCCCACCTCCAGACCCCGTCTCTGGTGCTTGCACGGCCTCCTCCTCCACCAAACCCCCCACCAACCTGGATGACTCCGTGCCATCTTCCCCTGTTGGGCCCTGTGGGGTCCCAGCTGCCCCTTCTGCTGCCGAGGAGTCCAACTCCAACCTCCGCCTCTTGGACCTCCCCCCGGCAGCTGCGGCCTGGGACGCGGCACCGGACTCCTCACTCCCCGACGAGATGACAACATGGGAGGGGAGCCGGGCCTTGCGTCTCCGGCTGGCGGTGGGATCCCCGCCGCTGTGCTCCACAGCACCTTCTCCGCCCTCTTCATCAGTTGACGCTGCAGACAGGGAGAAACAAAACACAGGCATCAGGGCACTGTACAATGGACACATACACACATGACAGTTGTACATGAGTGGCATTGGCAAACCTCAGACATGTCATCACAATCCCCAACACACATGTCATTACAACTCGCACACATGAGCCATACCACAGCCATATCGCAACTGCCACCACCATCCATACACATACAACAGCATGAGCAGCCAAAGGTGAGCCAGACATCACATGCAACACAGGAAGTGCACCACACATGTACACACACCACCACACTTGCATGCATGTGTACACCTCTACCAAGTGTCGCAGTGTTCAGACGGGCATCCATGTCACATCTGCCAATCAGGCTTCCACATACCGCTGTCACATGCATCCATGTTGCATCACTGTTGCACCCTTGTCAAATACACACACATGCACATGTACACAGTGCTGATACATGCAGCCAAAAACAACATACATGCGTGACATCACGGACATGTCTACTTACATACACATTCATCCACACATGTGTGCCCACACAACTGCATTTGGCATGCAAGCCTACACACACAAGCACCATCCATGTCTCACACATTACAGCCCTCGCATGTGTCAGCCCCACGGCCCTGTACACCCCCACCCATACTCCACCCCATACAAACAGATGTGCAACCTGCACACTACTGAATAATCACCACACGCACTGCTCACAATCAGGATGCATGTACACTCACCGCTCGACTCCAGACGGGTCTGCTTCTCAAGGACCTGGACGTGGAGCGCTGGGGATATGCGTTCTAGGACCCTCATCTGTTCTTCCGACAAGTGGCCCCGGCGCCCCTTGGCATCCGCTGCCTTCAAGAGGCGCCGGGCCTTGTTCAGGGTCCTGGACCTGAAGTCCTCCCAGCGCTTCTTGACATGTTGTAAGTCGCGCACTGCCACCCCCTCCGCGTTGATGGCAGTCACGATGTCAGTCCAGATCCGAGTCCGTCCTTCCTTGTCGGCGCGGGAACTTCCGAAGAGGGCAGCATACTGCCCCAGGACTTGCTCCACCAGGACACCAACTTCGGTGGCACTGAAGCTGGTGCCCTCTGCCTCTCTGGCCGGGGGCTGTCAGTGGTCCCAGATGGTGTTTGCCCCGACATGACAACCCCAGAGGCAGGAGTGGGTGGGCAACTGGGTCCTGGGGCTGGGCTGTGGAGCGATGGAATCCCAGTCGGGAGTCTTCGGTTCCAGCAGGGGTGGTCACAGCAACAGCACCCCTGGCTGATGTGCAGGCAGCAAATGGCAGGGCACGTGGGCAGCAGGCAGTCAGGCAGCAGCAGATGGCAGGTGGGAGCGTGCTCGGGGCTCTGGGGGGCAGTAGTTCGGCCTTCTGGGCAGGAGCGTGGTCTTCCGTGTGCTTACGCGTGGCCAGCTTGATACGGAGTGATTTGGCACGTGAAAAATCTGCACGTCAGCGTGTAATTCGAGGAAAGGCCCTTAGCGCGTATGCACGGCAGCACGCATATGCGATTTCATTGGACCAAAGGCCCTTAGCGTGTGAGCGCGTCTGTGACGTGACGCGCGCAGGTGTTTCCCTCATTGCACGTGATGACAGAACACACGTGGATTTCCACCAATCGCGTGTGAAAGTTCCCGGCACCCCGGAACACACGTACCCAGGCTAATCGCGTGTGGAACTTCCCGCGCGCACCCGAAATACACGTACCCCGCTCAATCGCGTGTGTAACTTCCCGCGCACACCCGAAATACACGTACCCCGCTCAATCGCGTGTGTGACTTCCCGCGCGCCCCCGAAATACACGTACCCCGCTCAATCGCGTGTGTGACTTCCCGCGCGCCCCCGAAATACACGTACCCCGCTCAATCGCGTGTGTGACTTCCCGCGCGCCCCCGAAATACACGTACCCCGCTCAATCGCGTGTGTAACTTCCCGCGCGCCCCCAAAATACACGTACCCCGCTCAATCGCGTGTGTAACTTCCCGCGCGCCCCCGAAATACACGTACCCCGCTCGCACAGGCCCAATTGCTGTATGTTGCCACTTTTGTGATGCGCTGGGACTCTACCGCCTGCCTTCGTGTGGCGGACGTGTTTCAGCTTGTGCGTGTCTTTGGCTGTGCGTGGCTTTGCCCTATTCGATTCCATGAATACGTGTGGTTCGAGTGTGTGTGGGCGTTCCGTCTGCTTCCCTGCAGTACATCCCCAGTTACGCCCTTATTTTCGCCCGTTGTTCCCCATTCCGCGTGTTACGCCCGGTGTCCCGCCCACTTTCTGGTGTATGCGCCGAGGTTGTGCGCTTTCACTGTGCGCGTCGCGCACGCCTTTCGGGATGTTGCAGTGACTTGTGCGCCATACACGGGTTTGGCGCACATCCCGAGGTGTACACGCGCCGGGACTTCCATGAATCGCACGCGTGCGCCTGTTTTTTTCCGCTTGCGCCTGCTTGCGCGAAGATTTTCGGCGCACGTTTGTTCCATGAATCGGCCCCTAAATCACATCCATGGCAGTGGTGCACCCAAAATACTGTTGCTAATGCAGTGATTTTGAGAACATTAAGGGATCCATAGACACGCTCTACAGTAGAAGGCTACCAGGCTAGCTCATCAGGTTGAGAGACTGTTGCTGAGATGTTATATATTCAAAACTGTTTGTTAATCGTATAACTTTTGGCAATTCCTTATAAAAAAACAAGTGCTATAAAATGTGTTTGGCCAGGGGATGGGTTGGGCTACTCACTTGCTTATATTAAGGGCAGAGTTGGGGATATTTCTGCCCCTGTAGTGAAAATCAAAAAGTTGGCAACCATGAACCCACAGTTTAATTTCCTAAAAACTGCTGTCAGCACAACAGAAGCATTTACATTCTGGTTGACTCTCGCCAGGTACTAATTATACATATAACCTGTGATAAAACACAAAGGAGCACACAAATTACAGAGTATGTGTGGTAGTTTGACAAAAAAAGAAAACTTGTGAATGCAAGCAGCATTTTTCAGTTTGGAAATTTCTATGGAAGTGTGAAATGCACATTTGGAAGACAATAGTGTGTAGAAAGCCTGCGTTGGAATTTGCTGCCCCCTCCCAGTTATATTCATGGCCCATGTATTCCTTTGGTGTCCATTTCAGAGCAGAAGAAAGAAAACAGACTGAGCGAATAGAATCTGAAGACGCGTGAATGACGGCCAGTGAAAGGAGCACAGCGCAGATTAGATCACCGAGCCCCTAACTTCCCTCGGCGAAGCTAGGGGATCCTTATAGCCTGGTCAGGGCTGAGGCTGGACGGGTCCAGTGTTAGACAAGGGAGAAAGATAACAATAATGGTCCTACTAGGCCTTGTGACATTTGTATCATGCAATTGCAGTAAGAAGAAGTGCGAGGGAGAGGGGGGTGGGGGAAGTGCCAGTCTGCATGAATGCAAAGTGCTAGGGTGGGAAGGGAAGTACAGGGTAAATAGGAGAGAGTGCAAGTGAAGGGGGGATGGAGGAAGGAAGGGCAACGGGCTAGGGGAGTGCTAAGGGGAGACCAGGAGGGTAAGTGCCAGGGAATTGCATGGGGTGCAGGGTGTCCGCGTGCTAAGTGTGCAGAGGAGGGTGGATTGGAATCGGGGGTGCCCTGTAGCACTTGGAGGGAACCAGGCAGCCAGTCACTGCCACAGATGGGGGTGTTAGCAGGGGAAGGGGCGAGGGAAGGAAGAAGAGAAAAGGAGGGTCTAGAGGCTCTTCCAGAACTTAAGGAGATCCGACTCAAGCCTGAAGGGGCAGGGTGACCATTCCAGTGGGAGGCTGGGAGAGTGAGGCGGGAGGCGCCGGAGCAGCAGGGAAACTGGTGGCTGCAGGATGCAGCTGCCGAGAACTGGCTGGGTTGGGAGGGCACAGGAGCTGCAGGCCAGCAATGCCAAAATTGTGTGTAAAAGGCGGCTGGAGAGCACAGGAGAACATCAGCTCATCCTGCTCCTCCTGCCAACCCTACGACGCCGTTGATCGCTTGGACCACCGCCGCTCTTGCCGCCAAAAGGACCTTCTTGATGCCCGACGGAGAAGTTTCTGTTTTCTTCCTGTTTCTTTGCGCCTTGCTGCTGGTGCTTCTGGACATCACTGGGGGCCGCCTTCTTGGAGGACTTCACCCTCCTGTCGCTTTGGGGAACTCTGGCCTTTGATAATCGCTGACTGATGTTAAAACATGGCAGTTGGCGCTAGGGCATGGTACGGCAGAGGACTCCTGCCCATCTACGCACTTACATTCAGTAGAAGGAAAATTAGATAAGTAACTTTAGTGTACCGGTTCGGCACCGAGGTCACAGCTATGAGACAATTTGCAGTGGGAATCGGCCCACATTAAATTGTTGCAGGCGTGTCTGACATAATGTATCGATTTTATGACATCTGAATCTGAACCTACCTTTACTGTCTCTGGAGGATAGCTCAGGGGCAACGTGCTCGCCTTGGAAGCAAGACGACACGGAGCACCACTGGTTCAAGGTTCAATCTCCGGGTCCGCGCTTAGAAAGCCCTGGGCATTAAGCACATTATTATTAATAACCTATCATATCATATCATACCGACTGTCTTTTCAAGGCTAGGATGGGTCTGTCCAGGATTAGCCCTGTAGGGTCCACGAGCTGCTCCTGAGGAGGGGTTCTGCCAGGGCTCTCCTGATTCCCCAGGCTAGACCCGGTACACACTTTTGCATATGGTGCACCAGGGCAGGGGAGCCAATTTTCCGGGGGTTGCCGTTGGCCAGATTTGAGGGAAGTTCCATTGCAAGTATACATAGTTTATTTATAAACGCGCTTAATACCCAGAGGTTTCTAAGCACCGACCCAGGGATCGAACCTGTGTTGCTCCGCAGCGTCTTGCTTCCAAGGCGGGCACAATGCCCCTGAGCTATCCTCCTGAGACATTTAACTCAGATTGCTTTTCCTAGTGGAGGTTATGGGGGGAAAGGGCCCCGGAGCACTGCATACTCTGCGCCCCTGTGTCAGGGGTACAGAACACGCCCATACTGTGTGTCCCGTGAGCTTAAGGGAATGTCCGAGTCCGGCCGCCACATCAAAAACAGGTCAGCGACCTCCACCTTTATACACCCCTTGTGATGTGTGTGGGTCTGTGTGGATGGCATCCACATGTGGAAGGTACATGGGTCTACTTCATTTCCACTAGCCCGCCTCGGACATGTGTGACTCCTGGCTTGTAACCGTTGCCTCTGTCCGCATACGCGCCATCAATGCCATTCAGCCGTTTTGCAAGGATTTGCTTTCATTTTCCAAACACGATCAAAATGATGGTGGATTTAGAACATATATGAAAAAAAGCCTTATACCTGAAATGTGTGAACAGAATGCACCGTGTCAGCTAACAAGCACACGTGCCACACAGCACAACCCAGTTCAGTGTGAATTGCTGAGTAGCTGAGAACTGGGGGTGAACTTCCAAGTCTGGTTACTGGGTGGCGCTGTGACATGTGTTCATTTTCTTGGATTGATCCTGAGGTCAAAGAATCACCTAGGCTGACATAGAGGACGGCCGCCATCTAGTGTTCTTATTTATGTCTGCAGGCCGTACAGTTTGCATGTTTTCCCTGTCATTTACTGAAACCTAGGTTAAGTATTTCGAAAATAGTCGAACGGAATTTCATCATTGATGTAGCCAGTTCTTGTACTATTCAGCGGGAAAAAGTCCTTACATAGGAAGAAAAAGTGCACGCCTGGGACACCCCCCCCTCCACACGACCAGCTAATCTTTAGAAAACTTAAGAAAAGGTAGCAAGCTGAACACTGTTTTGGACTCCGTGGTGTAGGTTGGTGTACAGAGTGGGATTACACGGATTGTCAAAAAGTGAACTCTTGTTGCAGGGGTCTGCAACCTTTGGCTGAATTCTGGACTGCAACTCCCATGATCCCTCTTCAACATTGACAATGCTAGATAGGACTGATGGGTAATGTAGTCCTAAGCATCTGGGGAGCCAAAGGTTGCAGACCCCTGTAGGATGGCGGGTTTGACTATTGGATAGGGTGACCAGATTAAAAAAAGAAACAACCCGGACAGGCCATCGAAATAGAAGTGGGACTAAAGTGAATACACATCCGACTTTAGTCCTACTTCTATGTCGCTGGCCTGTTGTGACTGTGCCACAGAGACTGGCTTGGAAATGTTTGAACAGCAAGCCATGTAATAGCAATTAGAGCAAAAGCTTGTTTTTAGATCACATGCCAAGATTCACAAACAAAACTGCACAATGTAGATCATATATCATTTATACAAAGGGGAAGTGCTGGAAATGGTGTTGGGTGGTGGTTGTGGGGGCTTGTTGGGGGGGCGGTAATGGGTGGGCTACGATGGGGAAGTCCCTCTTTTATGTTGCTGGCCGTCCCAGTTTTTCGTTTTGGAAATCTGGTCACGTTAGCTGGCCTCGTCTCCCTCTTCCGCATTTACATTGTTTCCTTTCTGTTTCTTGTCCTTTCCACAGCTAACTCCATCAAATTGCAAGAGCCCAAGTTCCTGATGCCACCAGGCTCGACCAGTTCCTACCTGGCCCTGAAAGGCAGCCTCCTGCAGCTGGAGTGCATTGCAGAGGGATAGTAAGTGTGAACAGGCCGCTGCCTGCAAGCCATCACCCACAAACACGTGCTGTATCTACCTGTCTTCTTTCAATTGTTTTTCTTTCACGGAGAGGGCTTTATTGTAAAAATACCACACAATGGAGACCGAGCAGCGGGGCTCAAGTCAGGGGTGCACGTCCGTGCACGGCGTCCCCCCACTTTTTTCAGAGGGTGGACGCTGTGCCCCCGTTCATGTTGAAGGCTTTGTGTAAAATGAAAGACATTGGCTATCTTTTATGAATTCACACCAACCTCGCGACTTGAACAGCAGTTCCCAGGGTCAAAGGACATAAACTGCACCACTGCACCATATAACCTGATGAGAAATGGCCGACACCTAAAGTTGAAATGACACATTTCAGGACTGCATGTTCCGGGGAAAACATTGGCATTGATTCTTGGAGTTTAAAACATGCACAACTTTCACTGTTTTCAAAACATTATTTGAAGAAAATATCCTCTCTTGGTTTTTTTGTGTCTTGATTTTTTGAAAGATAAATGCCATCCGTACTGTGCAATGTATATGGTTATTTGATTTATTTGGATTCGTGATGCGCACCTGCAGCCCTAGGGCATAGAGGTGCTGTTGCATGAGATTGTCTTCGTCAACACACCCAAATACATACACTAATGAAGCATCGCTGAGTTCATTGAAAGGGCTCCATGACACCTTACCTGGAAATGTAATCTGGTAAGCCGAGTCTACACCCCTCTACAGATGTGAGATTTGCAAGTTGCTCTCTAGTAACAGGACCAGGTAACCTCAGCCCAAGTCGAGAAGGCTATACAGGGCTATATTATGCAGATTAACTCCTTGATGAGCCCGGCCCCAGCCTAAGAGGAGTCCTGCCCCACCCCATCCCTGTAAAGTTCCCAGTAGGCCTCAAGAACTCCCAGGAATCCAAGCCCAGGACTTTTGCTGGCAGAGGATCCATGGTTCAAAGCCCACCCTCAATTAAAAGAGCCCAGCTTTACTTCCGGCTTTCTTCCTATAAAACCTATGGGTCTGTGGCCTGTGGAGGCGTGGAGGGGTCGGGGGGAGTAGAAGAGCTGTGTCCACCATGTTTATATGACTTGGCTTCAAAATGACCACCTGCCAATGGAACCCTAGCACTGTGGAGGGTCAAAAAGCCTGACCCTTGCTGAGCCCCTGACAATGCACTGTGTCCTTACACCTGTTCATCAAGTCACCCGTGTCTGCTGCAGTATAAAGGCATAGTAGCATAAAGGCATAGTAGCATAAAGGCATAGTAGCATAAAGGCATAGTAGCACAAAGGCATAGTAGCATAAAGGCATAGTAGCACAAAGGCATAGTAGCATAAAGGCATAGTAGCATAAAGGCATAGTAGCACAAAGGCATAGTAGCACAAAGGCATAGTAGCATAAAGGCATAGTAGCACAAAGGCATAGTAGCATAAAGGCATAGTAGCATAAAGGCATAGTAGCACAAAGGCATAGTAGCATAAAGGCATAGTAGCATAAAGGCATAGTAGCATAAAGGGGGAAAGCAAAACGGAAATGTTGTTCATTTCTTAGGGTGCGGCAGACATTGCAGTTTCACATTTCTGACAGAGAGCGACTCCCGAATGCGTTTCTTTTTTATTAAGAGTTTCCAGGTGCTCACCATTTACCTTGCCTGCGAGTCCCTTTTGGGGTGCTTTCACTTCTGTTTCACAACCATTCTCTGCACTTTGGCCGGATTCCCGGCTGAGGGGACCCCCCCTGCTGATGTCTGGGTGCCCTTCCCTGGTGTTCACGTTACTGCCTGGCAACCTGCGCAATTCCTTCGCTGCTACTCGGTCCTGTGAGGGGGCCGCATCGGGGCATAAAGCGCTAGAAGCAGCAATGTGGGTCATAATCTTGTGGTAACAGTCAAAGCACAGTAACATAACATAACATAACTGAATGGACCCAGGCTGTACCTGCACACAGGAGGACAGACAAGTGGCCCTTTGTTTCCCGAATCAACACAGAATAGTTCAACTTTCTCTTTCCCGGGATGGGGAAGGGTTTAACTGAAGCAGTATGTGCTTGGGCCAACACAGCATACTCAATAGTTCTCAGGACTGCCCCCTACCATGCCCTGACCCACTGGATCATATACTCTAAATCAGGGGAGTTGCTAGGTCTGGAAAAGACCCAGGGCTAAGCTGATGTCGGAACTGTTGGGACTGGGGGCTAGCTAGTGTTTTGGCTGTAGCTCCTGAGATTCTATCTAGGGCTACAACAAAAAGATCAGGGGCTATAGCCCCCTTAATCCCCCCTAGCAACCCCCTGCTCTAAATCTAAGTTTCCATGACCGCCCCCCCCCACGGGCCACTCTACAGCACTAGTACCGGGCAAGGAAAGGTGACCCCCTTCAAAGGGGTTAAGTTGACAATCTACTTTTGTTCCCAGCTTCGCCGCGGGTCATTTCAACTTCTGACTACCGCAGCTAGGCACATCAGGATCTGCGTCGCCTTTATATGTATAATTATACGGCACCTACACTAGACCTGGCTAAAGGACACATGCACTTGGGATTTCTTGTGGTGCCATTTTTAGATTGTCTGATCTAATGAAATGCCGCCGTTCCAGCAGTCTTTCACGCGTATAGGAGGGCTGTCTGCCATTGCATGTCTCCTTCGACTGAACGCACTGTCCCCGGTTGCAATCTTGGCCAGGGCCGGCCTTAAGGGCAGCAGCGACCTGGGCAAAATAGCGCTCCTCCCTCACCCACTACAAGCCCCTGGTTAACAGGGGGTGGGGCGGAAGGGGGCGGGGCCAGGATGGGCAACTTTAAAAAAAAAATGTTTGTACCTCCTCGTCTCCGCGAGGAGGTTAAATAGGGCGCGTTAGCACCCCACTGTCATTAAACGAGCCCGGCCGCTGCGGGTGCATTCAATGGCAATGAGGTGCCTGCCACTACGCCAGCTCGGGGGACCCCTTGAAAGACTCCCCGGAGCTGGCATGGTGGGGGGCTAATGGTGACTTTTCTTATGAAAAGTGCCCGCGGAGGAGGAGCGCATTTAAAGGCGCCCGCCGCCGCAGGCACATTTTACATTAAAAGGCTGCCTGCCACGCCTTCTTCCACAACTCCAGCTTGAGGGGGCCCTTGAAAGACTCACCCGAGCTGGCATGTCAGGGGCTAATGGCGCCCTGGGGGGCGTGGTGCCCCGGCGGTCGCCCGACTCGTCCCCCTAAGGACGGCTCTGATCTTGACGCAGTGTCAATTTAATGCAGGTTTTCATCACTTGCACTCATAGTATTTCTGGTGCATTTACTGAACGTGCAAGTGCAGCAGATGTGTGTTGGGCCTGTGCCCTTGCGCACACAGGTGGACCTGAGTTACCTAGCTGGCATTACTGGCAGCTTTAGGCACGTTGGAGGTTTTGCCCATCACCTGGGTGCCTCATTAGTCATTTGAGGTTCAGACAGGGCGGCGCTGTGAGTATCTGCTCGCTTCTCGGGGTCATCCCGATGCTATTCCAGCTTTCTTTTTAAGTGAATGACTACTGACGCTTTTGAGCCTATGCCAGTTTTGAATACATGTGTTTTAATTATGTATCCTCTTATGTCTGTTGCCCTTAACTGAATGAACGTTTATTTCGATGTTTTTGTATTTAGCTATTTAAATTCCTATCAGTCACCTTGCTTTACGCAGCTGACACTTTCTGAGCCGGTTCCATATTTTCTGCATGTTGGCAGCAACTTGCACGTTTACTTCTGCACTCAGCCTACTGCGGAGAACTTCAATACGCCTATCCACCGCGCTCAACATCATTTTTCAGTATCCCCCAGAAGTCTCTTACCTATGTCCATGTGCAATAGTTACTTGAAGTTTCTGCACACTTTCTGGGTTTCTCTAATTGGATACTTGGGACCGTTAGAACCACTCGCTGGCGTGTCTTCTTATCCTATACTGACCCCTAGTGGAACGTTGTAAGAACTGCCCATGCGTCTGAAACGTTTCTTTTACTTCTACTTTACTACCAATACACTGGCCTTTAAAATGGCATCCTTTCCGCTTACAGAAAAACATGTTTCGACCCCATTAGTGGTCTTTAAGTATAACAGGGATTTGGGTGAAAGATCTGGACAGATCTCGAAGATTGATACCTAAGCCTGAACGGACCCTGCCATCACATTGTTACCTTCGATGCGCAGGCCCCATTTTTAATTATTTTATTTATACAAAGAAACTTGATGTAGCAGGTTTTCCGTGTGCCAATGAAACTGTACGTGGTGCAGGTTCAGCGTGCAAGGTCACCATGAAAATAGCAACAAAACACAGAAAGCACTGAAAGCGCCAGGACCGCACTAGGGAACCATACATAGCCGCAAATTATCCAGATGGCGAATTGAGTTTAAAAACGACATTTAAATATGGAATAATACCCATAATGCGAGAGGCCGCCAGAGCAACACGTTTCACACCATACATGGTGCTTGTTCACACAGTGAAATAAAAAAAAAACAGTTGATTACATTTCGAGTCCTTTCTGGATTTTTAGACAACTGTGACCGCATGGTCTGAGTGCAAGAATGTTATGAGTGCATTTAACTGCGCACATTGAATATGCAGGAATACACTATATTGTTTTCATTTCTTCATTTGCATTTCTACAGCTGGATGTACGCGATTCTAGCCATGTGATCACGTCCCATATGGAGGTTGGATTCAGCCCATACTGAATTGAGTTTCAGTTGGCAACAACACTGACTAGGGCCACCTCAGTTAAAGCATATGATCTCCCTTGCCGCAGACGCCATCACCCCACTCAGAATCTGGAAAATCAGGACCCAGAAATGGAGAAAAATAAGAACCCGTAGTCCAAAACCAAACCCCTTCTACAAAGGAGGTGCTACCACGCTGAGATGAAGAAAGCTAAATCTCACGTTTACTCTGAAAGAGTAACACATTCCTATAAACCTGAAAGAGATATCTTTTTTTTTTAATCACTGAATTCCGCAATCCAGCAAGTTTTTACACCAGGTCCAACCCATCTTCATCTACCTGTATCTCTCCCCCCCCCTCTCCCCACACTGTGAGGAATTTGACCATCCGCACGCTGGGTGTGCGCTCACCTGGGCTTATTTGAAATTTTAAATCAACCTCCAGAAAATGGGTGGGGCTGATCCGCACACATTTTCCTATGCTCATCGCACGACATACACATAGACCTGTGTACTCTGAGTGGACACAGCCTACAGGCGCTGCCCCCCCCTCATATTTAGTTGGAATAAATCAAGGCATCTCAGAGTACATCAAGGCATCTCAGAAGAGGGAAGGGGGAAGGCAAAACCTTCCTCCTGCCATGGCCAGCCTAATTACCTAACAAAGGCTCCATGGATCCGCCCTTTCCTTTGTTAGCTGCTGGTGGCAGCCTCACATACTAATCAGAGTTATTTAAATAGGCCCATGTAAGGCCTTGTCACGGGACTAACAAAGTACAGGAAAACCCCAACAACCTTTGCTATGCACTGTGTCAATCTGAAGCCAGCTCCCACCTCTCAGAATCAAGGGCAGTGACCTCTCATGTCTGGAAATATGTATTTACAGTAGTCATCCCCATAGTGGGACCCCATTCAGGAGGAACGAGTATGTGGTATGGTGGAGACCAAAAGTCTGGTCTTGCCACAGCTTCATGGGAAACCTGCCACTTTAATTAGGAACCACAGAGAGCTCAATTAACCAGAGACACTTTGATCCAAAACAGACAGGACGATGGGTGAGACTAAGTATTAAATGTGTTCACCCCTTTACCTTTTCTGTTGCAAAGCACTCTGGTTATGACCTCAGGCCTACAGGAGATTGTTGGTTGGGACCCATGAATGGTTCATTAAGGTAGGCTTAGCCTCCACCAATCACTGTGGCCCATTTGGCTTTAAAGGAGGGCTGAGTACCTCTTTTGTGAAGATCATCTGAAGACTTTGCAAGGAGTAACAAGAAGAACTCATTTAGACCCTGGCTGAAGGTACACACTGCCTTACAGCTCCGGCCAGTGAAGGGAGGCCAGGATTTCCAAGATCCCTCGCCTAAACATCTCCCATGGAACAGAGGAAGATACTGAATCTAGAAGACCCTCCAGCAGCACCAGAACCGCTACCCAGCCAGCACACAGCGTGCCCTGTAAGGCTCTGCATGCAAAGCTCCTAGGTGGGAAGTGCCAGAGTCTCTGAACCAAATCAAGGACAAGTCCGTTGCCTGCAATACTGTTCTCAACTTTTGACCATCCACCTTAAAGGACAACACAAGCCCAGTGAAGAGGCTAGGAGGAGTGCATCGACAAGCATCACCCAGCATCCGCCTTAAAGGACATTGTCAAGCCCCTCGAGCTACAACCGACTGCACCGATGAGTGTTGTCACGCTGCAGTTGCTAACGTTGTCTGTGATGCCTCAACCAGTGCTTCAGACCCGCCAACCAGCACTAAGACGATTCCTGACCCCAAGCTGCCGTGTAGGCCAGCCTGCAGCCATCCATCCATCATCACTCACTGAACGCCTGGCGCCTGATACCTGCAGCTGTCTCCCATCATGAACTCTATTGCACTGCAATGCAGTGACCTGAAACTGACTATACACTATCGAGCACCAAGAACATCTACAAGCACAAGGTACATTGTGGTTCTGTCCCCCTGGTCCTTCTCCGAAGGCCCCTGGTGACATTTAATGACCCATTGCTCCCTTTGTGCCAAAACCAAGTATCCGTGAACTGTTGTGATTAATTACTTTACCGACTACCCTCCTGTCAGCATCCAGAGTGCATTCCCTTTCCTTGTTGAAAATGTATGTCATCTGCATTCCTTTACAGGGTGGGTTGTATTTTGTAGTGTTGCTAGAACTGTCTGTTGTGATAATAATAAAGTATATATTACTATAAAACCGTGACTTGACAGTCTCTTTTATCATTGGGTAATAACTGTATTTTCGCTGTGTTGCAACTAACCAACGATCCACGACCTTGCGGTGATAAGCTTGTTGTTCTGTCCACGTTACCAAAATTGGACAGGGAGGTTTATAATTTACTTGTGTTTCCAATCTGTTAAGATCCCTTCTGGTGTACTGGAGGTGTGGGGCTGATTGATGGTTTAGAAACCGATATTTATCACTGGACCACTGGTGCCCCGGAAGTTGATTTGTCTCTCACACACACACACACACACAGTTCCACATTAAACAACTGACACGCCACTTCCGGATTAAAGACAGGTTGGCCATCTGTAGCCCCTCCCCACCCCCTCACCCGCAGGAATAGATAATTTCCCCTGGCACTCAAAGAAATAGATATTTAATTCCTTCTGCCCTCTTTTAACTGAGGAATATGAGAGACTAATTAATAGAAGCTTGCTTGCAGGATTCCTGGTGGATTCGTGTCCACTTGCCTTCTTCAAACTTGAGATCCTTTTTTCAACTTAACCCTGGAGGTACCGCATTTCACAAAAAAAGTATAGGGGAGCCCCCTTTTCATGTTAGCACCAAACGAAAATCTGGCACTCCCTACCAATCCCAATCGGAGAGATTATTCCTATTTTGAAAGTGAAGAAATGTGTAAAGATCTGGCTTTGCCCACCCACCTACACTTAACACATATTCATCTCAAATATGAGTTTTGGAGTTGGAATGCATGCGATAGCCCTCTAAGAAGTGACAGCTTAATACGGATACTCAAGAGGCCTCTATAAGAAAAATTGTGCAAACTATCACCAGTCCGATTTCTTGAAGCCAATGAATGCTTCCACTCCCCTATCCATTGAAATAGCCCGTATTTCAGTGATACCTCCCTCACATGTCGGCATAATATACCCCTTAGAATGGTTAAATAAGGGGAGAAATATTCGACCCACTAACAGCCTTGGGGATAGGGTTTTTATAAACATGTATTGTTCCCAATTTAACAAAGGATGTTGTTTCGCAATTGAATTCTCCTTTTGATCTATAATCCACCCGGACAAGATTCTACGGCTATCAAATCTGTTTACATATAGAAATCACACATTTTGATGTCCACCTTGAAGTACATTACAAGTTTTATTCCCCTACCATGGCAAATCTTTCTTGCTGAAAATTGTAAACTCCTCTCTTCTTCCGCACTCGACTATGCACAGTTACTCCATAATATCATAAATTCATTTGGTATATAACTCTCTTTCGCGGATCCTATATGACTAAAGCATACTATTGATCTCATTATTCCTCCACATTTGCTGGTCGATATCCATCTTAATGTGGTAGCCATGTACATGCCCTTAGACCCTGCTTATGCCTCTTGTATGGGATTCTTTTTTAGGGTGGACTTGCGCAGCACTGTATATTAAGGATTACTAATTCATGAGAATTTCAATTAGCATAGTTTGGAGGGCACGTACATCGTCGCATTTGCATATAATGACTACTACTACTAATAGGCAGTTCAATCATTTCTTGGCCCCACCAAGAAACCAAACCTGGCCTGTTCATTCTACAAATGAAATGCCTTTGAACTTCCTCACATGAATAAATTGGCCTTTACCAGAACCCAAATAATGTATTATATCTTCATAAGTAACACATGGGCCCTCATTATAAGTGAGCCGGTCCGGAAATAAAGGTGCTGGCAAAAAGTTACCGGCATATTATCCGGACCGGCTCACTTCGAGTCTGCTGGCCAGGGGCACTAAACCCGTTGGCCTGACCTGTCGGAATTCAGGCCCCTACCGGTAGGTTTTTCACTGAAGCACCAGCACTGTGAGTAGCGGTGCCATGCGTCAGGGTTCCCATTCCCATGGAGTCCTAAGGGAATGGAAACTTAACGTACCACCGCCTCTGATATCCCAGTAGCACCGGGATGTCTGGCGGCGATAACGGTAATATGGGGTTACCGGTAACCTCGTAATGAGGCCCATGGCCTCCTCCAAAGACCCTCATACACCCATTCTAACACAAGCACTCTCAGTTTACCCCTGTTGCATCCACCCACACATTTGTCATTCTTTCACCCACTTTGCTTTTCTCTTATCTTTCCCAGTTTGCTCCTTTTCCCCTCCATAGATTAAAAGTCTATGCACCCTGAGTGAGGGGACAATATGCCTCCTCTTTCTGGACAAACCAGGCAAACCGAGGCCACTACTGTGGCGATTTGGTGCAGTATAAAAGCTTTTTAATGTAACATAACACCCAACTCTGCCTTTTACAAAGTTTCATTAACTCGCATAGGTAACTGCAGGCTATGTTTTCTCACGTTCTATGTGATTAAATAATTGTAATTTTCAGGGTGGCTTGGTTTGGTTAACTCATTTTGAACAAACCATTTATGACCTTGTTAGTGTTATGGGTGTCCCCACCACACACACACCCACCCTACCACATACCCTCCACTACCTACCCTCACACGCAGCCCTACCCACGCATATGTATAGGATCGGATATATACACATATGGTTCAACTAAGTCAACTACATTAAAAAGGAAAACCTTGAATTGCTAGAAACTGTTGTCATACCATTTATGGCTATTGATCACTATACTCTGATAGCCTACTCCCAAGTAAAGCACCACCCTGTCCAACCATGAACAAAAATAGTCTAGCATGATATGAAATGGAACAAACTCTTAATAATAGCGTTTTAGACATCTCAGTGCTAGGTGATTTCACTGCTGGTGTGCTAGTTTCACCACCCCTTTTGCTTACTATATTACCAACAGCATTCACCTAGGAGACTGTTGTACATTAGTGTAAGAAGCGCTATCCCAAAACTAATTTATGCAGGGGGTCTAGCCAGTGCTTCATTTGTGCTGCTGCCCAGCCCCCCAAAAATGTGCATGTCACCTTTATGGATAAGGCAATCGGCGCATTTCTAAAATTTATGAAAATGAAAAAAGCGCATTTGCTGCACTTTTTTTTATTTGCATTCATTTTTATTTCTGTATTGTAGCGCTTCTTCAGCCACCAATAATTCTGAATTCTAGGGTGCTGGTGTAGTATCCTAGAATTCAATATCACCAATGAGCTGTAGTCAAGCCGAGTCAAACCATCACATAGCCTCAGCTTTTAATGGTTTGAATCTTTTTTTTTTTTTTGGATAAAACATTTTTTATTGTTTTACATCATAATCCAAATAACAACAACACATAGGAACTAGCATGTCTTTTCAAAGGTCAATTTTATCAGATTCATTACCAATCACCCAAAAACATTTCCCAGAACTTTAGTGCAGTTGAGCAGCATCACTCCCGTATTGTCTTGTAGGATCTACTGTCCTCCTTCTTCCCACCTCCCCCATATTTTAGCAGCTTTGACAGGGCAGCCCCTTGCATTATATATTCTGTGCTCTATCATTGCACATATGTCCATGTCCGTTGCCCACTGCTCCACCGATGGGGACTCAGGGGCTCCCCATTTTTGCGCTATGTTACGCTTCATCAGCCCCGCTGCTGTGTTCAAGAGCAGTCTTTCCCATTTATTGAGAGCAATCTCATCCGGAATACCCAGGATGAGAATTGGTTTGAATCTTTTGTGCACAGTCAAACCCCCGGCCACATTATGAGTTTGGCAGTGTGGCCAAAAGAGTTACCACTGCATTACCGCCACATTAACGCTTCACAGAACTATGGGTTTGCAGGTAAGGTGGAGGGAAAAACCCACAGTAACATGCAGGTGGTATTTCTACCCCAAAAAATGTCACATTCGGTATAATTACCGCCAGTGGTAATTCTGCTGAAATCCCGATGAAGCCCTAAATGAGGAATAACACCACCACTTGTAATCGAGCAATAATTCTGACAGACCAAGTGGCGGTAACAGTAAATCTGGTTGGTGCTATCTCAGCGGATTTGCTGCTGAGATCCCACCAAACTTGTAATGAGGCCCAACGTGATACATTGCAGATTTTAAATACCCTGAGGTCTGTGTGCATACATGCTTTCTAGGTTTGATGTGTTTGAAGCATGACATCAAAGTCTGTGTCCGAAGAGGAGACCTCATGCTTCTGGTGCAGGCATGTGTTGGTCAGGGACTAGGTATGTTGATCATTTTTAAGGCATTAGTGTTGTTTAGTTTACATTCATGGGAAAGGGTCTTTATATTGAAAAAAAGCTAAGTGCAAGTTGCGGGTTTGAGTTTGCGTATGAGTGAGTTGGAAAGAAGTTGAGCGTTAGTCAAGAGTGTAAGTAGTTGTTGCCAGTAGCCAATCTCTGGCCCCACTCTTGGTTGAACAAGGTTGTTGGGCATGTGGGGCTTAGTGATCGAGGCCGGACATGTCCTATGTTGCAGTTTCGATGTTGAGGAGATGGGAAAATATTTCCTTATCATTATGGTGGTTCTTTGAAGTGTTGGTGTTCTTTAATCAATAGCCTTCCTGAGTACCTTCCTTTGGGTTGAAGGTGGGCAGTCATGAACGTGTATGGTGTTCCTTTGCCGTGTCTGCGTGTAAGAGTTGCTCAACTGAGTGGCGCTGATTTCACTGCTAGTTGTTGACTTTCCATTTAGATGTGCATAGAGGAACCAGGTTTTTAGATTTTTTCTGAATTTCAGGTGGTCCTGTTGAGCGCGGACTTCACTTGGTTGCATGATCCAAAGTTTGGCAACCAAAGTTGAAATGGCGAATCCTCTGCGTTTTTATCTGCTGCGTCTTCTGGTTTGTAGAATGTGCTTGTTTCTTGATCTTAAGTCTCTGTGTGGCTGGTAATGTAGGATCTTGTTTGAAAACATGGGAATACATTCCCCTCCCCAGGAACGGCTCTGTGGGCTATGCAGAGGTGAATTGGATGCTATGAAGGGGATTCTTTTTTAATTGGTAGCGAGTGGAGTGTTCTAAGAGCTGATGTTTTGTGTTTTCTTTTGAGTCTGAGTAGAAGTCTTGCTGCAGTGTTCTGGATTATTTGCAGTTATTTAGTGAGGTCATCCGGCAGATACATGGGTAGATATTCTGGAATATGGCAGCCAGTGGTTTCTGTGGGGAACAGAGTTATAGCTTGATCCATCCGATGGAGCAGTGATGGTAAAATCCCATGACCATTCCACATATATCAGAATTAGGGCCTTGGAGAGATCTGCAAGACTGCCACTTGGGTCCCTACTCCTGTTTCTACCAAACACATTGGTGCAGATTCTGGTAACAGGACAAGCCACATTCTTTTTTTCATTCCTGGCGGGCAGAGTCTGTTGTGCTAAAAGTATCGCACTAGGCCTCCTCCACCCTGTGTACATCTACTGCCTCCTCCACCCTGGATACTTTTAATGCCTCGTCCATTCCTGTCTACATGCTGTCCTTCTTCCAGACTGTGTACATGTACTACTTCCTACACCCTCTGTACATCTAATGCTTCCTCCATCCTGTTTACATCTAATGTTTCCTCCATCCCGTGGACATCTTCTGCTTCCTCCACCCTGTGTACCTCTACTGCCTCCTACACTCTGTGTACATTTACTGTCTCGTCCCCCCTGTGTACATCCTGTCCTTCCCCCATCCTTTGTTATCCTGTGTACATGTACTACGTCTACACCCTCTGTACATCTAATGCTTCCTCCACCCTGTTTACATCGAATGTTTCCTCCATCCCGTGGACATTTTATGCTTCTTCCACCCTGTGTACCTCTACTGCCTCCTACACTCTGTGTACATTTACTGCCTCGTCCACCCTGTATACATCCTCTGCTTCCTCAACAGAGCTGTGCGAGGAGTGGGCAGGTGAAGCTTCGGGGATCCTGTGGCGTGTGGGATGATGTCAAGCCACTAGTTACTCACAGAGTCTCTGGGTTCGATACCTCCATCATTCTTGATTTCGTGATCTGACCACCATTCCGCACTATCTGGCTAGCACATGTTGGGTGGAAGACTGAGTTTGTGGGGTACAATGGAATGTCAACATATGTATTGCTCTCTGGGGAAGGTGCAAAGAACTATGTGCCTCATTACAAGCCCAGTGATGTGGTAAAAAATAGTGGTAGTAATTCCACTAGCATCACTTTTCTGGGGCGGCAATGGAATTACCGCCACTTTTACTGCCAAATCATAGGTTTGGCCTCGAAGTTGAGGAGTCACCCCCAGCAAAGGCCTACATGTGAATCCTCCACTTCAAGGCCAGAAATCGCCAGATCTACAGTGGGCAGAATTTCATCCCAGATAAATCTGGAATTACACCCCGGCTCTCATAACCCCGTAGTAAAACTGCTGGGTTGAGAGGAAGTAACAAGTCTATGGAGAAATAATGGCGTGAACGCCCTACACATAAGGTGGTCCATTGCTATGGAGCATTGTTCTGTGCTTGGTTCCTTGGGGATTGCCCTGGAAAATTGCCGGAGAGCATCTGAGTTCAGACGGGCTTCCTTTCCCGGGAGTTTCCCCGGCCATACATTAAATGTGCATTGCGATTGCAATATGTGCAGGAGAGTGTTTTGGATGCTACAGTGCACCTCAGGTTTTGGTGAAGGGGAGCGTTAGATGGTACTAGCGCAATTCTGAAGAACAAAGCCAGTCTTAAACAATCAGAACCACTGAGAGGGGTGCACATTCCTGGTTAACTGTCCCCCCATAAATGCCATATCATTTTGCATGATGGTGTCCCTGATGTCCAGGCTCGGACTATAAGGCAGGAGGTCAGTGCCAAACTACAGGCCCAACTTACTAGTGTGAGCCAGTTTTTGTGGTCAAAGTGGGACAGCTTTTTGGCCGAAGTGGACTCGTTTTATGAATTACTTCATTGTGAAGCCAGTCGTCTTGACCAGTTTTGGTGGACAAATCTTATTTAAAATGCACTATTGTCAACACATTTCACCAAAACAATACTCCTGGGGTACCACTCAGTCTGTCACAAAAGGAACGAATTGGCTTTTCATTGGTGCCTGATCCCATTTTATGGCCAGATAAGACCCTGATTATGTCAATCACATGGCCCGTGACCACGGCTGTGGTGACGTCAAAGTATGGTCCTTTTCTTCTCAGTGTCTAGACTACGACACCCTCACAGAACCTAATGTCGGAGCCTATGTGAGCAATTGCTTTCACCGTGTGAGTGTGCTGTGAACAAGAAAAGAGTTTAAAATGTAAAAAAACTCTGCTCATTACAGAATCGAAAATTGAAATTGGGAAAACACTCTAGCCAGGCTATTATGTAAGTCTATGCAAAAAGGACAAGCACACTCGTCCTTGGCACTTAAGAGGTTAAAACACACAGAACACAAGGGAAATGTCACAATTCAAATGAAAGGTTAGACTGGTGGCCTTTTTAAGGAGTGATTACTTAGATTTCTCTGCTTGTTGTCCCCTAGCCCCACCCCTGAGATCTGGTGGGAACGGCTCAACGGGGAGGTGCCCAATGGCCGGGTCACCTACCACAGCTTCAGGAAGATACTGCAGATCAGCAACGTGGCCGAGGAGGATGACGGCGAGTATCAGTGCACGGTCAGCAACCAGAAGGGCACCGCCAAGCATGTCTACACCGTGGCAGTCGAGGGTGCGTATGTGGAGAGACTTTATGGAACTATCCAGAAAAGCTTCACTGAAAATGTTTGTCTCAGTATTTTAAAGTTGGGTTTGGCTTTGCAGGGCACACCCCATTGGTGGTGCTTGAGAAAACGTATTTCAAGTGTTATGTGACCTACGTCTGGCAAGGTATAGAAAAAGACGTATATCGGTGCACTCCTAAGGTGTAGATGGAATATTGTAAAAAAAAAAAAAGTATATTTAGGGGTGTTTGAGGGTGCAGGGGAGAGATAAACAGCCCTGGCACTGGACTGTGTATTCACTAGGAGACAGCAACCAGTGTCCACAAGCTGTGGAGCACTCGCGTCCCCTGCACACCTGGGGCGTTTGTATGAACAAACAGACTTTATGGACAAAAATCATATACCATTTAGAAGAAATAATTCAATACTAGAATTTTGATAGTGAAAAACAAAATGCTTTTATAAGTGTAAACCTGACATAGTGTAAGTTCCATGTATGGTTAAAACATAATATAATACTTTCATCAAATTTCATCAAATACATATACATTTCCATGTGCAAATAAATGCCCAATGCATTTCGGAACAAAAGTCCCTTCATCAGAAGCTCCATTTTCAATGTCCTTCTCAAATCAACAATTCACAGCGATCTATAACGTAAAGGGAAGATATATTAGCCGTTGTGATGATTTAACATTCACTCAACAGTTTATTGACATGTTCATCCTGGCTCTTATGTAACCACTTAGATATTCACCTGGTGAGAAGTTGCGGTGGATGATGAAGAAAGGAAAGATTCACTTCACCTAAAAGTTCAATGACGTGTGTGTAAATGAGATGGTTGTTTGATCTCTTGAGTTTTGGTAATGAAGAATATGCCCATTCTGTTCCATTGTCCTTATGAAGCCGGCACCTCTGGAACCGGTGTGGGTTTGGCGCAGTGCTTGACTAATTCCAGTAAGACTTTGCTCCTGTTAGAGGCTGCCTCAATGGTGGAGGTGTAGTGAGCCAACTCAACGCCAACAAAACTGAAGTGAAGTTGCTTGGCCCCAAACATCTACTTGATACTGGCAACCACCCCACTTTCTGGGAGTGGATCTGCCTTTTGTTGGCAAGATAAACAATCTTGGTTGAATTAAGCACGAGCATTTGAGCAGCGAGAGCAAGGTGAGTGCTAAGGTGCAGGCCATCTATACAACCTTTGTTTCCTGTGGCAAGCGTTGCCCCATGTACCTTCTGAAAATCAGGCAGCAGTAGTCAGAGCATTGGTTGATTTCCAGCTGGATTTCTGGGACTCGTACCGAAATGTCACCCTAATTTGTGCGCCCCCGCAGTCACTGTTACTTTGGGGCGCACCAAATGAAGGCGATATTTACTGTACCAGAGCAGAGCATGGGTTGCAGGGGCGTACTCTGCTTACCATTTTGGTTAGTGGGAAGAGCTGACGCCGCAGGGATCGCAGGGTGTAGGCGGCACACAGAGAAGTGTGCCGCCGTAAAGTTATGTGGGGTGGGGGGTTGGGGAGGCTAAATGCGGGCCAGGGGGTGCAGGCACAGTGATCTATCTGATCACTGCGCGGCGCTGTAATTGGCATCAACATTTTCATCGGCGCAGTTACGGGCGGCACAGTGAGCACATAGTTTCGATTTCTGCAATAGCCTACTTACAGGGATTCCAGCCAAACAGTGTCAACGGCGACGTAGGGTGCAAAATGCTGCATTAAGATGGGTGGTGGGGGTTAGGATAGTCTGCTTGCATCTTTCGTCGCTCCCTGCATTGGTTATCTGTGAGGGACAGAATCTATTTTCAAGTTCTTTGCCTCATATTTAAGTGCTTGAATAATCTAGGCCCCGGCCTATCTGGCAGATAAAATCCACGGATACCTCCCGATCCGCTCATTCACTCAGAGTGTGTCTGTTTGCCTCCGCCCTTACTGGCAGACAGTGTGACGCTAAATGGGCGAGAAAGTAAGGGCTCTGCCAAGCTACCATGCCCTAGCACTTCAGACAGAGGATTCTCAAAGCCCCACATGGGAATCATGGGTTGAACGGAGTCGGAGAGCCTTCCGCGCCGAGGGCTGGGTGGTAAATGGCTTATCCCGACTGCTGATTTGAGTGTCACGTTTCACTTTCTTCTTATGGCGGAGCAATTGGTTCACACAAAGTGCTTTCTGAAGCTCATAGAATGTCCAAAGAACAATTATTGAGACATAATGTTTTGATTTGATTGCTAAAGTGGTGTCAGAAGATCAGTGTTGCTCGGTTCGTCAGCATCCCATAAACACCCCACAGTTTAGCGGTATGGCCTCTTCAATTAATGTTGACTGGAAATTCTAGGAGCTCCAGGAAGCACTTTGTTTCCCCCCATGCACAGTGTAAAGCCTATGAATAATCTGAAATCAGATCTCTACTTCAGCAATGCTGGCCCCATGGATTTCACTTTAACACAGCCCTGCTGTAATCTGGCGCCTAAAGAAATAATGGCAAATGTCAAACTAAAATATGCTTGAACGTCTAAAAATACAAGGAATGTGTTATTGCTTGAGAGCGCAAAGTGTCTTCCAAAAGGTGCACTTGTTCTGAAAACTTTGTTCCAGAATCCATGGTTGGACCCAAAATTGGCAACCTGGACTTAGTGTCATTCCTAAAGTAATTGTGATTGTATTTGTAATGGGTTATTTATATTGCGCTTAATACCCAGAGGTTTTTAAACGCGGACCCGGGGATTAAACCTGTGTTGCTCGGTATCGTCTTGCTTCCAATGCAAGCGTTGCCCCTGAGCTATCCTTCTGAGACAATTGGAAATATACCTTGGAAAATAGATAAAAGAGACATCTTCTCTGATTAAACTGTTGGTTAAGGGGTGTGCAAAGGCCAGGTAGGCTGTAGGGTTTTCCCAGAGGTGACCTAGTTGTGGCCCTGAAATGGTGGTGGTTTGAACTAAATGTGGCCTCTCCGTGATGCACAAGTTGTGCTCCAGCTGCTGTGGACCCAGGTATGGTTATAAGGCAGAAGTTGCGTGTGACACAAGGTAGGGTTTTGTGAAGCCTCACAAAGTAATGAGGTGCCTTCATGCATGGGGTGAAATGTTACTAGCACAATAGGAGGTAGATCCTTCCTCAAGCAAGAGTATCCCGGATCATAAATGCCACAAAGATCAAAATCTTGGTGATGGCATTTCGGTGTGATTTTTCTCTACCCTAAAGTTGAGAAAATGTTTTATTGAGGCCTATGTCCTCCTTAGAGTTGCCCCTTCCTCCTTGTTTGTGTGGATTACAGTATCTGGTCATTTCATCTAATACCATTCCATCGACATTTTTCCGTCTTTTTTGGGGTAAAGGGTTAATTTTTATTCAGGTGCATTTTAAAGAGTAGAAAACTGGGGCTTTGTGGGCGGGGGGGTCCCCCAAAAAAACGAAAAAAGAAAAATAAATGCATTAGATGGAAATTGTTTAGATATAAACATGGATTACATAATTTGCACACAAAACTCCAGCGACTATGGTCATGGTCAGCCAGTCATGGCATACATGCATACGAAAGCAGATCCTGTGTCAGTAAGTGCTCTTTTTGATCATGTAAGTTGGCGGGAGAAGGCAGAGGCCTAGATCTAGCGCGGTGACCAGGCTTGTAATGCTCCCCTCTCCTGCTATTGAGAAGGGCAGAGACTGACCTATGAACCGCCACCTTTCATCATGCAATTCGTTCTGGCCACTTCTGTTTCTTTCCACATTCGAGCTCCTCCATTTTAGCTCCCACCTCCTACCCTCTCATTTCAGGAACATCACAAACTCTGGCTGGGCTTGGGAGTGCGGTCATTCACCTGTCCCTCTAGGCCTGCTTGGCCATCTGATTAGCTTCCTCACAAAAGTGGCATTGGCATACATTCCCAGAGGTCCACATGGGCAAGCAAGCTGAAAGAGCAATAGAAATCCTTAGAAAAGCCATAGAGATGGGAGCAGGGACTTCTGGTCCGAGCAGCATAGGCGCACACACGGTAATAATGTTTCTAGGGTAAACATTATCTCTCTTATCTAGTGACCTGCTTATCACACTGTGGATCCGCCGCTTTAGCTATCTCTATCACTGCTCACTGTGGCTGTCTGGCATACTCACCTCCACTCTTTCTTCCCTGAGACACCATCCTCCCTTGTTCAAAGGCCTGCAGGGCAAAGAGACTCATCTAAAGGAGGTGAGCTCGTGTCAGAGGTTGGCACGGACAGTGTGCCAGTCGAGAAAGGCACCTTTGCATGGTCTCCTGCCTTTGCTTGGAATCATGCCCTGTCTGAAACATTTCTGTTGCCTGTGCTTCAGAGCAAGAAGGGCGTGGCAATGTGTGTAGAGATCGCCTTAGCGAAGAAGAACATGGTGTGCTTTGCATGGCTTAAACCAGATGTGTAGTGCTTGACTTCATGCCAGTAGGGCAGGCCTGGCACTTTGTCACTGCGATTGGCGGCGGCGTCCTGCCACTCTGGCAGGTGCATGGTCAGTTCCTTGTCACTCATGTGGATGTGCTTGATGTTCCTTTGCAGCTGCCCCCTACTGGATCAAGAAACCAAAGAGCTCCATGTACAGCCCCGGGGAGACGGCGCGGCTCGACTGCGAGGTGTACGGGAAGCCCAAGCCCAAAGTCACCTGGAAGATCAACGGGGTGCCTGTGAAAGGTGACGCTGTCTTTGCTCCCCCATACATCGTGCCTGTCTCTCGTACTTCCTGGTTGTGTGCCCTTGAAAGTGTATGCATTGATCACTGGAATGTAATGCCTTGCCAAGATGCTGAACCTTCCTCACACAGGACTAACACAAAAAGCAGTGCTTCATCAGGACCCAGTAATCTGAGGGCCATGTCTTGCTTAAAGTGCTAAAGTGAGGAGTGCCAAGCTGCTGGCGCTTCAGGGCAATAGCACAGGATGCAGTCCCTAGAGTAATCTGCCAGTGCTCCTCTGAACCCCAGCCATCACACTACAGCCCTAGTACACCCAGACCGGCGCTCCTCAGAACGCCAGCCAGCACACTACAAAAGCCCAAGTCTACCTCAGACAGCGCTCTTCTGAACCGCAGCCACTGCCCTAGAGCCCTAATGTACCTGAGATAGTGTGTATCTAAACCACAGCCCACCACGCTACAGCTGCCCACTGAACACCTGCTCAAAGGTTCGCGCAGGCGACTCCTGCCACTTCCCCTTTAAACGCACCCCCCCCCCAGTGCACTGGTGTACTTAAGCCAGCCCTCTTATGGACCGCATTGCAACCGTGGATCTAGAGTGACACATAGGGCCTCATTACGACCCAGGCGGTAAGTTACCGCCTGGGCCGTGACTTTACCACCATGGCGTAAACTACGTTTACGCCATGGTGGTAGGCGGACTTACCGCCCCATTCCGAGGTCGGCGGGGCGGTAAGTCCCCAATCCCCATTTACCCTTCCCCATTCCCATTTTTGCCCCATAGGGCATAATGGGAGTGGGGAAGGCGTTAATTACGCCACCGTAAATTACGGTGGCGTAATTAACTCCATGGTCCCTTAGCGCCATGGATTTTAACACCTGCTAAAAGCAGGTGTTAAAACCTCCATGGCGCTAAGGGACCTCGTACTCAGGCGGTAAGGATCGGCGCTGTTTACGCTGCCGTAAACCCCTTACCGCCTGGGTCGTAATGAGGCCCATAGAACAGCAATGCAGACTAGCGCGCCAGTGCTTCATTAAAAAAAAAAAACATATTTTAAAGTGCAAGGGCCCAATTAGTGCAATCGGCGCTCTGCTGCCACCACCCACTGCTGTTCCCCCCCACAGTGTCAACATATGTGGGGTTGCCTCTCTACGGCACGTGTCATGTGTGATTTACAAACACCAGTTAAAGTAACATAACATAAGATAACATGCTCTTTGGGTACTGATATGACACGCATCATATTGACGTGCGTCTTTAAACACATCATCCTCTGCAGCCCTTTCCTCTGCTTCTACATTTGGCAGAGGGGGACATTTTGAGCGTCTAGAGCAGAGAGCAAAGGTGTTTCCTTCCTATACTAAAGTGATGGCCACAATGAGGGAAAGTCATGAATGAACCGATGAATTCGCCCGTTAAACCCTGCGGCGAGATTGTGCACGCAGCGCAAGCGCCTCACCTCGGCAGTGGCCTTTCCCCCGCCTGGCCTCGTCCCTGTGGCGGTTGGCTGATAAGTGACTGCCCTGTTGTTCTCCCTGTGCCTTGTGCCCCGAACGCCACTGTGGACGCTGTTCGCAGTCACGTGGCAGTCACGTGAGATTCGCTGAGTCAGGGGACTTGCACATATCTGCCTATTGGCACACGTCCTGCTGGTTGTGTACCACACAAAAAGGCGTGGTGGCAAGATTAACCCATATGCATGTGCGTGCCCGCTGAAATACTTAATTGCCCCTTTTACCATCGCTGCTGCACGCACCACATACTTTTGCCACCAACCATGTTGCGGCAATGGTACTGGGTATTGAATGCGTGGAGTGGTACTGGTGTCATGCCGCCTGGCTAGAGCAGTGTGTATTGGCATGGCCGCAGCACCCACCACTCTCACCTTCTGGTTACTTTTTTATCAAGGGAAATTAAAAACGATCACATCTGTGCCAGTGTGGCTCGCCAGGTTTGTGAATAGCAATGTGCCAGCCCAGGATGCAAAGGCACGTGGCCTGTGCACACTGTT
Source organism: Ambystoma mexicanum (assembly GCF_040938575.1). Lineage (NCBI taxonomy): Eukaryota > Metazoa > Chordata > Amphibia > Caudata > Ambystomatidae > Ambystoma > Ambystoma mexicanum. The sequence goes on along the minus strand of NC_090923.1, from coordinate 1,191,973,733 downwards.
GCTGCTTATTTTATGGATATGGATAACAGAAACTTACCAAAATAACACAGCAGAGTCATTTGCGTCTGAGACAAATAAGTGCTACTGCTCAGAAATAGGTCTCGGGACTCAGCCCTGGCAAACAGCCCCACAATGTAACCACTGCTGGTGCCTGGCATATCTAGGCGGATGCCCCTCTGAGTACCAACCCACATTAGAGCATCGATGTGCCCATTCAGTCTCACTATATATACCGCTTGCACTAAAAGTAGAGTACTGAGTCCAGTGTACCTCTCCATGCAGCTTAAAAAGGAGATGAAGTGCACCCAGTCCAGTGTACCTATCCATACAGCTCCAAAAGGAGCTGAAGTGCACCCAGTCCCGTGTACCTCTCCATAAAGCTCCAAAAGGATCTGAAGTGAACCCAGTCCAGTGTACCTCTCCATACAGCTCAAAAAGGAGCTGAAGTGCACCCAGTCCAGTGTACCTCTTCATACAGCTCAAAAAGGATCTGAAGTGTACCCAGTCCAGTGTACCTCTCCATACAGCTCAAAAAGGAGCTGAAGTGCACCCAGTCCCGTGTTGCACTGAAAACTAGCTCTCATTGGAGCACCAGTGCATCAGAGCACCAGTGCGTACCTAAACACAGAACCATTGATTGCCTAATCCAGTGTTCTCCTGAGCGTATGCCATACTGTAGCTCTAGTGTACCTAGTCCAGTGATGCACTGAACACTATCCCACACTAGAACACCAATGCATCCAGTTTAGTGTGTACCTAAACACAGCCACATTAGAACCATTGATTTCCTGCACCAGAGTTCCTCTGAGGGTATTCCATACTGTAGCCCCAGTGTACCCAGTCCAGTGTTGCAATGAACACTAGCCCACACTAGAACACCAGTGCATCCAGTCAAGTGTGCACCTCAACACAGCCCACATTAGGGCCATTGACTGCCTAATCCAGTGTTCCCCGAGGGTATTCCATACTGTAACCCTAGTGTACCCAGTCCAGTGTTGCACTGAACACTAGCCCACACTAGAGCACCAGTGCATCCAGTAGAGTGTGCACCTAAACACAGCCCACATTAGGGCCACTGACTGCCTTCTCCAGCGCTGCTCTGAATACATAACATCCTGCAGCTCTAGTGTACTGAGTCAAGTGCTGCAATGCACAGTAGTGCACAATAGTGCACCAGTGTATCCAATCGAGTGTGTGTCTAAATGCAGTCTACGTTGCAACCATTAATCGCCCTGTCAAAGTTCTCTCGTGAACAGCATCCCATGCCAGAGGCCTAGTGTGTTTAGTCCAGAGCTGGCCTGAGCACCTGCCCACACGAGAGCACCAGTATACTCAGTCAAATACTCACCTATGTGCAGCCCTCTAGAATCCCAGTGTACCCTCTCTATTGTGCCTCTATGCACAGCCCAAATTAGAGCCATTGACAGCCAAGTCCATTGCCCGGCTGAGCGCCATCCCATGCTGGAATCCAAGTGACTCCAGTTTATTTCTTCCCTAGTTATCAGCCCACACTGGAGCAGTGACATCCAGTGCTAATCTATAAGCAAATGACACTGGAGTCTTAGTGCACCCAGTCCAATGCACCTTGAGAAACAGCCCACACAACGACCATCAATCGCCCATTATAATGCACCTCTAAACACCACTGTGTACCAGAAATGTGTAATGCCCCTTCGAGCCTCAGCGCTCATCAGTGTTGAGCATCAGCCATCACCAGAGTCACGGTGTCCAGCCGAGTGCACCCGGTACCCCAGTGGGAGTTGGATTTTGGGATTAGAACAATCAAGGGTAATTTATAGCCACACGAGTCCCTTTAAAGGCGAGTCACACAATTGTAAAACCTGGGTTACTAATGGTAAATGCAGTCACCCAATGAAAGTCTGAGGAACCGGAGTGGTACAAAACACCATCCCCTACTGTAGCCATGGTCTACTCGGGCCCAGTGCTTATCTGAACACCAGCTCACCCGAAAGGATACACTCTTTCAAACCAATACTCGGGTGAAGACCACGATGCCCTATGGTGAACGTTTGCACTATAGAAGTTCCTATCCGTGCCCAGGCCCTATGAATACCAGCTGACACTGGCCCTCATAAGGATGTGAATAATGACCCCCTAGAAATACATATGCAGGGGAAGACCCCCTGTAATCCCCCATATTACCATTATATCACATACGCCCCCACATATATGTGGTGTGGGGGGGTCTAAAATAAAAAGAAGTCATCATTTTCGGCCAACGTAATTATGAGGGCGACATTTTGGGGCATTACCCTGTCTGGCTATTGGCTATTCTAGGGTAAGGCCTGCATACTATATTCTGATCCCAGGACCAGTCTGCCTTTGCTCCGATCTTTTCAGTGGTATTCTGTAGGCCACCATCCTCTATTAGGGTCGATGAAATGAAACCCTAATCACATGGAACGGCAGGAAATAGCTTTGTGCCCCCAATGTGCAGTTGTGCGTGCCCTTCAGGAGAAGGCTAACTAAAGAACAATGTCTGCAGGGGTGTGAGCACCCACCTATGCCACCCCTAGCTTTTAGACGCATCACAGGTTGGCTGACAAGTCTAATAGTACTGATGCAGAGTGAACATAACCAGGGGTGTTGCTACGTCTGGAAAAGATCCGGGGCTACGCTAATGTCAGGACTGTCGGGACTCGGGGCTAGCTATAGCCTTTTGGCTGTAGCCCCAGAGCGTCTAAACAAGGTTACAACCAAAAGACCAGCGGCTATAGACCCCTCAGCCACCTCAGCTCCCCAGCAATGCCTCCGAACATACCCTGGTTCTGTACTAAGCGGAATAGCTTTATGTCACCATAACCCACAGAACAGTGAGACTTCTATGGAAACATACCCGTGCTCACGCCTGATGTTGACAGGGGTTGCAGTGTGCAGGCGTGCAGGAACAATGCTCTGAGTGTCGAGGCCTTTCTCCTGCTCTTTGTGCTGCGCCACCCATTCCTGCCGGCACAGCAGCAGGTTCTTGCACTCTAAACACAACGCCCTCTTCATTATCCACAGGCAACAGTCCTGGCTTCTAGAAAAAAAGTCAAGTTGGAGACCACACACAATGAAGAAAACGAGATGTGTATTTAGGGGAACAAAGTAGACAGTAACTATCAGACACTGTAATAACATACTTCATGTCCAGTGCTCAGCAACAGGTCATGCTAGTGCCCTCATTCCATGTCCAATGTGCACCCAACAGCCCTGACTTTGAGCTCAGACCCCTAACACCATTTACAGATATCACACTAGAGCATTCACTTCCGGTCCAATGATCTCACGTACACCAGCTCTCATTAAAGACCTGCAGTTCTCACTCCTGCTCCCAATCGAACGCTAATGCTCTGTAGTATACGCTCACCGTAACTACCAACCTCACTTGACCGCTGTACTCTGCACATCTGCTTCTTTTTCCACAGCTACCTGGGATAGAATATGTTTGTTTACTCTGGGGGTAACTCACGGTGTGCCTTCCTCATCAGTTTACCTCTTACCTTTTGCTTTTCTTAGAACTGGACCCAAACCCATACCGGAGGGTGAAGGACAATGCACTTATCCTGTCTTCTGTCCAGCCCAATGACACTGTGGTGGCACAGTGTGAGGCTGTCAACAAACATGGACACATCCTGGCAAACGCCTACATCTATGTCATCAGTAAGTGGGCACCTTCTTCTCTGGTTCACTGTAAATTTAACTTGTCTTCTTAATCAGATGCAGCTTGACTTTAGCCCAAAATAAGCCACCATTGGTCAAGATCCTTCTCTGGAGCGCTGACGTCTTAGTGGAGAAACTGGGCATTAGAAATAGTCGGAGCCTTTATATGATGACCTGTAATCTCTCCCCCTGGGTCAAGAGCCGTCATCCCCACATGGTCTTCTGCTAGGTCAAGATCCTTCTTCCTGGATTGGTTATAATGCCACATCCTTCTTCTTGAGTTAGGATTCCTCTATTTTAGTTGACATGTTTCACCCTTGGATGAGGTATTTAATATTGTGTTGTGCTCCTTTGTTCTAAGTTGAGTCACACAATTTGAGGATCACATCTTTAGTCTTGGCTGTGGTTTTTCATCCTTGTTTCAGTTAGTTAATCGTGGGGTGGGATTCTATACTTTGGGTGTGCCCTTTCATGCTTGGTTACAAGAGTCCTCCCTGTGAACCACAAACCTTGATTTTATGGTGAGAACTGTCCTTTTGGCTTGATGTACTTAATCTTGTGGTAAGCCATTGAGTTGGGGTAGTTGTTCTTAGTATCGTCCTTTGTGTGGCTTTCTAGCATTGGTGTACATATGTACACCTACTGAATTTTCTGTTTGGATCTGTTCCAAGAAAATTCAGAGGAGTTCATGGTCCTTTGTCCTGGAATGGTATCTATCGTGTTGGTTGTGGTAAGTCACCATCAGTTGAAACTCATCAGCTTTGGTTGTGATATATCTGTGCTAGTTATGGTTTCTCTGTGTTGGTTGAGATTTCATGTTGGTGGATAAGTTTGCTCATGTTGGGTTAAGGTTAAAATCTGTTTGTTGGGTAAAATTGTCTGTGTGTGTTACAATCACTGAGCATGGGGACCTCTTGTTGGTGGTTGGTACTTTGTGTACTTCTCAGTCTCTCCTGGCTTTCTGTTGTTTCATCAGGATGGTTGAGCTCTGTCTTTGGTGGTTACCAGCCTTCGGGTACGATTAGGATATTTCACTGTTGGTTATGATTCCTCTGCATCAGTTGAGTATTATACATGATTGTTACTATTTTTCTGCCTGGGTTGAGATCTGTCAAAGCTGGTTAATATTTCTTAACATGGATTTAGACCTCCCTTTTTGGATAATTTTCCACAGTGTATGTTGAGATCTGCCATTAGAGTGGCCTAACATCACAAAAAAACAGTCAGCCTGGGGTGGAATCTCTCAATGTTTGCTTAGTTTTCTCTGCATGTTTTGAGTTCTCTTGTTGGTTAAGTCGCTTATGAGTGAAGAGTTCTCAATCTATTTGTTATGCTTTATGTGGGTTGGTTAAGAGTTGCCTATGCTGGTTGGGATCCATAGTGTGGCTTTAAATGTCTTGTTGCTGGGTAAGATTCCTAAGTATGAGTTGAGATCTCTATGGTTTGGTTATGATTCAGCAAGACTGAGTAAGACTGAGTAAGTTGAGAGCTGTCCACATAGGTTAGGTTTTGGGCGTTGTCTCAAAATGTTTGGTGTTGGCTTATATTGCTTGTGTGAGTTGTAAGTGGTATGTTGGTTAACATTTTTCAGATGAATTGAGATTGCTCCATATTCGTTAAGATTTAACGCAGCAAGTTAATGGGCTGGTTCAGATCCTTCAATGTTGGTTGCGATCTCTCTGTTGGTTCAGAATCTTCGGGAGGATATAATTCTGTGTTGTTTAAGATTCCTCCATTAGGGTAAGATCTCTACATGTTGGTTAAGGTTCTTCAAAGTGAATAAAGATCTCTGTGTTGATCAAGGTTGCTCATAGTATGTTAATGTTAAAGGATATGTGTACCGCGCACTATCACCACTGGATTGGTCCCCTGGTGCTAGGTATTGATCTGTCTGTACTGGTTAATATTCCACAAAGCTTAAGATCTCTTAGCCTGGATTGAGATCCCCCAATGTTTGGGAAGTTTCTTCAGCATGGATTAAGATCTATGAGTTGGTTATGATTCAAGTTGTCATCCAGGCTTGTAAAAACTCTATGGTGCGGGTTAAAGCCACCTGTTGTTGATTAAGATTTCTGTGTTGGTTAAGACTTCTCACAGTGTTGATATTGCTACACAGGTTAAGATTGATCAAATGGGTTATAATGACAACATTTTGATTAAGATTCTTCTGGGGGAATTGTGATCTCTGTGTTGGTCAAGTATGCTTGGTGTAAGGTATGATCAGTCAGTGATGGTCCTTTGGAGCTTCTCCATGCATTCAGAGTCTACATCCTTGTGTGCAGTCTTGGGTTGAGATATTTATATTGCGTTGAAGTCTTATTGTGTGGTATTGAAAGCCTTCATCATGTGCCAAGGAATTTCACTGCAATTTGAGAGCAGCCATTAAGACTGTGCATCAATCCATGTGATGTGTGATTTGTCGTGGTTGCTGTGGTCCTCCGTTGTTAGGTTTTTGACTCATTCTTACATCTTTTCTTTAACTACTTCATCCTTGGTATTAGGGGAGAGAAATTGAACATTTGTTACTATATAACTAAGCTCCGCACACGGATACCATTTGCCCTGGAGAAATAATTATTATGAGTCCAAACCAAATGGGTGAGCACTGCTTTAATGGGCACAGCCTTGCATGTACATTCAGGTCACTGACACCAGTGCTTCTTTTCATCGACAACATATGATCTGTGGAGCGGTTGTTACCTACTTTAACAATATATGTTTCCAGGGTAGACGTAATGAGTTTGTGGGCCCGGCTTTAAGCTACGTTCTTCTTTTTTGTTTGGCTGTTGCATTCTACACTGAGTGTGTCAACTCTGTTGGTTTATTTACACAACAGCTGATAGTTGTGTACTCAATGGGCAGCCTGGGGACTTGCATCCTCTCGAAATTCAAATGCAGCACATTTGCAAATTCAATTGAACAATCTCTTTTTTATCTCTGGCGCCATAAAATGAGCATTTGATGGCATTCACAAACAAAACATTAATTTGCTTTTAGAAGTACCACTTGCATTTAAATGCACCATATATCTCTACATATCATCCTCCGAGCTCCCCGGTGTCAATTTAAAATCTTCCTGTAATTCTTCCACTTTCCTCACAAGAAGCTAATTTGAGTTCCACCAAACAATAGCCTCAAGACATTGAGTTTTTATTACTTCATTATTATTAGGGTATTTATTGAGCACAGACCTAGCTTCAAGAAGCAACAGGCGCTTTACAATCATAGAGGGAAGAACATGGTGAGGAGAGGAGAGAAGACAGGGACTGCGGAGTTAACAGGGAAAGGGGACGGTGGGCAATTTGTCAACAAGAGATCTGCAAGGAACCAAGGGAGAAAACGGTGGGGATAAGATCTCCCAGTCTCAGATAGGGTGTGGAGTGGAGAGTGAAAGGGTTAAAGTGGGTGCCACGTGATCATCCAGCATACTCAAATCATAAAAGCAAAGTGAACCCAATGTGTGAGTCTCAGCCCCCGGATGTATACTAATTGACCTTTTCACAATTGACCTCGGGAGAATTGACCTAATTTAAAAGGTCAATTAGGACATATATGCGGGGGGAAACACCCACAACCCCCCACCCAATCCAAAAAACCCTGCAACCCCCACCCAATCCCCAATGCAAAACCAACCCAGTACATATATAAAATAACTAAAATAATATAAAGCTCAATTGTGCAGAAGGTCAATTAGGACCACTATAATTAGGTCAATTAGGACAAAAGGTCAATTGTAAAAGGTCAATTTGGGTAATAGCTCAACCCCCATCAGCTCTGCCATGCCGTTGCATCGTCCGTACCCAGTATGGTGGAAGTCTGGTGGGCCTGGTGCAGGACCCTGAGGTTGGTCTTGTTGTTGCTTTAAGTTGGGGAGCTCCTTCCAGATTTCTAACAGCTTCATTCTTTGGGTTCTTGAGGGGGGGCCTGGGTTCTTGGGTGGGCTTGGATCTGTGTCGATGTTGCGTAGATCTGGTCACCTTAGCGAGGGACAGTCTTGTCTCAGGGCACGTGTGTCCACTCTGCCAGATATGGAGTGGTTTTGCCCTTGTAGGTTCAGAGTCCTTTACTCCACTCCTGAATTCATGCCGCCCACTGTTGGATTCACAGTCTTGACCTTTGGACATCCTTCTTACCACTTCCACGCCCATCTGCTCAAATTTCCACTAAAAACTCATCGCTCCCCTGGTGCTTTACTTATGACCTCTTGTTTATAATGTTCCTGTGTTTCATGAACATTTGGAATTACTAAAATGATTTCATACCTGATCACATGTTTACAAGTGGATGCATATGTTTACACCTTCTAATACTACAAGGATGCAAAAAAACAGAGGACAAATGATTAGCGCATAGGCACTCTTGACATTAGACGGCATGTAATTGAAACAATGTCCCCCTGTGCTCAGGGAAAATACATGCATGATGTATGGGCCTTGTCATGTGACACTGGATATTTTGACTCAGCGTGTTCTCTCAAGTAACAGAGCTCTGATTTCATCCCGACATTGTTTCCTCATTTGCCGGCACTGCTTTCATATTTTTACATCATGTCATCTCCATCCTCTCTGCCCTGCCTTCTTTCTACTTTACCTGGACTCCTGAGCCTTGCTTCACAGAACTGTCTTTGTTGTATCTCACCTTTGACTCCAGGGCCTTGCTTCTCTGACCTGCCTTCTTTGTACCTCACTGTTGCCTCCTGAGCCTTGATCCTCTGTCCTGCCTTCTTTGAACCTCACTGTTGCCTCCTGAGCCTTGATCCTCTGTTATGCCTTCTGTGCACCAAATAATTTCACTCATGGGCCACGCTTCTCTTTACTGCCTTCTTTGTAACTCAAGTTTGACCCCTAGGCCTTGCTTCTCTCTCTCCTACCTTCTTTGTACCTTGCTTTTTGACTCATGCACTTTGCTTTTCTCTCCTGCCTTTCTTTTGTAACTCGCCTTTTGACTCCTGAGCCACGCTTCCCTTTCCTGCTTTCTTTGTAACTCAAGTTTGGCCCCTGGCCCTTGCTCCTGTCTCTCTGCTACCTTCTTTGTACCTTGCCTTTTGACTCATGCATTTTGCTTTTCTCTCCTCCTCTAACTCCCCTTTTGAACCCTGAGCCTTGCTTTTCTGTCCTGCCTTCTTTGTACCTCACCTTTGACCTCTGTTCCTTGCTTTCCTGTCCTATCTTCTGTGGCTCTCCCATATCTTCCCTCCTCTTCCTCACTCGTCTTTCTACCTTACATAAGCACATGTTCCCCTGCCCTACTTGTCTCCCTATCCTTCCCCATTACTGCTTGCACTTATCTGCCTGTGTCTCACCATCCTTCCCCATCACTGCTTGCACTTATCTGCCTGTGTCTCACCATCCTTCCCCATCACCACTTGCACTTATCTGCCTGTGTCTCAACATCCTTCCCCATCACCGCTTGCACTTATCTGCCTGTGTCTCACCATCCTTCCCCATCACTGCTTGCACTTATCTGCCTGTGTCTCACCATCCTTCCCCATCACCGCTTGCACTTATCTGCCTGTGTCTCACCATCCTTCCCCATCGCTGCTTGCACTTATCTGCCTGTATCTCACCATCCTTCCCCATCACTGCTTGTACTTATCTGTGTCTCACCATCCTTCCCCATCACTGCTTGAACTTATCTGTGTCTCACCATCCTTCCCCATCACTGCCTGCACTTATCTGCCTGTGTCTCACCATCCTTCCCCATCACTGCTTGCACTTATCTGTGTCTCACCATCCTTCCCCATCACTGTTTGCACTTATCTGTGTCTCACCATCCTTCCCCATCACTGCTTGCACTTATCTGTGTCTCATCATCCTTCCCCATCACTGCTTGCACTTATCTGCCTGTGTCTCACCATCCTTCCCCATCACTGCTTGCACTTATCTGCCTGTGTCTCACCATCCTTCCCCATCACTGCTTGCACTTATCTGCCTGTGTCTCACCATCCTTCCCCATCACTTCTTGCACTTATCTGTGTCTCACCATCCTTCCCCATCACTGCTTGCACTTATCTGCCCGTGTCTCACAATCCTTCCCCATCACTGCTTGCACTTATCTGCCTGGGTCTCACCATCCTTTCCCATTACTGCTTGCACTTATCTGTGTCTCACCATCCTTCCCCATCACTGCTTGCACTTATCTGCCTGTGTCTCACCATCCTTCCCCATCACTGCTTGCGCTTATCTGCCTGTGTCTCACCATCTTTCCCCATCACTGCTTGCACTTATCTGCCTGTGTCTAACCATCCTTCCCCATCACTGCTTGCACTTATCTGTGTCTCAGCATCCTTCCCCATCACTGCTTGCACTTATCTGTGTCTCACCATCCTTCCCCATCACTGCTTGCACTTATCTGTGTCTCACCATCCTTCCCCATCACTGCTTGCACTTATCTGTGTCTCACCATCCTTCCCCATCAATGCTTGCACTTATCTGTATCTCACCATCCTTCCGCATCACCGCTTGCACTTATCTGCCCGTGTCTCACAATCCTTCCCCATCACTGCTTGCACTTATCTGCCTGTGTCTCACCATCCTTCGCCATCACTGCTTGCACTTATCTGCCCGTGTCTCACAATCCTTCCCCATCACTGCTTGCACTTATCTGCCTGGGTCTCACCATCCTTCCCCATTACTGCTTGCACTTATCTGTGTCTCACCATCCTTCCCCATCACTGCTTGCACTTATCTGCCTGTGTCTCACCATCCTTCCCCATCACTGCTTGCGCTTATCTGCCTGTGTCTCACCATCCTTCCCCATCACTGCTTGCACTTATCTGCCTGTGTCTAACCATCCTTCCCCATCACTGCTTGCACTTATCTGTGTCTCAGCATCCTTCCCCATCACTGCTTGCACTTATCTGTGTCTCATCATCCTTCCCCATCACTGCTTGCACTTATCTGTGTCTCACCATCCTTCCCCATCACTGCTTGCACTTATCTGTGTCTCACCATCCTTCCCCATCACTGCTTGCACTTATCTGTATCTCACCATCCTTCCCCATCACCGCTTGCACTTATCTGCCTGTGTCTCACCATCCTTCCCCATCACCGCTTGCACTTATCTGCCTGTGTCTCACCATCTTTCCCCATCACCGCTTTTACTTATCTGCCTGTGTCTCACCATCCTTCCCCATCACTGCTTGCACTTATCTGTGTCTCACCATCCTTCCCCATCACTGCTTGCACTTATCTGTGTCTCACCATCCTTCCCCATCACTGCTTGCACTTATCTGCCTGTGTCTCACCATCCTTCCACATCACTGCTTGCACTTATCTGCCTGTGTCTCACCATCCTTCCCCATCACTGCGTGCACGTATCTGCCTGTGTCTCACCATCCTTCCCCATGACTGCTTGCACTTATCTGCCTGTGTCTCACCATCCTTCCCCATCACTGCTTGCACTTATATGCCTGTGTCTCACCATCCTTCCCATCACCGTTTGCACTTATCTGCCTGTGTCTCACCATCCTTCCCCATCACTGCTTGCACTTATCTGCCTGTGTCTCACCATCCTTCCCCATCACTGCTTGCACTTATCTGCCTGTGTCTCACCATCCTTCCCCATCACCGCTTGCACTTATCTGTGTCTCACCATGCTTCCCCATCACTGCTTGCACTTATCTGTGTCTCAACATCCTTCCCCATCACTGCTTGCACTTATCTGTGTCTCACCATCCTTCCCCATCACTGCTTGCACTTATCTGCCTGTGTCTCACCATCCTTCCCCATCACCGCTTGCACTTATCTGCCTGTGTCTCACCATCCTTCCCCATCACCGCTTGCACTTATCTGCCTGTGTCTCACCATCCTTCCCCATCACTGCTTGCACTTAACTGTCTCTCACCATCCTTCCCCATCACTGCTTGCACTTATCTGTGTCTCACCATCCTTCCCCATCACTGCTTGCACTTATCTGTGTCTCACCATCCTTCCCCGTCACTGCTTGCACTTATCTGCCTTTGTCTCACCATCCTTCCCCATCACTGCTTGCACTTATCTGCCTGTGTCTCACCATCCTTCCCCATCACTGCTTGCACTTATCTGCCTGTGTATCACCATCCTTCCCCATCACTGCTTGCACTTATCTGCCTGTGCCTCACCATCCTTCCCCATCACTGCTTGCACTTCTCTGCCTGTGTCTCACCATCCTTCCCATTACCGTTTGCACTTATCTGCCTGTGTCTCACCATCCTTCTCCATCACTGCTTGCACTTATATGCCTGTGTCTCACCATCCATCCCCATCACCGCTTGCACTTATCTGCCTGTGTCTCACCATCCTCCCCCATCACTGCTTGCACTTATCTGTGTCTCACCATCCTTCCCCATCACTGCTTGCACTTATCTGTGTCTCACCATCCTTCCCCATCACTGCTTGCACTTATCTGTGTCTCACCATCCTTCCCCATCACTGCTTGCACTTATCTGCCTGTGTCTCACCATCCTTCCACATCACTGCTTGCACTTATCTGCCTGTGTCTCACCATCCTTCCCCATCACTGCTTGCACTTATCTGCCTGTGTCTCACCATCCTTCCTGTCACCGCTTGCACTTATCTGCCTGTGTCTCACCATCCTTCCCCATCACTGCTTGCACTTCTCTGCCTGTGTCTCATCATCCTTCCCATTACCGTTTGCACTTATCTGCCTGTGTCTCACCATCCTTCTCCATCACTGCTTGCACTTATCTGCCTGTGTCTCACCATCCTTCCCCATCACCGCTTGCACTTATCTGCCTGTGTCTCACCATCCTTCCCCATCACTGCTTGCACTTATCTGTGTCTCACCATCCTTCCCCATCACTGCTTGCACTTATCTGTGTCTCACCATCCTTCCCCATCACTGCTTGCACTTATCTGTGTCTCACCATCCTTCCCCATCACTGCTTGCACTTATCTGCCTGTGTCTCACCATCCTTCCCCATCACTGCTTGCACTTATCTGTGTCTCACCATCCTTCCCCATCACTGCTTGCACTTATCTGTGTCTCACCATCCTTCCCCATCACTGCTTGCACTTATCTGTGTCTCACCATCCTTCCCCATCACTGCTTGCACTTATCTGCCTGTGTCTCACCATCCTTCCCCATCACTGCTTGCACTTATCTGCCTGTGTCTCACCATCCTTCCCCATCACTGCTTGCACTTATCTGCCTGTGTCTCACCATCCTTCCCGTCACCGCTTGCACTTATCTGCCTGTGTCTCACCATCCTTCCCCATCACTGCTTGCACTTATCTGCCTTTGTCTCACCATCCTTCCCCATCACCGCTTGCACTTATCTGCCTGCGTCTCACCATCCTTCCCCATCACCGCTTGCACTTATCTGTGTCTCACCATCCTTCCCCATCAAAGCTTGCACTTATCTGTGTCTCAACATCCTTCCCCATCACTGCTTGCACTTATTGTGTCTCACCATCCTTCTCCATCACTGCTTGCACTTATCTGCCTGTGTCTCACCATCCTTCCCCATCACCGCTTGCACTTATCTGCCTGTGTCTCACCATCCTTCCCCATCACTGCTTGCACTTATCTGTGTCTCACCATCCTTCCCCATCACTGCTTGCACTTATCTGTGTCTCACCATCCTTCCCCATCACTGCTTGCACTTATCTGTGTCTCACCATCCTTCCCCATCACTGCTTGCACTTATCTGTGTCTCACCATCCTTCCCCATCACTGCTTGCACTTATCTGCCTGTGTCTCACCATCCTTCCCCATCACTGCTTGCACTTATCTGTGTCTCACCATCCTTCCCCATCACTGCTTGCACTTATCTGTGTCTCACCATCCTTCCCCATCACTGCTTGCACTTATCTGTGTCTCACCATCCTTCCCCATCACTGCTTGCACTTATCTGCCTGTGTCTCACCATCCTTCCCCATCACTGCTTGCACTTATCTGCCTGTGTCTCACCATCCTTCCCCATCACTGCTTGCACTTATCTGCCTGTGTCTCACCATCCTTCCCGTCACCGCTTGCACTTATCTGCCTGTGTCTCACCATCCTTCCCCATCACTGCTTGCACTTATCTGCCTTTGTCTCACCATCCTTCCCCATCACCGCTTGCACTTATCTGCCTGCGTCTCACCATCCTTCCCCATCACCGCTTGCACTTATCTGTGTCTCACCATCCTTCCCCATCAAAGCTTGCACTTATCTGTGTCTCAACATCCTTCCCCATCACTGCTTGCACTTATTGTGTCTCACCATCCTTCTCCATCACTGCTTGCACTTATCTGCCTGTGTCTCACCATCCTTCCCCATCACCGCTTGCACTTATCTGCCTGTGTCTCACCATCCTTCCCCATCACCGCTTGCACTTATCTGCCTGTGTCTCACCTTCCTTCCCCATCACCGCTTGCACTTATCTGCCTGTGTCTCACCATCCTTCCCCATCACCGCTTGCACTTATCTGCCTGTGTCTCACCATCCTTCCCCATCACTGCTTGCACTTATCTGTGTCTCACCATCCTTCCCCATCACTGCTTGCACTTATCTGTGTCTCACCTTCCTTCCCCATCACTGCTTGCACTTATCTGTGTCTCACCATCCTTCCCCATCACTGCTTGCACTTATCTGTGTCTCACCATCCTTCCCCATCACTGCTTGCACTTATCTGTGTCTCACCATCCTTCCCCATCACTGCTTGCACTTATCTGCCTGTGTCTCACCATCCTTCCCCATCACTGCTTGCACTTATCTGCCTGTGTCTCACCATCCTTCCCCATCACTGCTTGCACTTCTCTGCCTGTGTCTCACCATCCTTCCCATTACCGTTTGCACTTATCTGCCTGTGTCTCACCATCCTTCCCCATCACTGCTTGCACTTATCTGCCTGTGTCTCACCATCCTTCCCCATCACCGCTTGCACTTATCTGCCTGTGTCTCACCATCCTTCCCCATCACCGCTTGCACTTATCTGTGTCTCACCATCCTTCCCCATCACTGCTTGCACTTATCTGTGTCTCACCATCCTTCCCCATCACTGCTTGCACTTATCTGTGTCTCACCATCCTTCCCCATCACTGCTTGCACTTATCTGCCTGTGTCTCACCATCCTTCCCCATCACCGCTTGCACTTATCTGCCTGTGTCTCACCATCCTTCCCCATCACTGCTTGCAATTATCTGTGTCTCACCATCCTTCCCCATCACTGCTTGCACTTATCTGTGTCTCACCATCCTTCCCCATCACTGCTTGCACTTATCTGTGTCTCACCATCCTTCCCCATCACTGCTTGCACTTATCTGCCTGTGTCTCACCATCCTTCCCCATCACCGCTTGCACTTATCTGCCTGTGTCTCACCATCCTACCCCATCACTGCTTGCACTTATCTGTGTCTCACCATCCTTCCCCATCACTGCTTGCACTTATCTGTGTCTCACCATCCTTCCCCATCACTGCTTGCACTTATCTGTGTCTCACCATCCTTCCCCATCACTGCTTGCACTTATCTGCCTGTGTCTCACCATCCTTCCCCATCACTGCTTGCACTTATCTGTGTCTCACCATCCTTCCCCATCACTGCTTGCACTTATCTGCCTGTGTCTTACCATCCTTCACCATCACTGCTTGCACTAATCTGCCTGTGTCTCACCATCCTTCCCCATCACTGCTTGCGCTTATCTGTGTCTCACCATCCTTCCCCATCACTGCTTGCACTTATCTGTGTCTCACCATCCTTCCCCATCACTGCTTGCACTTATCTGTATCTCACCATCCTTCCCCATCACTGCTTGCACTTATCTGCCTGTGTCTCACCATCCTTCCCCATCACTGCTAGCACTTATCTGTGTCTTACCATCCTTCCCCATCACTGCTTTCACTTATCTGCCTGTGTCTCACCATCCTTCCCCATCACTGCTTGCACTTATCTGTGTCTCACCATCCTTCCCCATCACTGCTTGCACTTATCTGCCTGTGTCTCACCATCCATCCCCATCACTGCTTGCACTTATCTGTGTCTCACCATCCTTCCCCATCACTGCTTGCACTTATCTGCCTGTGTCTCACCATCCTTCCCCATCACTGCTTGCACTTATCTGCCTGTGTCTTACCATCCTTCCCCATCACTGCTTGCACGTATCTGCCTGTGTCTCACCATCCTTCCCCATCACTGCTTGCACTTATCTGTGTCTCACCATCCTTCCCCATCACTGCTTGCACTTATCTGTGTCTCACCATCCTTCCCCATCACTGCTTGCACTTATCTGCCTGTGCCTCACCATCCTTCCCCATCACTGCTTGCACTTATCTGTGTCTTACCATCCTTCTCCATCACTGCTTGCACTTATCTGCCTGTGTCTCACCATCCTTCCCCATCACTGCTTGCACTTATCTGTGTCTCACCATCCTTCCCCATCACTGCTTGCGCTTATCTGTGTGTCACCATCCTTCCCCATCACTGCTTGCACTTATCTGCCTGTGTCTCACCATCCTTCCCCATCACTGCTTGCACTTATCTGTGTCTCACCATCCTTCCCCATCACTGCTTGCACTTATCTGCCTGTGTCTTACCATCCTTCCCCATCACTGCTTGCACTTATCTGCCTGTGTCTCACCATCCTTCCCCATCACTGCTTGCACTTATCTGTGTCTCACCATCCTTCCCCATCAAGGCTTGCACTTATCTGCCTGTGTCTCACCATCCTTCCCCATCACTGCTTGCACTTATCTGTGTCTTACCATCCTTCCCCATCACTGCTTGCACTTATCTGCCTGTGTCTCACCATCCTTCCCCATCACTGCTTGCACTTATCTGCCTGTGTCTCACCATCCTTCCCCATCACTGCTTGCACTTATCTGTGTCTCACCATCCTTCCCCATCACTGCTTGCACTTATCTGCCTGTGTCTCACCATCCTTCCCCATCACTGCTTGCACTTATCTGTGTCTTACCATCCTTCCCCATCACTGCTTGCACTTATCTGCCTGTGTCTCACCATCCTTCCCCATCACTGCTTGCACTTATCTGTGTCTCACCATCCTTCCCCATCACTGCTTGCACTTATCTGCCTGTGTCTCACCATCCTTCCCCATCACTGCTTGCACTTATATGTGTCTCACCATCCTTCCCCATCACTGCTTGCACTTATCTGCCTGTGTCTCACCATCCTTCCCCATCACTGCTTGCACTTATCTGCCTGTGTCTTACCATCCTTCCCCATCGCTGCTTGCACGTATCTGCCTGTGTCTCACCATCCTTCCCCATCACTGCTTGCACTTATCTGTGTCTCACCATCCTTCCCCATCACTGCTTGCACTTATCTGTGTCTCACCATCCTTCCCCATCACTGCTTGCACTTATCTGCCTGTGTCTCACCATCCTTCCCCATCACTGCTTGCACTTATCTGTGTCTTACCATCCTTCCCCATCACTGCTTGCACTTATCTGCCTGTGTCTCACCATCCTTCCCCATCACTGCTTGCACTTATCTGCCTGTGTCTCACCATCCTTCCCCATCACTGCTTGCACTTATCTGCCTGTGTCTCACCATCCTTCCCGTCACCGCTTGCACTTATCTGCCTGTGTCTCACCATCCTTCCCCATCATTGCTTGCACTTATCTGTGTCTCACCATCCTTCCCCATCACTGCTTGCACTTATCTGTGTCTCACCATCCTTCCACATCACTGCTTGCACGTATCTGTGTCTCACCATCCTTCCCCATCACTGCTTGCACTTATCTGTGTCTCACCATCCTTCCCCATCGCTGCTTGCACTTATCTGTCTGTGTCTCACCATCCTTCCCCATCACTGCTTGCACTTATCTGCCTGTGTCTCACCATCCTTCCCCATCACTGCTTGCACTTATCTGTGTCTCACCATCCTTCCCCATCACTGCTTGCACTTATCTGTGTCTCATCATCCTTCCCCATCACTGCTTGCACTTATCTGTGTCTCACCATCCTTCCCCATCACTGCTTGCACTTATCTGTGTCTCACCATCCTTCCCCATCACTGCTTGCACTTATCTGTGTCTCACCATCCTTCCCCATCACTGCTTGCACTTATCTGCCTGTGTCTCACCGTCCTTCCCCATCACTGCTTGCACTTATCTGTGTCTCACCATCCTTCCCCATCACTGCTTGCACTTATCTGCCTGTGTCTCACCGTCCTTCCCCATCACTGTTTGCACTTATCTGTGTCTCACCATCCTTCCCCATCACTGCTTGCACTTATCTGCCTGTGTCTCACCATCCTTCCCCATCACTGCTTGCACTTATCTGCCTGTGTCTCACCGTCCTTCCCCATCACTGCTTGCACTTATCTGTGTCTCACCATCCTTCCCCATCACTGCTTGCACTTATCTGTGTCTCATCATCCTTCCCCATCACTGCTTGCACTTATCTGTGTCTCACCATCCTTCCCCATCACTGCTTGCACTTATCTGTGTCTCACCATCCTTCCCATCACTGCTTGCACTTATCTGTGTCTCACCGTCCTTCCCCATCACTGCTTGCACTTATCTGTGTCTCATCATCCTTCCCCATCACTGCTTGCACTTATCTGCCTGTGTCTCACCATCCTTCCCCATCACTGCTTGCACTTATCTGTGTCTCACCATCCTTCCCCATCACTGCTTGCACTTATCTGTGTCTCATCATCCTTCCCCCTCACTGTTTGCACTTATCTGCCTGTGTCTCACCGTCCTTCCCCATCACTGCTTGCACTTATCTGTGTCTCACCACCCTTCCCCATCACTGATTGCACTTATCTGCCTGTGTCTCACCATTCTTCCTCTTTGCAGAGCTCCCTCCCCAGATCGAAACCCGGAACAACAAGTCCTACCAAGTGGTGGAAAAAAGGACCGCTTTTATGCACTGCAAATCCTTTGGCGCGCCGGTGCCCACCATCCAGTGGTAAGCTAACGCATGCACCATTTGTCCCCCCCTGTTGTACATACCTACTGTCCATGTGTTGCCACCCTCCTGCATTGGTCCCCTCTAAGGAATGTCCCATATTGAATCCTACACACATAGCAAAAGTGACATGCCTTCCAGTGCTACGTTTCTTGCAGGATCATGTGAATTTGAACATGAGCACCGTGCCGCCCCCGTGTGGATTCGGCACAGTCCCGGGAGACATGTACCCCATTAAACCTCTCACCTCTGAACCCAGACCTCTAAACGGCGAAATGAGGGAGCAGGTTATTTTGCTTACCCGTAGGGTCCGAAAGCAATTGCCCCCCCTCGACCTGAAGGAGCAGTTTCATTGGCTTTGCTAGCAGTCGTTTCTTGCGAGAAGTAGAAACCTTTAGCCTGATTCATGGAATTTTTTGCGTGAAACACGCAGATTTGCGCGCCTTTCTGGCCGAAAATCCCCACACTTCAAACACGGATTTTCGGGCAGAAAGGCGCGCAAATCTGCGTTTTTCAAGCAAATAATTCCATGAATCAGGCTGCTTGTTTTTGATTGGCCTCACATAAAACCCCAAAACCTGTACTGCCAGAAATCCCGTTTGCTTCTAACGTTCTGTTTACGCTCCCGAACAGGATGGACGAGCGGCAAGAAGACATCCTACAGAAGGAACGCTACTTCCTGCTCACCAACGGCACGCTACGCATCTCAGACGTCCAGTGGGACGACTCCGGCCTGTACACGTGCGCCGCGAGCAACGACCAGGACACTGTCTACATCACCGCCACTCTGAGCGTGAAAAGTGAGTAAACTCGTGACAAGCGGTACTTTGGGTCTTGAGGGAGGACAAGCGCTTTGAGGTGCGCTTTACAACATAAATTATGTATTCTTGCATCTTAGTGGAGCACATGGCCACATAAAATGAATTACAAGGATTAGTGAATGTATTAAAATAGGATTGGCTATTGAATTTCAAACCGGAATTTGTTTAAAGGGGTTATAGTTGAAAGTTTTGAATGCATAGGATCGAATGCCAAAAGGGTCGAATCAAAAGGACCTAAAACCAAAGGGTCGAATTATTATTTCTTTTTTTTGTGGTAAAACCACTTTTTTTTCAAAAACGGAAACCTAAAAAAAAGATATTTAAAAAAAAAAGAATTCGACCTTTTGGTTTTAGGTCAAATTGAGTCGACCCTTTGGCATTCAATCCTTTTGTATTAGGTACTTCAACTGGCCACCGTTTAAAGGTAGTTTCTTCTGTTTTCTAAAAAGGAAGTTGCAATGTCACGCTCTCGCAGAGGAAATTAGTGTTCTCCAAAGTCAATGGGGCAGGGTAGCTTCCTAAATGGCTCGCCTCTGTATTTGATAAATTTGAAATGTGATTAGCAAAGTGTTGAACCGTGCCTTGACATATGGTTCCTTGTGTGTGCATAGTGAGACGCCAGCGTCTGTGGGTAGATGGGACCCTCGCCCCAGAAGGCTTTCCCATTGTATAAGTTGTATCATGTACAGTCCCTTTCAGCAATGGAGTGGCTTTTAGGCTGGTGTCATTGACTTCTAAGTCTTGTGTCCTTGGTAGATTGTCACTGAGAGTTGGGTGATGCAATCAGGTTGTGTCTTGTCTCGGTCAGCTGCACCTGCCAGGTTGTTTGCAGGCTACGGGGGACCTTTCAGAGCATGTACAGTTCAGATGTGTTTGCTTGCATCACTGCTTTGCCTGGGCGGCCAGGCATGGATCAGGATTCAATCAAACATACATTTCAGCCTGGGATTGGGAATTTAAAGGGTAGGGTATTTTTCTGTTCTGTAGCCGGTTGGAGTAACCTTTGGTTTGGCTTCATTGACACAGCAGTTACCTTTATTTCATTCACTAGTGGATGACACTGGGTTTTCTGTAGTGTTGGGGCAGCGTCTGCCCACTCTTTGGTTGTGGGTGAATCACAGGGCTGTTTGGCTACATCTGAAATTGGAGTTGGCATTGATCAAGCATCTGTGCTAGAGGGCCCTTGTATAAAACCAGTGTCAAAGGCATCTCTCGGGTACCCCATAGATTAGGTTTTCTGGAAAGATGTAAAGGCGTCCACCCAGGTCTGATATTTGAGAGGTATAACCATTGGAGCTTCCCTTTGGTGGCTCCTGTCATTCCCATCAGTTTGCATAAGTATGTTAGTAGCACGTCATGGCTCACTGTGTAGTCCGCTGCAGAGAGGCCGGGGAGCATTAAGGCTGCTGGACAGTCCTCATGGAAGGAGATGGATGGTCCTCTGCAGTGTTAGCCACCATGGTCTTTGGTAGTTACCACAATCTCTTGGATCTTTCTGGGGTATGGAGTATGCAAGATAGGGCAGCTGTGTGTAACATCCCAGGAGTGGAGAGGTTGCTTCTTTTCCTGAAGGAAGTTAATGCTTCTTGTTTCATGTGTTTGTGGAAGGCATCCTGGAATACCTACCTCGGACGCATCAGTGGCAAGGCTTAGGATGGAGTCCTTGACGTGTGATGCTGGGCACGAGTCTACCAGGCGGTTGGAGTCTTTCCTCTTGTTTGCCGCCTTCATAGTTTTGGTTGGGTTGGTAAGATGTGAGGATGGTGGAGTGGAGTGGTAGCTGGAGAGCTTTTGGGTGTGCAGGGGATTGCATGCAGGGCTTGTGGTTGTTGGCAGCAGTTTCACACATTTTCCAATAGTTCTGTATCGAAAATATTCCAGCAGGTTTGCAATTTGTTGATGCAAAGTATGTTGTAAACCTTTCAGTTGGCAAAGAAGCTTGGTTTTTTTTGGAGTGAATGGGGTGTCATGGCATCACTATCAATCGCTGTGATGCTGTGCTAACTCTGCAATATGTGTTAAAGCAAGTCCTTTCGGTTGATGTGTTACTAAGGTCTCACCATGACCAAGTTTGGAGGGGTCTCACTATGAAGGTGAGTGCAGCTTCTTGCGGTTGGAGAGCACTAGGGTGATTGTGATCAGTAAGTGGTCTACCCATGGCTGGTGTTGGTCTTCTAAGTTGACTGTGTCACTGTTGTGCATAGTCTAGGCAACGGCTGGCTGGGACTAGGCAAGCAGAGAGTTGTGGGCCATGGATTGCAAGCAAAGAACTAGACTGGAGTGGTCTTCAAAGGCAGTGATGTTGCACCATAGGATCAGGTAGGTCAGTGGAATGGATGATGTCAATCCTGGGATAAAGGATGCCTTGGAGTTGATCATGCAGTCTACTGCCAGCTATTGGCTCGAGTTACTCGATGCGTCTATACCCTCGGTGCACGTCATCTCAACGGAATGCAGTGCATTCTCTGCAACCTCTGCTGGCCTCTTCAGTGGACAGTGGAAGCATCATGCTGAGTGATGTGACCGAGTTGTTGGAGAGCGAGGTTTCGGCGTGGCGATGATATGGAAGGTATTTCTCGTGATTGTTTCATGAAGTTCAAGGATGCATTTGGAAGCAGGTTGGGTGCCTACCTGACATATGTTAACATGCAAGGTTACATTGATGCCTGGGGTCTGGTTGGGGCTGTGCACCAGCCACAGTTTAGTCTAGATTCTTGGGATTGACGGGGTGTCCAGGAGAAGAAAGCAGCTTGTCTAGTTTATTTGCCTTCAAATAGATCTATATCTTTATTTATTTTTTATTTACTTGTGGTTAATCAATGTGATTTTTACAAGGCTGCTTGAGGATCGGGTATATGACAGGGTAGAAGGAGACACAAGAGAAACTAGCATAGTCGCTGCACCGCATCTAGTAAAAAACACAGCAGTGGGGTCGAAGTTTGTGGATGAGCAAGAAAGTTGTGATCGACAGTTTCTTTATTTTCTGCGGCAGGTATAATTGACCACCCTGATATGTCAATTGCATGGATTACCTACAGGTGGCTGCACCAAAAAAGAGGGGCTCAGAATTGATGCTTCAAGCAAGCAGTGGGTCTCTAAAGTTTTCTTGAAGAACAGGAATGTATAGAGCTTTTCATGGGAGTTTGCAGTATTGTTTTCAGTCTAGATGTTGGGAGGGGTGTAAGGCCCATTAAAGGTATCTACATGTTTCGGAAGGATAACTCAGGGGCAACGCGCTCGCCTTGGAAGCAAGACGACACAGAGCAACACAGGTTCGATCCCCGGGTCCGCGCTTAGAAACCTCTGGGTATTAAGCACGTTATAAATAACCAATCATAATCATGTAGAAGCAGAAATGAACTGGGAGCCACACAGGCGCACCACAAGGTCACATGGTCTTGATGGTACATGCAGAATCCCCCCACTAAGCCAAGGGTTCAGCACAACGGGGTATCTTAGCAGTACTTTCTAGCAGCGCACAGGGAATCTCCGCGCCGACAAACTGCACAGTGGCGTGCCGTCACCCATGATCACCTAGTGCCACCTCTTCCTTTCCAGATGCCACCAGGATTATCCAGCTGCCCCAGGACATGAGGGTGAAACGAGGCGAAGCAGCAAGCTTTGAATGCCTTGCCCTCTTCGACCCCTCCTTCGTGAAGAAGAGTGTGAGGTGGAAGATGGGGGAGAAGGACGTGGAGGAAACATCAGACAGTGACAAGTATGTGAGGGGCGTTGTGTGGATGGGCCAGAGGGGTGAGTGGGGGAGATGTGAGGGTGTTGGTGGCGGCCAGAGCTCACTGCTGAAGAAGAGCATGTGAAAGAGTGACCATGTGTGCAAACGGGAGCCACAAGAACCTATGGCGGGTCGTATTACACTGACAGTGCAGTGCTGGAGAAAGTTCACACTACTGGGGTCTTCTTGCACCCACGGAGCTCTGCGGGGATCAGCAAGTTCACACTACTGGGGTCCTGTCACTACTAGGCACCTTTAACACTGACTAGGAGAGGGTGGACACACTGATGTGGGAACAATGACTGGGAGAGGGTAGACACACTGCTGTGGTCCGGTCACACATCTCGGCCCCTTTAACACTGACAGGAGGAGGGCAGTCACACCAGGGGTGCCGAGGACGGGGGGGGGCTCCGGGGCCCGAGCCCCCCCCCGGTAAGATCAAGTCGGGGCTGAGCTCCCCCCACCCACCCGGGCCGGAGAGAAGTGAGGCAGCATCGATGGCCCTTTCCATCGATACTGCATCACTTCTCTCCGGCCGGGTATAATCGCGAAAATGTGCGATTAAGCCTTCCACTCTAGGACTCATTGGTGTATGGTCCTGGAGGAGAGGGTTTAGGCGCAGCAGCATTCAAACTGTGGGGCGTGCCCCTCCGGTGGGCCGCAGCCTCATGCCCGGGGTGGGGGGGGCACGCATCCACAGTTTGAAAAAAAAAAGAGGTTCAATGACCAAAGGGTCGGGCTGTTGCTTCATTAACAAGCAGCAGCCCGATCCAAGGCCCCTGCCACACATGCTTAGTGCGACAGGGGCCGGGCCTTTGTGAGGTCTGGGGCTCCATTAGGAGCCTATTAATGAAGTCAAAAGAAAAAGAGCACACCTTCTTTTGACTTGATGATGGTCATCCCGGCAAAACCAGGTGTGTGCTTTTTTTTGTCTTCATGAAGAGGCGCCTAATGGAGCCTGAGGCCCCACAAAGGCCCCACCTCTGTTGCACTATGGGTGGTGGCAGCAGGGTCGGATTGGCCCTTGGCTGGGCCGAAATAGTCCCAGGGGAGTAAGGGCCAGTTTCAGGCCATGCTTGGGCTGGTTTGAAGAAAACAATTTGGATCAATTCATTTTTTTCAAATTTATTTTTTCATTTTTTATTCTTCAAAAACCTTTCATCCTTCTTGGGTCGATATGAGTACCAACACAGGTTGGGTGATATTGTATGCATATTTGTTCTATAAAAAAGAGCTTAAGGGTAAGTGCTATATAATACCATATTATCATGTGGCCTTGGACGTCTGCTAGGAGTCACAGTAATTTGACAATATGGATCTATACACACAGATATTAATGATACGTATGGTGATCCATTCTTGTATGAAATGTAGTGTAGTTTACTTAGGAACAATGCTATTTGATGCCACTTCCTATTTTGTCAAGGGGTGAAAGGTTGTGTTTCATCGCTTCCCGGGATGTCACTTTGGTGTGGGGTCAATTACATCACTTCCGGTGATATCATCAGAGGTCAAGTGTCGTGTGGCGAGGGGTGGGCCACTTTTTTGAGGCAAGGGGTGGGCCACTTTTTTTTGGGTGACCGGGCCTATTTCTTGTCCCAGTCCGACCCTGGGTGGCAGCAGTGGTGTGGAACTGCCCAAGTGTCACAGAAGTGCTAGAACATATTTGGGCACAGGCATCTACTGTTTTACAAATTAAGCACTTGGTACACACATGCAGTTGCAAGTAAATGTTCATTAAAAAAGTATGCCCTCAAGAGTATTCTATCACAGAGAAACGGGGACCACAAAGCCAGTTCAACTACCCACTCCCAGGTGTGCTACTGAACAGGTAGATGTAAGTCGAGAGCCAACCAACCTCTTTCTCCTATCTGTGCTACTGTACCATACAAATAAGGGGAATCGCTCTCCTGCAGCCTCTCTCCCAGTCATCGATTCTTGATGATTTACTGGTGCAGTCACAAAAAAAAGAATTTTTGGGGGTTCATTTTTTTTCCAAAAGTAGCGCATTGCTAAAACCCCCTGGCTGCCAGTTCATTGTCCTTGGAGCGTCCCAGGCTCCCTACCCCCTGAGAGCCACCAACCTTGGGTGCTGTTTTATAACAAATGAAAGACGCAGACAGAACAATAACTGTGTGAGTCAACTGAGAGATGAATGCACTCATGCTCCATTCAGAGAAAGGCTTTGAAAATGTAGCTCTGACAAATCAGAGAATCAGGGGGGCAAAGAAGCACTCCACTCCCTCTTCATGGGTTTACGGTTGCCACGTGAAAGGTTGCCAGCAGCTAACCTGCCATCCTGTCCCAACTCCATGCCTCGTGTGCTATTCCCTGGTCAACCAAACCTTGTGAACTCATAGGCCGCACAAGACCCACGGAAGTCTTTTTACCGCCCGTCCTGAACGTTTCTTGCACTAGTGCTATTAACGCGAGCAGCTCCAAGGTATAATATTAACAACCAGTGTTTATGGGTAAAGGGCCGGCATAAAGTCTCTATTTCAGAGCCAGAGTCAAATGATAAGGTGCTTGTGGCAGTATGGAGTTCCAGGCCTCTGCTTGGGCACGCGGTTCTGCAACCTTTAGCTCTGCAGATGTGTTAGACTACAATGCTCATCAGCCCCAGCCAGCATAGTCAATGGTGATGGATCATAGGAGTCGTAGTCCAAAACATCTGGAGAGCCACATATTTAAGACCCCTGGCTTTAAGGAACAGGAAGTAAAATAATCCATGAAAGTAACAGGAGTATGACGTTCCTGGATCTACGTGGGTAGAATAAAAGTAGACTAGAAGAACAGCCTGGGGTCATCAAGTTTATGTAGGATGGAATGGTGGGGGTCTGAGTCACCTGAGGAGACAGGGGTATCTTACAGGTCTGAAACCTGGTAATCCACTTTACAATAAAAGACAACATGGAGAGAGGTGATGTCTCTGTGTGGCCTGTAAATCTGCCGAGATACCACCAAACTGTACTACCATTACTGCCACTTGGTCTGGCGGTATTACTGCCGGATTACAAGTGGTGGTAGGCAGTGTAAGTCCCCATTAATTGGACTACATAGGACTCCATGGTGGATTTTAGCGGTATTACTGCTGGTAGTAATTTTGCTGGTGGTAATATCCCAAATTGTTCTATTGTGGGCGGTATGGTGGAGGAAATACCTCCAGCTTCTTGCTGGAGGATTTTCCTCCACCTTTGCCCTCAAACTCATAGTTGGGTGGTGCGATAATGTGGCTCTATACGGTATTACCAGTGTTGCCAGTCAGAACTCATTTACCTCAGCAATGTATTCAGTTTTCTGTTTTTTGTCCTGACGCTTAAAATGTGCGATTTGCATTACAAGCTGTGTGCCGCAGACTGCTTCCACTCTAAGCGGGGGAGAAGTTAGTAATGTGGGGACTGAGACGGCAGGACTTTTCAACCTTTTGACACGAGGGGCCTTCACTGAGTCTTGGGGGGGCATCACCTCCCACGGGATATGGTACAGTATAATTACCTCATTGCTTTCTAACACTGTTTCATCTACATCAGCATCTTGCTGACATAGAAGGGTTTATAGCTGTTCAGTGGGCATTCAGTGGTTAAGATCTAAGCTGGCCTGCCATCTTGTGATAAACGGCAGCTATTAACCTTTAATTTGTCGCCATTGCAAGTCTCACTTCTCCCACAGCAACAGCAGAGCCCGCTTGCCAGTGCCAGATAATCCCAAAATTATCTGTAATTTTATGCAAAGCTGCATTTTATTTTTATAAGGTTATTTTACTCACTGAATGCTGATTAAGTGTTTTAAGTCTGGACTTTATTAACTGGGTGCATGTAATTGCAGCACAAGCACTCTTTACAATCTAAACTAGAGCTGTGTTTACAATATATTGATTGTTCCAAAATACATCTCCTAGTGTGCTGCTTTGGGTCAGGTGTCCCCCTTTAAGCTGTACACAATGATACATTGTCTGGTGGACATACTATGTGATTTGTGTATTTTATAAAGGAAACTAAAACCACTAGATCTCACGACCCCAGAAACTCCCAATCCCACCTTTGGGGGCATTCCTGTGGACATGGGAACACAGAGGAAAGAATGAATAAAAAAGTATTTTCCTTCAAGAGGAAGCTAGACCTTTGCAAAAGAACAGTTGGAGCTGGGCAAGCCACCTAGCAACATTAAGGTCCAGCTTTGATGAATACTTCCCTGAATTAAATGCTGGCATTAATGACTGGGTGATGCAGACTTTTCTGGCAGAGGAGGTAGTGCATCATCCATTTGATGCCCAGGAAGAGCTGATTGAGGTTTAGTCGGACACTACTCTGCAATCTGAATTTAGGAACATTGCAGTGGGTATATTTTAAATGAAGGTAATCCTGGAGTATCCTACATTGGCATGGTCTGCTATACAGTCGCTCTTACCCTTTGGGTCTTACTACTTGTGCGAAATAGGCTTTTCAGCATTGGCTTTTTTACTGACTCCTTCATTTTTTGAATAAGGGGTGTTTCAAATGAATATTGAAAACCCGGAAAGTGGGAATTTTTAAAACATGGAGACAACCATGGCTACAACATTTAGACGCGAGTGCTTCCATCGGTATCAGGTAATATTTTCGCCAGCAAAAATATCTCCGAACATATGGTCATCGGGAACGGCCATAGGCGATATTTTTGGTGGTGAGAATATTAGGTGCGGGGGTTGCGGGGGTGTCCCCGCACATAAAAAAATGATGCGGGGGATGCGGGGGTGTCCCCTGCAGGGTCCATGTTTTATTTTCGCCGTAAAAATATGGCGATATTTTTGCATCGCAATATTTGTGCGGCGAAAATATCACATGGAACCCTTCCATCAGTCCCAAACGTCAACTGGGTGCAGGGTGAGCCTGGGTAACTGATTTTTAACATTGTGCACTACTTTACCAGAATTTCTGGTAAACTACAATGTTAAAAGCAGTTAACACTCTTCCCCCAAGTCTGAAACCACACTTGATTGCATTATACTTCAGCCAGGATTGCATTATACTTCAGCCAGTACTGCATTATACTTCAGCAGCACATCTGATGTGTCCACTGAAAGCTTTAAGATTAAGCTACATCCCTAACTCTATCTGGTTACCCAGAGGTAACATCTTAGCAATTTTCACTTGTGGCTGGCCAATCTACAGCAGCACTATTGTAAGTTTGAATTGTTGATGTTTTACTGAACTATGGCACCACACACGTCTTGCTTGGTAGTTTTTAATCGGGAAACGTCTTTACTTCTCGTTTCCCTTGAATTGGGAACTTTTTTTTTGGTGGTGGTGGTGGTACTCACCTTGCAGCTGTACCTTCTGTTTAGCAAGCATTTCATTGTCCCATCCTAGTTGTGTTGCTGGACGATTATAGAGCGGTGGAGTAGGGGCAGTGATGTCTTACTGGAATGCAACTCGAAGGCTTAAATCTCCTTCTTTCTTGACTTTAGTATATGCAGTGCATGCTAGCCAATGTTTACACTGTTCTGCGCTGCGCGCGCCAACACCCGCCCCCCGCGCGCTGTTGCACCAAGTTGGCGACTACATGCAAATTTGCTGTCATATAACTGCCAGTGATGTCACTTCCTGTATTTGGGCCCCCCCCCCCGGGAAATTCATAAGTCGGCTCCCCTGAGTCACACTGCTGTGGTCTGGTCACACATCTAGGCTCCTTTAACACTGACAGTAGGAGCGCAATCACACTGCTGTGGTCCTGCACCAATGACAAAACACTCGCTCCGGGGTGGAAACTCCTACTGCTAAAGTCTCCGGGTGCTGACGGGTCACTGCTGTGGAGGCACTTATGCGTTCTTGTAATCCAGGAAGAGCACTGGGTGGAGGTAACACACACTGACGGGCAGTCCAGTAGCAATAACCCATTACTGCTTCTCGAGAAGCCGACACTGCTCTAGGCCTCCTCCAAGTAATATAGCCCAGCGAGTTATGTGCATGCTTCAGAGATGTGCCTGCTACCTGCAATGGCAGGGTTGAGTACTGGCAGGTGACTCTACAGCACTGATGTAATGAAGTTCACACTGCGAGGACTCTAAGGCGGTGCTGAACGTTTATCACGCTACAAGGTTTCTGTACCACAGGCTAAAGGAAGCTGACAAGGATTGGGTCATACAGCACTCCCTGGGCACTGGTGGGAAGACTGTGTGACGAGATAAGCTACACTGCACGGGTACTTGGCCACTGCTTGAGGAAGCGTGCAGTGTGGGTCCACAGCACGTGGCTGTGAGGGGAGGGTCATTATTTTGTTGGGGGCACTTGCCTCTGTCTCTGCTCACTGTTTGTTTCTCCCCCAACACCCGGGTCTCTCCGACTCTAGGTATTTTATCGAGGAGGGCACGCTGACAGTTTACAACGTGGACTATGACGATGAAGGTATCTACACCTGCGTCGCCGAGAGCCCCCTGGACTCTGTCGAGGAGAGCGCCGAGCTGGTCGTAGTTGGTGAGTACGCTGGTTGGGACCTGCCCCGGAAGTTGAGCTCTGGGCCCGCGACTTCCTGAGTATTTGTCACGTGCATAAGAACTCAGCCATGAAACTGCATACTTTCCCCGTTCCAGTATCTGTTGCCTATTGATGTAAATAGGACACTGTGTGTCTGATTCACAAAGCATTTTTCAATGGAAAATCCCATTGGAAAAAACGTGTTTTGAATCAGACCCAGTACATTGTAAGTCACCTGAAACCCATTTTTCAGTAGTAATGCCGGGCATCCATAGGGTCTTTAGGCATTGACTAAGGGCCACAACAGTCTTTCAACTGCAATGAACAGCTGTTTGTTTTTGTTGATTTTGTGTGATTCTACACATGCCCATACATGTGCATCTCTTATCTGAGCCTCAGAGTTTATGGTACATCTCATTGTCTAAGGTGTTGTGAGCTTTCGTTGCTGAAGAGGAGCCCTTTCCCAGTTGAGTGATCCCGAAAGCGGATGTGTTCTGCCCTCTTGCACCCCCTTTCCTGCTCTCATATGAGGTATCGCAACCTAGAGAGGCGGTCTCCAACCTTTGGCTCTTCAGATGGTTTGGACTACAACTCCCATAAGCCATATCCAGCCTAGCCAAGGCTGATGGAAGGCCATGCTTCCTGCTTGATGTGCCAGAAAAAGCTTCATGATATGGTGCCCCATGTCACACACCCACCGGATGAAATGTGGGGCCTCGGTGCATGCTCCCCCGGCACGTGCCAAGAGGCCAGCTTCAGCAGCTCACTCTGCTCACAGTGGACTGCAACCACCACGACCAGTGCCACTCATTGGCCACATTTCCATCTTCCCTGATTCAGTGAGCCTGTGGTTCGTATCGGGGAGGTCATATTCGGCATACCTTGCACCACTTATATTACCACATCTGCAGGTGTGAGCCATCAGGTCACCACCCTCTCCGGCAGGCCTCCATAGCGATAGAGCAGTATGGGCGGCACCAGAACACGGTGTGCATCGATTACACATAATCCCAGTATTCACAACTTCAAATAAAATAACAAGAGTGGCAGGGCTTTTGGAGGAGGCCCCTCTATTCAATAGTAATGCTTACTCTTGATATTATGGTTGTAATCATAGGATTATTGTAATGATAGTGGGGGCACAAGCATTAGATGGCCAACATGCTTGATGTTCGGCCTCACTGTAATAGGATTATTGTAATGACAGTGGGTGCATATGCATTAGATGGCAATATTGCTTGATGTTCGACCTCACTGTAATAGGATTATTGTAATGACAGTGAGGGCACATGCATTAGATGGTAATCTTGCTTGATTTTTGACCTCACTGTGATAGGATTATTGTAATGACATTGGGTGCATATGCATTAGATGGCCAGAATGCTTGATTTTTTTTACCACGCTCTTCCAAGAAATGTACAATTCTGTCTCTAAAGAAAGGAACAATTGAAAACTATGCCTGAGCCCCCTTCTGAACAAAGCTGCCAGGAGCAGGGCAGCATTGGCGTTTAACAGAAACATGCCTGTAGTAGGAATGCTCAAGGCTGCCATATGGGCCGTACCTTTAACAGGCATTGCTGTGGCTCTCAGACATTAGCTGGATATGGCAGGACCGTAGTGCAGAAACATGTCACAATAAGATACCGTGTGTGTTGATCTTTAACTGCTATCCGCGTGGACGCTGCTGCTATACTGTATTAACGTGAGATGCATAGGGTGCCAGCAATCACCTGCAGAAAAGGTAGTTACCCAGTCCCATCCTGCCTTCTCATTGGAACCAATTGGCCCTTCTCCCTAATGAGAGTAAATCAGGTTTTTCTGTAAACAGACATCACATCAGTCTTGGGCAGTGTGCATTTATTTCCCAGTGGTTAGACTTTGCAGATGGGAGTTTTGAGTTTATGATATCAAACTATTAAATTAAAGGAAAACGCTTAGACTAACATAATAGTGCAGTCTTTATATGCCATGGCCTCATGTGGCACATTCAAGAGGTGTGATCACATGGTTCAGAGATTTGCCAAGACAACTTCCCAAAAGAAGTGGCAGATCTCCATAGGTCACTTCACTATTTAACAGTGCAGAGGTCAAACCAGACTTTATCACAACCGTGGAAAGTTGCATCTAGATGTAACACAAAATTCCAGGCCTCCCATCAGAGGTTAACACAACTTTGTGTCATGATTTAGTGGGCGATCACTCTCAACTCTGGGAGTTCCCCCCATCCCAAGCCAGGTGGCGCGCAACAAAGTGCTTTGTAGATTCAACTTTAGAGAGGCCTTCAACCTATATAGTACCATTCAACAAATTCCCTCTTTACCACCAATGAGCTAGGAACCAGGCCGGTGTATAGTAAGAATATATATGTATTTAAGGTTTGACAAAGAATAATAGAACAGTCACCAAACCATCAGCCACCAATGCCATGGCACTGCACAATATCACAATTTCAAATTACTTGCACCAATTGACTGACTTATATTTCTAAACGACTTTCAGATACTACAACACACAAATAACATTTGGAGATGGGCAGTCATCACTTTACATCAGATTTCTTACAATTGAACCCATAGAAACATGTAAAACACACATTGATTGCTTAGTTTTTTTTACCATGCTCTTTTCTCCCAGCAACCCCACCCTGTAGGCATCAAGCAGATATGACCCATTTGGTGTGAAGGCAAGGTACAGGTAGTGGGAGTGCAATGGGAAACTCATTTGGGCTTTTATTTGAAAGGCAAGGTTTGGGAATGAACTCTCTGGGAAATATCGTTATGCAACACACACTAATGTGAAATTCAAGGCTTTGGGGATTCTGGTTTGAGAATAAATGGGAAACTTTTTTTTTCACCACTCATCGAAGGGAAGTACAATGCTATGGGATGTTGTTTAAAATAAATGGGAACATTAGTTTCTACATTCACTTGAAAGGCAGAGTTTTAGGGTTACTTCTTTTTGGGATTCAGGACACCCCCTTCTGTACAGAAATCCAGGGTTTCAGAAAATAGTCACCCAAGTACTTATTGTCTATTCTGGTTCTAACACACTAGACATTAACTTTGTTAGTTTCAAACTCTAACAACACTCATCCCATGATTTTTCTATTTGGGATTTAATTGATTTAACTTTCATTAAATGTGCTAAGGATCTACACAGTTTCACCCCCTCCCCCACAATTTAACGGAAAGGATTAAGGCAGGCAGTTCCCAACTCAATTCAAATGGACATGGTGGTTTTGTATTGGAGAATTAATTTGAGTTATATTTAATAAAATGTTCCAAGGGTCTCCCCAGTTCCCCCCTACCAGCTAAGTGAAATGGAGATTAAGGCTGGCAGATCCCCCCCACACTTTTGTTGGCATTTGTATTAATCTACTTACATGGGAGGCCTTGGTTATGGGGCATCCAAGGAAACAGCAGGGCTCCTCTGAGAACAACACAGTTCTGGTCAAAGGCTTCAGTCAAGGATAGTCCCCAACATCAGTACTCCACTGGTTCTTCAAATGGCAGGCGCAGTTAGCTTCTAGGTTTCCCAGTCTGTCTCCAATGCAAGGTTTAAGGCCTTTCCAGGTAAACAGCTTTTCTCCTGGCAAGGTTTACCCTGATGGCCTTGGTAGCTCTCCTTGTCGCTCTGCTAGTTTTTCCTCGTAAGACTCCAGAAGTAGACTATATCCTGGAATAGAGTGGAAAAGAAAAGTCTGTCCTTCTCAGATTGAAAACTAATCTCTCAGAGGGCTGATGACACTCATGTATTGTAATAATTCCCACAATATGGATTGGCTCTCCCTCCCCCTCCCACCATATACGCCCACTGCCTGCTGATAGGAAAAGGAGTTGGGAGGTGTGGATGATGGAGGCTGAGGAAGGAGAAAGATTCATCATCCCAACATGACAGGTGGGTTTACCTTTTCAGTGGTCTTAAAATCTCAGAAAATTCTAATCTTCTTTCTGCACGCTCTTCCTTGGAGGACTTACCAATTTTTTCTTCAATTTTCTCCTAAGCCAAAATAGTTACAAATCTGACACTTCAAGATTCAAACATTAATTTCACAATCTATCAACACACCAACTTTCCTTTTCCTCAGAATTATGAGAAGGCCAGAATTATAATGTTCTTCATAACTCAAACTGTATACATCAAACAGAATTTGTATTTACACGGTACTGATGTGTTTCTTATCTTCTTTAATATGAGTCTGGGATGAGCTCATTGCAAATCAAGATTCTCTTTTAATTAAAGAAAAGGCAGCTAAATGTTAATCTATGGCAATGCATCACATGGGAGTTCATAGTTTCATATGTAGCCCCCACCTTTTTTTAAGTTTAATTTCTCTTCTATGCCCTGACATGAACATGTGTTTATCAGCATGGTCTGTTGCCACATATTGTTTGAAGATTCGCTAGTGGCTCTGAAGGCCATTTCTTGAGGTCAAGTCAGCCCTAAAAAGGTAATGTCTGTTGGCCACCAATGCACAGTTAATGGGGAGGCCTGACCTTAAAGGCAATTTCAGCTGGCCGACTTATCTATCCCTCCACAGTTCTGATCTAATTCTTTATATTTATTTTGCATTTAACTGAAACCCAGGCCTGTTTTCTCCTAGAGGGGCTCAGCCCAAGGACTTGAGGTTGAGGTTACATTTAGTATTGCATCTGGGCATGTTGTTAACAATGAAATCTTGCTCTACATTCGGAAGAGATATAAGTTCACTTTTGATGTTATTCACTCATAGGCCACAGTTACATAGAAACCAGTGTTCATGTTTACACAACATGAAATAGTCCTTTCCCTTTATGTCATTTTAAATGATGAAAATATGTTTTTTTATTATGAACAAATTCAAAATGCTTGGCTTCTATTTGGATTTCTGGATCACCGTCTTGTGCTGTGAGGAAGTCAATGTCCCATGCAGCTATCTGTCTCTTTAAGTTGAAATTGTAACTTTTTATATTTTAGGAAAACAGCATTTCCAGCCACACATGTCTTTTCCCATTCATCCAGCAGTTGTAAGCTCTCGAGTAGATTCCTTTTCACTTGAGCACCTGTCCATTTTAGTCGAGTTGAAATAGGCCCATTTCTTTTCATTTCACTAGGTCTTTTGTCACTGTTTTGTACTAGCTTTTATATTTCAATGGGAATCTACATTAGCCAGCTTCACTCTCACAATAGGGGCCCAGTATGGCCTCTTAGTCCCTGTCACTTGGAGCTGTATTTGCACTCTACACATGCAGTTGTGTAGAGTCCCTCTGACTGCCTCTGTGGCAACACATTGAATATGCATATATCAGATTCAAAGAGGCTCAATCTGTATTGCAAGCGCACAAATCACCTTAATGTTTTGGTGATTCAGTGTCCACAGGCTATAAGACAGGTTTGAGAAAAATGCTCTGCGATCACACCATTTCCTCAGGTTCTCCTTGAAGGTAACACAAGTGTGTGCATGTTCCCTGCCACTGATTGACTTTTCCCCTTGCAGATCGCCCGGCGCCGCCCAGAGACCTTGAGCTGACGGACAGGAAGGACCGTGGTGTGACGCTGACCTGGCTGGCTGGAGACGACAACAACAGCCCCATTGAAGGTAAGATAAAGCCATGCCTCTGTTCCACTGGACTTGACGAGGGTGGGGGGGGATCAAACACCACTGCCTTCAGTAAAAACACCCAGATCGGTTCTTCACTGGACTCTAGAATTCCACAGTGCCTCTTTGCACACACTTTTGCCACCTAAGTTATATATGGGGACCTATCCAAAGAGTAGACTGTAGACCAGAGGTTTAGATTGCAGTCTGAATGCTCTTGATACTGTGGTCTGGCAAGCAGTGAAAAGCAATCCCTTTCTTCTAGTTATATTTTCCAGCTTATTTAATAGGCAACATAAAAGTAATCAGTCTGTAAGAACAAAATATTTGTAGTGATAAAATACAGGTTTAGTACTGCCAGTATTTAAAAAAAATGTTTTCAGAAGCAGTTCTGGGGAAGAGAACAACTAAAAGGGGGACATTGATTGCAAAACCATAATCATACAATGTAATCTCAATTTGTTGACCTTTATTTTGCTGCTCTCCAACTAGTTTCATAGCAGCAGATCCCTCTGTGATCTATTCCATTCACTTTCAGAGCAGGAGCTATTTTTATTAGAGTCCCACCATTATCCAGCCAATCGTGGAACAGGAACCTTTACTCTTCTCTAAGTAGTTTTCAGAGCAGGTGGGTTTGTTTACTCATGACTCCTCTCCACCCTCCAACATGTTTCAGGCAGAGGTAACTTCCTCTGGAAGGGGTCTCTCTTTTCTAATTAGTTTCCAAGCAGCAACTGTGCCCAGTTTTGGATCTGAAGCTGCTTCTTGTAGGACTTTTGCCATTATTCAAAAGTTTTCTATGCAGGAGCTCCTTCCTCAAGAACCCTCACCATTATCCATCGTGTTTTCAAACAGGAGCTCTGCCTTCCTGGAGGAGCAGGCACCCTTTCCTCAGAGAGTCACTTTGATTTCAAACCATTATCTTAGGTGGATCCCTTTCCTTGGGTATCCTCAATATAAACCAATTGTTTTGAAACAGCAGCATCTTGCTCCAGCAGTGTTGTCCCTACCCTACATGTTTCAGACAGTGTCTGCTTCCTCAGGGATCCTTGGCATTATAGAGCAGGAATCCCATCCTCACAGACACACGCAATTATACAATCACTTCATCAGGCAGTCCCTTGATTATAGTGGAAGGAATTTTTGGCTCCAAAGCCATTTAGACCAAAGATACATCCAATGGAACAGTATTTATGTTACATTCTTTTTTAGTATATTGTACAAAAAGTACTGTAAGTATTTTCGTCTCTTTGATTTGAATGAATTCGAATGCTAAGGACTGCCCATGCTGCAAGAGGCATACATCGACATTTGTACTTTTACAATTTTGGCACAGCAACAGGCCTAATAAACTGTGTGTGCACATTTCTTTTGTATTGTTGTTAGAACTCTGAAATAATACGTTGTAATTCACCCATAATATTACAATAGATCATTAAAGGGATTTTCAGGGATCTGCATTTGAATGTTTTTAGTCAGCACCTATTGCAAATGTTATTCACAGCTACATTACTTTTTAGTGACTTTTTTAATACCAATCTTCAGTTGTAATTGATGAACTAGATTCCCAACTACTGGTGATCAGTTTATAGCAGTACTGTAAAAGGTATCCCGCTTCAATTCCGTTCAGGCTTTGGGTCCTGCCAATAATAGTAAATTGAAAGCCCTCTGGGTCTTGGCGTTCCCATCATGCTTATGGATTCAATAATCTCTTCATGGACATTGTAGACACCTTTGTGTTGGGTGAGGGCTACATTCAGATGGAAGCAATTGTTTTTAGTATGTTTCCATCACTTTGGTCCCGGCTGCTGCCTAAGCCCATCATGACCCATCTTCCATACTTCCTGAGATCCTCTGCTAGTAAAAAAGGCATGGTCAACTACAAGCATCACACAATGTTTGACGTATCACACCTCGAACCACTAATGAGCCACCATTAGAGACATGTTGGCATCCAGAGACACTCAAACAAGGACATCTGGCTAGGAATTCTGTTTTTTGATTCCAACAAAGATGCTTTGGTCAGATGGATGCCTTCTTATGGTCTGGGGGCAGGAAAGCTCATCTGAGAATTGACTCAATATCCAGCTTAACAGGCCTTTCAAATGGATATCCTATTATAACATCCCCAATGGACCAATCTCCAGCTCTTCCTGTCTTCAGTCATCTCTGTTGTGATGGGGGAGGGGGGTGGTGTCTTATGGGCGGCTCTGCCTGGCGCATGCGTTCAGAGCTCTTGCTTGTGTCTCGTCGCCCCCTTCTAGAGTACATCATTGAATACGAGGAGGACTCCTTCACCCAGGATCAGTGGCATGAGCTGAAACGCGTCGATGGGACCCTCAACTCTGTGGAGCTGGAGCTCTCCCCCTGGGTGAATTACCAGTTCCGGGTCACGGCTGTCAACGAGGTCGGCAAGAGTAAGCCCAGCAGCTCCTCGGACAGGTTTGAAACTGCAAAAGCAGGTGAGGAGGCCCACTGTCCATGCACGCTAAACATCAGCAGGGGTCTCACCGCAGCTGGGCAGTAGTGAGCGCTAGTAAATATGAGCATCGGTGCGGCTCTGTCCAATCGTCCTGTAATGCTACCGTAGGATTCTGAACGCTTAACAAAAAAACAGAAAGATAAATCTACGGTGGTGTTTTAAATGCCACCAGGACCCTCTGATGACATTACTGGACACAGTACACATCGTAGACTTACCTTTGATTGAATTCCGCCCATAAGTGCGATGTCATTTCAGTGAATTATGGGAAATAAGGACTTGCCATGCATCATGTGTGTGCCTGTACTTGTTCTCTACCCGGCACCTTCTCTTCTCCACTCTGCCTCTCATTCTTTATCTGTTAGTCACAGTCTCCCCCTGGCTTTGTACCTCCTCCTACAGGATTTAGCCAGAATCCTCCCGACACCCCTCCATCCATTCTCGCCTCTCCCCCTCTGATTCCTCTGGCACCCCTTTGCCTATGCATTGAGACATTATACATGTGATAGCATGGTGGTGTCTAAACATCACCGAACATCACACTGTGGGGATCAAGTCTTCCTAACGTTTTAGCAATCTGACAACATCACACAGTACACGTTTGTAAAATCACAATGGGCCTCATTCCGAGTATGGCGGTAAGGGATAGCGGCCACCGGTAACGAGACCGGTGGCGGTATTCCCTTACCGCCATACTCCGAGTTCCCTCTGCGCCTTCGCCCTTAACGCCTGCTTTGAGCAGGTGTTAAAGTCGAGGGCGTAAAGGGGCCTCCAAGCCAATAACGGTGACCGTAATGAACGGTCACCGTTATTTGCATCTTCCCCATTCCCATTGAGCCCTATGGGGGCTCATTTGGGAATGGGGAAGAGCCTTGGTGAATGGGGAATTACCGCCCCGCCAACCTTGGAATGGGGCGGTGATTCCGCCATCCACCAAGGCGCTGCCGGTCCGGGTACGGCGTCAACCAAGGCGTTAATAGCGCCATTGGTTAGCGCCGTACTCGGAATGAGGCCCAATGCCATTTAAATATATCTCAAAGTGTCCTTAAAGTGCAATTGAAAAGCCCACCATACAATTTGATGAGTCACATTGCAGCTTAATGGCATTGATATACACGTATATGACATCACGTTGCACTTTTATGACATCACAGTATAATTTGTTAACAACACAGTACAAATGAGATTACGTGGGAAATGACTCGCCGGAAATGGCAGCTATGTTCCCTCTTCCTGTTTTCTAAATGGTTGCTTTTAGAATCGAATGTTCTCCATTGTATTTCCATGCACTGTGTGGACCTGGATTGGAGGCCCCAATGTCTGAGGCTGTGTGAAGCCTAGATATGCCTTGTCTGCCCCATAGGGGGCATTCATATGGACTGGCATGTAGGCACCCCAGCGAGCTATTCTATCTACATATATATACCAGCAGTCCTACTCATTGAAAACTCTTCAGAGTGTTTTCTTCTTTCCTAGCGCCTGACAAGAACCCCAAACAAGTCAAAGGGCGAGGAAACGACCCCTCCAACATGTACATCTACTGGGAGGTGAGTTACAGCTTCCGTCGCCAACGCCACTCCCTTCACCCTCCATGGAGTCTCTAATTTGCTTTTTTCACCCACTCTGTCACATCAGGTGACGTAGGAGTACCAGGGTTGTAATGGAGTCCGGAGTGCCAGCCAGGCATCACACAATGAGGCTTTTAGAGTGTCACTTACTTGAAGAAGAGAGACAGAACTACATAGGTAGAGAGAAGCACGAGGCCCCGGTATGGCTTTCACCAGTGAGGGGAGGGTCAGCAAGGGGCCTGAAAGTGGTTTCTCACCAGAATATCAGCCACTTGGACAGGAGCAGCACCACGGTGTCAGTGACAAAGTGATATACATGGGTTTCACTAGCTGTCGGCCACACGGAGAAAGGCGTGTGTGCCATGGAGTTGTTGGTTACACCATGGAATGAAGCTGTCTCTGGGATGCCAATCGTGTGGAGAGCGAGGCATGCATGCCACCGAAGTGTCATTCGCTTGCAGCGAGGCAACGGTGGAACTGGAGTGTTGGTCTTGGAGAATGAGGCAAGGGGGTCACTTGGGATTTGGTCAAGTAAGAAGAGCTGGGAGAGCCACTGGTATGCCGGACACATGGACTGGGCCATTAGGGGTTCTGTCATGTAGATTGGGGCAAGGAAATTGGTTAAATTGAGTGAGTTAGGAGTTCTACCAGGATCTCATTCATCAATAGTGTGCTAGTCACGAGGGAGCAAGGCGAGAGTGCCACTCTGGTGTCCAATTGTCCTACGCGTGGTGTTTTTGGACCTGCTGCCGGTGGTGTCGTGCAGTCCTAATTGGGGTTTCTGGTGGTCCTTTCAGTGGTGTTGAGTGGTGAGCCTGGTGTTAATCCATTGTTCTCATTGCAGTTTTTGCAGGTGCAAGGGATGTTTGATACTCTTACTGTTTGTGTTGGGTGATCTTTCTCCCAGTGGCGTTTTGGGGTCCTCCTCATCACCCTGGTGATCCTCCCACTGAGAGTTTGCAGTGGTGCTCTCTGGGACTGTCAGTGATGTTGGGTGGTACTGCCGTGGTATTTGCTGTTTATAATGCATAAGTGTTATGTTTATTTGTTGTGACCTAAAGGCATATGAAGTGCCCAGGCATGGAACACTGTGCACCAGCAAAGGGGTTTTACAATAAGAGAAAATGATGACACTGAATTTAGCAAAATATCTACATTGAATGCAATGGAAATCCATTTTTTGAAGAAACAAACTGGTAATCACTGTTCATAAATCAAGTGCGAGATGGTTGACGGGGCGACACCATATCATTTACTGTAATTGAATCTTCTCTTGGTGGAATTACACCCTAAGTGCAAGCCTTACCTTGAGTGTGGTTCCTGGCACTGTCCTGTAGTCCACCACGTGGTCTTTGTGGTCTTTCGGGTGGTGATATCTGTGCCTGATGCATGCCCGGGTGATTTTTGGTGGTGTTCTCGGTTTGGTGAGGTGGTCCTCTGCCTCTGCTCACACGTGGACATTCCATAAGGGGTTTGGGAGTTCACGCTGAAGCCGGTGTAGCTCGGCGCTT